>NC_142481.1:40802500-41427500 GCF_049115385.1 Moschus berezovskii
GAAGCTCTCAGAGACACTTAGGGATGACTTTATTTTACTCACAGACTCTAGCTGAGGCTTCTCTTAATCAAACATGCCAAACTATCTTGGGGGGCAGTGTTATTTTATGACGTTTGCCTCAATTCTCCTCCATTTGAATAATTTCCGATAGAGTGGGAGAATGTTCTCAGTAAGGAGAATCTTGTCGGCTCTGTTGTTTCTGAAAAGGAATTTAATAGCAACAGCTAAGCTCTCAATTAGAGCCAAGTTATAAGGATTTACCGCTAATCTGAAATGGAGGCCGAGCTCATTGGTAAAAACCTGCCTGGCCTTAGTGGATCTTGCATTTTGCATATTGCAAGGAAGCGCCACCTTCCTGGATTTAGATATTGGAAATATCACGTGATTAGCTGAAGACGATCTTTTTTTTTTTTTTTTTCCCTATCTCTGGGGTTGTTTTTTCTCTGCCAAATCCTCAGAAGCATTGAACTCTGCACAGAGCTGGCAATTGGGGCTTCTGATTGATTGAAACGTACAGGACGTTGCCAGAGGGCCGCATAGTTAAAATAAAATATACATACAGGGGACAAGAGACGGCGGCTAGCAGCCACTGTTAAGTTAAGCAGGGCTTGTCATATGGAATTTCAAAAGCAGAGCTTCTTCGGATCATGTAATAATCTGCTGCTAAGTGTGGAATTTGAGGGCTTCTCCCCAGCCTTTGCCTGACTTCTCCAAAACCACCGTAAAGTTTCTAGAACCAACAGAGCTGTTCTGTGTGGTCACCTCAGTCTGCCCTACATGCGTTCTCCTTTGTTGGAGTCTGGCAGTTTAATTAGCACTGCTTTGAGTCAAGGGGTGCCTTCTTTATCTGAAATAGGGCTTTTCCCTCAAACAACTGCCTCCTGATCTTTGCATGAAGCCGGAGCTGGCTCTTGGCTTCCTGGAACTTTGCAAACCTGTCAGGGGCTCCCATCTGACTCCACTGCTCTTTATATGAAATTATGAGACATTATGAGATCCGAGCTGTTTTTTTTTTTTTTCTGTAGTGAGATAATTTCTGGAGGCAAGACACCTGGCTGGCCTCGAGTGGTGATTAATTTTATGTGTTTAGGGTGCAGTCATCACTCAGAAAAGAGGTTGAGGGTTGGGATGATGGATGATGGGCAGGAAGGAGATGGCCCGTGGAACTGTTCTACACCATCAGTTCCTTTGATCGCTGGCAGAAGTTCAGAGATAACTTCTTTGCATCTGCCAAGAATAAACAAACCTACCATAGGCTTCGCAGAGCTCCCTTCTAGAAGGAGTTTGAGGACTACAGCATCTGAGCTGCTGAAGCTAAAACAGGTCTTTTCAGATGTCTCTTCAGAAACAACGTGCATCAATTTCTATTTTGCTTTTAAAATATGTTTGTGGGTATGTGGATTAGTGGATGCTGTTGTGTGCTGCCTAGGTGCTCCTTCAAACTGAGACACACATTGCCCATCCTTCAGCCCCATCATATCCTGGAGAGCTGCTCCCCTCCTGAGGATTAGGGGATTAGAGAACTAGTTCAATCAAGATTGGGCTTCCCTGGTGACTCACATGGTAAAGAATCCACCTGCAATGCGGAAGACCTGGGTTTGATCCCTGGGTTGGGAAGATCCCCTGGAGAAAGGGACAGCTTCCCACTCCAGTATTCTTGTCTGGAGAATTCCATTGACTGTATAGTCCAAGGGGCCACAAAACTTCAGACATGAGTGAGCGACTTTCACTTCACTTCACTTCACTTCAATTAAGATTGCACCTCCCTCTCTGGCAGTTCAGATCCAAGACTGGGCAGTGTTGGAACATAAAAGTCCAGTTTCTTTGTCTCCATTTAGGACAGCTCTGAAGGGTGATCCTAGCAACAGTGCTCCCCACAATATCAGATGGGGTCTTTGCAACTGCCCAATGCCCCTCCTATCTCCTTACTACCTGACAAGTGCTGTTTCTAAGACTATGCCCTGCATGCAAATCTCTATCTCTATTTCCAGAGATTTGACCTAAAACAATATTGATCTCTGAGAGAAAGCATATATCATTACAGTATAATGGCAGAGGAATTTTTGTTTCCCAAACTAATATTCACATTAAAAAAACAAAGCCCAGCCAATGTGAGATACCCAGTGGTGACTATAGAACATATATCAATTTCTGCAGCTTTGATGACAAATCAGCCTCTGGTGAAAGCTTACCTCAGTGAGCAGGGATGTTACTGAACAGCTACTAATCAGGAAAATGATGTATGGATTAAAGTAAACACTCCAAAAGCATTTTTGCTCAATCAAAGAGATTTAAGGGAAAGGATGCTTATACCAACCCAAAGAGAAAAAAAATACCCCTTTTGTACTTCAATTAGCAAACAATAATTTGGATAATTGGAAGCAAATGTTTCTTCTTTTATCACATGAATTCCACAGTTCTTTGCCCAATGCTGTCCCCTGCAGGGTAGATGAAATCAAATCAGAAGACTCCGAAAGAACCATTCCTAGGCCAAGAAGCCCCGCGATTGCAGCCGAGGGGGAGAAAGGCTGAGGCCAGCATTTCCCATCTAGGCCTTCTTCCAGGAAGAGGCCACCATTTCCTGGAAGAGTATTTCATAGTCATTCTGCAAAGAATGATTCTCCAGAAATCATGTCTGAGACACCCACCGCCAGCCTCATGGATTTCCTTGGTTAAATGTCAGAGTTGAGACAGTTTGCTTCTTGGACCCAGTGAAGGGCTAATGTTGTTTGAAGAAACCAGCCAACCCAAGCTAGAAGTCTACAAAACCAACACCTTCTCACCTGGGAGAGGACATTCTTTTTTTAAGGGGGAAGTAAGTGGCAAAGGAAGGAGGGCATGGCAACCCACTCCAGTATTCTTGCCTGGAGAATCCCATGGACAGAGGGGCCTACAGTCCATGGGGTCACACAGTTGCACAGAGTTGGACATGAATGAAGCGACTTAGCACAGCGCAGCACACAAGCAGCCAAGGACTTGAGGAAATGCTCTCAGCTCAGCCAAGTCTATGATGTTGCTCTAGAAGGCAACTGCTTTCTGAGAGCAGGTTTGTCAGTGGCCAAGTGGGGGGACAAGAAAAGAAGAAGTCTCCCTGGGTCTTCCCAAGGTCAGAGCTGCAGCCTGGCCTTGCTCCCCCACCCAGGGGACTTCCAGAGTCCCAGGGACTTCTGCTCCTGCACTGGCTTCACTTTGTCACCATTGACTTCCAAGGAGCCCAAAAACCAACCCTTGGGAAGGAACATGTCATCTCTGCACAGAATAGAGAGACTGAATTTATGAGTTTTTTTGTATCTTGGGTGCAAAAACTAAACCCCAAACCCTATATCTCTTTACCTCTTCACCCTTGCTCTTGGCTCAGTATCCTTCCAGGTCCAGTTGATTGTCTGTCCCATCTCTATACCCATAGGTGGTAATGGTGGAAATGGTAACAAAAACCCTTTCCCTTAAAATAGTTTGATGAATCCTCGCAACAATAGCACAAGGTGAGTGTTATGATTACCCATTTTACAGATGAGAAAACTGAGACTCAGTTAAGTTCACTTGATCCACATCCCACGGTGAGTGAGGGTAGTGTCAGGTCAAGGGCTTTCTGGAAGCAAACAGCTCACAGATCCCCCTTCCTCACTGGCAGAGTGACGGGATGGGAGGAAAGAGGTGTGGCTGATGAAACCCCACTAGGAAAGAAAGCCAGCATAGGGTGGAAGGTGCTGATGTGAGTACTTCTTTTTTAAATAATTTATTTGCTTATTTTTGGCTGTGCTGGGTCTTTGTTGCTGCAAGGGCTTGTCTTTTGTGGCAAGCGGGAAAGAAAGTAAAAGTCTTAGTCATTCAGTCGTGTCCAACTCTTTGCCCGTCAGGCTCCTCTGTCCATGGAATTCTCCAGGCAAAAATACTGGAGTGGGTTGCCATTCCCTTCTCCAGGGGATCTTCCTGACCCAGGGATCAAACCTAGGGCTCCTGCATTGCAGGCAGATTCTTTACCACCTGAGCAAGCGGGATCTACTCTTTAGTTGTGTTAAACGGTGTCTTCTCTTGTTGCTGAGCATGAACTACAAGGCTCTCAGCCTTCAATAGCTGAGGTGCGAGGGCTCAGCAGTTGCGGTTCCCAGCCTCTAGAGCACAGGCTCAATAGTTGTGGCACACAGGCTCAACTGCTCTGCGGCATGTGGGATCCGGACCAGGGATCGAACCCATGTCTCCTGCATTGGCAGGTGAATTCTTTACCATTGAGCCACCAGGAAACCTCTGTGTCAGTACCTCTATCTTAGATCCTGGAAGCAGGAGGAAAGGCCTGTGAGGTCCATTCATTCATTCAACCTTTACATAGAAGTTACCCTGTAACCATCCCTGGCTGGAGACACAAAGCTGGTTATGGCCCCAGTTTTAGAAGTGCTCACAGTGTGGTTGGGAGAGGGAGGTCTGCAGTCTTAAGGGTCCTGCCTCCCTGCCTCCTCTGTTGCTCTGAGGGGTCCCTGGGCTGGCTGGGCCCCAGCTCTCAGAGAGGCAGTTTGATTGTGGAGTGAACAGCTGGCGGCTGCCCTACATTTCCTACCAACGGAAACGTGTGCATCCATCTGTTTCCTCCCTAACGTCTCATCTTCAGTCACTTTCTGAGCCTCCTGTTTCTGAAGTTATGGAAATAAGCCTCATTCTTACCCTCAAAGCAGATCCCAGGCCTCTTGCTTTGGTTCCCCTCGAGTTTGTCTTAAGACCCAGGAGCCAGCCATTGTGTTTCTGGAAGAAAACTCATTTCACCCCCTCATGGGAGGATTGGCAGCTCTGACCACCCTGTGTCATTGGTGGGCTGGTACCAGTAGTGGGGACAAGAGGTCACATTTCCACTGATGCTGGCCTCTTCTGACTAGCGTCTTCCCCAGGTCCCAATGTGGTGCCAACTTGGGAAAAAGGAGGTGTGAGAAGGTCCATAGGGAGCTTATAGATTAGTCTGGAAGGTACAAGGCTTGAAAACACAGGACTCAAATGGACTTACGGGGCGATGGCGATTGAGAAGGACCTCTTACGATGCCAAAGGGCCGTTAGCGCGCTGAGATGTTCTACCTTGTTGTTGTTCAGTGCTAAGTCGTGTCCGACTTGTTGTGACCCCATGGGCTGTAGCCCACCAGGCTCCTCTGTCCATGGGGTTTTCCAGGCAAGGATACTGGAGTGGGTCGCCATTTCCATCTCCAGGGGATCTTAAATGAAGGCTAAACATGGGAAATAAATCTCTGGCATCAGACAGTGCTCCCGCCTGTTTGCCTTCCCCTGCCAGGAGAGGTGGAGTGGTCTCTGTGGGTCGCAGAAGCCTTAGGCGGGAAACCCCCTGTCTGTCACCCTAATTCCTTCCCCAAGCAGAATGCCTCAGTTCCTTGTCATCTAAGACTCAGCCCTTCCTGTAAGAACTCCAAGAATTACTGGTTGAAAATTTAGTTGTCTTTATTTGTCTATCTGTCCTCAACGGAAGTGCCCTGGGGTGGTTACAGCAAACAGAACGGCTCAACTGCTGACAAGAGATGGGTACCCGTCTCTTCCAAGTGGGAGCCATCGGAATTGATCAACTTCATTCCACAGCGCAGACTGCCCATGGGGCTCAGAGCTTTCAGGAGGAAAGCCACAGGCCTTATGCAAAGTAGATATAACATCCTGCTTGGTGCTCAGTTGCTCAGTTGTTTCCAACTCTGTGCGACTCTATGAACTATAGTCCACCAGGCTCCTCTGCCCATGGGATTCTCCAGGCAACAATACTGGAGTGGGTTGCCATTTCCTCCTCCATGGGAACTTCCTGACTTAGGGAGTGAACCCTCATCTATATCTCCTGCATTGGTAGGCGGATTCTTTACTATGGAGGCGCCTGGGAAGCCCCAACACCCTGCTTTAAACAAATTTTATTTTTGCTGCCATGCTATGACTTCCCTGGTGGCTCAGATGGTAAAGCATCTGTCTACAATGTGGGAGACCCGGGTTTGATCCCTGGGTTGGGAAGATCCCCTGGAGAAGGAAATGGCAATCCGCTCCAGTACTATTGCCTGGAAAATCCCATGGACAGAGGAGCCTGGTAGACTACAGTCCATGGGGTCACAAAGAGTCAGACACGACTGAGCGACTTCACTTCACTATGGTGTCATTTTAGTTGCAGTGTCCGTATCCCATGAACTGCACCCACGATCATTAAGAACTTTCTTGTGTTAGATTGATGTTGGAAACATTGATCTCCTGCACTAGAAGCTTTCCACCTTCCATCTGTTAGATGCTTTGACCTTTCCTTAACACCATTAAGAGATAAAAAGTTAATCTACTGAGAAAAGATGCGTGCCCTTTCAAAAGAGAATGGGTACCACTGTGCAGCCTCCTGTGATTGAAGAATCTTACACTCAAGAGTCAGGTTATATGTGTATCTAAGCAAGATAATTGTGGAAAGTAATATCATGGCACAACCAGAAAGGTCTATATCCCAGCTAAAGTAGCTGGGGATTAGGCAAAATGAACTTCGAGGGCTGGGGTTAAGTGACCTTGGCAGGCCACTGCTCATATTCATGACCAATCAGATTCATTATTGAACACAGACTTTGGCCTGAAACACTGTACTTGCTGACAAGAAACTGTTGACTATGGTGACCGTTAGTCAGTTGACTAGGTGACTAGGATCCAAAGGACCAGAGTCCTGTCCATTCAGTCATTCACTAATTTGACAATTATCTGTTGTGTGTGTTATGTACCAGGTACTTGTCTAAATATGGGCCACATAACAATGAAAAAAGTCAAAAGCCCCTGACTTCCAGGAGCTCATATTCTAGATAAGAAGACAGATAATAAATAAGACACAATTAAATATAAGCACTATATAAGTAAAATGCATGGTAAGTAAAATAATGATGAACTCTAGAGAAAAATTAATAGAGAGGGGCAGAGAGGTAGAAAGTTGAAATTTTAATTGGGAGACCAGAGAAGGCTACTGGAATTGGTTTTTTGCTGTTGTTGTTGCTGGGGGGTGGGGGGTGTTTGGTTTGGTTTTTATTTTTCCTAGCTTGTCTTTTGAGAAAAGCAGAAAAATAAAAACAATCACCCCCCAAATAAAAACCCCAAGCTCCTGACCTTGTCAGCCTATGGCTGATAGGCATTAGCTAATCTCTTCTCCTCTTTATAACTAGAGTCTTTATTATACAAATTCCTGTTTGAGATGAAGAAGCTTGCCACGTTCTGTAAGATCCAGGAAAATTTCTTTCTTTAGTGAGTGAATCAAGCAAATGGAAGGAAGCAAATGGTGGAGGATTTTTTGATTTAGAACAACAATCGACTCAGGTGAGTCACAAGTAGCTTGAATATACTTAAAAGCAAATATATTTTAAAATAGCCAATAGTCTTAGCATCCTACACTCATACCAAAGGATAAACTGTTTAGAAATTTAGTGAAGACCTGAGAACTTCCCTGAGGGTCCATGGTTAAGATATTGCCTTCCAATGCAAATGGTGTGGGTTCATCCCTGGTCAGGGAGTTAAGATTCCACGTGCCTCAGGTTTTAGCAAACTCCAGAAGATAGTGAAGACAGGGAAGCTTGGCATGCTGCAGTTTATGGGGTCAGAAAGAATCGGACACGACTTAGCGACTCAACATCAATGAACAATAGTCTTATGTTTCCCTGGAGATTCTTAGGGATGAGCAAGATCTCAAGTGTTGGGATTCCAGAGCTGCAACTTTTCATCTGCTTAGATGTTAGGTTTCCAGATATAACTTCATTTGCAAAAAAGAAAAGCTCCATTTCAAGGAAAACAAACAAGCACACTGACTTAGCCTTTCTCCCTTTATTCAGATGGGAAGACTGATAAGCAATGACTTGTGCTTAGTTGCTCAGTCACTCATGTCTGACTCTTTATGACCCCATAGACTGTAACCCACCTGACTCCTCTGTCCATGGGGATGTTCCAGGCTAGAATACTGGAGTGGGTTTCCATGCCTTCCTCCAGGGGATCTTCCCAACCCAGGGAATCAAAGCCAGGTCTGTCGCATTGCTGGCAGATTCTTTACCGTCTGAGCCACCAGGGAGGCCCAAGAATACTGGATTGGGTAGCCTATCCCTTCTTCAGTGGAACTTCCTGATCCAGGAATTGAACTTGGGTCTCCTGCATTGCTCAAGGTCAAAGAGCCAATTCTGGGACTAAAATCCTTATAGAAACAAATTACCTAATTAAAAAGTGGGCCAATAGACGTCAGCATGAGGTTTACTTGGGAACCTATTATCTGGAATGGTGGTGCTTTTTAACCAGGCTCATCTTCTGTCTCGGCCATCCTGGGGCTATGTGGCCATAGTAGATGCCCAGTCAGACTTTCCACCACACCAAACAGCAGTCATCACACAAATTCTATGGGCAGTCACTTCGCACATAGTAGGCCCTCAATGAATACTTACTGGATCAAGAAATAGAAATCGCTCTTTTTCAACAACTCTCCTTCCCTGAGTTAAACACACTCCAACAGCAGCAAGACAAACACAGCCCCACAGCTCAGGCAATGGAGGGAGGGGGCGGTTGTGGGAAAAAGGCGATTTCAGATTCCAGCTGCCACTCAGAAGGGCAACATTGGCTGCCTTCGGTGCCAATCTCAAGAGTGAGAGCAGATGTGAAAATCAAACACAGGATTTCAGAAGTATAAACTGTTTATATGTGTGCTGAGAAAAGCTATTCATCGCTCGAGCGGGCCACTCAGTCCCCGCGGTTCCTTCCTTCCTAATGGGCAGCGTGCAGCTATTTTTTTCTTGGTGGCAGTGTGAGTCCTCGCTGGGTGGCAGGGTGTAGGTTGGGCTGTGCAGTAACCGCCTGGGAGATGAGGCCAGCCAGAGCAGGGTGAATGCCTGCTGCCATTAATTTTTAGTGAATGAGCACCGTAATTCTACCCAACACTGAGTTTATGTGCCAGACAGCCACCTCCTGGGCCAGAATGGAGCTTGCAGAGCAGGAAATAAAACATCAGGAGAATTCAAAGCATTGTGTGCTGGGAGGAGAGGGTTGGAAGGCTTGCTCATAAAGATTGTTGCCAGAGCAAGCCCCAAAGAAGCTTCCTGGAATTAACTCATGTGGGTGCCAGTGAAGGAGCATACGCCTTCAAGGACCCAGGGACCTTGACTTCTGGGGGACAGTAGCACAGAGCAGTTGGAGGGTGTAAATGCTAACAGTGGATCCAAGAGTCACAAATCTGGGCTGGAAGCCTGGCTCCACCACTTCCTGATTGTATAACTGTAGTTCATAGTTTCCCTTCTCTGGGCTGCTTTGAGGGTGTTCTTATCTGTAAAATGGAACAACAGTAGCCCTAAACTCCTAGACTGTTTGTGAGGGTTGAAACGAGATCGCTTGCATGTTGTTGTTGTTTAGTTGCTAATTTGTGTCCAGCTGTTTGTTGGATCCCATGGGCCACAGCATGCCAGGCTCCCCTGTCCTTCATATCTCCTAGAGCTTGCTCAAACTTACTTTCCTTGAGCCAGTGATGCCATCCAACCATCTCATCCTCTGTCACTCCCTTCTCATCTTGCCCTCGATCTCCTCCTGCCCTCAGTAACATAGTGGGCACACAACAAATGGAAGCTGCCATCGGTATCATGATCTTCAGGAAGTGGGTTCAGACTACGGGGCAGCTGCTGCAAGATAGGGGCTGAGCAGACCTCCCCACACCCTCAACACACCCTGCACGTCCTTGTCCCATCTCTCAAGGCAGCTCTGTTCTCTTGACCCTCTGACTAGGCAGACACAGATATCACCTGGAAGGGGTAACATATCTGGTTTGCTCTACCACCTCCTAGCTCAGGAAAGGTCTCTCCACCTTCTTGTAGCTCCGTGCCTTCTCCATAAAACAGTCAAGAATCCTTACCTTTGGGAACTATGGTGAACAGTCCTGAGACAGTGAGTATGAACTGCAGCGTGCTGTCAGGTGTGCTTGCAGCATCTGATAAACAATAGCTCTAATGGCTATGATGGTAAATATTAATAGTGACCACGGAGAGCTGTCAGAGCCCCTGCATAATGTCTATCTGAAGGAAAGGCGCTGTGCACGGAGGCACTGCCCAGGCAAGACCATATTAAGCAGGCTTCTAAATCCTAACAGCACAGGTGCACAGGCTCTACAGAGACAAGATCTCATTCTGTCCTCGCAAAATCTTATCCATGGGGGAAGGCACTGGATAGTTCTCCCTAGTTTACAGAGCAGATGATGGGGGCCGACCAAGTGTCTTGTGGGATGACACGGTTAATACTTGGCAAGGTGAGGCTCCTGGCCTGTCTAAAATCATGAAGCCCATTGGTCCTTCCACCGTCACAGGAGATCTCAACTGGGGGCAGTTTGGTTGGCCAGGGGACCTCTGGCTATATTTGGAGACATTATTTGTTTGTTACAAAAAGGAGGGGGAGAGGCTAGTGGCATCTAGTGGGTGGGTATCAAGGATGCTGGTAACCGTCTTTCAATGTGTAGGACAGCCCCCCCAGAAAAGACTTCCCCACTTAAAATATCAGTAGTGCCCTGGTTCAGGAACCCTGAACTAACTTCTAACTGCTTCCAATTGAGGAATCCTGACCAGTAGAGGTCAGAGGGCTATGAAAGGGAGACAGAAGGTGACAGCAGGGGAGGAGAAGGGAGGAACAAATGCAGCTTCACCTCCTGCACCGAGGGAGCACAGCAGAGGAGAAATGCGGCAGTATGAGCTTTGGTCTTAACATGTTTAGGATCGTCCACCTCTGCCATCTTGGAACAGAGCCAGTTTGACTTCCTTGACTCCAGGTCCTCCTGTCTACCTGAGTTGCCTCAGGTGACACCAAGATATGGAGCAGGGATGAGCTACTCAACTATATCCAGCAAAAATAAATACTTGTTGCTCTAACTGATTCTTTAAAAAAATTTTTTTATATTGGAAGATACAGTTCAGTTCAGTCGCTCAGTCGTGTCCGACTCTTTCCGACCCCATGAATCACAGCACGCCAGGCCTCCCTGTCCATCACCAACTCCCGGAATTCACTCAAACTCGTGTCTATCGAGTCGGTGATGCCATCCAGCCATCTCATTCTCTGTCATCCCCTTCTCCTCCCACCCCCAATCCCTCCCAGCATCCGAGTCTTTTCCAGTGAGTCAACTCTTCGCATGAGGTGGCCAAAGTATTGGAGTTTCATCTTTAGCATCAGTCCTTCCAATGAACACCCAGGACTGGTCTCCTTTAGAATGGACTGGTTGGATCTCCTTGCAGTCCAAGGGACTCTCAAGAGTTCTCCAGCACCACAGTTCAAAAACGTCAATTCTTCGGCGATCAGCTTTCTTCACAATCCAACTCTCACATCCATACATGATCACTGGAAAAGCCACAGCCTTGACTAGACGGACGTTTGTTGGCAAAGTAATGTCTCTGCTTTTTAATAGGCTATCTAGGCTGGTCATAACTTTCCTTCCAAGGAGTAAGCATCTTTTAATTTCATGGCTGCAATCACCATCTGCAGTGATTTTGGAGCCCCCCAAAATAAAGTCTGACACTGTTTCCACTGTTTCTCCATCTATTTGCCATGAAATGATGGTACCGGATGCCATTATCTTAGTTTTCTGAATGATGAGCTTCAAGCCAACTTTTTCACTCTCCTCTTTCACTTTCATCAACAGGCTCTTTAGTTCCTCTTCACTTTCTGTCATAAGAGTGGTGTCATCTGCATATCTGAGGTTATTTATATTTCTCCCGGCAATCTTGATTCCAGCTTGTGCTTCTTCCAGCCCAGCATTCCTCATGATGTACTCTGCATATAAGTTAAATAAGCAGGGTGACAATATACAGCCTTGACGTACTCCTTTTTCTATTTGGAACCAGTCTGTTGTTCCATGTCCAGTTCTAACTGTTGCTTCCTGACCTGCATATAGGTTTCTTAAGAGGCAGGTCAGGTAGTCTGGTATTCCCATTTCTTTCAGAATTTTCCACAGTTTATTGTGATCCACACAGTCAAAGGCTTTGGCATAGTCAATGAAGCAGAAATAGATGTTTTTCTGAAACTCTCTTGCTTTCTCCATGATCCAGCGGATGTTGGCAATTTGATCTCTGGTTCCTCTGCCTTTTCTAAAAGTTCACAGTTCACGTATTGCTGAAGCCTGGCTTGGAGAATTTTGAGCATGACTTTACTAGCATGTGAGATGAGTGCAATTGTGCAGTAGTTTGAGCATTCTTTGGCATTGCTTTTCTTTGGGATTGGAATGAAGACTGACCTTTCCAGTCCTGTGGCTACTGCTGAGTTTTCCAAATTTGCTGGCATATTGAGTGCAGCACTTTCACAGCATCATCTTTCAGGATTTGAAATAGCTCAAGTGGAATTTCATCACCTCCACTAGCTTTGTTCGTAGTGATTGGAAGATTACTGCTTTACAATATTATGTTTGTCTTTCTGACATACATCCACATGAATCAGCCCAGGTATACATATGCCTCCTCCCTCTTGAACCTCATTCCCATCTCCTACCCTATCCCACTCCTCTAGGTTGTCACAGAGCACTGAGTTGAGCTCCCTGTGTCACACAGACAATTCATTTTTGGCATCTTCATGATTAAAAAAAAAGTTTTTATTTTTAAAAATTTTATTTCATTTATTTATTTTGGGCTGCCCTGGATCATCATTGCTTCACACAGGCTTCTCGTTACAGTGGCTTCTCTTGTTGCAGAGCACTGGCTTTAGATACATGGACTTCGGTAGTTGTGGCACACAGGCTCGGTTGTCCCGTGGTATGTGGAATCTTCGCCTACCAGGGATGGAACCCACGCCTATGCACTGGCAGCAGAATCTTAACCACTAGACCACCAAGGAAGTCCCAACAAAATTTTAAGAAGAATTGTATTGGTGAAAGAACACTGCTGCTGCTGCTAAGTCACTTCAGTCGTGTCCGACTCTGTGAAGAACACTAGCTTGCATCAAAAAGAACTTGAGCAGTTTAAAATGAAAAGAAGGCCTCTGGGTCCCCACCATTTTATAAGACATACTCAGCTACACATATGAGCCAATTCTTAAGAAAATGGAGGGATTTCTCAGAGGTCAAAGCCAAGAGCCCAGAGAGCTGAGAAAAAAAGTTGGGAAGAAAATATAATTAGGGGTCCTCTTCTAGGGAGAAGAACTGGACCATGATCAACTAATATTTCATGACTCCCTTTTTCCAGAGGACAGGACCCTTACAGCATACACCCGGTTTAGATTTCAAAGCTGCTATGGATCAAGGAGTGCTATGTGTTTCCCATTCTTCTCCTTCTTGAAAGGGAGTATCTATTGCAGTTATTCTGGGGCTTCCTAGGTGGAAAGTGGTGGCAAAGAACCCGCCTGCCAATGCAGGAGAGACATTAGAGATGTAGGTTAGATCCCTGGGTCAGGAAGAACTCCTGGAGGAGGGCATGGCAATCCCCTCCAGTATTCTTGTCTGGAGAATCCCATGGACAGAGGAGCCTGGCGAGCTAAGTCCGTGGGGTAGCAAAAGGTTGGACATGACAGCAGCTTTCACTTCCACTTGCATTGCAGTTATTCTATCCCTGTTCCACCATTGTACGCGAGGTATTGGAGTGCAGATAACTTGTCCTTTTCCCTTGTACTTTATAGCTCTCTGAGGAACTTCTTCTAAGGAGTCTTCTGTGCATCTGGACCTGATTTCAATGACTACATCTTGAAGCTTCTAAAGAATGCTGTCATGGTACTTGATTTGGGCTGGAGAAGAGACTGTATTTTGCACGTGAGAGTGATGTGATTGTTGTGGCTACTGGGGGGACTGCGGTAGATGGCCTTGAAGATGGCTGTAAAAACCTCCCTCATCTTCCACACCCTTTCATATTGTGTGAGCCACCTTTCCCATTAAGAGATGCTGCCCATTTTCCCTCCTCTTACATCTGAATGACGCTGTGACTTCCTTTAACCATCAAACTATGGCAGAAGAGATGTTGCTCCACTTCTGAGATCAGACCTCAAGAGCCCTGAGTACCTTCTGATAAACTTCCGGAAGGAGATTTCTTGCTATCTCTCCGAGGAGACTCAGTCTAGGTTATTAAATAGCAGGAGACCACATGGAGAGAGAAATCACATAGAAGAGAACCAAGGTGTCCTATGTGACAGATGGCAAAATGTCCCCATGAATGAAGCCATCTTGGATCCTCCAGACCCAGTCAAGTCACCCCAGCCAACTCCACGAGGAGCATAAACAAGCCATTCCTGCTGAGGGGAGACCTGCCCAAATGACCAACCCACAGAATCATGAGTCATAAAAATGATGCTTTGAACCACTAAGTTTTCGAGTGATTTGTTACACACCAATAACTCACTGAAACAAGTGTTTGTTTGGGTGCTTGCTCAGCCTAAGGTGATGAAATTGCTTTTAATTCACTCCAGATCACAGTGGAGCTGTCAAAAATGACATCTCAGAGCTCCATACCTCATCAGCAGTCAGACTTCCCAACAGGCCTTGAAACAGCTCCCAACATATGTGCTGGGAAGCACAGCGGGGAGCCAGATGCTACTACCAGGAACAATTGCTTTGCCAAGTTGACATGTTACTTCTTTAACTTTCAAGAAAACATGAAGAGTGGAGGTTGAGAGAGAGGAAGAAACAGCACCAATGCTCTCCCATTTCCAGATTCCAATGAGAATTTTTTTTCTTGCTCTCATTTTCCTTCTTAGCTACTTCTCCTGACCACTGATGATGCACTAGTCCTGTTACATGGATAGCTTTTAAGGAAGGTTCCCTTGAAATCTCCACTTGGCAGATGACAAAACTGGGAAATGATGTCACTTAGTTGAAGTTATTCAACTAGAAGGAGGGGAACCTGGGATAAGAACCCAGTACTTCTAACTTCAAAACCATGCCTGTAACCTCTGTGTTGTTATGTAACACATGTGTAAGCATGTCATTCACCCTGCAGCCCTTCAGTATGTACACACTGCATCTGTCCTGGCCACACCGAACTCTGAAAACAGAAACATAACTTGCAAAAGAGGTACCTGCCAACTTAGAAGCTAATTGAACAGCAAGGTGTGGCTTGGGATGGTCATGAGCTTGGGCTGGGGAGAGGTTCACTACAGGCAGAATGATGCCGGGAAGTGAGAGGAGTGTTTCTTAACAGAGAACAAAAGGCAAGATTTATTAGGGATTTAATTCTATTGGACCCTGTGCTTGGAAGTAGGTTTTTTTGTCCTATTTACAGATGAGGAAACTGACTCTCAGAGAAGCTGAGTAACCTACCCAAGGTCACATAACCAAAAAATGGCAAAGGAAGAAGTTCAAACCCAGGTGTTTTCCAGTGCTTTCCTTTTCCATGAGTTGGGCTGGTTGTCAGAGGGATGAGGCCACTGAACACCTCTTCCATGACTAACTGAAACTAAATATCCATCTTCATGGGCAAAGAGAATTTTCCTTTGGCTCTAATTCCTGTAAGACTTGACCATCAAAGCCTAAAGGAGCTATATCTGCCCCTCCAGTATTGTGAATCTGCAAATAAATCTGGTGTGTAAAATAGCTCAAAGAAATTAAAGTCTTTGATTCTATAGAATCAAATAACCCCAAAGAATGTGCTAGATAGGATATATGGTAAGCTCCACCTCTGTTTTCAGGTTTTCCTGACAAGTCCTTCACTGATTCATTTCTTGACAGTTTTGGTTAAAAACACACCTCAACCTCAGTGCTATTCGGCTTATTCAAGATGCCTTAAAGAATAATACAAAATTCCTGTTTTCATGAGATCTGTGTTATAGTGAAAGAGAAAGACCCTACACAGCATTTTTCAAAGGAATCTATTGTTGTTGTATTTAGTTGCTAAGTCATGTCCAATTCTTTAAGACTCCATGTACTGTAGCTTACCAGGCTCCTCCGTCCATGGGATTTCCCAGGCAAGAATACTGGAGTGGGTTGCCATTTTTTCTCCAAGGGATCTTCCTGACCCAGGGATCAAACCTGCATCTCCTACATTGGCAGGCAGATTCTTTACCACTAGAGCCACTGGGGAAGCCCATATATAAAGAAATCTCCTTATTTTCAAGTTAGAAACAGCCCAAGATGGTCTGAAGAAGCAGGGAAAGAGCAAACTCTCTATCAGTCTCCTTTCTCCGCATATTAAAATCTAAACAAATGGGTCTGGGATGAAGCCTCAGTCTGTAACAATTTTTTACCCACTGCCCCTGCCCCCCATCAGGAGGTCAAGCTGTGGTTACAGGCTATTTGGAGCACCCTGACTAAGAAGCCCTCCCCACAAGCCTAGCTGACCACAGGAATCCTTGCTCAGAGCCTTCCATACAACCAGCCGAGCTCCAAAGTTTCTCTTAGAAATGCGTCGAGAGATTTAAGACATGTTTTTTTTTTTTTCTCCTTACTGATAGCAATTAATGTGCCACAAGTCATTGCCAAAATAAACTGCTTATTTTAAAGTAGTTCAAACGGGCTATTTCATTTTCTAGGCCCATTCATTAGACTGTTGATTCACCCTTCACAGAAGCAATTGAAACCCTATTTGAGAGGATGATCATGGGTCCAACTTCAGCTTAATTCCTTGGACTTTGAGGTCATTTACTGTTTTGTCATCCCAGGAGGTGACAGGGCATTTTATTTTGATTTAATTCAAAGGTAGAGGAATTGGCAGGAGGGTGGGGGTGGAGGGGTGCAAAGTGTAGTGAAATAAATGACCAGTTAGAACTGGTATCATTGGCCAGAGTTTTTAAGGTCATTGAAGAGTCATCGACCCTTGCAGTTGACAATTCCAAAAAAAATAGTAGTTATAAAAGGGAAAATACCAATTGTTGTCTTGTCAAACAAAAAAAACCAAGCATTGTGTTTTTCATGAACACCCAGTGGCTTCCACCAATTTTGCAAAGCACGTTTCCCTTTGGGCGGGGATTGTCAAGTCTTCCCTTCTATTACATCCTTCCATTGACATGCTGGAGGCCCCAGGGGAGGACAAATCCACCCAGATATTTGTAACTCTGAAAGTTCATTTGCGTCACTTGCGTCCAAGATGGGTCATTATTCTAGGCTCAAACCACATCCTGCAAAATGAAAACAACAAGAAGACCTTTGACCAAAAACTGGGGAGGAGGTGAGAGAAGAAGCAAAGGGATTGGCACACTGGTAAGGTGTTAAAAGACACAGCTAGTGTTTCGGGAGTTTTTATAATAGAAACAAACTCTCCCTGCAGTACAATGTAATTACAACCTTTTCTTGGCTAAGTGTAGTACCCTGGAGATTACTATAAGTAACTTATAATAGAATTTTTATTAGCGGTAGTAATTTTTTATGATAATTAGAGTAATCTGCAGCCCATAAAATCAGAAGATATATAGTTATATCTTTTGTACAGGAAAAGTGTTTCTTCCAACTATGGAAACACCATAAATGGCAAATGCAGCTTTATGGCCACCGTTGGCTTTTATGCTGGGCTGTTTGGTGTCCCTTTCCTTATTAACACTCTCCATTACTTTGGCAGTAAACATTTGATGACAAATTAAAAATGTGCTCACCATCAAAAGGCAGCAGAAGCATCTCCAAATGCCGACTAGCCCAGTGCCCTCCCTCTCCCCTGCTTTCTCGCTTTTATGTCCAGAGCTATCCCAAAGTTAAGGTCATTTGTTAGCCAGCCTATCCTGTCCGATCCCTAAGCTCAGCCCTGTGAGCCTCTATGTTTTGGATCTGACACAGAACTATTACAAAATAATGCAACTAAGCTGTAATTTTGGAGAACTAATGGGGCTATCTGAGTTTGCTCAGAGGAGTATAAGAAAGACTTGAAAAGAATATTCATGTGTATACTGACTTCACACTAGTAAATGGAGATGTGTAGGCTAGCTGCTGTAACAAATAAACCTCAGGGTTTCAATGACTTAACACGATAGATGCTTATTTGGGGCTTACCTATGAGTCAAGTGCCCATGAACCTGTTCAGAGATAGTCTTTCCTCCAAGTAGTGATTTAAAGACAGGGTTCCTTCCATCTTAAAACTCCACCATCCTGGGGCCTCATGGTAATCTGCATCCATTTGTCAAATGCAGAAAGAGAGAAGGAAGAAGGCACTCATTTATTTAAAAGCCCCTCTCAGAAGTGATGCACTTGATTGGTGAGAACAAGTCACATGACCACAACCCGTTGCAAGGGGCCCTGAGAACTTCAGCTCTGGGTGTGGCAGCTGCCTCACTTCATGAACTCTATAGAAGAGGAAGTGAGAATTTTGTTGAGTAGCTGGTCCGTCTTTATCCCACTGAACAAGACATAGTTTGTATTTATACAGACCTTGTGGAAAGATATATGCAAATGGCAAACTATGCAGAAACAGAGCATAGTGAGTATAACATTTAAGAAAAAAAAATTATAAAGTCAGACCAGCTATGTTCAGAGCCAACTTTTTCCTTTTATAATGTAATTATTGTTCAGGTTATTCAACCACTCTGAGCCTCAGCATACCCAACCGTAATATGGGAATGAATAGTGAACATAAATTGAATACATAAGATATGCTAGATAGTGTTCTAAGTGTGCTACAAATGTTAATTGCTTTCATAGTCATTGCAGCTCTGTGAGGGGAGGTGCTATTATTATCTGACCTATGCAAATGGGGAAGCTGAGGTATAGAGAGGTTAAGTTGCTTATGGTCATACAGGTTGAAGTCAGGATTCACTCAATCCTCGACCTCTCAGGCACTAGCCACACAGCCTCATTAATGATAGTATATATCTCATAGATTTGTTGTGAAGATAAGATGGGAAGATAAGTAGAAAAAGATTTTGACAACTAATGAGTACTTAATTTATTTACTTAATTAGTGACTCATGCCACCAAATATCCCCTCCATTGGCTGGTTGGAGGAGATATACACAGTTAGAACCAACCTTTTGGGTTAAGGTAGATTTTTTCAAAGGCTGTTCTGCCCAAGTCTATTATCAAAGGATACATCTTTAAAAGAAGGCTCTATGGTGAAATAAGTGTGGGAATGCTAGATAGCCTGTCTTAAAGATTCCTAGGCATATTAGCCTATCAAGGGCTCTGATAAGTCTTGCAGTAAAGAGACTTGCTTAACTCCATCTAACTTTGCAACTCTCAAATAAATATATTTGCTTTCCCCTCCTAATTAATATAGCCTAAGAAGCTAGTGTTCCATTTAATACACTTCATTGCACACTGGGTAATGTTATACCGTCTTCAGTTGAAAAGTGTGTCTGAAAGTTATGCTTGCAAAATGTATCTGAGGATGGGTCTTAGAAATTTGGATCAAGAGACTGATGTTTTATAAATATATCTGTTTCCACTTATCAAGGAGTTGGGGGTTTTGGGGTTTTTTTTTTTTTTAGGTAGGGAGGTGGTATCTATTTAAACTCTACTGGCTTTCCCAGGAATTCTTGACTTTTTATTGACATCATCAAAAAGGGTTAATTATTGCTCTGTTGGGATCTCAATGCTTTCTCTTTACCTTATCTTCAACCCTAAGAAACAACTCTGCCCACAATATGGGGGGAATGGTTGATGGCCGTTGAACAGGTTGGAGGAAGGAAACCAGTTTGAATTCCCTTTTAGCTTCATTATTTCATTTGGAAATGTAATACAACCTTCAACATATCCCCAGGTTAAACCCACCCTCCAATCTTGATTGTTTAATCAACCAGAAGTCGACTAATTAGAATTCTTAATTAACCAGAAACTTGTCCCTTCACTATTCGTTGGAGAGGAAAAATAGATAAATGACAAATTAATAAGCTGATAACAATAACTTTATTTTTTTTCATACTTAAATTTTTATACAACAAGCATAAAAGATATTTCTTTTAAATATATAGCCTGACATAGATTCTTGGCTATAAGAATGGGGAAAATGGGCCAATGGTAAATTTAACCAAAATATCAGTAACAGTTATCATTGGACAGTAATACTACACGTGATCCTTGTTTTTTGTTTTCTTCTGTCTTCATAGTTTCCTGAACTGAAAATTATATGACTTCTGAAATTATGAAATGCTTTAGGTCATAAATTGTACAAATTAAATTGAGAAGGTTGGATTAGAGGGCCTCAAAAGTTGCTCTCAGTTCTAAGCTCCAAACTCTGCTATCTCACAAATAAACACAAGTTATCAAAATAGCATAAAGTTGACCAGGAAATCAGAGGTTTCACCAAGTGATGGAAAGTTTGAGGAGAATGAATAATAATGAATGAATATTCACAACAGGAAAATAAAGAGCAGGGCCATTGAAGGATATGGAAGACCCTCAGGCTAGTGTCTGAGTGGGGCTGGGGGGAGTATGCATAGGCCAGTGAGGACTGAAGCCTCCTCTCTGCTGGTAAGGATTCCGGTACCAGGGCCGGGTGGACATCACGTGGAAAAGGCACACGTGTGAGCAGTCAGGACAGAAAGAATTTAGATGTCCTAGGCCTGTGTCTGTCTTGTGCATTGCTTAAAAGCAAATTGGTTTATCCTCCTTCGACAGAAGTGTGTGCCAAAGCCAATGGATAACAATAACTTTAAAACAAATGGGAAAATATTTTCCATCAGAATGACAAAAATATTGTCCTTAATGAACAAACAGTTCATAAAAATCAGTAAAAAAAAATATTGAGTTAATAGAAAATATAGTCAAAGGACAGGATAGATTATGTACAGAGAATGCAAATAGCTAACAAACATAAAAAGTCATTTTGGTAATCAAAAAATGTAAATTAAAATCGATAAAACCATTTTTTCACTTGGTAAATGAATAAAAATTAAAATTTCTTCCATGCTTGTCAGAGCATGAAACAAAAATACTTATGCCCATTGGACTGGTAATGTCACTTCTAGAAGTTTATCCTAAAAAAATTTGGAGACTCAAATACAGATTTATGTATAGATGTATTGATTGCTGTTATTTGTAGTACTGAATGAAAAAAGATTAGCCTAACTGCAGAAAAAGACCTGGGAATATTATGGTTATCCATAGTGGAATGTTATAATTAATGAGTATAAAATGATATTTCGATAGCAGTATTAATGATAAAGAAAATTATCATATAATTAATAATAAGACAAATTACAAGATATGAAACTACATTTATACTATTAACTCAATTATGTAAATATACAAGAGGGACAGAAGGAGAAAGAAAGGGAGGGAGACAAATGAAGCAAATGTAATTAAAATATTAACAGTGGCTGTTTCCAGCTTGCAAAATTAGAAGCTATTTTGTTTTGCCATTTCTACTTTTCTATATTTCCCAGCATTTCTAAAATGACCGTGAGTGATTTTTATAACCAGATAAATGAAATAAAAGCTATCAAATCAAAGAAGACATTTTCTGATTACTGCTGATTCAGGTCAGCTCTCTCTCCCTTTCACATCCAAGCTGGTATATGGTGAAAACTGATGTTTATTCAGAATGGCAACCCCAGAGCCCTGGGAGAGCCTCACTCACTGAGAAGATATTCGATGAATTTACCACACTGAACTTCCTGAGGCTGGAACGTAAAACACCACATCTTGGAAAGATTTTCAGCAATAAGATGTGAAACCAAAAGACGTCTTGGCCAGCCCTCATTTAACCAAAATATCATGTTAACTAAAATAGCACATTAACAGAGAAATTCTGATCGGGTGAGATTCTACTGTGTAAATGGTCATTTAATTATCTGCTATTCTGCTGACTTATACCTCTGCCATTTAAAAAAATAAAATAACATGAAAACTAAAACCTGGCTATATAACTCAGTTCTGGAACTCTCCTTCCATTCTCTCTGGTGGCAGAGGTTACTTTGTGTTCATCAAATCCCCCGTTTTTTTCCCCACCTGGGCACAGTTGGACTACATTTCCCCATCTCCTTTGCAGTTCGGTGCCTCCATGGAATGAGTGCTGAGCCCAGAAAGGTGATCAGAAGTGATGTACAACCTCTGGCAGGCCTGGCTCATAAAACCCTGCCACATGCTATCAGCTCTTCTCACTCTTGCCCCCACCCCCACCTGCTGGATGCACAGAGAGAACACAATGGAGGAGGACTCTAAGGCATAGGGAGCCTTTGATGGAAGGAGCCTGAATCCCAGAGTCCACGCATGCACCTTCTACTCCCCTCACACACATATGCACAAAGCAGGCCTTTGGGAAATGTGTCAGAAAGGAGGAATAGGTAGTGGTGCTTCACCGAAGCCTGGGGTGCTGTATGTTACAACAAGCAGCTAGCTTATTCCAACTAGCAGATTACTGTGTGTGCTGTGTGTGTGCTAAGTTGCTTCAGTCGTGTCCGACTCTGTGCAACCCTATGGACCGTAGCGCGCCAGGTTTCTCTGTCCATGGGATTCTCCAGGCAAGAATACTGAAGTGGATTGCTGTGCTCTTCTCCAGGGAATCTTTCCGACCTAGGGAGATAGAACCTACATCTCTTCTGTATCCTGCTCTGGCAGGCGGGTTCTTTACCGCTAGCACCATGTACGACAGACCCACTTAGCACGTTACTCTAAGCAGGATGATGGCACAGAGGCATTTTAGATGAAGTATAAGATTTAAAGATCATCAAGTTTGGATTTAAATATCAGTTTCCCCCATTGTCTAGATCTAGGATCTTGAACAAGTTAACTCTATCTCTTTGATGCTCAGTTGCCTTTTCTGCAAACAGAAAAGAAAACACCCATCTCATGGTATGGCCATAAAGTTTAAATTAATGTATGTAAGCGCCTCATGTCATTCTGGATAAAAGGTCCACAGCTGACAAATGGGGACTTCTCTTTCTCATACAAACAAGATCCATCATAGCAAATGCTTGTCTCGAAGAAAAACTAAACTTCACACTTGGAAAGCAAAGAGAGGTCAGGTTTCCAGATCCTATTCCTTCATCCAGGTGCTGCCCACAATTCCCCAGCTCCTAGAACCATGCTTATCACCCCCTCACATGTCTTGAACCAAAATGTGTCTGACAAACTTAAAGTAAGAGAATCATATAGAAAACATATCAGCAAAGGACCCTATACAACATTTGCTCTGTTTGAGTGGCCCATGTCAGTCTTGTATCCTCAGAGCAAAAATCATCTGGGATTGAGATGGTGGAATAAAGAGTCTTCACTGATTCATTTGTTCACACACACATTTCTGAGCATCGGCAGGCGTGGGGTCAGGTGCTAAGGTAATAACAGCAGAAGGACCCCTGAGTCCAATGGGTGGAGCACAGAAATAGACCAAAAAAAATAGTCCTATCAAGGCCTACAATTGATATATTTAGTCATTCAATAAATGCTGAGCATTGAAATGTGCCAGACACTCAAAGTAACCAAGGCTCATCAGTAAACAAAACAGGAAGGAAAAAAAAAATAGGAAATGCCTGTGGTTACGTGATTTACATTCTAGATAAAGTACAATTTATCAAATAAGTAAAATATATTCCCTGTTAGAAAGTGATCAGATATTTGGAGAAAAATAAAGCCAGCAAGTACAGTAGGAATGCCAGCGTGGAAGGCATATAAGGGGGTTGCCATTTTAGGGTGATCGGGGAAGCTCTCACTGAGACGGTGATGGTTTACCATCTCTCAGTTGTGTCCAACTCTTGACCCCATGGGCTGTAGCCCGCCAGGCTCCTCTGTCCATGGGATTTCCCAGGCAAGCATACTGGAGTGGATTGCCGTTTCCTTCTCCAGGGGATCTTCCCAGGCCTGAGATCGAACCCAAATCTCCTTCATTGCAGGTGAATTCTTTACTGACTGAGCCACCAGTGAAGGGTGACATTTAAGCAGAAGCCTGAAGGAGGTGGGGGAAGGCACTGTACTCTTCAAGGGAAGGGTGTCCCAAGCAGAGACAGTCCCCAGAGCCAAGGCACCACAGCAGAAGTCAGCTCAGTTGGATCACGGGACAGCAGAGAGGCCAGTTTGGCCAGAGAGGAGAAAGCGCCCCGATTTTGCTTATTCCAGCTTGCCTATCATGTTGCACTTGGTGTTGACCCTAGACTGTGTCGGTTTCTATTCTCCAGTCAGAGTAGGGGAGCTCCCGGCAAGAGAACAGAGGTGTAGAGAGGCAGGAGATGGAGTAGTGTGATAAAAGTGGATATGAAATCGGCAAAAGACAAGTATTCTCATGTTTGTTACCACGATGACATGTACTATCACTCTTCCCTCTCCGGAGATAAGAATATTGCAGCCTGCAGGTCAACGGCAAGGAGAGATGGAAGCTCTCACAATATAAGTAGTTGCTCTTGGGACGTGTCAGAATCAAACAGGACAGAGGCTGCCACTCAGTGAAGAGGATAGGTGGATAGTCCCGCCCACACCTCTGTACCGAATGTCATCACCGAAATCTCTTTAAACAAGCCCTTTGGACGTGTCATCTCTTTCCTGCCAGAACGCTGATGGGTGCAAAAAAATAATTACTTTAAAATTTAGCATGCCAATCTTTTGGGGAGTTTGATGTTGGAGACCAACTGATAATCACACATTTCAGAAGAAAAAATCCTCAAAGGAAAGAGGGCTAAAGAGCTTTCTCCATGTTTTCCTGGCACCAAAGCCCAGTCTATTTCCATTAGCAACTGCCCTCTGAGCAGAGGTGGCTTTTCTCTGACTTTTCTGACTTTTCTCCTTGTGTGTGTATGTGTGTATGTGTGTTAAATCACTTCAGTCATGCCTGACTCTGCGACCCTGTGGACTGTAGCCCACCAGGCTCCTCTGTCCATGAGATTTCCCAGGCAAGAATACTGGAGTGGGTTGCCATGCTCTCTTCTAGGGGATCTTCCCAACCCAGGGATCAAACCCATGCCTCTTAAGTCTTTTGCATTGGTGGACAGGTTCTTTACCACTAGCACCACCCACTTGGGGCCATACAAAATACTCATGTTTATCTACCACATATGCTGTTTCTATTAAACCAACATCTCTGGCCACCACCGTTCATTGGGAGCTCCTTTCTCACCCTCCAGCTCACCCCACTTTGAAGTTATGTGAGATCATGCCAACCACTGCTATCTTCATCAAAAACCTTGAATGATGCTCAACTTCTCCCAAAAATAAAGTTTAAACCCTTACTGACAAGGTCATATGCATGTTACTTTGGCAGTTGCTCACTAAGCATCTATTATGTACTGGACTCAGAGGAAACAAAGATAAATAAGATGCTTTATTTTTTGCCTTTGAGGTGCTTGTACTGTGTGGGTATGGGACAAATAATAAGCTGATAACAAATGTAAATCATCAGTGGATTAAAAACCTGTTGGATCTTTGCAAGATGAAGCTAATTAGTGACCCTGAGGTAGAAAATCCCACAAACAGAACCAAAAATTTTTTTCGAAGATATAATAGCACTGGATTTCCTTGAAATAAAGAGAAAACTGAATTTAGTTCACAAGGATCTGCTTGAAAATTCTGGGTTCCAGGAAATACTGATGGATATTGATGGACATGGAGACATTCCCTGGTCAAATTCTTAGATTTCAAGGGGAAAGAAATATTTCTTCAGGCAACCCAAGAACCACATCAAGCCACTGACAGTTGAGAAGTCATCCCAATGAGAAATGTTTGCAGCCAAAACATGACTGGGGAGCATCCACAGAGTTCTGAGGACAAGAAGAGGTGATCTGAGTAAATTATACCAGTCAGGTTGCCAAGCCAGTATTAAAGCAAGAGAGTCATATTTTCAAACACATAATATATCATGAAATAGAGCACCCATAGTTGTTTTACTTTGTTTTTAAATAAAACTGTTCAGTGATGACAGGATGAAATGCAACCAACCTAGAAGCAAATGTTAAAGAATTAGTGTGACATTCACTGTCAAAGACAGTGGAGATACAATTTAAAAAAAAAATAAATTTAAAAGCTAAAAATGAAAAAAAAAAAAAGACAGTATAATGACATCTGTGAAGTTCTGAAAAATAGGGTGAATTTTATACCCAGCCAAGTTTATTTCCATTGTAAAGGCAAAGGTCAACCTCAAGCCTGAGTGAATTCTAGGCAAACAACCCAAAGGACCTGTCTTGACAAAAACAGTATGCTTGGTAAAATCTACCCAAGTACCTCCTTATACTCTTACAGCTTATTTAACTCCCTTATGACTCCTCCCGACCCAATTCTCATACAAAGACATTTTCAGATCTTACAGCCACCCTGTTCCAAGGATACTCTCCTGCTCAGAACAAACGTTGTGGAACGTCTCTCTATGTAGGAGTTCCTGTTTCTTGGAGCCTTCCATGGGTACCAACGGCCCTGATGAGCTTCTCTTCATTCACAGTAGGACTCTTATTTCACATTGCTATGGAACATTGGAAGAAGGCGAACAACCCTGGAGAGTTTAGTTTCCATCGATAGACTCAGTCAAAGGTGAACAGTGACCACAGCCACATTCCATCCCACTTCTCCAAGGAGATAAATCCTCATTTGTAATATCTTTGCATCACTGCCCCAATATCACTGCTGTTGTGGGACTTCTGTGAGCCCCAGATTCTTACTACAACATAGGCAGGACGTTTTTTGTTTTATCCAACTTTTGGAGTTCCCCATGTTCCAAGAGTAAGTGCCAGAGTGACCAATGTACTGTCTTGAGGACTTCTGCACCATATCTTACTCTGTGGGGCTCATACAGGAATCACTGAGCCCAGCTTCTGTGTATTCTAAAAATTTACCTGTCTTCTTCCTCCCTTTCTCCCTCATGGGATAAACCACTTCTGAATTGTAGGGCTGACCAACTTTATTCATATCTTGTTCTACAGCGAGAACTCAAGTTCTCACTACCCGAGGTGGGTTGGGAAAGTGGAACGAAAGGGAGGATTTGGTGAGTATCATTCATTTGTTTATTTGAGACTTAAGCTCAGAAAGCCAGATTCAATCTTCAGAAGCTTATCTTTATGGTTTACATTTTATTGAATCTCATTTTGCTAATTCTTCGTGATTCCACATCGCTATTAGCCTTAATGGGCCCTTTATTGGTTTACCCCTAATAATATGTTAATTGATAGCTCTTATTGCTTTCAAACCCAAACTTTCCCACATTGAGAAGTCCAAACATTCGAGCCATCACTAATAAGGCTCGGATGTGGGGAGAGTCATTACGGTTCCCCAGTTAGCAGTGCAGAAGGGAGGATGTTCTGTGCACAGCGATGTCCCAACACACAATTCCTGCAAGGATGCATAAAGGTGCTGGTGGGAAAGTGGAGGGGCAGCCTCCAAGCACCGTGTGTCACTGCCTAGAAAAGCCCCTTCCTGACAGGTGATGCTGCTTGCTGCCCACACCCTGACAACCCACAGCATCAGGACCACATCATGTCTGGCTATTTGTAAACCAAGCAGAAGCCAAGGGAACATCCCTCTCACAGGGAAAACATTGATTTGAAGAGGCCTGGAGTGGGGCTCCAGCCTCGATGAGCGCGGAAGGGCCTCCTTAAACTGACACAATAAATTAGTTCAAAGCCGATGACAGCCCTCCAGATTACCCACCGCCCCACAAAGGAGGGAACGCTCTGGTCCCCTTCACGAAAACATAGATAAAAATTGTGTTCTTCTCCTCTAATGAGGCAAGCTCAGATATAAGTCAATAGAGCAATTCATTAACAAATCTAATGAAATCCCCCGGGGTTGCCAGCGAGATGGCAATGAAGTCTCCTTGGGCGGCAGGTCCGTATGTCGAGGGTCAGATTGTGGAGTGGTTTTCCTCTGGCCTATTCACTGCCCACATATGGCAGTTAAGGTCACTGTTATCAGACACTTTCTCTGTACACAAAACAAAATTTCCATATGGCCCATGGAAATGGCCCGGCCGGGCTTCTGGGCAGCTTCCCACGGCTCTCTTTGTGTGGCGCTGGTTAGAAGCATAAAAGAGGGTGTGAGGGGTTACCTCGTCACTCAACTGCCCGGCCTGCTTTGTGCGTCAGTCCAATTTAGGGAAAATCTGCATCACTTTTTCCCCTGTCTTTCAGGCACAAATGCTCATGTCAGTCTATTAGAACGTGATGGAAGTACTGATCACAACCTCCGCATTTAAATCCTTTTGAAACCGCGGTGACCCGCTGAAGAGGGTTCTGAGGGGAAGGACCTTCTCAAGGCTCTTTCAAATTCACAGAAATAAAGGCCTTTCCTGGCTTAAAGTGGCCCCTCAGATTGAGCCCCACAGAGCCCTGAAAAAAAAAAAAGCCCAACACGATTGTCATGGATATTACATGACAGGGACAAGAACAGGCCAGCAAAGACAAGGCTCCAGGCCGCACAAAACTGGACGGGGCTTTCTTCCCCATTTGGGCCTGGGATTGTTGACAGCCCAGTAAATAGGCTGTTTAACCCTTTGAAAGTGAATAAAGAGGGTGTAGACAAATGCTTTCTGATGGAGTTTGTGCATGTAATAGGCAGGAGCGTACACACACACTCAGGGACTTTGGGGACTCAGGGGTGGGGAGAGGGGCTGGCAGAGGACCAGGGAAGTCTTCCTTCTTAGGCTGCGGACAGAAGTCTCGACAGAATTTCTGATGTGATCGGCGTAATAGGGCAGGGGTCCCAGAGGCCAGATCTGGATGTGCAGGTGACCAGGACATCTGGGACAGCTGCAGTAACGCCTGTCATGGGCTTGAGTGGCGCCTGTGACTCATCAGCATCTGGTGTTGTGGAAAGTTTGGGGGGTGGTCCTGGAGACCCTCCTTCTCTCCTACCCCCTTGGTTTTCACTCACTCCATCCTGAGATGAGGACGAGGATAGCAATATGAACAACTAATCAGGGCAGGTGTTCTGCTAAGCACGGTCTCTACCTAATCTCGCTTAATTGAGGTAACCACTCTGCAAGGGCGAAACAATGAAACCCATTCTGCAGATGAGGAAACTGAGGCGGCCGGTGGCTGAGCCGCTTGCAAGAGAGCCACAGCTGCCAAGTGGTGAAATGGGGCTCGGATCAGTCTTTCTGCTCCTGCTAACCAGTCTCTAGAACTGGCCTTCCCATTGTCTCGAAACAGGAAAGTTCCTGTTCAGTTGTGCCATTACTTTAATAAATAGGACGATGCCTTCTCCCTTCCTCTCTGACTCGTTCTCTCTCTCTCACTTTGATTTTGGGTAAAAGTATATTCCTATTGACCTAAGAAGCCAGAATAAACAGGGGATTGAAACCTGCCTCCCAGAAATTTGAAATTATGCATATTGCTTCCAATTTCATAAGCTGTTTAGGCTCCCAGGGAAATGACTCCCCTGTGAGCCACAATTCCTAAGGCTTGGCAGCCACGGAGTTTCCATAAATCCACATACTACTGTTCCTAACCTCTGACTGTACTTTAACTGGGAAGGGCCTTTTTAATTCATTTAACTCATTTTAATTGTCTTTGGGGGGACGAGAGCTTTCTTTGGCCAGCTCTGCTGGCAGGGGGAGCTGATTACAGAGCTCAGACTGCCATTCACCAGAACCCTCATGAAAATGCATGCAGGCTCCCGCACCCTCGGTAATTGTAATATTTCTTCCTTACTGTTTATGTCAGAGAGTCATTACTGGAAGAGGCTGACACATCTGACATGTGTGGCATCGACACACATTAGGTGGTCCTTAGATAATTTTTAGACAAAGTTTAGCCGGTGTAGCAGGAACCCAGCCCTGTTGTAAGCAGCAGACATAAAAGGAAAAAACATCTTCTCGTGCTGGCTCCTTGAACATGATAATTAGCCCTATCTTTCCCCTTCAAGACGGCAAAGTTCTTGGGGTCTGGGGCCAGGTCCTCACCAGGTATGTACTTTCCCTCCATGGAGGCTGCTATTTCTATCGTCAGCTGTAGTGTCTCCAGCACCACTTTAGGTAATTTACTTATAGCATCTCCTTTAACGTTCCACAGCAAACTTAGAAGGCAGATTCTATTACTATTTCATAGAGGAAAAAAGATCTGGAGCCCAGAGAGGTTAAGCAACTTGGGCAGAATTAAACAGCTCATGAGCCTGAATTCAAACCATGATGTGTTTTCCACCATGCTGCCTCCCATAATGAAGTGCCCAGAACAGTGAAAAATCAGTTAGTACTTGGGCAGCTAAGGTTTGAGCTGCCAGATATTCTGATAGAGAGTCTATCCTATCTAAGATCTCGGTTCCACCTGTCCTTCTCCTCCCCATTTATTTCATCTCTGCTGCCCTTCCAGTGGCTTCTGATGCTCTGGGCTTTCCTTGAAGGCAAGATCAATCCACGTTAAGAAACGTCTTCTAATTGCTTATGTTTTACCACTGAGAAATAAATGAGCATTTTCCATCACCCGATTTAATAGCGCTGACTCGGACTGCAAGAGGAAGTGAATCAATGGCTGGTGAAGGAAAAGGAACATTTTTTCTATTTTAAATAATTCACACTTTAGAAACGCGATCTCTAAGTTATTACAAATTATAAGGTTAAGACCTCTTAGACGAATCCTAGCTGCTTAAAAATTTAAAACTCCAGGGTAGAGCAGTGAAGGATTAATGAGCTTCAGGCAACTAAATATCAGGACCTGGGGGGAGAAGTCTTGTTTTATGTGAAAGCCTACGAGGACATACTCCACTTGGTGAAATCCTTCTCTTTTGGGGGGTGCGGGGTAGGCAATGGGTGTGGGGTGAAAGTTCGGAGGGGTGGATTAGAACATTCCAAATGAGACCGACTGGTTTTCTGATTGAGAAACGTGAGATTCCTCCAAACACTTCATTATGTCAATGCAGAATTAGGTTTCCCTAGCACATCTTTGTACTCTCTAAAGAGAAGAAAGAAAAGCATTTTATGAGTCGTGCCTTCACGCCAAGGTTAGAGGGTGTGTGTGTGTGTGTGTGTGTGCAAACCTTTCATCAGGAATCGGGATTAAAATCTCTAGCAAAATATAGCAGGCAGAAGCAACATGCAGTATTTATTTTCCCAACCAAAAGGTAAACAGTGGAAGGAGAAGATGAAAATATTTAGAGAAGAAACTAACCAGATTCGATGAAACGCTTCAAGAAATGCCAGCCTTAGGAGGAAAGGTCAGGACTGGCAGGCTTCCTTGCATATGTGACAACACGTGTCCCATGTAACTGCTTGCCCCCTCCCCCAGATGTCCCCCCACACCGCTCATCGTGAAGCACAATTTTAGGGGGAACCCACAGCTCACAGAGACTGATAAGGACCCCATCAAGTTCTGACTCCAGTTCAAAGGTTTTTTGCTGGTATTCAAGATGACAATACTCGGGTTATTTCTGTTTCCTGCCTTTCTCAGGTTGGAATCACTTTCACGCTGACCCGAATCTATTATTCTCAGCTTCACTCCCACTCCTCCGATCCAGGAACAGCCCACGGTGACACCCCCAACATAGCCCTGGGTTTCCTCTACTGATCACCGGTGTCCCAACCGGGCTGACAATAAATCCCCAGACACCCTTGTTTTAATTACGGATGCTAAAATGGGCCTTTTGGAGAGAACTCCTGTTTGCTCAACACAAACCTTTCGCTCTCTGGCCATCTTGGGTCTGAGTTCCACATTTAAAATTAAATTATGCTTGGGATAATATTGTCTTGAGCTCACAGTTGCTGCCATGGATATTGACAAAGACTTAGCCAGTATTTTAATAAGAAAACAAAACGCCAGAAAAAGGCTCCAGAGTTTCCAGGCGGATCATTAAGGAACCGCCTTGGAGGCCGGAGGCTGATGCTGACTGCATCACAGTTCGTCACACAACTTAAACTTCTTTTGACATCTAGTTATGTCGAAATGTGACTGATCACCTAGGGGCTGGAGCTCCAGAGAGGGAAAAGTTCACTGACAGACAGCCGTGCGCGGAGCAGTTCTTAAATGAGAATCAAGAGAAAGTAACATCCGGGCGACCTGACACTCTGCACCTGCTACCTGGATCCGTCTAACTCAGGCAGGCCTGTTCTGGTGAGTTCTATTAGCATCTGCATGCTTCTGTCTCATTATCACACATCTGCCCACCTTTATTGCAGTGACGCTGCCTCTCATCTGACAGCTCCGACGTTGTCAAGAACTGGATATTAGGGAGCAGGGTACGGCGGGCTCGCCGTGTTCACTTTTATTTTCTAAAGACTGGTGCATGGTTTGACAGTACCGCACCGCCAAGGTAAAGGAGATAATGAACATATTGGGCAGTTCCTAAACAATGCTGAGGAGCGGGTGGCATCACCTCAGCCTGAGTGGGCTCCTTTGTGGGGCTGGGAGAGCAAAACCACTGTCGACCTCAACTCACAGCCCAGTCCCACTCGTAGAGAGTCACAGGCCACTGAGGAGCTTAATTTCTCGACATTTCAGCTTTGCAAAAAACCAAAACAGAAAAACTCGTGCTTCCATGTTGATCCGCTGAATTGTCAACATCTGGACTTCAGGATCTTCTTCGAGAGTGTGGCAGCTCACGTGTGCCGGGTAATTCCAAAGGCGGACACTCCGCCCATGGATGAAAAAGGGGTGCCCCGCTTGCCCTCAGTTTCCTCCTGGACTTAAAACAACTGGCAGAGGCGGTCGTGTGAATGTAAAATGCCAGCCTCACAGAGCTCCCCCCAAAATAAAAATCTACCAGCGCACCTTTCACCCTGGGACCAGTGGGGGTGATGCTGAACACGCCAGAATGTCAGATCGCAGGGCTTGGGGATTCCACTGAGTTCCAATTGCTAAAGGAATTTTCCCCCTTGCCTGCTGGCCTCTTCCTTGGGGTAAAGGAAAGCCCCCTTTGTTCAGATAACCTTGGGTTCTGAAAGGCTGTGAGCACTTCTGAGTTGAGTTCTAGATACAGATTGAGGTCCTTGGCCCCAGAAAGATAAAGGAATAAAAAGCCATGCCTGAGAAAGGAGGGAAACCCAGCTCCCACCTTCCCAGGCCCTGAGAATGCAGAGGAAACAATAGAATTTGGCAGAGAGGGCAGAAGGATGCCCACTGAGATTCACACCCCAAGGGACCCCAGAGGGAGCCCCCAGTGGCATCCCAGACTGGCCTCGGCCAATCTGAGAAGCTGGTGTGTAGGGACAAATTTAGAGCCATTTAGGAAACCCCTGACTTCCCTCCCCGTGCCCACAGCTTTCATCCCTCTGATATTTCTTTGTTCTCCAGCTCGCTGAGGGTTTGTATGGGTTAATGGAAAAATTACTGTTATTTTGCAACAATGCAATCAAAGTCAGTTCAGCAAACCCTGATAAAGTGAGAATAGCTTATTCAGATGGAGCTGGCAGGCCTGAACTCACAATTGCAAAGTTTGAATACAAAATAAGATATTCCCCCCGCTTTTTTTTTTTCAAAAAAAAAAAAAAAGAGAATCCGTTGTCATTCATGCTAAAAAGGCATTACAGACTGTCGACACTGTACAGAAAAATAGGAGATGTTGACCTTTTTATTATAGACTTTTCTCTGCTGTTGCCCTTCTTTCAGCTGCACATAGCGCCCCCCGCTCCCCCCCGCCCGCCTCTGCACTCACACACTCTCTTTTCAGCTGTATGTTATCTCAAATAATTACCCTCGCTTCTGGCTGTCCCTGGTGACTTCTGCTGCTAAAAAAGCTACTCATTGTCGGAGACTGAAGAGGGATTTCAAACCTGCTTCTTGTGGCCGGGCAACGGCTCTTAATTAACCACTCAGGTATTGGGGAAGCTCCCAGCCCGGCTAGCTTCCATATGGCTGAAACATGTCCTTAGTGATAATCACGGAAGGAAATATTGTATCAAAAAAGAGCTCACACCACCGAAAGCTTGTGCAAATTATTTTTAATGATTCTTCTCTGGTGAGTCGGCTTATTTGTTATTTCAAGCCGAGAGAGAGAGAAAGGACTGAGATCCTCCCAGTAAACACCCCTGGTGCCCCACCCCCATCCCAAATCAGATCCCTGGATACAGTCACAAAGAAGAGACCCCTCCCAGCAGCGAAGCCCCTCCAGACACCCTAGACAGGTTTTCTCACCATGATTTCCATCAGCTTTTGTTTCTATTGGGTGCCTGGCTCTCCTCGAACACACGCACAGACATCCACGCCTCCTTCACAGAATGTCCAACAAGCAAATGATTTTCTGTAACTGGAGGAGTGATCTATCTGGCAGTACTTCACATATTCACACCTCTGGTAGTTCTTGCTTTAAATAATGGTGGTGGGAGGGGAGGGTTGGGAAGCTGGCTGGAGGTGGAGGTGGTGAAGTTTATAAATCTAATTAAAAATGAAGTTGCATTTCCATTTTCCAAAACCACCCATCCACCAGCGTACTGTGTCACTAGACATTATGTACGATTTTACTTTGCGACAGAAACCATTACATTTAAAAATTCATTACAGCAAGGTTAGTTAGACACATGATGGATGCAGCTTTAATCCTGCCATATATTATTACAGTTAAAATGTAAATGATGAAAAATATTTTGTGCTTATCAGCATTTATGTGGAAATGTGTTTTACAGTGATATATGGTGTTATATTTCTATTATTGTGATGAAAAAGAAAGCAATACAAAAAGATGAAGTGTTTATTAAAACATGGTTACTTGTGATAACATATTTCTGTTGTACATGACTTTAAACATATTCACTGAGGGCATTTGTCCAAAACAACTGTGAAATGTGTTTGCCGTGCACATCGGGCTAAGTTTTTTTTTTTCTTCTGGTTACAGCTCTTTTTAATGGACTAATATTAATTCAAAATCATGTAGAACGCTGTGAAGTTGGCAGCCTTGTTTCCTTTCTGACGTGGTTAAAAATGGACGTTTGTGTGTGTGTGTGTGTTTAGAGACACAGTCTCTGGCTATAAAAAGAAGACTTGCGTGTTTATTTGGTATAATCATCCAGAGGAAAGCGAGCCACCCAATTGAATGATGTTTCCAAAGTGATGTCATCCAGGACACAATAGAATCCTATTCAAGTTGTAATTAACATAGTGGAAAAGTAATATCAAACGTCACTTTCCAATCAGGTGTGCATGAAAAAAAATGAAAAGGCCATGTCGGGTCCCTGCGTGGTTCCGTCAGGGCACAGGAATGTTTTAGCTGTGAGCGTGGAAGAACTGATGAGGCCAAGAACTTTGCGAGCCCCAGATCCTAAGCCGGACGGGAAAGTTACCTCCTGACTCTCCTTTTGGCCAAGTTCACTCACAATGTGGTTCCTGCCTCCGGCTCCCCTCCCCGTTTTTCACCAGCTCCAGAACAATAGTACGTCCAACTACAAAATGAAATAGAACATAAAAAGAAAATAAACCCTCCTCAGCAAACCAAAAAAAAAAAAAAAAATGAAAAGGAAGAGAAAATTTATTACTAAACCCTATTTAAAGAAAAGTCACATAAAACAAAAGTCCTTCCTACAGACATTCTCTCTTGTGTCTCCTGTCATTTTAGGACAAAGTGCTTAATAATCTGTCCAAGTGTTCATCCCCCCATTCCCCCCACCCAGAATCTTTATGTTAGAATGCGGTAACAGTGATACTCAGGAATTACCTCTGCTAAAGGTTGGTGCACGGTACTGGATTTGCTACAAAAATTGTAACTCTTTCTCCCACCTCTTATTGATGAAAGGTCTTGTAATAGATCTAGAATTGACCAGACTAGGAAATCAGTTTCACCTTCCCCTTCTTTCAATCTGTGTCCCAAGTGTTCCTGAGCGGGTGCGGGTGGGCAACAGAGCCTTCCTGCAAATTTCCGTGGGGTTTTTGCCCCGGCTCCTTTTTCTCTTTCTCCTAACATCTGCTCCTAGGAGGATGTCGTTGTGTACATTAGCACTGCAAAGTTTCGCACCCTTTGGGCCTACCTTTGGCACAGGAAGCCAGGACCCGGCCAGCCAACGATAATACAAGCCCCGGTATTTCCTATCTCAGCACCTCCCTCACACTGCTCCTCGGCTGCCCGGAGCTGTTATCTTTAGGAAGTCCAAGGTGGGGGAGAGGGAGGGCTTATCTGGCTCCCATCCGAGTTGCAGGCATGAAACCCCTCCCTGTACACCTTGGGAACATTGTCACAGAGGGGTCACATCCGCTCCGATTCGACGCCAGTGACTGAACGGGGCCCGTGACCTACACCGTCCTTCACCTCCCTTTGTTTGAGGCAGAAGACCGACTCAGCTGATTTCCTTCAAAGCACAGGTTATAGAATTTGTGCAAATGTCTTCCCATTCGATCAGGAAAGGAAGAGCCCCCACACCTTCTGCAAGCCTCCGTCTTCCCCTTGCATTTCTTCTAATATTTTTCTTTCAAAATTTTTATTTTTTTATTTTCAATACACGCACGCACGCGTGTGCACACACACTGACACACACGTGTGCATTCTCAAGAAAGCAGGAGCTCTAAAAACAACTCACCCAAAGCAAACCTCTCCAGTTCATTTTCCTGCTTCACAAATTTCCCCGAGCTGGGATCCCAGGAGCTGCGGACTGACCTGGGGTTGCCCTATTAAATGTATTTATTTCTTCGAGCTGAAGAATATTTGCTGAAAGCTGGATTATCACTTGGTAGACCACCAGCAGCTGTTGAAAACCAGGGCATAAAAGCTTGTTTATGTCTTTAATGGCCCACTTAATGATAGAGCAAGTATGTTATTCATAATAAAATGCCAAGGAATAATCTTAATACCCCAATGCATGGCGCTAGTGAATTAAGAAACATCTGCTATGTCATAAAAGAACATTTTATTTGGGGTCTACATTAAAAACATGATTCCATGGAGTTCTACTGATTTATATGGTACACAACAAATTATGATGTCTTGAAGTAATTATACTTTACAATTAAACCTACCAGGGCCACTCTTGGAAAGAAAACTCCTGCTCCGTCTTCATCATTCAGGATCATTTAAGTTCATATTGTGGTCTTGCCCTCGATATATTTCACCAAGTGGTGTTTAAAATCTCTGGCATTTGTGCCTCTCCAGGAAGATAATCAAGCTGGAAAATTCTCCTGAAATCACCACTGCAGAATAAAATGGCTATTTGGATTCAAGAGGAAAAGTGTAAAAAATAAGTCTTCACTGCTTGTATTGTCTGACTCTGACTTGGGATCCCTATTTTCATGTTACTCAAGGGAAGAAGGTTTGGAACCCGAGCTTAGTTGGGGATAAAAGAGGATGACCTCACCCCTCCAGGCTTAGTGTGTATGTAGTGAGTGGGTGGGGTGGGTGGGAGGTGGGAGCAGGGAGGGAGAGATGGCAGGATTTGAGGACAGAGCGGCCCTAGAGATGTCCCAAATTGAGGAAGGTGCTGAAGGGCCAGGGTGTGGCCAGTCCAGTCCAGTCCCCGCGTCCTCTGCTCCAGATGGCGTCTGTCTCCCTCACACCCGCTATCACACCAGGAAGCCGCGTGTCACCACCTCCATGCCCAACACCACTCCTGAGTCCAGGGACAAGTCTATTGCTTCCTGGAGCTGGGTCCTCAGAAAGACATACAATGTAACAAGAGGAAAGACGAGTTATTTTAAAAGCTGGCTGCAGGGCAGGCTGGTTGTCCAAGGACAGTGGCTCTTGGCCCCAGGCTGCTTTGGGGAATAACCTGGACAAATGACCTGTGCCAAACTCTACCACCAGGGATTCGGTTCCATTGGTCTGAGATGCCTTCCCTGAAACACACACACTCACTCACATATACTGGTAATTTTTTTTAAAGCTTCCTCCACCATTCTGATGTATACCCAGGGTCAAAAACTCCTTCTTTAGGGAGACAGGATTTTTTTCAAAGATGACTGGCACATTCACAACACCAACACCTCCAAAAGCTTTCTTTGTTTTAGAAAGTAAGGCTGCCTACAGTTAGTGGGAATGTTAAATATCAAATTGTGCTCTAGACAACAGTATTTGTTGTTTTTGTTTAGCTGCTTCAGTCATGTCTGACTTTTTGCGAACCCATGGACTGTCCACCAGGTTCCTCTGTTCATGGGATTTCCTAGGCAAGAATACTGGAGCGGGTCACCATTTCCTTCTCCAGGAGGTCTTCTTGATCCAGGGATTAAACCCAGGTCTCCTACAGTGGGAGGATGATTCTTTACCACAGAGCCACCAGGGAAGCAGACAACAGTATGTAGTTCCTCAAAAAATTAAACATAGTTCATTTCACTTCAGTCGCTCAGTCATGTCCGACTCTTTGTGACCCCACAGACTGCAGTAGGCCAGCCTTCCCTGACCATCACCAACCCTCAGATCTTGCTCAAACTCATGTCCATCGAGTTGGTGATGCCATCCAACCATCTCATCCTCTGTCATCCCCTTCTCCTCCTACCTTCAATCTTTCCCAACATCAGGGTCTTTTCCAAGGAGTCAGTTCTTTGCATCAGGTGGCCAAAGTATTGGAGTTTCAGCTTCAGCATCAGTCCTTCCAATGAATATTCAGGACTGATTTCCTTTAGGGTTGACTGGTTTGATCTCCTTGTAGTCCAAGGAACTCTCAAGAGTCTTCTCTAACACCACAGTTCAAAAGCATCAATTCTTCAGTGCTCAGCTTTCTTTATGGTCCAACTCTCACATCCATACATGACTACTAGAAAAATCATAGCTTTGACTATATGACCCTTTGTATGCAAAGCAATGTCTCTGGTTTATAATATGCTGTGTGTCTTGGTCATAACTTTTCTTCCAAGGAGTAAGCGTCTTTTAATTTCATGGTTGCAGTCACCATCTGCAGTGAATTTGAAGCCCAGAAAAATAAAGTCTCTCACAGTTTCCATTGTTTCCCCAACTATTTGCCATGAAGTGATGGGACCAGATGCCACGATCTTAGTTTTCTGAATGTTGAGTTTTAAGCCAACTTTTTCACTCTCCTCTTTCACTTTCATCAAGAGGCTTTTTAGTTCCTCTTTACTTTCTGCCATAAGGGTGGTGTCATCTGCGTATCTGAGGTTATTGATATTTCTCCCAGAAATCTTGATTCCAGCTTGTGCTTCATCCAGCCTGGCATTTCACATAATGTACTCTGCATATAAGTTATATAAGCAGGGTGACAATATACAGCTTTGATGTACTCGTTTTCCGATTTGGAACCAGTCAATTATTCCATGTCTGGTTCTAACTGTTGCTTTTGACCTGCATACGGATTTCTCAGCAGGCAAGTAAGGTGGTCTGGTATTCCCATCTGTTTAAGAAATTTCCACAGTTTGCTGTGGTCCACACAGTCAAAGGCTTTGGCATAGTCAATAAAGCAGAAGTAGATGTTTTTCTGGAACTTTCTTGCTTTTTCAATGATCCAACAGATGTTGGCAATTTGATCTCTTGTTCCTCTGCCTTTTCTAAATCTAACTTGAACATCTGAAAGTTCACAGTTCACATACTGTAGAAGCCTGACTTGGAGAATTTTGAGTATTACTTTCATAGCATGTGACATGAGTGCAATTTTGCAGTAGTTTGAACATTCTTTGGCACTCCCTTCCTTTGGGATTGGAATGAAAACTGACCTTTTCCAGTCCTGTGGCCACTCCTGAGTTTTTCAGATTTCCTAGCATATGAGTACAGCACTGTCACAACATCATCTTTTAGGATTCCAAATAGCTCAACTGGAATTCCATCACCTCCACTAGCTTTGTTTGTAGTGATGATTCCTAAGGCCCACTTTACTTCACATTCCAGGATGTCTGGATCTAGGTGAGTGACCACACCACTGTTGTTATCTGGGTCATGAAGATCTTTTTTGTACAGTTCGTCTGTGTATTCTTGCCACCTCTTCTTAACACCTTCTGCTTCTGTTAGGTCCATACCATTTCTGTCCTTTATTGTGCCCCTCTTTAAATGAAATGCTCCCCTTGGTATCTCTAATTTTCTTGAAGAGATCTCTAGTCTTTCCCATTCTGTTGTTTTCCTCTGTTTCTTTGCATTGATCACTGAGGAAGATTTTCTTATCTCTCCTTGCTATTCTTTGAAACTCTGCATTCAAATGGGTATATCTTTCCTTTTCACCTTTGCCTTTAGCGTCTCTTCTTTACTCAGCTATTTGTAAGGCCTCCTCAGACAACCATTTTGCCTTTTTGCATTTTTTTTTCTTGGGGATGATCTTGATCATTGCCTCCTATACAGTGTCATGAACCTCCGTCCATAGTTCTTCAGGCACTCTTCTATCAGGTCTAATCCCTTGAATCTATTTCTCACTTCCACTGTGTAATCCTAAGGGATTTGATTTAGGTCATACCTGATGGTCTAGTGGCTTTCCCTACTTTCTTCAATTTAAGTCTGAATTTGGCAATAAGGAGTTCATGATCCGAGCCACAGTCAACTCCCGGTCTTGTTTTTGCTGACTGTATAGAGCTTCTCCATCTTTGGTTGCAAAGTGTATATTCAATCTGATTTCGGTGTTGACCATCTGGTGATGTCCATGTGTAGAGTCTTCTCTTGTGTTGTTGGAAGAGGGTGTTTGCTATGACCAGTGCGTTCTCTTGGCAAAACTCTATTAGCCTTTGCCCTGCTTCATTCCGTGCTCCGAGGCCAAATTTGCCTGTTACTCCAGGTGTTTCTTGACTTCCTACTTTTGCATTCCAGTCCCCTATAATGAAAAGGACATCTTTTGGGGGTGTTCTTTCCCTATGGTGGTCCAGTGGTTAAGACCTGGCGATTCCACTGCCAGGGGCATGGGTTCCATCCTTGGTCAGGGAGCTAAGATCCCTCATGCTGTAGAACAGCTAAGACTGTGAGCCACAGCTCCTGAGCCTGTGTACCATGACTAGACAGTCTGTGTGCTGTATCACAAAGATCCCAGGAGACACAGCAGAGAGCATGTGTGCGACGAGTATGACCTGATGCAGCCAAAGAAATGAATGATTTTTTTAAGTAACAAATTCCTCCATCCAAAAAAAAAAAAAGAGCGGCCCCACCCCCTGAGCTTCCCTGGTAGCTCAGTTGGTAAAGAATCTGCAGTGCAGAAGACCCGAGTTTGATCCCCTGGGTTGGGAAGATCCCTTGGAGAAGGAAATGATAAACTACTCCAGTATCCTTGCCTGGAAAATCCCATGGACAGAGGAGCCTGGTGAGTTGCATTCCGTGGGATCACGAAGTGTTGGGTATGACTGAGCAACTAACACTAACACACTGTTATTCTGAAACACGCATTAGGGTTTGTGTCTCAGATTAGATGGGGTGAAGGCACTTTAGAGGAAGACAGAAATGGTGCTGAGTTGGTGAGGTGAGGGGGGCGGGGAGCATGGCAGGTGGCAGCTTGCAACAGAGCTTCAGAGTGAGAGACTGAGGGGGCTGTCCCAGGAGTCTTCAGTCCTCTTGGTGATAGGCTGGCCTTTCCTCAGGGTCAGGCCCTTGAGCATCTTTATTTGGACACTAAAAATCAGGGGCATGCTGAGGGAGGTGCACGTTCTCGCTCGGGGCCCAGGAGGCCCCTCGAGTTCTCAGCAGCCTCATGTGAAGCTGCCTGTCTGCAGCTGGCCAGCTACAAATCTGATGAGATGCAGTCAGAGGCTTCACTCTCCGTGCCCAGGACCATCACAGCTCTCTCTCTGGGCCCATTCCATCCTTTTCTGCCTAGCTCATCTTTTAATTCTTTAAGTGCAATGAAAGCTTCTGTCCAATGGCCAGGCTTTGCCCAGACAGAAGCTGGTAACTGAGAGAGAAGACGCATCACCAACCTCCTCTGGAGATGGGCCCCCACCGCACAGAGGAGACGACACACACAGCATGAAGGCAGGAGTGGAAATGTCCAGGTGGTCCCCTTGGCCCTCCTGACACCAGAACCAGTGTAAACAATAAAGAAGCCATGTTGGAATACAGCCAAGCAGGCCTGTAGAATGTACACTCATAGAAGAAGGTCCCCATTGCTGTTAAGTATGTTGCACAAATCTGATGGGTTTACTAAAAAATAAAAGCAGGCAAACAAGCTTCCATGCCACCAGGTCCTATAGAATCCAGAACACATTTCCAGCCAGCCTCATCTCCCATGAAGTCACCATGCTCTCCTCCAGCTGGACTCATTCACTCCTGGTTTCCCAATCCAACCTGGTGTTTCCCAGCCTCCTTCCTTTTGTTCAGACCATCCCAACCTCTTAGAATTCTTATTTTCAACTCCACCTTTCAGAACCTCTAAGACCCAGATTGTTCATTAAAGAAGGATTTCATCTCTTCTTCCTTCATGTGAATCTCAGGCTCAGCACTCCATTAACTACCTTGGGTCTGGCAGTTAAACCAGACAGTGATTCTACCTATATGACCTTGCAGACTTGTATGGCCTCTCAGAACCTTAGTTTCCTCCTCTGTAAAAATGGGAACATTAATAGAGGTGTAAGCATCACTTGTTCTCTGAAGATTCAGGGAGAGGATGCAACATGTCTGGCTCAGTCAACAATGGCCAGCATCATGAGTAGAGCTAGATGGGCACCTACCAGGATTCCCACTAAACTGAAGGCAACTTTAGAGCCAGGACTGAGCCTAACGCACCTCGTAGGTGATTCACATTGATGGACCCTTAATAAGCTCCCTTGAGTTTCCAGGCAGTGCAGTGATAAAGAATCCGCCTACCAGTGCAGGAGATGCAATTGGGAGGGTTCAATCCCTGAGTTGGGAAGATCCCCTGGAGAAGGAAATGGTAACCCACTCTAGTATTAATGCCTGGAAAATCCCATGGACAGAGGAGCCTGGCAGCCTACAATCCATGGTGTCTCAGACAGGACTGAGCCATTGAGCATGTACACATCCTTGAATTCCACTTCGTATTCTTGGAATACATATTCTTGGATGGAGCTTTCTGGATTCCAAAGGATGGCTCCTCTTGCTCCCCAAGAAAGGGTTCTGCTCCACTACCTCGCCATCCATCTCCTTTCTCCTCACTCATGCATTCTAGGTCAGTCTAATGATTTGCATGCCTCCCCTATCCAGACAGTAGAGCATTTGCTTACAATGTGGGAGACTCGGGTTCGATCCCTGGGTCAGGAAGATCCCCTGGAGAAGCAAATGGCAACCCACTTCAGTATTCTTGCCTGGAAAATCCCATGGATAGAGAATCCTGGTAGGCTACAGTTCATGGGGTCACAAAGAATCAGACACGACTGAGTGACTTCACTTCACTTCTTTACTTCCTATAATGTTTGACATACTCAAACGCATTGTTAGGTTTAAATTTATGTGCACTCAACAGCCCCCTCCAGTAACAGTGGTTTTTAAAAGGAATGTCTTCCTCATTTCTGTACGTGTGAAGTTAGTCAATACAGGGCATAGTGTGGGGATAGAAAGCCAGCCCTCTTCTGTCCTGTTGCTTGCCATGGGAGGCTGCCACTCCAGAATCATCATGGCCCCTGGAGCTCCAGCAGGAAGTAGGAGGGGACAAAAAAATAGAACTGCTTCCTTTAAGGCATATCTCAGAAACTGTGCATACTGCTGCTGTTTGTAATTGTGCATACTGCTGCCTTAGTCACATGGTCATATTTAGCTGTGAGGGACCCAGGAAAACCTGAAGTTTATTCTACAATAGGTCTGCATGTGTCCAACAAAACTTGGGGCACTCTTTCAGAGAAAGAAAGTGAGAATGGTAACTGGGGACAGCGAGATGCTTCTACCCTGTTGTGAAATACCTATATTGTTATTTCTTTGACTTTAAGCTTATTATAAGTTTATCAAAGTAATACAGGCACATAACTGAAATAGTCAAATAATGCTAAAAGGTTTATAATGGAAAGATAACATTTTTTGCTACTCACCCCAATCCACCTCTCCAGAGCATCAATTTTAATTCTTTTAGTGGTTTCTTCAGGCATTAACCTCCACATTTCTGACATAATATGATGATACAGCTATCTCTTGATTCATTCATTTTAGGCTTTTTATATTGACTTTCCACTTTGGTAAATAAGGATTTGGCTTTCTTTCTCTCAAGCACGCACACACACACACACACACACACACACACACACACACTTCTACTCTGCCTTCTCTCCTCCAGATCTTCCCAACAGGATACTATAAAATTTTCCAGTTAAAGCAACATCCAGTGTTTTTTTATTATTTTGACTGTACAAATATTCAGCTTAATAGAATTGCCATAATTATGTTTCATTTTTGGAGAAATTTTTTTCTTAGTTTAAAAAAACCTTCTTTTGGCCACATGGCCTGCAAGATCTCAGTTCCTTGAAGTGAAGTGAAGTCACTCAGTCATGTCTGACTCTCTGTGACCTCATGGACTGGAGCCTACCCAGGCTCCTCCGTCCATGGGATTATCCAGGCAAGGATACTGGAGTAGGTTGCCATTTCCTTCTCCAGGGTTTCTTCCCAATCCAAGGATTGAACCCAGGTCTCCCACATTGTAGGCAGATGCTTTACAATCTGAGCCACCAGGGAAGTCCCCTCAGTTCCCTGACCAGGTACTGAACTCTGGCCATGGCAATGAATGCCCAGAATCCTAACCACTAGCAACCAGGAAACTCCTCCCCACATAATTTTAATTTCATTTCCTCCATTAGCTGGTTAATAAAAGTACCCATGTATCAATATATCAGATCTTTTTTTCTTCCTTAGAGATCCTCATTCTGGGGTCCTCTGTCTCCCTGCTCCAGTCTGGACCAGCTATACCCTACTATTCTATGGTTGTTAATATTATCTTGTCCCAGAATTCTCTTTGTTTCTTTCATGTGTTATATTTGTTTCCTGGATCCCAAACTCCCTTTTTGAAGAGGTGCATCCTCTAACACTTCCTGAAGAGGTCCATTCGAGGTTAATGTTCTACCTGTGAGATGCCTTGATTCTACCTTAACAGTTGATATTTGGGCTGGAAACAGAATCCTAGGTTGAAAACTTATTGTCATTCAGCGTATTGAAGACCACATCTCCCGGTGTTAACAATCTGATTCCTTTGTTGCTCCCAGTCCTGTGTGTGTGACGTAGTTTCTTTTCTTCTTTCAAAAAATCTTAGGGTCTCTCTTTAAGTGTACTGGTATACCATGCTGATGTATCTTGAGTGGACCTTTTAGTTTTTCTTCTTTACAATTTTTTTTATTTTTTAATTAGAGGATAGTTACTTTACAATACTATGATGGTTTTTGCCATATATCAACATGCGTCAGCATTGGGTATACATATGTCCCCTCCCTCTAAATCCCCCTCCCACCACTCTCCCACTCCACTCATTGAGTGGACCTCTTAAAATTCACTGTACTGAACTCTGAATGGGACCTCTCAGCCCACACAGGGAAACTCATGTCCTTCAATTCTGCAATTCTTCCTTAGGTTATTTCCTTGATAAATTCTACTTCTCCACTTTGTTTTCTCTAATTTTTCTTCCTAGGAAATCCAATAGTCAGATATCAAACTTCATAGTTAGTTTTCATAATTTTTAAAATATTTTCGTTCATTTCTTAGCCTTTTTTAACAGAAATATTTTATCAACAGTACCTTCCAACCTATAAGTTGCATTTCTTATTTCTCCTACCTTACTTTGAGTTCATAAAGTTTTTGTTCTTTGATGGAAACTTAAAAGCAGTAGCACCCTGTTCTTGTTTCATGGATACAATATATTTTCATCTCTCTGAATATTTGTTATAATATTGTGACATTTTATTTTATTCCTTGCATTATAACTGATACCTCAGAATTTCTTCCCTTCTGACTTCTTGTTCAGTCTCTCTCTCTCAGTGGGTGTTTTCTTTGACCATTTGTGAATCCTTTGCAGCCAGTTTATATTTAAGAATGCAATATTAGCTAATTTATTGACTGAAGGGTTCATGTACCTGAGAGAGCTTGTTGACTTGTGGGTAATTAGATGACAAGCCAGCTTTTTAGTGTCACCCTACGTATTTCCTCTGGCTCCAGGGTCTCCAGAGAGAAATTGTCCATCCCTTCACAACCTATTATTGGGTTATCAGCCTAATGGTACATTCTCAGAGCTAGGCAAAGAAAGTGTACAGGCAAGGCCGCCCTGCATGGTGAAACTAACTGGGTTTCACTTAATGCACACTCTTACTATCACAGCACCTTATTCTCATTCTACCTTTGTCATCTCTTCTCTATCAACTTTCTATTTTAACATATTATGGTTAAGCAACACAGATGGCTTCAAGTTTCAGTATAGATGCAGACTCTTTGGGTTTCTCCTTCTTACAGACATTGTAGATTCATGCAAACAGAAGAGGGAAGAAAAGTACCTTATCTTCATTCTGGAAAGTACTATTCTACTGTTTAAATTTGATTGTATATTTGATTCATTCTTTTTGCTTAGCTACCTTCTTTCAAAAAGAAACTTATATCACTATTGCAAAATGGCCAACTGGAAAGAAATTATAAAAACAAATAAAGAACAAATGGAATAATACTATTAATTCTAACAAGATACTATTGCTTGCTAAAGATTTGGGGTTTGAGGTCTGCTCTCTCTTTGTTGAAAAGGCAGGCTACCTGTTGTTAGAAAAATGTTACTAATAGAAAGATATATGAATTAGAAAGAGATACGATAATACCCTAATACCACAAAAAAATGAAACAATGCCATTTGCAGCAACTTTGATGAACCTCGATATTATTATCATACTAAGTGAGGTAAGTCAGACAGAGAAAGACAAATATCATATGATATCACTTACAAGTAGAATCTAAAAAGTGATACAAATGGACTAATTTACAAAACAGAAATAGACTTACAGACACAGAAAACAAACTTATGGTTCAGTTCAGTTCAGTCACTCGGTCGTGTCCGACTCTTTGCGACCCCATGAATCACAGTACACCAGGCCTCCAGGCCTCCCTGTCCATCACCAACTCCCAGAGTTCACTCAAACTCATGTCCATCGAGTCGATGATGCCATCCAGCCATTTCATTCTCTGTCGTCCCCTTCTCCTCCCGCCCCCAATCCCTCCTAGCATCAGAATCTTTTCCAGTGAGTCAACTCGTCGCATGAGGTGGCCAAACTATTGGAGTTTCAGCTTTAGCATCAGTCCTTCCAATGAACACCCAGGATTGATCTCCTTTAGAATGGACTGGTTGGATCTCCTTGCAGTACAAGGGAATCTCAAGAGTCTTCTCCAGCACCACAGTTCAAAAACATCCATTCTTCGGCAATCAGCTTTCTTCACAGTCCAACTCTCACATCCATACATGACCACGGGAAAAACCATAGCCTTGACTAGACGGACCTTGGTTGGCAAAGTAATATCTCTGCTTTTTAATATACTATCTAGGTTGGTCATCACTTTCCTTCCAAGGAGTAAGCGTCTTTTAATTTCATGGATGCAATCAGCATCCTCAGTGATTTTGGAGCCCCCCAAAAATAAAGTCTGACACTGTTTCCACTGTTTTCCCATCTATTTCCCGTGAAGTGATGGGACCAGATGCCATGATCTTTGTTTTCTGAATGTTGAGCTTCAAGCCAACCTTTTCACTCTCCTCATTCACTTTCATCAAGAGGCTCTTTAGTTCCTCTTCACTTTCTGCCATAAGGGTGGTGTCATCTGCATATCTGAGGTTATTGATATTTCTCCCGGCAATCTTGATTCCAGCTTGTGCTTCTTCCAGCCCAGCGTTCCTTATGATGTACTCTGCATATAAGTTAAATAAGCAGGGTGACAATATACAACCTTGACGTACTCCTTTTCCTATTTGGAACCAGTCTGTTGTTCCATGTACAGTTCTGACTGTTGCTTCCTGACCTGCATACAGGTTCCTCAAGAGGCAGGTCAGGTGGTCTGGTATTCCCATCTCTTGGAACTCTCTTGCTTTCTCCACGATCCAGCAGATGTTGGCAATTTGATCTCTGGTGCCTATGCCTTTTCTAAAACCTGCTTGAACATCTGGGAGTTCACATTTCACATACCAAAGGAGAAAGAGGCCAGGGTACACCTGAAATTAACACAAGATTGTAAACCAACTACACTTCAATAAGATATAAATAAATAAAAATGAGATACTGACACAAAATAGAGACATTATCACTTTTTTAACCAAACAGAGCAGATAAAAGCCCAAAAAATGGGAATAACTGACTCAATCTGTTATTCAGGGTTATCCATTACCACTTCCCTAGCCACCTCACACAAAGAGTTGACTCACTGGAAAAGACTCTGATGCTGGGAAGGATTGGGGGTGGGAGGAAAAGGGGACGACAGAGAATGAGATGGCTGGATGGCATCACCACTCGATGGACATGAGTTTGAGTGAACTCCGGGAGGTGGTGATGGACAGGGAGGACTGGCGTGCTGTGATTCATGGGGTCACAAAGAGTCGGTCACTACTGAGCGACTGAACTGAACTGAATTGAACAGATCTCTGCATAGTTTTCTTATCAATGTTCAAATTTCAGCTCAAACTTCTTCTCACAGAGTCTTCCCTGGTCACTCCCACTAACATAACCTCTGGCCATATCTCAGTACTCTATTTTATTTTCTTTATTAGCATTTACTACTATTTCAAATGACACTATTTGTTTACTTGTTCATATACTATCCCTTCCACACCCCTGATGGAATGTACGTTTCATGAAAGCAGAGACTTTTCTGTCCCATTCACCCAGTATATCCATGCCTAAAATAAAGCTGGACACATAGTAGATGCTCAGTAAATATCTAGGAATTAAATAAGTACATGAATAAAAAAGGAAGTGAGCTTGCTATTTCAGTCTCGTTCTTTTGTACATTCCCAGCCCTTCAATAATCCTACTTTCTCTCACCCCGTCTCTTACTTCTATTCTCTCATCCTTCTCTGTCATCAGGTTTCAGCCACTAGGCTCACTCTTATGTGATGAGAAGAAAAGTCATTTTTTAAACAGTGGCCAAAATCAAGTTGAAATGTGCTGACAGCCCTCACACTACCTCTCAACATCTCTCATGAAAGCCACCATCTCACAGTGGCAGATGCTGGTCAATTAGGGAGAAATACTTTCATCTCAAAAAAGAGAGGGAAAAAAAAGTACTTAAAGACCCAAAGGTATTTTTGTCTGACATAGTGTAATTAATTTTTTCACAAGACAAATTGGACAGAAAATGAATACCATTAAGAGTTGACGTTTTAGGCTGCCAAACAAACAAACCAGTTCAGGGAAAACAGCAAACTGACATGTGTTTTTTCCCTCATAGTGTTTATTTTCATTAAAGAAAGTTAGCAGTGAAAGGTAGAGAGTTTACATAAGAGTTTTGATTTCCAATTAGTCTTATGAAGTAGGATGATCTAGGTACAATGGGCCGGACTTCTCATCTGAATGTCACCATGGAAGTTGAGTACTGACCACCCCTTTGGGTGGGGCGTGGCATCTCAAGTCTGTTCCAGTCCTCACCTGGGCTGCATCAGGTCTCACTCCACTCCATGTCCCCTACAAGACTGAACTGAGTACCAAGTACGTAGTCAGTGCTCAATAAATAATTATAAGATAGTTGGATAAAGTTCCTTGTATCTTCCCCCTTTGTAATCAATCTATTCTCTCATGCTTTGGTATACTTTTATGAAAATTCTAATTTCTCAGCCTGAACTCTGGGAGTTGGTGATGGACAGGGAGGCCTGGCGTGCTGTGATTCATGGGGTCGCAGAGTCGGACACGACTGAGCGACTGAAGTGAACTGAAGGGGTTCCCCTTAATCAATAAGACATCTCTCTTAACTTGCTTATAAACAACATCTTCAACCAGAAATAAAATAGACATTATTTTAAAAACCAGAAATTAAAACTATTACTCTGTACTTCCATCACCAGACTGACAAACACTTTACTGCAGAGGATGCCATTTCTAGTGCAGAAAGGGCTTTATTTCCTTTCTCTCTAATGAACAAATACAGGAGCATATTCTCTAAAATAAGGCTAGGTCTGTGATCACTGATAGACTAAATCACTGAGCCACATTGCAACTGGCGGTGAGAGGCTCTTTCAGGCAGTGAAGAGAGCTGGCCAAATAGCGGCATCTCGGTGGTGACTGTAGGGGCTCTGGGTTCTCTGGGTGCTCCCTGCACACAGGCCAACCTCTCTCTGAATGGGTGAGTAGAAGGTGGAATGGACTTGAAGAGGTGAAACTCTTTGCGACCCCATGGACTATAGAGTCCATGGAATTCTTTAGGCCAGGATACTGGAGTGGGTGGCTGTTCTCTTCTCCAGGGGATCTTCCCAACCCAGGGATCGAATCCGGGTCTTCTGCATTGCAGGCAGATTCTTTACCAGCTGAGCTACCAGGGAGAGGTGGGTCAGAGGTAATAACTGCAGGCAATTACAGGGCTCTTTTGAACATTAGCCGGAGAGAAAGTGAACCACTCTTCCTTCTCCAGTAGAATAAGTTCAAGATAGTAAGACAGTGTGCAAATTTATTTAAGGTAATTTTAAAGAACAATGACTTGGCAAACATCAGGAAATGTCAGAGTTTTCTCTTTAATTAAGCACCTCCTTATAGAGATGAATTTGCTCACTGTTCTTCTGAATATTAAGTTGGAATCGGGGGCTTGGTGTCTGCTTTGCGATTGCAGTATGTGCAATAAGGCATAACAATTAAACTAATAATAGCTGATGAAATCTTCCAAGTGATTGACTCCTTCATATATAAATAAAAGTCGGTTCATAGTAATCCATAGAACAGTCTCACTGACTCATTTGCCTTTTTGAGCAAGAGAGGAAAGGATGTGGTTATCATATATCAGGAATTGCACATAACCCAAATTCCAGGTTATCATTGCCAAAAAAATGTACTGAGTAATTGTTCCCAGTGTACTATTATTAGTCTTGATCTGTTCCATTACTATAGAGACTAAATTCTCTGCCAATTTTTTTAAGATTACTAGTCAAAACCTGAATCCACCCATGAAAGCATGATTTCATACAAATCTTAACAGAAAACAAAATGTTAACCACCACTGCTTTTTTTCATAATGGTAGAGCATTTGCCAGTTATTATTTTTACATTACCCATTATGTTATTATGTCTGTTATGTAAGAATCTATGCAATAAATTTCTCCAAGAATTTAATGCCAGGAAAAATGTTTCTCTCCATATAAATGTATATGGGTCCTTTTGATCAGATCCTGAGATGAACTACAAAGTCCTTCTCCTTGGCTCTTTTGCCATCTGCCAGTAAGCCTGGAGTTCCAAATTTCATATCACATTACAGCTGAATGCAATGAAATGAACACTGAATCAGGAGCCTAAAGACCTGGCTTCCACACTTAGTTCTATCACTTATAAGTTGCATGTGCCTTGAAAAGAGTACTTAACCTATCTGAGCCTCAGTTTCCATATCTGTCCAATGATAATAGTAATATCTGCCGCTCCAGGGTTGGGCAGGCATTCTTGGTTGCCTACTTATCAGTCATTCCCCACTTTTTCTCTTGATAGCAGAAGTATTGTATTCTTCTGGGTTTCCAATGGTAATGTGCTCAGGAAATGTAAACCCAATTCTAGTGAATGAGCCATCAATGAAAAGTGAAAGTCATTCAGTTGTGTCTGACTCTTTGTGATCCCGTGACCTATACAGCCCTCGGAATTCTCCAGGCTGGAATACTGGAGTGGATAGCCTTTCCCTTCTCCAGGGGATCTTCCCAATCCAGGGATTGAACCCAGGTCTCCCGCATTTCAGGCAGATTCTTTACCAGCTGAGCCACAAGGGAAGCCCAATGTTGAGCCATCAATCGTCATTGCCAACTATAGTAATCCCATTCTCTTTTCGCTGAGATTGTTTTAGCGATGAACTTGTGACCCAGTGTGGTGAATGAGTTATAATGACAAGCTTGCTGGGAAGGTTAGAAAAAGATTTCCTCCATGAGGGATGAATAAGGAGAAAATCAACTTGGTGCCCTGCCCTCAAAGCTTCTTTCTTTTGGACAAGGTTTGGTGGGGATGTAAGAGCTGGAACTGGGGCAGCCATCTTGGAACCATGAGGGGAAATCAAGAGATATGCAGGGAAGCCAATCCTGCTATCAAGGCATTGCTAACACTGCACCTTGGAAATCTCTGGGCTTCTTACTATATATAGCAGCAAATGTCCTATACTTGTAAGCTATTAATAGCCATCATAAGTATCTTAACTGTTACTTTGGGTAATTGTACTTCAAAACAGTAAGATGCTTTGATAATTTATTATGTTTATTCCCAGTATATCTCTTTCTCCTTTTGTCTATAAGCTTCTTGACCCCTAGTTTTATATCTCTGCTTTCCCTATACTAATTTAAGTGATTTTATAGGAAGTCAGCTCGTAATTCTCCTTATTGTTGTTGTTATTGCTTTTGATGTTATATAGCATAGCTACTATTGTTCATGGACAGTTGATCATGAGGTTAGTATTGTGCTAAGTGCTTTATGTCTACTATCTCACTTAATCAACACAAGAACCCTATGAGAGAGAAATTATAATTATCTTTATTTATAAATGAGTAAATTGAAGCTCAGAAAGGTAAGGGAACATGCTGAAGGTCAAACAACTTGCAGGCAGCAAAGATCCAGCTTAAATGAGATTAGAGGTTGTTCAGTTCAGTTCTGTCATTCAGTCATGTCCGACCCTTTGCAAGTTGCATTTTTGCACTACAACAAAGAGTTTGTGCACTTAACCAAAATCTCATATACCACCCATTTGTGAGATGTAAGCGACAAAACAATCTACCGAGCAATAAGGAACATACATCTTAGACACCAAGCTTTTTCAAAACAACAGACTCAGTGTGATTCATCTGAAGATTTCAAGAAGTTTCAGCCTGTCCAGCTTTGCACATCTGCCATGTTAAACAATAGAAATTTTTACCACCATGTTTCCACCACTAAACCTTGGCAGCCACCAGAGCAGATCAGCTAGAATCTGTGACAGGAAGGGTGAAATCTAGACTTTTTCAACAGGACAAAGAAACAAAAGAGGGAAAAGGTAAATGAAGTTTTCTATTTTCTCTTAAGCCCCAAACATTACAGTACAAAGCTCAGAACTGGTTCAGGTCAGTTGCATGTGTGTGCGTGCTCAGTCATGTCTGATTCTTTGCAACCCCATGGACTGTAGCCCGCCAGGCTCGTCTGTCCATGGGATTTCCCAGGCAAGAATAATGGAATGAGTTGTTCTTTCCTCCTCCAGGGGATCTTCCTGACCCAGGGATCGAACCTGTGTCTCCAGCGCCTCCGGCATTGGCAGGCAGATTCGTTACTATTGAGCCACCTGGGAAGCTTGGGTCAGTTAGCAGTGAGCAGAATTCCCATTCTGCTGACATCACAACAATCCAGCATAGCTGATGAACACACCTGATGCAGAAGGCTGTCGAGAACATATCATTTAGCTTAGATCCTTACTGACTGGACAAAAACCCCTTAGCCTAAGCATGGTGACATAGACATCTTCAAGAAGGTGCTGACAGACAAGTTTTCCATCAGATTCATCTGAATGAGAAATCCCTCCAAATGAAATGCTTACTTTCCAGCATGTCAGACTCAATTTCAATAGACGAAAAGGCAAATGGAGGAATCGTATTGAGTGAGTCTGAAATGGCCTACCATACCAAGATCACATTCTTCTCTTAAAGGGTTGCTGGCATTCCGTGTCTCATCTACTGTCCTCGAGCAGAGTCACCAGCCTCAAAGCAGTGGGAAGTCGGAGATGGAGCGGTCAAAATTCAGAAGCTCTAAGCAGAGGTGATATGTGGGATTAGATGCCTGTGTCTAAAACAAATGTCAGGGCACGCACTCAGGAAGCCGACTCAGTCCCCAAAGCATAATGAAGGGCCGAGAGGACTTAGAAGCCATCAAGGAGGATTTACCTGGCGGGACGGTGGGTAAGAGTCCACCTGCCAGTGCAGGAGACCTGGATTTGATCCCTGGTCCAGGAAGATCCCACATGCCGCGGAGTAACCAAATCCCACTCATCACAACTACTGGAATCCGAGAGCCCTAGGGCCCAGGAGCCAGAGCTCCTGAGCCTGTGAGCCACGGTGCTGAAGCCTGCGTGCTCCAGCGCCTGTGCTCCATAAGAGAAACCACCACGGTAAGAAGCCCGTGACCCGCAGGCTGCAGCTAGAATCTCACAGATTCCAACTGACCTGCTCTGTCAGCTGCCAAGGTTTCATGGTGGAAACACGGTGATAAAACTTTCTGGTGTTTAACATGGCAGATGTGCAAAAGTGGGCAGGCTGAGCCTTCTTAAATCCTCCAGAAACGAAGAGTAGCCATGGCTCTCCACAACTAGAGAAAGCCCACTCGTAGCAACAATGACTCAGTGCAAAAATTAATGAACAAAGTAATATTTAAAAAACCAATAAGAAGACCAGCATCCTCTTGAAACAGGGCTCAGGAGAATGTGGCCAGGAGCTTGTGCTAGCAACATAGTGAAGGCTCCTAAGAGAGCAAGGGAAGAAGGTGGGTCGTTCTAGGGAGAAGTTTCTGGCAGCCGCTGTTGTCCCAGCAAGGGTGCTGGCATATGCGTGCTCACCCAAGAGGACGTGGGACAATCCGGAGAGTGGGTGGAATTTTGCACTGGTAACTGGGAAGGTTAGAAGGCTCTGGACAACTTGTGGGGAAATACCCTTAAATGAGCCCCCAGAGAGACCTGTCTACTTGACTCTTATCACCAGGCACCTGTTTGTCCAGCCATCAGCCTTTTGTGAGAAGATGCTTCTTACTTTGAGATAAAAAGCTCCTGCCCTGCCTCCCTCCTCCTCCCAGCCTCTTGCACATCCAAGAACCAGAAAAAATGCTTTGGCTGGGTTGGCCACCTTCCACCCAGGCTGTCCATTTGTCCGGATTGTGAGCATGGCTGAGACATCGTGGGGCACCATGGGGTGCCAGGACCCACCGTGTTCAAAGTCGCCTCTGTTATCCCTTGTTTAGGTCAAGCAAAGGAACTCTTGTGAGTAATTCAGAGAGTGCTTATACTCAGAGGCATTGCACAACCTCATTACCATTAATTTTTGCATATTTAACTACAGTTTTTAATTAGATGGTATTTTATTATTCATGCACATAATTTGAGTCCAAGTCGGGCTGCTCTCTTGGAGGAAAGGGGGAAAAAAAGAGAGAGAGATGGGGGTGGAATTCTTGTGAATTGGAAGTTGGTCTTGGCATTCCTTCATGACTGGTGAGTGAGCACAGCAGACTGTAAGTCTGTAATGGTTCTCTTTTAATTTTGCTAATAGCTATCATGTTATGTACCTTTATAAATTTGTTAAATTCCGAGAGCTGGGAGTTGTCTCTGTATGCGGTAACTGTAAATAGTTTACTCTGTTTGGTTTGCACAGACAAACTGTTTGCTCAGGCTCCTTGATGTATTATTAAAATGGGTAATGGGCCCCTGGGAAACCATCGAGTTCTATGCCTTCATTTGCAGAATAAACCATGCGTTGTTTTCATCTTTACTCATGATTGTTAATGGCACTGCTGATGAGATGGGTGGATTTTTTTTCTCCGCAGCCTTTATCAGCCCTGTTTTATTATGCAAGCAAAATGGCCAGGCTGCTGATTTTGTCTGAGGTTTTCAATTAGTCATTTGACTGAACACATCTGTGCTGGCATCCACCCAGAGCCGGACTGCAGCTATTACTGGTTTACACCTGCTGAACCATGGCCATAAACTCGGATGGGAATAAACCTAAATTGGCCTTTTAGATATGGTTGAAAAGTTGTAATGTTGCCGTGTTTTATAGCGGTGTCAGGAAGGTGTGAACTTTTCCGCCTTCACGTCCTAAGAACCCTCCACGAAATTCCACTCCACTCAAATGACTCACTTAGAGGTTGGTTATTAATATCTGTTTGCCGTTCTCCAGCCCCGATGACTTAATCGGCTGACGTGAAGTAGATAAGATTGTATTTGTACTGCAACTGGGAACGGTCGAGGTTTAATTGTGTTGGTAAACAGAGCCCAGTGGCTGCTTTGGAATTTCTGCAGATGCCACAGAATTATTCCTCAGCAATTTGCAACGTGCCTCTTACATCTTTCACTGAAATGAAAATTGCTTCCTGACAGAGCAGAGGCCTCAGTGCTGGAATTAGAGGTGTGGTAGCCCTCTAAGATTCCAAAGGATCTTTCATTTAACATGGAAGAGGAAACCAGGGCAGATTTCTGGCAAAATCAGATGCCATCTCCTCACTGCAAAGTGATCGTGTGTTTCAGGAGAGACACTAAATTGTCTCTTTATTTAGCAATAATTGCTAAATATCTAGAAATCCCCTTGCTGGGTTCTCAGGGGCCCCAAGGATCAGTAAGCCAGGCTGCTGCTGAGAGAAGTCACTGGGTCACTGAGAAAGAGATCACCTTTGGCTCCTGATGTTCACAGACGCTGGCGGAAGCAGCAACATTTCTGTTGGATCCAGCAGATTCACTGGGAACTGGAATAAAAACATTTTCCTTCACTGTGGGAAAATCCTGAACAATGTTTCAGACTTTCAGGATGACAAAAGAGATTGGCATTGCAGCCAGAATGGAAGTGCTGGCCAGTATACCATTTCTGCCTCCAGGGGAGTAAGCTTTTGTTAGTTTCACTATGGCCATGTGAATGTAGGGCCACCATATTTTACCCCTAAATAAGTACCAGTGCCTCTGTGCTGAACCCTTAAAATCTGCTTCCTATGGAAAGATCCTGTTTCTTTATTACCCTTTCCTCTCTGTCAGCAGCAACTGTTCATTTCTCTCCCCATTTTTCAGACTACGAGATGATCTTATCCAGTGTGTAAGTAAGGATCCAATGTTCTACTTGGTTCATACCAACCAAGTTCATTTCCCTGGGCTTTATTGTTTGTTGTTTGTTTTACTTTTCCAGTGAATACCTGAGACAGATCCACACCATAGCTAATCACCATCATCTCATTCCACAGTTATTAGGACTGTGCAGCCATGCTATGCAACAAACACTTGATTAGCATACACGATTCTAGGAGATTCACTTGCATGAATGCTTGAAATCTTCATAGCAGTCCTATGAGCAAGGTGCTATTATTGTCACTCCCATCTCATGGATGAGGAGAGTAAGGCACGAAGAGATCAAGAAGACTGCCTAAAGAGTAAAGGAAGGAACTGAGACTCATGGCAGGCAGTCTGGGAACCGATGTTTCTAACCATTAGGATACACAATCACCTAGCACTAGAAAGCATTTCTCAAGCCATGGGTTTGAAATAAAAAGCTGAGATCTTGCAGGAAGAGTTCCTTGAGTTGAAGCTCTTTTTTTACCCATACCCCTTACTGGTAGATATTTAGGTTGTCCCAGTTTTTCCAGTTTTAACAACATTGCTTCCATCTCCTTACACACACATGAACATATTTAGAAATGGATTTGCACAATCACTGGTCATCCACTCTTGATATTTTTCTAGATATTGCCAAATCACCCTCCAAGATGGTTGAACCAACTTATACAGCTACCAGCAATGTATAGGAGGGGCTATTTGCTCATATGCTTGCCAGTATTTTGATATGATCAATGTCTTCTAGTTTTGCCAATCCAAATGCATTTCTCAAGGTTGAGGCTTCAGGCTGTTTGTGAAACTAAACCTTTGGACTTGCTATTTGTGAAGTTAAGCCTCTGTCTCTCAGTCCCCACCACCCTCACTCCCACATTGGTTTCCAAGACCATAAAGATGCTCTAATCAAGGCACAGCATCTTTTTTCCTTTGGTTGTATAGCTCCAATGTCAGAACAACTACGTGTATGATAGCATTTTTCAGCCTCAAAACTTTAGCAATATCATGTTGATAGGAAGCAGTGAGATAGTTAAGTGTACCAGCTCTGGATTTAGACTGCCTGGGGTCAGATTATGTAGCTTCCCACTTCCTACCTGTGAGAGCTTGCTAAGTGAAACTTCCTATGTCTCAGTTTCCTCATCTGTAAAATGGGAGTGCTTATAACACCAGTCTCACAAAGTTTTTGCAAAAACTGTTATTTTAAATTAATTTTTATTGGTGCATAGTTGCTTCACAATGTTGTGTTTCTACTGAACAACAAGGTGAATCAGATATAAGTATATATATTTATCAGTTCAGTTCAGTCACTCAGTCATGTCTGACTCTTTGTGACCCCATGGACTGCAATACACCAGGCCTCCCTGTCCATCACCAACTCCCAAAGCTTGCTCAAACTCACGTCCATCCAGTCAGTGATGCCATCCAACCATCTCATCCTCTGTCGTCCCCTTTTCCTCCTGCCTTCAATCTTGCCCAGCATCAAGGTCTTTTCCAATGAGTCAGTTCTTCGCATCAGGTGGCCAAAGTATTGGAGGTTCAGCTTCAGCATCAGTCTTTCCAATGAATATTCCAGACTGATTTCCTTTAGGATGGACTGGTTGGATCTCCTTGCAGTCCAAAGGATTCTCAAGAGTCTTCTCCAACACCACAGTTCAAAACCATCAATTTTTTGGTGATATCTTCTCTTTTTTGGATTTCCTTCCCATTTAGGCCACCATAGAGCACTGAGCAGAGTTCCCTGAGCTCTACAGTAGGCTCTCATTAGTTATCTATTTTATACCCAATGTCATCAGTGTATATATGTCAATCTCAGTCTCTAATTCATCCCCTTAATCTATTTTTCCCCCTTGGTTTCTATACATTTGTTCTCTACATCTGTGTCTCTGTCCCTGCAAAGACTAACGTCTGAACAAAACATGCATAGCACTGAGAAAACTGCCCTGTTTATAGTGTTTTGTCCATTACAAACTCTATTTAACACTGGATCTGATAGGCTAGTGAACAGAGAACATATTTCTATCTCTTATTTGAGGTTTTTTAAAAGCATCCTTTTATAAGATTCTAACATTTGAAGTGGTAGGAACTGCTATAGTTATCAAGCCCAACCCTTCCCAATCGCCACAAATGACTTGACAACAAGGGCCCTGCCTTTTACCAGTCCCCAGCTCCACGCCCAGTGCTTGGCACCTTGCAGGTGTTTAGTAAATGAGAGCTAAACAGATGGACAGACAGACACACCATGACTCACTGGCCTCAGTAGGCAAAACCTGTGTATATGCGTGTGTGTCGTTCAGTTGTGTCTGACTCTTCACAACCTCATGGACTATAGCCCACTAGGCTCCTCTGTCCATGGGATTTCTCAAGCAAGAATACTGGAGGGGGTTGCCATTTTCTTCTCCAGGGGATCTTCCTAACCCAGGGACTGAACCAGCATCTCATGCATTGGCAGGTAGCCTCTTTTACCACTGAGCCACCTGAGAAATAGTTGTTCAAAATGCAAATGACCAGGCTCAACTCCCTGGATCAGAATCTCTTGGGTGGAGGCCCTAGAATCTGCATTTTTACCAGTTTCCCCCATTCTTTATATTTTTTAAAGATTTTTTTCTTTGATGAGCCATTTTTAAAACCTTTATTGAATTTGTTATAATGCTTCTGTTTTATGTTTTGTTTTTTGGTCTCAAGGCATGTGGGACCTTAGCACGTAGACCAGGGATCGTATCAGCACCCCACACACTGGAAGGTGAAGTCTTAACCACTGGACCCCCAGGGAAGTCCCTTCACCTGTGATTCTGATATCCTAAATCTTTGAGTATAAGACTGGAGAAAATTCTAGCTCTAGAGAAAATTATTCCTAGATCCTGGCACAAGTCTTTCCACATAGTGGGTATTTGATAAATATGGTTGACGGATGAACCGAACAACTCAGGTGGAAAGTAGAGGATTTTCATTCTCACATGAATATCTCTAGAGCTCCTAGGGGTGGAGACTGTTTATACCCTTCCCGCCACAGTGCTTGGGATGTGGGTCTTAGAGCCCACATCCCGCTGCCTTGCCGGGCTCTCAAGAGCAAAAGGCCGAGGTCCCCTGTGGCAGTCTTACCTCTCCTACCACTCCTCGCGCCAGCCTCGGGCGTCTGCTGTCACCCAACACACTGGAATGAGTTCCCGCAACTACGTGAGAGCTCCAAATTTCACCGATACCATTCAAGCAGGCTCTAGGGTAAACTGCTTCAAGCCCAAGGTCAAACCCATCTCAGCAGCTGCCCTGTCACTTCCTTCGTCCTCACCAGACCTCTTTGATTGAAGACTGTGGTCTGCCCAAACTCAGGGTGGCTCCTCCCACCTGGCCCACACCCTCCTCTGACCATCACTTTCTCCCTAGACTGAAGCAACCTTCAATCTCTGGTTCGGTTCTCATCACCGACATCATTCTTAGTCCCCCTTCTCCATAGCCAACCTGAACCAACTTTCCCAGCTCCCCCCAGACCTTGCCTTACTTTGGGAATTTGGGGCTCTCAAGAACTGAGTCCAGTGGAGATCATTTCAATAAAAGGAGCAGAGTACTCAGACATTTGGGGTTGGTCACATTGGCTGAGCTGCATTAATTTTTTTTGAAATCGGGATTTTGCTTAATAAACATTATTTCCACTGATGGAAGAAGCAGTCCTCTCTTGAAGGTGCTTTTAAAATATTGAGGATTTCTGGACTGTGTTCAAATGAACATCAAATACATGTTTTCAGTGTGAGCTGGTGTTTGTGGAGTCCTTTTTAGTGCTGGGCTGAGCTGGGAGCATTGAGGGCATATTAACCCCGCTGGTTCTCTGCAACAATCCCAGAGGGAGGGTCACTACAGATACCAAACCCATTTTACAGAGGAGGAAACTTAAGCCAGAGAGTGAGGCAATCATCGCTCAGGGTGAGAGAGCTAATAGGGAGCAGAGTTGGGTTCAAGCCCACAGTTCTGGCTCCGTGCATCACAGGTGATGTTGGAAGTCTCTGGCTGGCGCATCCTCGCATGCCCTCACTCCCTTCTGTCCAAGATAAACATGCCCAGAGCAGCAGAGGCACAAACAGGGCCGTCCTTGTTGGGAAGGGAAGACAGACCGGTTGGACTGGCCCAGGTAGAAAAATTCCCCTGCCAGTCCCCACGGTGACGCTGGCTACAGGGACAGCAGATGGCCTCAAGGAGGGGTCATTTCAGGCCTGCAGCCACCCTTCCTCCAGGCTCGGTCCGTGTCGCCACTCCCCGTACGGGCTTCCAGCACCAGGGTGGTCACCTCCTCCCTCCTCAGCCCCAAATTGGGCTGTGCACGCTGGGGTCCGGTGAGCCTTCTTCTCCCCGTGTGGTAGTCAGGATGTAGAGTCCCAGCACATGAAAGCAGGGGGCCCAACAAAGGGAAAGGGAAATTTCCCTTGAGCTATTTGCCCTGGCTGACTAACCCGAACCTTCCTTCTCAGGATGAAGAACAGCTCTGATGTTCTGATGTTCAAAGCATCAAAGGCTGATCCCCTCAGCTGAGCGGTGACACACAGTTGCTTGGCAGCCAGGCCTCCGGAGTTCCCACCCGCCCCGATTCCAAAGCCAAGACCCCCTAACTCCACCCCAAGTCATCAGCCGCCAAAATGCCCTGCTTCCGGCGAGGGCTCCCTGGGCCACATTTGTCCCTCCACCCCGCCGGTCCACGGTGTCACCCTCTGACCCCAACCTCTAACAGGGACACAGACTCTGGCCTTGGTTAACGGCCCCTGCGCCAGCCGTGAAGTTCAAAGCCCAAGGAAGGAGAGCCTGGAGAAATACAGATCAGCTTCCAAAAGGCAGAATAACATGATTTCTAGAGGGGAAAAAAAAAAAAACCTCAACAGTTTCATCTTTTTTATTTTCTGAGGGCAAGAAGTGATCCATGTTCTCTGTTGACATTTCAACAATTCAGAAAAATATAAAGAAGAAAATACTCAGGGCTGCAGAGCCCACCGTGGAGCGTGACCCCCTGTTACCTTCCACTGACTACGGTTGGTTTAAATAGCTGAGAAGCTTAATATGAACACTTAGCCTAACTCTACCCACCTCTGTACGTGGCCCTGTGTCCTGCCCTCCCCTCCCCAGGCCACCTTGCCCTCTCAGAGGCTTCTTAAAGCCTTTCCCCTAATAAGCCATCAATTCTGAACCTCTTCGAACGTTTCCCTTAAAATACGAGAGTATCACATCAGTGACAATGCTGAGAGCACTTCAAACTCTGCTTTTAAGCGAAATTGGAGGCTGAAAAGATGGCTAGGAACCAACTTCAGAGAGCCCCAAGCTGCTCTTCGAGACTAGTCTGTCTCCACAGTTCGTATAAAGCAAAAGCATGACCCCCGCCTCCTTTGTTTTTAGAAATTAATAAAGCTTTCCAACATGCTGCTCGCCATCCCTGACAGCGAACAGTCAAATCACGGGCTTTTATTCCCAGCTTCCCACGTCAAGTAAATAGACGCTTACAGGATAGACCCAGGGAACGATAAGCAATTCCCACCGCAGCGAATTCTTAATATATAAATTCATCCGGCAGCAGTTTAGTATCAACTGGCAAAACCAGGAACAATGGGAAGCAGCCAGGTCTGGCTCTGACGAGGTCAACCATCAAGGTTATCTATATTCAATTACTGGTATCTACAAACTTGCATAGCTGTCAGCTGGTCAGAGCCCAGATGAAAACTCACCATGCACTCGGAAAGCAAATATAGTTTCCGAGGAGAGCCTCAAATTAACTCTGTGAATGACTTGGCTTCAAATGCACAGGAGCCATCATCAGCCTTTGGGGACATTTCTGCCGGCAGCATCTCAATGTCTAAATTTGGGCGTCATCTTATAAACCTCTGTTCCCGAAGTAGGAAAGGACTGGAGTTGCTCCTTAACCCTGAGCGACGATAAATTATCTCACTTAACAATAGATAAACTTCAGACACTTTTCCTGCACCGGGGACCTATTGTGAAGCAACAGCTAATCGTCAGCATCTCTTCTCCCCCATCGGCCCCACTAAAGACCTGTCGGTGGTGAGGAGACGCAATCATTTGTTTTGCAGCTCCTCCTCCGGAACCATATATCATCTGTGGAAACAAAGCTCCCCAACAACAGATATGTATCTGTTTCCTTTATCTGAGTTCCTCTTCCCATCAGGGGCGATGCGAGGGGAACACGCTCCCAGTGTGATGCTTACAGAATCTGGAAAGGAGGACCGTGCCCCTCCCAGACCTGGTTGGAATTGAGGTAAAGGTCTGGTTCTTCGGGAGGAGAGAAGGCATGTCCCCTGGAAAAAAGAGGGCTCTCTGTTTACGGTCACTTGCACCACAGCTTAAGTCACACCTCAGTTCTTTCTGGCAGGTGCCTCTCAAACTCAGGCTTCGTTTTTAGGTGCCAATGAAGATTTACCAACTAGGCAAGTCAGGGTTAATCAATGCCTAGGTAATTTCTAGATTAACCTGGGGAGGCCATAAATCGTGGGCCTGTTAAGAACTAGATGTCTTTGACTTTAATTCTTGGGCCAGAAGCATTTGGATTGTTACTGTCGCTCTATCCATCCCAGGCTTTGTTCGGTATCTGCCACCTTCATGATGTTGGTGATTCCCCTTCCAATAGCCCCATTCTGATCCCCTCCTGAGGCTGGCATGCCAGCCAAGAACTCACACAGTCCATCTGAGCTGCAGAATTCAGGACTGTACATTCACAAGTGGAATCTGTCTGGATAAATAAAACCAGGCCTTGGGACAGAGGTAAAATTATGATTCTTTTCATAAAAAACTATTTAACAAGAGCCCATATAGGGAGGAAAAGGTCAAATGGAACAATGTCAGTCCTGACTCTCAGTTAGGCCAGGACAAGACATATTCCCACCTCTAACTTAGAGCCAGCAACATGTACAGCTGTACAGGTTGTGTACTGCACAAGAGCTCAGATCTAAGGGGAAGATTTGTACATTTCTATATTTGCCATGACAGTTTTTGGCAGATGACAATAATGTGTTTTGTTCAAACAAAATCAGTACACTTTTTTGGTAGGCAGAAGGAAAGTATCTTGAGAAAGGGAACCTATCTTTAATTGGCACAAAGGCACCTTGTGCGATAGTGATGGTCCTGTATCAAAGGGACCCACTTTTTATTCCTGAAGCCCACACGGTCACTTATTTTGTGGCTCCCTTTCTTCATGTCAAGGAGGAAATGTGTTATAATAAGATGATCTATTCATGGATCTGTCTCCTCCCATGAGGATCTTCTTTGTCCATCCTGGTAACCTCAGCACCAGGCCCAGTGCTCAGCTCATGAAAATGCCCAACACTCATTTGTTGAAAGAAAAAAATGAATGAATGAATGAAAGTCTGCATCTTTCCACCTACACTACAGTGTCTACCACACAGCAGATTAAAAGCGAATTTTTTTTTACCCAAATCAGTTCTATGTTTTGGAAAGCTCTCTATTGGCCAAAGAGAAAGTGAGGATGTTAAAAATGGAGGAACATTTTGATTTTTCTTTTACAACCTGATGCTAAGAGGCTATCCAAAGGACATGTTTTACCCCATGTTTCAGGGGTCCGTGGGGGAAGGAGTAGACAGCTAACAACCCAGGGGATGGTGGTGATAGACTATGGGCAAACATTTCCTTGTTTTATCTTATGATACTGGCACGTGATTTCTTCAAGTATGGGAGACAGATTAAGGAGCAGAAATGACATGTTTTATAAGTGGTAAACTCAGTGACCATGCTGAAACTCCATACTGAGGATTTTAAGATCAACTCCCTGCAAACAGTCAACATGGAATTCCTATCAGGGACAGACAACCCCAGTGCCTATTGCTCCTCCTGTCCGGGAAGCCCCAATCCTGTGACCACCAGGCACTTCTGTCCCCTTTGGAAGTCTTGGGAGACTCGGCTACATTTCTCATGGGGTCTGGAGGAATTTTGATCATGACCACGAGGCAGCCCTGGAAGCAGGATAATTGGGCAATGTTAAAGCATAATTATTACTGTATTGCTATTAGTGTTCTACTTGATGATTTTGAAACTAATGATTGTTCATTGTTAAAATTAATTCTAAAGAGGACAGAATACTCTAAGGAATGAAATCACTTGTAATCTTACCTTGGTCCTACCAGAGATTCAGTTCAGTTCAGTTCAGTTCAGTCGCTCAGTCGTGTCCGACTCTCCGCAACCCCAAGAATCACAGCACGCCAGGCCTCCCTGTCCATCACCAACTCCCGGAGTACACTCAAACTCATGTCCACAGAGTCGGTGATGCCATCCAGCCATCTCATTCTCCGTCGTCCCCTTCTCCTCCTGCCCCCAACCTTTCCCAGCATCAGAGTCTTTTCCAGTGAGTCAACTCGTCTCATGAGGTGGCCAAAGTATTGCAGTTTCAGCTTTAGCATCAGTCCCTCCAATGAACATCCAGGATTGATCTCCTTTAGAATGGACTGGTTGGATCTCCTTGCAGTATAAGGGACTCTCAAAAGTCTTCTCCAACACCACAGTTCAAAAGCATCGATTCTTCAGCGATCAGCTTTCTTCACAGTCCAACTCTCACATCCATACATGACCACGGGAAAAACCATTGCCTTGACTAGACGGACCTTGGTCGGCAAAGTAATGTCTCTGCTTTTTAATATACTATCAAGGTTGGTCATAACTTTCCTTCCAAGGAGCAAGCGTCTTTTAATTTCATGGCTGCAATCAGCATCTGCAGTGATTTTGGAGCCCAAAAAAACAAAGTCTGACACTGTTTCCATTGTTTTTCCATCTATTTCCCATGAAGTGATGGGACCAGATGCCATGATCTTTGTTTTCTGAATGTTGAGCTTCAAGCCAACCTTTTCACTCTCCTCTTTCACTTTCATCAAGAGGCTTTTGAGTTCCTCTTCACTTTCTGCCATAAGGGTAGTGTCATCTGCATATCTGAGGTTATTGATATTTCTCCCAGCAATCTTGATTCCAGCTTGTGCTTCTTCCAGCCCAGCATTCCTCATGATGTACTCTGCATATAAGTTAAATAAGCAAGGTGACAATATACAGCCTTGACGTACTCCTTTTCCTATTTGGAACCAGTCTGTTGTTCCATGACCGGTTCTAACTGTTGCTTCCTGACCTGCATACAGGTTTCTCAAGAGGCAGGTCAGGTGGTCTGGGATTCCCATCTCTTTCAGAATGTTCCACAGTTTATTGTGATCCACACAGTCAAAGGCTTTGGCATAGTCAATGAAGCAGAAATAGATGTTTTTCTGAAACTCTCTTGCTTTCTCCATGATCCAGCGGATGTTGGCAATTTGATCTCTGGTGCCTCTGCCTTTTCTAAAACCTGCTTGAACATCTGGGAGTTCACGGTTTACATACTGCTGAAGCCTGGCTTGGAGAATTTTGAGCATGACTTTACTAGCGTGTGAGATGAGTGCAATTGTGCGGTAGTTTGAGCATTCTTTGGCATTGCCTTTCTTTGGGATTGGAATGAAGACTGACCTCTTCCAGTCCTGTGGCCAGCGCTGAGTTTTCCAAATCTGCTGGCATATTGAGTGCAGCACTTTCACAGCATCATCTTTCAAGACTTGAAATAGCTCAACTGGAATTCCATCACCTCCACTAGCTTTGTTCGCAGTGATGCTTTCTAAGGCCCACTTGACTTCACATTCCAAGATGTCTGGCTCTAGGTCAGTGATCACATTATCGTGACTATCTTGGTCGTGAAGATCTTTTTTGTACAGTTCTTCTGTGTATTCCTGCCACCTCTTCTTAATATCTTCTGCTTCTGTTAGGTCCATACCATTTCTGTCCTTTATCGAGCCCATCTTTGCATGAAAAGTTCCCTTGGAATCTCTAATTTTCTTGAAGAGGTCTCTTGTTTTTCCTATTCTGTTGTTTTCCTCTATTTCTTTGCATTGATCACTGAGGAAGGCTTTCTTATCTCTCCTTGCTATTCTTTGGAACTCTGCATTCAGATGCTTATATCTTTCCTTTTCTCCTTTGCTTTTCGCCTCTCTTCTTTTTACAGCTATTTGTAAGGCCTCCTCAGACAGCCATTTCGCTCTTTTGCATTTCTTTTCCATGGGGATGGTCTTGGTCCCTGTCTCCTGTACAATGTCACGAACCTCTGTCCAGAGTTCATCAGGCACTCTATCAATCAGATCTAGACCCTTAAATCTATTTCTCACTTCCACTGCATAATCATAAGGGATTTGATTGAGGTCATATCTGAATGGTCTAGTGGTTTTCCCTACTTTCTTCAATTTAAGTCTGAACTTCGCAATAAGGAGTTCATGATCTGAGCCACAGTCAGCTCCTGGTCTTGTTTTCGCTAACTGTATACAGCTTCTCCATCTTTGGTTGCAAAGAATATAATCAATCTGATTTCGGTGTTGACCATCTGGTGATGTCCATGTGTAGAGTCTTCTCTTGTGTTGTTGGAAGAGGGTGTTTGCTATGACCAGTGCGTTCTCTTGACAAAACTCTATTAGCCTTTGCCCTGCTTCATTCCGTGCTCCAAGGCCAAATTTGCCAGTTACTCCAGGTGTTTCTTGACTTCCTACTTTTGCATTCCAGTCCCCTAGAATGAAAAGGACATCTTTTTTGGGTGTTAGTTCTAAAAGGTCTTGTAGGTCTTCATAGAACCGATTAACTTCGGCTTCTTCAGCAGTACTGGTTGGGGCATAGGCCTGGATTACTGTAATATTGAATGGTTTGCCTTGGAAACGAACAGAAATCATCCTGTCATTTTTAAGATTGCATCCAAGTACTGCATTTCGGACTCTTTTGTTGACCATGATGGCTACTCCATTTCTTCTAAGGGATTCCTGCCCACAGTAGTAGATATAATGGTCATCCGAGTTAAATTCACCCATTCCAGTCCATTTTAATTCACTGATTCCTAGAATGTCGACGTTCACTCTTGCCATCTCCTGTTTGACCACTTCCAATTTGCCTTGATTCATGGACCTAACATTCCAGGTTCCTATGCAATATTGCTCTTTACAGCACCGGACCTTGTTTCTATCATTGGTCACATCCACAACTGGGTATTTGTTTTGCTTTTGCTCCATCCCTTTATTCCTTCTATAGTTATTTCTCCACTGAGCTCCAGTAGCATACTGGGCACCTACCGACCTGGGGAATTCCTCATTCAGTATCCTATCATTTTGCCCTTTGTTACTGTTCATGGGGTTCTCAAGGCAAGTATACTGAAGTGGTTTGCCATTCCCTTCTCCAGGGGACCACATTCGGGTGTGGTCCATGTGATTAGATCACCATACTGATAAACTGGTCTGTGTCCAAACTCTTTCTGTGGAATTTATCTATAGATGACTCTGTTCCCTTATGCATTATCCATTAAGAGAGCAAAAAAAAAAGAAAAAGATCCATACCATAGTTTTATTTATGTAACATGCTTTTAAAATATATTTTTAATGTTTATTTTTATTTATTTGGCTGTGCCACATCTTAGTTGCAATAAACAGGATCTTCATTGTAGCATGTAGGATTGTTAGTTGCAGCATATGAACTCTTAGCTTCAGCAGCTGGGATCTAGTTCCCTGACCAGGGGTTACACCCTGGCTTCTTGCACTGGAAGTGCACTCTTAACCAATGTGGAGTCTTAACCACTGGACCACCAGGGAAGTCCCATGCCTTTTTTTTTTAATTGGAGGCTAATTACTTTACAATATTGTGGTGGTTTTAGCCATACATTGACATGAATCAGCCACAGATGTACATGTGTCCCCAGTCCTGAACCCCCTCCCACCTCTCTCCCCATTCCATCCCTCTGGGTTGTCCCAGTGCCCTGGTTTATGCATCAAAATTTTACTGGTCATCTATTTCACATAAGGTAATATACATGTTTCAGTGCTATTCTCTCAAATCATCTCACCCTTGCCTTCTCCCACAGAGTCCAAAAGTCTGTACTTAATATCTGTGTCTCTTTTGCTGTCTCACATATAGGGTCATCATTAACATCTTTCTAAATTCCATATATATGCGTTAATATACTGTACTGGTGCTTTTCTTTCTGACTAACTTCACTCTGTATAATAGGCTCCAGTTTCATCCACTTCATTAGAACTGATTTAAATGCATTCTTTTTAATAGCTGAGTAATATTCCATTGTGTATATGTACCACAGCTTTCTTATCCATTCATCTGCTGATGGACATCTAGGTTGCTTCCATGTCCTGGCTATCATAAACAGTGCTGCAATGAACATTGGGGTACACGTGTCTCTTTCAATTCTGGTTTCATCAATGTGTATGCCCAGCAGTGGGGTTGCTGGGTGGTATGGCAATTCTATTTCTGGTTTTTTAAGGAATCTCCACACTGTTTTCCATAGTGGCTATACTAGTTTGATTTCCGCCAACAGTGTAAGAGGGTTCCCTTTTCTCCACACCCTCTCCAGTATTTATTGTTTGTAGAGTTTTTGATAGCAGCCATTCTGACAGGTGCAAGATAGTACCTCACTGTGATTTTGATTTGCATTTCTCTGATAATGAATGATGTTAAGCATCTTTTCATGTGTTTGTTAGCCATTTGTATGTCTTCTTTGGAGAAATGTCTGTTTAGTTCTTTGGCCCATTTTTTGATTGGGTCATTTATTTTTCTGGTATTGAGCTGCATGAGCTGCTTATATATTTTTGAGATTAATTCTTTGTCAGTTGCTTCATTTGCTATTATTTTCTCCCATTCGGAAGTCTTTTCACCTTGCTTATAGTTTCCTTCATTGTGCAAAAGCTTTTACATTTAATTAGGTCCCATTTGTTTATTTTTGCTTTTATTTCCATTACTATGGGAGGTGGGTCATAGAGGATCTTGCAGTGATTTATGACAGAGAGTGTTTTGCCTATGTTTTCCTCTAGGAGTTTTATAGTTTCTGGTCTTACATTTAGGTCTTTAATCCATTTTGAGTTTACTTTTTGTGTATGGTGTTAGGGAGTGTTCTAGTTTCATTCTGTTACAGGTGGTTGACCAGTTTTCCGGGGAGAAGGCAATGGCACCCCACTCTAGTACTCTTGCCTGGAAAATCCCATGGACGGAGGAGCCTGGTAGGCTGCAGTCCATGGGGTTGCAAAGAGTCGGACATGACTGAGCGACTTCACTTTCACTTTTCACTTTCATGCATTCGAGAAGGAAATGGCAACCCACTCCAGTGTTCTTGCCTGGAGAATCCCAGGGACTGGGGAGCCTGGTGGGCTGCCGTCTATGGGTTGCACAGAGTTGGACACGACTGAAGTGACTTAGCAGCAGTAGCAGCAGAAGCAGACCTGTTTTCCCAGCACCACTTGTTAAAGAGATTGTCTTTTATCCATTGTATATTTTTTCCTCCTTTGTCAAAGATAAGGTGTCCATAGACACATGGATTTATCTCTGGGCTTTCTATTTTGTTCCATTGACCTATATTTCTGTCTTTGTGCCAGTACCATACTGTCTTGATGACTGTAGCTTTGTAGTGTATTCTGAAGCTAGGCAGGTTGATTCTTCCAGTTCTATTCTTCTTTGTCAAGATTGCTTTGGCTATTCAAGGTTTTTCGTATTTCCATATAAATTGTGAAATTATTTGTTCTAGTTCTGTGAAAAATGCCATTGGTAACTTGACAGGGATTGCATTGACTCTAGTTTGCTTTGGATAGTATCCTCATTTTCACTATATTGATTCTTCCAATCCATGAACATGGTATATTTCTCCATCTATGAGAAAAGAGAAATTAAGGAAAAACCCCATTCACCATTGTGACAAAAAGAATAAAATACTTAGAAATAAAACTACCTAAAGAAACAAAAGACCTATATATAGAAACTATAGAACACTGATGAAAAAAATTCAAAGATGACACAAATAGATGGAGAAATATCCCATGCTCTTTAAATTTAATAATATAAACAAATTTCTTGTTAATACTTTTACCATATCTTTTAAAATTCCTGAATAGTAGGAATTTTAATAGCAGTCTAAGCAGACTAAGGGCTTCCCAGGTGGCTCAGTGGTAAAGAATTTGCCTGCCAGTGTAAGAGATGCAGGCCACATGGGTATGATCACTGGCTTGGGAAGATAATCTGGAGTAAGAAATGGCAACCCACTCCAGTATTCTTGCCTGCAGAATCCTATGACAGACGAGCCTGGAGAGGTGCTGTCTATGGGTCAAAAACTGGTCAGACATGGCTGGGCACACACACACACACACACACACACACACACACACACACACAGACTAAGGAATCTTATTTTCTTCTTGTTTTTTGTACACCATGCTGTGATGAAATTCTCTACATTCATGCCTTTGAGCATTTGACTGCTTACAGAATTTACTTTTTTCCACATTTACCAAGAAATTTTTTATTTCTCCACTTTTAGTAGCAACAAACATATAATTATAGCAAACAGAGCACTTAAGGTGCTGGGTGTTATTCTAATGATTTACATATTAATAGGAAAAAATAAAATCTGCTCTCTAGGGTTGGGAATACAGACCCACCATAAGTGGAGCCTCATTTAATCAATCAAATCGGGTGAGGTGTTGTTGTTTTTTTTGTTTTTCCCAAATTAGGTGTTTTAAGCTCCCTTCCAAGACTCAGATACTGGGATTGGTAGACATGAGTTTTGCCTCCAGGCACTCACTATCTACTGGGGTAGAAAGAGAATAAACACAGTACTGTGTGTTCGGTACTGCAGAGATTGGTATGGGTACCCAGAGAAGGGAGTGGAAAATAGTTCTGCTCTATGGAGAAGGAAGTAGCTGAGCCAGAGCCTGAAGAAAGGGTAGGCACGGGACTTCCCTGATGCTCCAAGGTTAATGTTTTGCCTTCCAATGCAGCGGGTGTGGGGTCGACCCCGGGTCAGGGAGCTAAGACTCCACATGCCTCATGGCCAAAAATCCAAAACATAAAACAGAAGCAATATTGTAACAAATTTAATAAAAACTTTAAAAAACGGTCCATATCAAAAAGCTTTACAAAAAATAGGAATAAGTGACGCTGCCTGGATTAGTTTAAAAAAAGAAGTTTGCCAGGTCAATAAGGGAGTTGTTGAGAAAGAGACTTCTAGAAAGAGAGAACAGCACTGGCCAGGCAAGGAGTCCTGACACTAGCATGGATGCTGACAAAACCCTAGTGGCGAAGAATCAAACCATCCATACTTTAACATCTTTGTAATTACTATCCGGGAGGCCCCAGCACAGGTTACCTCACCTTTAAGAACTTCTCATTTTCACATGTACATTGGATGTACAGTGGTACACAGGGATGGTCCAGGGCAGTTATGGACCCGGATGTTGGTGCCAGACTGCCCACTTCACATCCCGACAGTGCCAACTTCTAGCTCTGTGTCTTTGGACAATTTCCTTAACTTCTTTATGCCTCATCTCATTTACAGAACGGGATTGTAATGGTTCCTACTCACAGATGTTGTGAAGATTAAGCGGGTGGATACATTTAAAGCATTTAGTGTAGCGCCTAACTGGGGATTTTTCTATCCCCATCATTATTGTGGTGGGCATAGAAAAATTGGTTATTGAATGCCGACTCTTTATGACCCCATGGACCATACAGTTCATGGAATTTTCCAGGCCAGAATACTGGAGTGGGTAGCCAGTGATCTTCCCAACCCAGGGATCAAACCCAGGTCTCCTGCATTGCAGTCAGATTCTTTACCAGCTGAGCCACAAGGGAAGCCCTACTCTGATTCAAATTGAATACCTATTCTGATTCAAATTCTAAGTTAAATGCTAATAACTTAGGTACCCAGACGTGATAAAATTCTTGCCTTCCTGGGGCTTAGAGTCTAGTGAGAGAGGGTAGATGCCCCCATTTTCAATTAGGAAAAAGACTAAAGAAATTGTGAACTGTGATAATTATTATAAAGGAAACAAATGAGAGGTTGAGAAAGACAAGGAAGACCTTCCTGAGACAGGAGGTCAAAGAAGGCCCCTGTAAGACCTGAAGGAAGGGAAGGAGTGAGCTGTGAGAAGAGTGAAGGTATGGGGAGGATGGAGAGAGCATCAGGGTGGAAGGAACAGCATCTACATCACCCAGAGGCAAGAGAGCATGCTCGTAATTCAAAGAATGGGAAAGACTAGGGTGATGGGTGAAGAAGTTGGCAGAAAGGTGTTTGACACAGGCCAGTGACCCAAGCAGAATCCCGGCACCCCAGCCACAGGGTGTGTTCCAGTTGGGTTTCTATCCAAGTGCAAAGCAGGACAGAGGCATGATCTGAATTACGTGTTAATATTATGCTGAATGTTGGGTAGAGAATGGGTTAGGGGGAGTGTATCAGTTATTTAGTGCTACCATATGGCAGTGTAACAAACTAGACTCAAACTTAGTGCCATAAAAAGACTATTTTTGTGCAGGATAAAATATAATTTATCTAGTCCGATCTTGCCTGGGCTTGACCATGCACGTGCAATCAACTGGCAGATTGGCTGGGGCTGGCTGGTCTGAGGATGGCTCTGGCTGGGATGACTTATCTCTGCTGAGAAAGATGAGATTGGGATAATGGCATGTCTGATGAATGAAAGGTTTTCACAAACAATTCAGCCACAGAACTAAAGAACGTATGGGATGAAAGGAAAAGAGAGGTGGAGGGAAGAAAAAAAGGAGGGAAGGAAGGGGGAAAGAAAGAAGGAAGGAAGGAAAGTCAAAGCCTTTAATCTCCCTTGAGATAGAAAATTGCATTAGGAATGAAGAAGCTAAGAAATCACAATATTTCATCAAAGATATAGCACATTCACTGAATGCCTGCTCTGTGCCAAGCGCTCTACAGAATGACCTCATTTTAACTCATTTTAAACCTCTCAGTCAGGTGGCAAAACCAAGAAGGAGGACACAGTGGCAGAGCAGGAATTCAAACCTATGACCTCAAGCTCAGAAATCTACCCCGTCCTCATGAGTAGGGCGGTGGTCACCCTAGAGGTAGAGGTATTAGCGATGGTGGCGGCAGTGACGGTGGTGATAATGCTAATGGCAGTGGTGGCGACGGTGGCCACAGTGGTGCAGTGGTGTGGTGGGGATGGTGGTGATGATGGTGCTGCTGATGGCTGTGGCCGTGCTCATTGTGGTGCAGTGGTACCACTGGAGGTATTGGTAAGAGTAGTGGTGGTGATGCTGGTGATGATGGCGGCAGAGCTGGTGATGGCGGTAGTGAGGGGGATACAGCTGAGGGCTGAATAAAATTCAAGAGGCTAGCTCGACTCAAAAACATACACCAAGACTTCCAGGTCACACAAGCATTTGGACCCAGGAAGCTACTAGAAACCTTGCATCTCTAAATCATGAGTAGGATCAGGGCAAGGCCAGAGTAAAGCCCAAGAAAATCACCCTGGCTCTGGGGCTCTGACTGACATCATCTTTGTTGATTGCTCTTTCTCCACTCCGAAGAAGAACCAGCTCACCTTCCGCCCCACCCAATAAAATGGCTCGGTAAATATAATTACTTGCACTATCTAATCAATAGTGGATTGCTCCTGGCCCCTGCTTGTTCAATATCAGTGTCTGGGATCACGGAACCTTGATACTCCCCTCAACATGCCAATTTCTGCTTACTGTTAGATAAACCACATCTAGCAACCCCATGTGCTAATGAGATTTTATTGTGTCATTAATAATACACATCTTAAAGATGTTTTTAACTCATATAACATGAAATATGAGGCTGCAAATATTCAACATTTTCCAGTCATAGAACTCCCAAATGCCAATTGAACAACCCAAATCAATGTTATATTAAGCAAGCTCAGAAAGTGATTATGGAATTTGAGAGACAACAAACAGCTAGGCAAAGAGAAACTGCTTTTCCATTGATCTTTCTTTATAAAAATAATTTGTTTTTATTGAAGTTGATATACAGTGCTGTGTTAATTTCTGCTGTACAGCAAAGTTATTCAGTTATACATGTATATACATTGTTTTTCATAATCTTTTCCATTATGGTTTATCATAGGATATTGAATATAGTTTGCTGTGCTATACAGTAGGATCTTACTGTTTATCCATCCTATATATAATAGTTTGCATCCGTTAATTCCACACTCCCATACATCCCTTCCTCACTCCCTTTCCCCCTTGGCAAACACAAGTCTGTTCTGTATGTCTGTGAGTCTGTTTCTCTTTTGTAGATAAGTTCATCTGTGTCACATTTGAGATTCCACACCCAGTGATTTTTTTCTAAGAAGGCGAAAGAATTCAAAACCAGTCTTCATTCATATTAAGATACCTGTTAGCCTCTGGTAACTGGTAGTATTTGTCTTTCCCAGAAGAGGTTAGCTCTTTGCTCTGAATCTGGGTCATGAGTTCCAAAGGAGCGCGGGGCTCTGAAGTCTCCAAGATGCTCTAATGTATGGAAACCAGAGCTCAGACTCCTCTGAAAAGAGGAAGCAAGATACACCCTCCTCATTAGAAATACATTGCTTGCTGGTGAAGCTCCTCTGTATACAGAATCAACATCGGGTAAGCAGCCTGCTTCTGAGAGGGGCAGTCTCCATGTCCAGTTCCAGATAGAAAACCCCAGGGATGTCACATTGCACCACAAAACAGAAACAGCTGCAAGGAAAATCAGGACGCATGGAGAGGTACCGTGGAGCAATGAACAGGCCCAGCTTTCTTGATCTGGAAAATCACATTTATTTTAATTGCCTCACTGTTGTGTTCACTGTATAAAAAATTTGGCTTACTCTTCTTGATTTCCTTGTTAGAAATTCTCTTTCATTTTGGGATGAGGCGATCAATCTTCCTGGGATTCCTGGCTCTTAAATGAATGACAGGCAGAGTCTTCACAAGAAGGAGTGGTTGTAAATATTTCGTGAGTAATTCACCCTAATATTCCACTCTGTGTCCTTGCTCCGTCACTTCAGTCCTATCTGACTCTTTGCGACCCTATGGGCTATAGCCCGCCAGGCTCTTCTGTCCATGGGATTCTCCAGGCAAGAATACTGGAGTGGGTTGCCATGCTCTCCTCCAGGGGATCTTCGTGACCCAGGGATTAAACCCACATCTCTTATGTCTCCTGCATTGGCAGGCAGATTCTTTACTACTAGCACAACCTGGAAGCCCAATATTTCACTCTATGGTTTGCTAAGTATTTCATTCGTGATATAATAATTAGCAAGTTTCAGCAGCAGAGGGAATCTATAAATTGGGGTGCTCCATATACTAAGAGAGTGGGATCCTCTGTTCGGGGCAATCCTGAGTGGATTTGGAGTTCTCACTTACAGGATGATTTGTACTCAGGCAGAGACCTCTGCATGTCCTGATGTTGGGGCTTATTGTTCAGACCTGTGAGGTTTATATGCAGTGAAAGGTCTAGGCGAGCATACACACAAGAGTAGTCAAATATCTCAGAGCCACAGGCTGGATCCATGCCGCTTCATACACAGCTGTGGACAGATGCATGGGTGTCATCTTATGGGGTGTGACTGGGTGTGACACGAAAGCGTATGTTCCACAGTTTCCCAGTTCAACTTTACCGAGGAACTATAGTTCTCTCTTCACAGAGATCAAACAGCTGTTCAGCTTCCCCAAGCATGCCCCTCCATGTGAGCAAGTTCTGGATTGATCTCTTTCTTTCTTTCTCTCTCCTCTCTTCCTCCACTCCTCTATCCTTCCTCTTAAAGAAAGAAAAAGATGGGGGGGGGCGGAAACCACTATTTTTTAACCTCCCCATTGGTTTTCTCTCCAATTTCAAAATCATTTTCTGAGGTTTGTTTAATATAATCTTGACTGTGCCCTAAGGGTCCTTCTACATTTGAGTTGTTACGATTCTAGAACCTTCTCTCTTTACTTTTTGGATAACTATTCCTTTTTTTTTTAATTCTCAAAGGGTGGGCCAGCCTCCACCCTCCTCTCCTGAAAGGATATGGCCTTCTTTATCCTTTTTCAAAGTCTTTTTTTTCCTCCTGAGTATTTCATTGATTCTAACAACAACTGCGGCAGCCTGGTAACTATCATTTCAAAAGAGCCATTCTTCCTATGATACGGCTGAAAGGAGAACAGTGTGTTTAAGGGGCTACCTTCATGTGACAAAGGGAGACCCAAGACCACGTGTGTTTATATTTGCAGAAAGAAAATCTTCAGGATGGCATGATCACTATGGAGGGCCGTAGAGCATTCACTGAATATTTTATATGGTTGGATTTTTGAGTTGCTGCTAAGCTGCTAAGTCACTTCAGTCGTGTCCAACTCTGTGCGACCCCATAGACAGCAGCCACCAGGCTCCGCTGTCCCTGGGATTCTCCAGGCAAGAACACTGGAGTGGGTTGCCATTTCCTTCTCTAATGCATGAAAGTGAAAAGTGAAAGTGAAGTCGCTCAGTCGTATCTGACTCTTAGCGACTCCATGGACTGCAGCCTACCGTCCATGGGATTTTCCAGGCAAGAGTACTGGAGTGGGGTGCCATTGCCTTCTCCGGATTTTTGAGTTATGGGACCATTAAAATAAATAATGATTGTAAATTTAAAAACAAAGAAACAAAATCTCATTGACTTGGGTCATTCAGCTGACCTTTAGGGGTTTTTATGACCATACTGAATATTTTGTCAAAGATGGGCAAAAAGTTTTAAAATGGGTTAGTATATTTGGTGTTCTGATCAACTCACAAATTAACTGGGGGACTTGACAGTGACTGCTTGGCTTAGAGTCAGGTAGACACAGCCTTAGAGAAACTCCTAAGAGATCATGAGACAATGTTTTTGAAGTGTGCGAGGGGTTGGGAGAAGGTAGGGTGTGTGTTAAGGAAACTGCAGGGCGCTGATTGATTCTGAAAACACCATTTAGGACTGAAAATTGGGGAAACTGAAGCAAAGCACTAAGAAGGCAGATTTTCACAGGGTGTCGATTTTTCTCACCACCCTCAATTAGGATAAAATATTTCCAGAAGCTGGTATGCGTCAGAGAGGCACTCTTCATTCTGAAGTCAAAGAAGGAGGTCCATTCCACTCCCAGGCATTGAGGGCCACAGTTGTCAGTCTCCAAGGGAGAGTGCTCAGCAGAGGCATAACTGAATTGAAATGATAGATCCTTCTAAACTGCAGCTATAGACCGAGCAAACATTAGCCAAAGACAGCCATTCCCTCTGACCATTTGCTTTCCATCTTTTTTCCACACTCATCCAAAACACTACCCTCTAGTCTTCCATTTTTCAGGTAGACAAGACACCAGATTAGGGAAGGCATGCCACCTGGGTTTTTTCTTCCTTTCTTTCTTCTTTTTTAAGGCAAAGGTTCAAACATATCTTGGTTGGTCTAAAATCAGCACCATGATTGATTCACTTTATTTTTGATGGCTGCAATAAACACCTGTGCAAGGAAGGGGGAGGTGGAGAAAGTAAAAACACAACAGCGGATTCATCAGCCAGAGATGGTATTTATGTGTAAGCGATACTAAAACTAAGGCGGGTAACTCAATAGTAAAATGGGCAGGGTTTAGGACTGCGCCATTAAGAAAACAACACTAATGTAAGACACATGTGGGTGCTGGCCAGACATATCCCCAGAGCTCCTGGGCAGACCAAACTGGGGATCAAGGCTGAGAGTTCAACTCCAGCTCACAATCTCTGCTGTGATCCCAGGTTAGAATCTGATAATGTAATTTTCTGCCAAAGTGGGGGAAATCCATGTGTTCCCAATGACACATCAAGATGTGTTGTTTTGATTTATTAGATCATGGACTCATTGACCTTTAAAGTGCTGAGGTTTTTAAGTTTGCCTGGCCCTCTTTCACAGAAGTAGCCCAGAAAGGTTAAGGAACTTACCCAAGGTCACACAGTGAATCTGTAGGAGAAACAAGACCAGTCCCTAGATGTTAATAGCCCCCCTATATATAAATAGCTATCAATGCACACAAGGAAATAAATTGGACCACACATTACTTCATGGCAAATGAAGGAGTTAAAGATGGAAATAGTGACAGACTTTATTTTCTTGAGTTCCAAAATCACTGTGGATGGTGACAGCAGCCATGAAATTAAAAGACATTTGCTCCTTGGAAGAAAAGCTATGACAGAAGAGAGCATATTAAAAAGCAGAAACATCACTTTGCCAACAGAGGTCCATATAGTCAAACCTGTGGTTTTTCCAGTAATCATGTATGGATGTGAGAGTTGGACAATGAAGAAGGTTGAACATCGATAAATGAATGCTTTTGAATTGTGGTGCTCTTGAGAGTCCCTTGGACAGAGGATATCAACCCTAAATATTCATTGGAAGGACTGATGCTGAAGCTGAAGCTCCAATACTTTGGCCACCTGATGTGAAGAAGTGACTCATTGGAAAAGACCCTGATGCTGGGAAAGATTGAGAGCAAGAGGAGACGGGGGAGACAGAAGATAAGATGGCTGGATGGCATTATCGACTCAATGGACATGAGTTTGAGCAAATTCCAGGAGATTAGTGAAAGACAGGGAAGCCTGGTGAGCTGCAGTCCATGACGTTGCAAAGCATCATACATAACTCAGTGACTGAACAACAATAACACGTCACCTCTACTTAAGCACCATACTTGGTCTAGGTAACATTGTAATTCTGAGAGGTTGTCACAACAGTATATACTCATACATCAAAGCACTGTGCGATAAGCCAAGAACGCAAATAAGCAAGAAAAGTATTAATGGAGGTTCCTCAGCATGCAATTGCTGCCTCCTTTTTGAAGACTTCTTTGTTTTGTTCATGTTTGAGGTCTTAACTTAAAGGTCACCAGTGAGAAAGATTCTCCTTAACCACTCAATCCCACGTTGCCTACCCTCCACCACTCACCTCCTATCATCTTTCTTATTTGTTTCCTTCATTGAAATTATCCTGTTTGTTCATCTGTTCCTTGCCTTTTTCCCTCTCTAGAATGTGAGATCCGTGAGGGCAGGGATCCCATTTTGTTTAATGCCATATTCCCGGTGCCTGGTTCCTGTAGATGTTCCATCTATTTGTTTGCATGCATGAATAAACTCCACTAAGCAGGGACTTCCTTGGTGGTCCAGTGGTTAAGAATCTGCCTGCCAATGCAGGGGACACAGGTTTGATCCCTGGTCAGGGAATTAATATTCCACATGCCGTGGGGCAACTAAGCCTGTGCACCATGATTACTGAGCCCACGCTCTGGAGCCTGTGAGCCGCAACTACTAAAGCAGCCTCGAGACTGTGCTTCACATCAAGAGAAGCCACAGCAAGGAGAAGCCCACACACCACAGTTAGAGAGTAGCCCCCACTTGCTGCAACTAGAGAAAGTTTGCGCGCAGCAACAAAGACCCAATTCAGCCAAAATTAAATAAGAAATCATTTTTTTAATTGCACTAAGAGGACACAAACTTTCTCATCCTTAAAACTTCCATGCATCCTTTTTAATACATCTTATGGCACCTGTCGGAGAAAGCAATGGCAAGCCACTCCAGTACTCTTGCCTAGAAAATCCCATGGATGGAGGAGCCTGGTGGGCTGCAGTCCGCGGGGTCACTAAGGGTCGGACACGACTGAGCGACTTCACTTTCACTTTCACACATTGGAGAAGGAAATGGCAACCCACTCCAGTGTTCTTGCCTGGTGAATCCCAGGGACGGGGGAGCCTGGTGGTCTTCCGTCTATGGGGTCACACAGAGTCGGACACAACTGAAGTGACTTAGCAGCAGCAGCAGCATGGCACCTGTAGTCTGCCTTGAAAGACCCACCCCACCGCACCTAGCCCCCTCTAGCAGGTCGGAAAGCCTTTGAAGGCAGATACATTTATATCTGCAGCAGTGTTTAGGAGCGTGTTCTGATCATGTTGGTTCTAAAATTTAATTGAGACAGGCTTATAGATCAAGAGGCTTTGGAGCTCGTCCAGAAATAAAAGTCAACTCACCATTTCTAGACCACTGAGTTGAAGGAAAGCATGCATTTGAAGAGAGTTTCCGTTGCAATTAATTAATATGTTCTAGTCTCGCCCACTCTTCTGGACTTGAATCCGGGCAGAGCCAAAACAGTGTTGAACAAAGCTATCTGAACTAAGTTCTTATTTGTGTCTCCTGAACAGCTTCTCCCAGCTGTCTTTATTTAAGTGATCATAGGATAAAATTTCATCACAGCCTCCAGTGACGTGATGAAAGACTGCTTCATCTCTCATCTCCACGGCTGGTGCTCAGAGGTCTCTCAGTCCAAGAAGGGACGTAAGACACTGGGAAACACCATCATCCCAGCAGAGAGCCCCACCCAGAGGCAGTCAGACAGCAGCACTGATCAAGACTACCAGTGAGGAGCTGGCGAGCAGTGTCCTCAGAATCAGAAGGATCTCGCTTCTAACCACAGCTCTCTTATATACAAACTGGGTGACCTTAGGTCACTGGACCTCAGTTTCCTCATCTGAAAAATGGAAATAGTGTATCATTTACATGGTAGATTAAAAGCATAAATATTTACAGGGAGCCTGGAGCAAAGAAGCCGTTGAACAAAGGGCACTTATCATTACCCTTACGATTTCTGTTACTTCCCGACAATGTCTCTTATATTTAAAGTCCAAACACTTGGGGAATATCCTTGGCAGTCCAGTGGTTGAGACTTCACCTTCCAATGCAGGGGGTGCAGATTTGATCCCTGGTCAGGGAGATAGGATCCCACATGTCTCATGGCCAAAATGCAAAACATAAAACAGATGCAATATTGCAAAAAATTCACTAAAGCCTTAAAATAAAATCCAAACCCATTTTTATGCTTACAGGTTCCATGTAGCCTGAACTCTGCCCTACCTCAGGGCCTTTGCACTTGTTGTTCCTTGGACTTGAAATCCTGGTCTCACCTCCAACTCCCAGGGTATGGTTGGTTCTTATTTCATCACTCAGATCTCAGCTCAAGATTCTCTCTTCCAAGATGCCTTCTCACATGGCCTAATCTAGCCCCTGTCCATGGCATTACCCTGCTTCTGACCCTTATGCCCTCCTCATCCTCTGAAAGTGCCCTGTTTACTCACCCCATTGTTGACCCTTTTCCCATTGGCACCCTCAGTATGTAAGCTCCCTGAGAGGCAGGACCCCGCCTCCTTTGTTCACTGCCAGATCTCAAGCCCCTGGCACACAGTACGTACACAGTAAATACTGGCTGAATGGCAGCATAGATAAAAAAAATGCTTCTCCATTAAAACAACCACCACCCCCGCACCCCTGCCCCCACAGAAGGCCCACAAAACTGAGAGGGGAACCAGCTATGTAATATACGGTGCCCAGTGCAGAATGAAACGCGGAGTCCTTTATTTAAAAGTGGGTTTCCCTGGAGGCTCATATAGGAAAGACTCTGCCTGCAGTGCAGAACACCCAGGTTCAATCCCTTCCCTGGAGAAAGAAATGGCAACCCACTCCAGTGTTCTTGCCTGGGAAATCCCATGGACAGAGGAACCTGGCCGGTTACTTTCCATAAGGTCACAAAAAGCAGGACACGACTGAGAGACTAACACTTTATTTAAAAGTATTAAAAATTTCAAGACAGTAACCACAGAGCATTAAAACCAGGCTCAGAACTCTTCCAGCAGACCGCATAGGTCACAAACCCTTGATGCTGGGCCTGCCCGGAAGGCCGTGGCAGACAGCTGGAGATCTTTACTGATGGGCAAGGCCCCTCCAAGGTTCCCAGATCAAACCGTGCAGCTGGCCCCAGCAGACACAGTTCAGGCCTGGGCTTTCTCTCTGACATTTTCCAGCTCTTTCTCCTCACTCCAGTCCTGCTTCCCAGTCCTGCTTCCAAGCCCCCTCTGTGATACTCTTACCATTTTCACACCCTCCTTTGGGGATATTTGCAGAGTCGGACATGACAGAGTGAACAACGTACTTGGGGATATTGTTTCAGAATAGACTCACATCTTGAGGAGCTTCTGAAAGAAAACCAATGAAAAATTCATCCCACTTTGAGGACAACAGCTTTAAAAGTTCTGGGATGGTAGGGAATGAGGGAGGCCCCATAGAAGGGCTGCTATGCACAGTTGTGCAGGTTGGTGACTGCAAAAGACCCTCCTGAGGTGTGAGTGAGGACTGAAGCCCAACCCGTGCTATGGTTACCCATATGGGAGCCCGATGCAAGGCTACACCTGCCCAGAGAGAAGGGAAACCATTTTCTTTGCACAGAGACACAGCCACTTGGCAAGCCATGTAACTGCCTAGAGAGGGTGTCATTTTCAAATTTGCTCAAAAACATCATAAAGTTTAGCAACATTTCGCCTCAGACTAGACAAAGACAGGTTTCTGAGCAGCTGAGAGAACTGAAGTGTAACCAGAAGCCAAAAAGAAAAACAAAAAGTCTAGTCCTCTTCCATTCCCAATTAGGCGGGCCTGCTCCCAGGTGGCTCAGTGGTGAAGAAGCCACCCGCCAAGCAGGAGACGCAGGAGACTTACGTTCAATCCCTGAGTCAGGAAGATCCCCTGGAGAAGGAAAAGGCAACCCACTCCAGTATTCTTGCCTGGAAAATTGCATGGACAGAGGAGCCTGGCTGACTACAGTCCATAGGGTCGCAAGAAGTCAGACACTACTGAAGCAACTTGGCACACATGCATGCCCATTTTATAGATGAGGAAAGTAGAGTTCTAAGTAGTCAGGAATAGAGCTAAGGTCCCTAGAACCAAGGAGTGATATTTCTGGAATTCAAACCCGAGCACCAGGTTCCTTTGGCTCTATTTCCCTCTCAAAGTGAGAATGTCTTCAAGTGGATGTTCTGGGCTAATCCACTGTGGTTCAAAAGCATAGACAAATCCCACCCCCCACCCCCCCAACCCCGCCACTCCACTTCCCCAGCTCTGACTAAGAATGGAAGTGAAAGAAAAGTTCCTCATTTGCATGTTTCAGAAGTCAAGTGGTGAAACTTCACAGGCACCATCTGGGTGGGAAGCGCCTTGCCCTCCCACCCCATCCACAGCCACGGACACTGAACAAAGCCAACAAGTCAATGGCAAACATGCTCCCAAACCCCTTAAACCCACACACGTCCTGAACCATGAGATTTACAACTGCCAAGGGCCTCGCCCTGGACAGAAACCAGCATCACGATCCAGGCCTTGGAGGCTAAACCCTCAGATGGGGAGAACATCCTGCCCTTCACAAGTCCATTCCATGTCTCAGTTTTATTAACCAGAAGGCTGAGATCTGAATATGGGTTTGCAATACCAGTTACCAGCTGGTGGAATCACAGAGCAAAGCCCTGTCTCCTGGAACCAGTCTGAGGACTACGCCAAGTCACCAGATGGGCAGTAAAATCTTTTAAACAGCTGCTGTCTACGGCGATGCTACTACTAGTGTTGTGAGTTTATTTTACGGAGATCATGGGTGTGCAGAATCCTTCAGATGGAAAATTTTAAAAACATCAGGTGATGAAGGCTGGGTCATTCCCAACCTCTTAGGATTGTGACAGCTTCATAGGGTTTAACTGGGGGGACCCTGGGCTCATCCATGTTCTGGGACTGGAATGTGGAACCCATTCCCAGCAACTATGACATTCATGGGTGCAAGGCTTGTCCTACATTCAACAGGAGTTCTTTCTTTTAACCCTCATGACATCCACATTAAGAAAGCACTACTGTTTGGTCCATTCAATAGATGGGTATTTTGAGGCTCAGAGAGGCTAAAGAATTTGCCCAGAATTACACAGCTGGAAAGTGGTACAGACGGGACTCAAAGCCTGGACCCTCACCTTGAAGGAAACTCCCTACTCAGTGACTCCCACCTGCCCTTGGAGCAAGAGTGTGTGAAGATGAGCCAATCCACTAAGAACGAGAGTCTAGGGACTTGTCTCATGGTCCAGTGGTCAAGAACCCACCTTGAGAGGCAAGGGATGCAGGTTCATTGCCTGGTCAGGGAACTAAGATCTCACATTCCGCACAGCAACTAAGCAGTGAAGATCTTGCATGCCGCAACTAAGACCAGGACAGCCCCACCGCCCTGCAAAAAAAAATTATAAAAATGAAAGAAAGAGGGTCTGTACCTCCCTGAGTCTTCTGCCTCCTCAGTTCATGTGCTGCCTCGGTTTCCCCAGCTGTAAAACAAGAATGATAAGAATATCCCTTCACAGTACTTCATAGAAACCACAAGATAAGAAATACAAAATACTCAACACGGGGCTTGGCATATATTAAAGCACCCAATCGACAGTCTTTTTCTTTGCCTTACTGTGATTATACATAAAAAGGATCTTCAGTTGCCACCCCCACCCTGATTCTTTTCTCCGAAGACCATTTCAGTGCCTGGATCGTGTCTGTCCTTGGAAGAAAAATCTCTTGGGGAAAAAAAGTCTGCCTCGTTTTATTTTTAGAAGCCGAACTAGTCCCCTCTTTCTTTCACCATCATTTGTAGAAAGTTCTTAATATTCAAACCAGATCCCGTTTAACCTTTTGCCCAATGTAGCTTTACTTTACTTCAAACCCCTTTGGCTCTCTGAGGCCTGGCTTCCTTCAGGCTCAGGCTGTAAATGTTTGACTTTGATTTGAGATACATGACAATAAATTAGGGGACATTTATCAAAGCTGCTTTTTGCATAAATTACTGCATTATACAAATACACTTAGCAGGATCCTGCTTTCTTTGATGTTGGGAGCAAAGATTTATGTGCAATGGAGTTTTTATTTATCTGCCCTGTTCACCTCTACAAGAGCTGGACATAGCCCTCAATTAGTTCCATACTTCTTGAAATGACATGTATCTCTTGCAACTTGAGGAGAAGGAACAAAGATGCTTAAGCCCCATCCAAGTGGCGTTTTTAAGGAGATGAGAAGCTTTATCTGACCAGAGTGTCTCTGAATTCTTTCTCTGGAGAGCAGATCGAACAGCATTTAAATTGATTGCTCTGGAGTCATTCTCCACCATTAAAAAAAAATGAGTGGAAGAAAAGACTTTCTTTTTAAAATTATTATTATTATTTTATTATAGGAGTCATAGAAACATGCGTATCTATCTAACCAGATTCAACTGGATAAAGAGACAACTTCCTTGTCTTGGGCTTCGGAAATTCTAAATTGAGCTCCACGGAGTATATCCCATAGGAGTAAATGTCTGTGTGACCTGATGGAGTAAAGCCCAGAATTTTAGTTCTCACTGGTCACTAAAAATTTCCATGCATTCCTTGGGGTGAGTACCCTAATTTTTTTTTTTTTAAGTAGCTCAGTTGTGTCCAACTCTTTGAGACTCCATGGACTTTATAGTCCATGGAATTCTCCAGGCCAGAATACTGGAGTATTCTTTCCCCTTCTCCAGGGGATCTTCCCAACCCAGGGATCGAACCCAGGTCTCCCGCATTGCAGATGGATTACCTGCTGAGCCACAAGGATAGCCCAAGAATACTGGAGTGGGTAGCCTATCCCTTCTCCATGGGATCTTCTCGACCCAGGGATAGAACCGGGTCTCCTGCATTGCAGGCGGATTCTTTACCAACTGAGCTATCAGGGAAGCCCTCATATGAGTACCTAAAGTTATCATTTTTCCCCAATTTTGACATAATATTTTTAAAAGGAAAATGACCATTCTTATCACTACTTTTACAGAAAAAAATGATGCAGTGGTCAGAACACAGGATTTGAAGTCAGGAGATATGGGTCAAGTCGTGGATTAGATGGGCAACCAAGGCTGAAGGGCACAGCACAGACTGTTCGGAGTAGAAGGGGTCCATTTTCAGCCCTTCAGCTTGAGGGCTCTTCCCACTCCAATTCTGGGATATCATATAGGTAACTTTCTGCCCCAGTTGGAGGCCAAGGAAGATGGGGCACAGGTCTGGGATGAGGAAGCCATGAGTGTAGCCCCACCCAGGCAAGAAGAAGCTCCAGGGGAGGGAGGCACGGCTGGCATTGAGAGGACCATCTTCCTTGACGGTGACAATCACGTTGAACACGCAAAGCAGACCCCTGTAGGGACCAACCTGGAAATCAGGAGGCAGGCGCTAAAAAACAGCCCTCCACTGTCCCACCAGTCCTCTGGGGTATATAGACATTTTTACCCCATTTACACCTGAAACGTACCCTGCTTCTCAGTGTAACCGTTCATGACCCCTGAAGCCCCAAATAAAGGCAGACAAAGCGAGGGGCACAGGTAACATAAAGGTACCATTTAGGAAAGGATTTGGCTGAGTAAAGATGAGAGGAAATGGGGAGGGAGGGGTGGGGTAAAGAAGGCAGAAATAATTAGGAATAATAACAACAATATAGCCATGTTTGCCTTTGTCAGACCCTTGTGAAGCACTGATGCACGGTGTCATTGAACTTTCCCCACAAACTCTGAGGTATGAATAGCTGTTTAGCTCCATCTGACAGATGAGCAAATTGAGGCTCGGAGAGGTTTCATTGCTTTCCCTAGATCGCCCAACTGGTAAACTGCAGAGCCGGGATATGAACCCAGATGGACCACAGATCGTTTCTCCTGCAGGAGAGCCAGCAAGTCTGGGGCGGGAGTACGCGCACTGGGATGAGCAGCAGATCGCATTCATTTCGAGGCCCCTGAAACAGACAAAGCGCAGGAGGGCAGCCCTGGTGTCCCTGCTTTCAGCAGTGACAAAGCACAAGGGACCCACACCTATCTGTGCCTGCATGCTAAGTTGTTTCAGTCATGTCTGACTCTGTGCAACTCTATGGACTGTAGCCCACCAGGCTCCTCTGTCCATGGGGTTCTCCAGGCAAGAATACTGGAGTGAGTTGCCATGCCCTCTTCTAGGGGATCTTCCTGACCCAGGGATCAAACCCGAGTCTCTAACTTCTCCTGCCTTAGTAGGCAGGTTCTTTACCATTAGTGCCATCAAAGGGCCTCTTCACAAAGATCCCTGCCTATGCAGTGTCCCACGAAGTGGGACATAAATCCCAGAAAAGCCCTCCCACGTGGAATCTACCCATCTTTGGCCATTCCCATGAAACCGAGGGCTCCACACATACCCTGCCACCCACGATACCGCCACATTGAGGATGTACAGCTGAAGATCATGACTGAAACTTCCAGACATTGCACAGAAATATGTTGTGCTATAATCCCAGTATGATACCTGGTTTGTGAAGGGGGTGGAGGCCAGAGGGTTTTTTGGTGGAAGGAGGAAAAACCTAGGCTTTGTCAAATTCTACCCTCCTCCACCATTGCTAAATGACCTTGACCACTTCACAACCTTCCCCACCTACCATATTAGATTTACAAATGTCTTCTGAAGGCTCAGAGGTTAAAAGCGTCTGCATACAATGAGGGAGACCTGGGTTCGATCCCTGGGTTGGGAAGATCCCCTGGAGAAGGAAATGGCAACCCTCTCCAGTATTCTTGCCTGGAGAATCCCATGGACGGAGGATCCTGGTGGGCTACAGTCCATGGGGTCGCAAAGAGTCGGACACCACTGAGCGACTTCACTTTCACTTTCTGAAAGTAGAACAGTATTCGTTCCTACCTATTCCACACTCACTTTCCCTTATTAATATCTTTCTTTAACATGTCCATTTGTCTTAATGAGTAAGATGATATGGGTACATTATTATTAACTGAAGTCTGTACTGTATTCCGTGTCTCAGCTTATAAAGAATGTGCCTGCAATGCGGGAGACCTGGGTTCAGTCTCTAGGTTGGGAAGACCTCCTGGAGAAGGGAAATGCTACCTACTCCAGTATTCCGGCCTGGAGAATAGCATGGACTGTTTAATCCACGGGGTAGCAAAAAGTTGGACATGACTGAGCAACTTTCACTTGTACTGTATTCAGGCTTCCCATGTGGCTCAGTGGTAAAGAATCCACCTGCTGATGCAGGAGACACAAGAGATGCAGGTTCAATTCTTGAGCTAGGAAGATCTCCTGGAGTAGGAAATGGCGACCCATTCCAGTATTCTTGTCTGGAAAATTCCATGGACAAAGGAGCCTGGTCAGTAGGCTACAGTCCATGGGGTCACAAAGGGTCAGACACGACTGAGCACGCACATACTACACTCAGATTTTCTCACTTTTCCCCTGACATTCTTTTTCTATTCCAGGATCCCATTCAGCACACCATATTACATTTACTCATCACATCTCCTTTGGCTCCTCATGGCTAGGACAGTTTATCAGAATTTCTATTTTCTGATGACCTTGACAGTTTTGAGCAGTACCAATCAAGAATGTCCCTTCACTGGGATTTGTCTGTTTTTCTCGTGATTAGACTGAGGTCATGTGTTTGGGGGAAGAAAATCACAGAGGTGAAGAGCCATTCTTGAGCCATTGTATTAAGGGTGCTGTGTGCTGTGCTAGGTCGCTTCAGTCGCACCCAACTCTTTGCACCCTATGGACTGTGAAGTCCACCAGGCTTCTCTGTCCATAGGATTCTCCAGGCAAGAATATTGGAGTGGGTTGCTGTGCCCTCCTCCAGGGGATCTTCCTGACCCAGGGATGGAACCCATGTCTCTTATATCTCCTGCATTGGCAGGTGGGTTCTCTACCACTAATGCCACCTGGGAAGCCACCTTATCAAGGGTACATGCTACTAAGGCAGTCACAGTTGATGTCAACCTTGGGGCGGTATTTGTCTGCTTTCTCCACTGTGAAGCCACGCCTTTCTTGTTTCCGTTTTCCATCCTGTCCTCCTGGGAGTAAGTTATTGAAGGAGTGGGAGGTTGTGCTTCACCTCCTTGAGGGCAGAATATCTACATAAACCATTTTGAATTCTACACAGAAGATTGGTCTTTTCTCTCCCCCCGCCCCCCCCATTTATTTATTTATTCAATCACTTATTTACATCAGCATGGACTCATGAATATTAATTTTATACTTTAGGTTGTAATTCAATACTACTTGATGTTATTGCTTATACGGTTCTAGTTCTGGCCATTGTAGTGGTCTTTCACTTGAAATCCTGGATCCTTCTGACATAGTCCCATCATTATGGGTTTGGTGTTCTGGTTATGTTTGGTATTTCAGCTCTTTCTTACTTTCTGGTACTACAACATGTTCTATGTTCATGTGGTGTATTTCATGCCCCAGTCCTGGAGCCCAAGAATCAACTATTTCTCCACACTCTGGTTCTTTTTAGTGGAGAAAGAGTGATATTAAAATTCAAGATCTGGTGGATGGATAAAGAAGATGTGGTACATATATACAATGGAATATTACTCAGCCATAAAAAGGAGAAAAATTGAGTCACTGTTAGAAACATGGAATCACCTAGATTCTGTCACATAGAATAGATATCGTGTATTAATGCAAGTATGTGGAATCTAGAAGATGGTACAGATGAACTTATTTGCAGGGTCGGAATAGAGATGCAGACATAAGGAATGGATATGTGGACATAGGAGGGGGGTGATGAACTGGGAGATTAGGGTTGACAAATGTACACCGCCCTGTGTAAGACACATAGCTAGTGGGAACCCACTGTATAGAGCAAGGGCTCAGCTCGGTGCTCTGTGGTGATGTAGATGGGTGGGATGGGGCTGGGTGGGACAGAGCGCCAAGAGGGAGGGGACTTATGTATAGATATAGATGGTTCACTTCATTGAACAGCAAAAACTAACACAACATTGTAATTCATGTATATTCCAGTAAATAAAACAATCAAGATCTTGCCTCCAGCTCTGGATATTACAATTGGAATGTCATTACTTCTAAACCTTGTCAGTTGACAAAGCAAGAACATATGTGTATGTATACTGACCAACGCATATATATATGTATGTATTAAAACTTCTACATCTAACAATGTGTAGCGATACAAAGCTAAAAATGAGTGCATTCTGATGTCTCCAACTCTGCTCCACCACCCTAAGGCTCATACTAATCTCCTCTAGACTCCTTATCTATAACCCACTCCAAGTGTGAAAGACCACACTCTTGTCATCCACCATTCATTTACTTCGTTGTTCAGTTCTGGTGTACATGTATAGTGGTTCCAGAATTCTTAACTCATACCTTTATGGGAAACAACTTTATCAGTGAGAAAAGAGTGCTACACTTCCTTCACCTGGAGGCTTACAATTTCACTCATTTCCAAACTTATTTAGGACAGCATCTTCGTCCCCTGCCCACTTCAGTGAGACTGTTTCATACATTGATAATACAGTTTAGTTCAGTTCAGTTCAGTCGCTCAGTTGTGTCCGACTCTTTGCAACCCCATGATCACAGCACGCTAGGCCTCCCTGTCCATCACCAACTCCCAGAGTTCACTCAAACTCATGTCCATCGAGTCGGTGATGCCATCCAGCCATCTCATTCTCTGTCATCCCCTTCTCCTCCTGCCCCCAATCCCTCACCATAGAATTGATGCTTTTGAACTGTGGTGTTGGAGAGGACTCTTGAGAGTCCCTTGGACTGCAAGGAGATCCAACCAGTCCATTCTAAAGGAGATCAGTCCTGGGTGTTCATTGGAAGGACTGATGCTAAAGCTGAAACTCCAATACTTTGGCCACCTCATATGAAGAGTTCATAATACAGTTAGATTGTCACATTCTGCATTCCTTCTTGACATTTTTTCAACCTCCTAAACTATTCTTTAAAATAAATGTACATCAAAATTTACTCTTTGTGCTGCAAAGTTCTGTGGGTTTTGCCAATGCATAATATCTTGATCATCACTGTAGCTTTCAAAATAGTTTCATTGATCTAAAAAATATAATGAGCTCCATCTATTCAGCCCTCCTTCACCTCACCCCAAATCCTTGGCAATCACTGGTCTTTTTGCTGCCTCTTTAGCTTTGCCTTTTCAGGAATGACATATAATTAGAATCATATAGTACATAGTTTTTTCAGATTGGCTTTTTTAATGTAATAATACATTTAAGATTCATTCATACATTTTCCTGCCTTGAGCGTACATTTCTTTCTATTGTTGAATAACATTCTAATTATGGATGCATAATTTATCCATTTGTTTATCCATTCACCTACTGAAGGACATCTCAGTCACTTGCAGGTTTTGGTGATTATGAATAGAATTGCAATAAGCATTTGCAGGCAGGTTTTTGTATAGACGTGTTTTCAAATCAATTGGGTGGCTTCAGTTGCTGGACTATATGATTCGAGTACACTTAATTTTGTAAGAAACTACCAACCCGTCTTCCCAAGTGGCTGCAGCACTTTGCATTTCTACCAGCAATGAGTGAGACTTTCTGTTGTTTGTATCCAGCTGTTGGTATTGTCTGTATTTTTGACTTTTAGTTAATCCAATAGCCGTGTAGTGACATCTCATTTTTATTTTAATTTGCAAACCCTTAATACAAAGTAGGTCTTCCCAGACGGTAGGTAAGGAACCCACCTGCCAATACAGGAGACAGAAGAGATGCAGTTTCCATCCCTGAGTTGGGAAGATCCCCTGGAGGAGGGCATGGCAACCCACTCCAGTATTCTTGGTTGGAGAATCCCATGGACAGAGAAGCCTGGCGGGCTACAGTCCATGGGTTTGCAAAGAGTCAGACACAACTTAGTGACTTAGCCCACACAGCACAATACCAAGTAACGTTGAGTATCTTTTCATGCTCTCAATTGCAGTGTATTTATCTCCTTTGGCAGTATTATTGGTCTGAATCTTTTGCTCATGTTTCAGTTAGGTGATTGATGTTTGCTTGGTGTTGAATTTTCAGAGTTCTTTTTTCTTGTCTTTATCATACGCTCTGGACCTGCCCCATTCATGTTTCCCCTACTGCCCTCTACCCTGTTTCATCCTAAGCTTGGACACACGGAACATGTCCTCCCAGGCTCTCACAACCAATGCAGAGGAATAGGAAAGAGTAGCTCTCCAACCAGGACCAGCAGATACTTAGCTACCTCCCTAGGAGCCACAACTAAGTCTGAAAGAGCCCAACCCCTCTTGACAACCTTTTCACATCCTTCAAAAAATCATGTGCTTGGGGAAGCTCCCCTCCCCCATCCCAGGATTGACTCAGCAACCATTTCGGAGCAACACATCCATAGACTGTAATGTTTTAAGCTGCAAGGATCCTTCAGTTCAGTTCAGTTCAGTCGCTCAGTCGTGTCCGACTCTCCGCGACCCCATGAATCACAGCACGCCAGGCCTCCCTGTCCATCACCAACTCCCGGAGTACACTCAAACTCATGTCCACAGAGTCGGTGATGCCATCCAGCCATCTCATTCTCCGTCGTCCCCTTCTCCTCCCGCCCCCAACCTTTCCCAGCATCAGAGTCTTTTCCAGTGAGTCAGCTCGTCTCATGAGGTGGCCAAAGTATTGCAGTTTCAGCTTTAGCATCAGTCCCTCCAATGAACATCCAGGATTGATCTCCTCTAGAATGGACTGGTTGGATCTCCTTGCAGTATAAGGGACTCTCAAGAGTCTTCTCCAACACCACAGTTCAAAAGCATCGATTCTTCGGCGATCAGCTTTCTTCACAGTCCAACTCTCACATCCATACATGACCACGGGAAAAACCATTGCCTTGACTAGATGGACCTTGGTTGGCAAAGTAATGTCTCTGCTTTTTAATATACTATCAAGGTTGGTCATAACTTTCCTTCCAAGGAGCAAGCGTCTTTTAATTTCATGGCTGCAAGGATCCTTAAAGAGCATTTATTTCATTTTAGAGATGAATAAAGTAACAGCCCATAGGTATCACTAGGTACTCCACCAGGATAGGGTAAACAGAATTTGTTATATTTAGGAGTCAACACAAACTTTTTAATTCTTTGCTATTCAAAATGCAGAGGCTTCCATGGTGGCTCAGTGGTGAAGAATCCACCTACTAATGTAAGAAACACGGGTTCGAACACTGGTCGGGAAGATCCCCTGGAGACAGACATGGCAACCCACTCCAGTATTCTTGCCTGGAAAATTCCATGGACAGAAGATCCTGGCAGGCTACAGTGCATGGGATCACAAAAGTCAACCATGACTTAGCGACTAAATAACAACTCAAAATGCGACATCAGAATTAAATTAGAACATGAGAAATACACACTCTTAGGCCCCACTCCAGACCTACAACTTGAATCAGAACCTCCATTTTAATGGAATCCTCCAAGTTGATTCAAATATTCATGAATCTGTAAGAGCACTGTCTTCATTCAGTAATTTCTCAAATGATTATGAAGCATCTACTTCACGGCAGCCGTCGGGCTAAGCACCAGTTCATCACAAAGCAGACAGCACCTGCTCTCAAGAGGTTAGTGTTGAGTGGACACTCACATCATCCAATAACTTCCCAAGTAATTGGCAGATTGACTACAATCGTGATTTACATCATAAAGAAAGAGTGTGTTTGAGAATTGGAGACCTGAAGGGTAGGTAGGATTGAGCTAGGTTAAAGACGACACAGATGATGAAACTGTGTGCATCGTATATTATGAAGAAGAGAAGAGAGCTGGCAAAGATTCCCAAGCTCGTGTGATCTGGACATCCTGCAGAGCACGTCAGAGGTTGATATTCTGCAAAATGCTGCCCTGGAAGTAATATGACTGACCCAAGATCCAAAAGACTGGTGGAGCCCAAACCAGCTCTCTGCCTCCCCAGACTAAGCCCTTTCCACCACCCGGGCCACCCAATCCTGGTCCCTGGGAGTCCCCAAGGATGACACAGTGAACCAGGGTCTGGACATCAGGCTGGCTGCCAGCCAGGCTGGACACACATGCAAGTTATTTTCATGGGGCAGCAAATTCTGGAAAATATGTGGTTTAGAAGCAACATAATTATCATCCTCTAAAATTAGGCTCATAGTCTAAACAACCCCCAGTCTTCCTTCTGCAAAAAAACAAACAATTGCAGGCAGGAAGCCTGCAGTGATACAGGTCATGTTGGCCAACAGGCCTGCTGGTCTCCCCGCTGAGCTAAAAAGGCAAACAGCATGCAAAAATGTAAATATTATATTATTTTTCAAATACCACTTCTTCCATTCTCGCCCCAGCTGGCTCTGTCTGTCCACCTTGGCGCCCTCTGGACACTGCACCTCTTCGCGCTTTGGCCGTGAAAGACATGGATGGATTTTTTCAGAAGCCATTATCTAAACTGCTGATGTAATAAGGCCTGGGTATATGAAATTCACTTAATAACTCACGCTTCGTTATTTATTGTGAACCTGGGTGCATTCTCCTTGATTCCATTTCCCAGCGAAATCTAAGTGCAGCTTTCATCATGAACGCCTGAATTTATGGCAAACAGACCAAGTGACATTAAGAAAGCTGCACAATCCTTTCATTCAGCCTTTAATAAGGAAGCCAAGGAAAAATTATCCTAGCTGGTTTGCGGGTGACAGCACAAGAACTTTCTGGAGTCAGAAAAGTTAGCACCGCTCCTCCTTGTCAGCCCATTAAAAAGCAAAGCTGGCATGGGATATTAGAACCATGTGTGAGAAGGAATTTCTCCTCTGGTAAGACATTCCAAATACTGTCTCCGAGCCAAAGACTTTGGTGTTAGGCTAATTTAAGCAGCATGTTGAAATCAGCGCTCAGAACTTTGATCATACGGAGATCGTTTGTTACAAATTGAACTAACCCAGTCTCTATTTCTGGCGGATCAGAACTCTGGATTTGTTGAATTAAATGCTTCATTTAGTACCGTTTGCACATGAAAAGGAGCCCTGCACTCAGGAATCTGATAGTGAATTTTTCACCTACCCAACAGGTCCACTTTTTTATTACTTTTAAACCTAATCCATACTCCATCCACACTGTTCCTAATAACCCCAGGGCCCTTCAGAGTGAAGTTTTAAATCAACTCCCCTGTCACTGGGGGTGGGGCGGAGGGGGGCGGTGGCAGGGCAGCGGGGGTTGCCGAGCCATCCTTGAATTATCAAACCATGTAATAAAGAACATATTGGAGCCCAGTACCAAAATAAAAGATAGGGAGAGAGAGAGAGAAAAGCCAAATGAATTAGTCCTCAGTTGTTATTTACTGTCTAAATAACCCAGTTTCCTTTCATGACAACTGTGAGCTAAAATAGCAAAATGATTTTGCAGACCTATGATTTTCGTACTGTTGCCTGTCTGGTCCAGCTGAAACTACCAGGGAGGGAGGTTAAAAGGGCAGAAAATAGACCATTTCCACATATGGCTACACTTTCTTTTCATTTTTGAAGTTATAATATCTTTAACTGTAGATAATGATATTATAAACTGTCATTTAGTGCGTTTTAAGTATATTACATACATGAAACAAAGATCGAGAAGGAGCTGCAGCTGAAGTCTTAAACAAAAACATTGTGACTCAAATCCACCAAATGGGAGACAGGTATCAGGTTTGCGAAGAACATCGCAGGGCAGATAACCACAAACACAGGCAGTGGATGGACTCCTGGGCGTAAATCGTGACCCCAGCCAAGATCGGGCAACGATGATTTAATAGCAATTAACTCTTTATTATTGACACGCAGGGGTCAACAAGATACCTTGCAGTGCAGTTTTATTTTTACATCATTTGGTTCATCCGTGACTTCGTTTCCTAAAACTTACGTCCCATGAGTGGAGGGTGTGGAGAGTGTTAGAACACCAATTCTGCTTCGACTATTAAAACAGCCCTGACATCTCCTCAATGAAGGGGGGAATAAACACCTATATTTAGGAAGATGATTCTTTCCTAAGCTTGGAGTGCAGTTAATTCATAAACTATAATTCATATAGGCTCCTATAGGCTTAAACACCCTCTTGAATGAAGAGTATCTTCATTTAAAAGGAAAATAATTAATTTTTAAAATGTTATTGCTCTTGTGCTCCAGAAAAAAAATCAACAGATGATTCCTTAGGTTTATTGGCATGAAGACGAGGTTGATTCCCCCCCTCACCCCAATTCTTTGGAGAAAGAAAATGGTTACGAAACAGATAACGATAATAAATGTTTTATTGGTGAAAAAAGAAAGATCAAATCTTTAATGAAATCAGGATGGGCTTTAGAGATGAACTCCGTCTGAACTCGCCAGGATTCATGGAACTTCAATTAAAACAATTTCAGAAGGGCAGCTGACAGCAAGGCGCTTGGAACTGTAATTAAAATTGAGCAAGATTTTAGCACTGGGCTTTCCAGCAGGAGCCTAAGGATGTGTGGTGGCCCACGGGAGGGGGACCGTGGAGGTGGGGGGGCAGTCAGTAGGGTGGGGTGAGGATTTGCCACAACACAGGTAAGAAACCCCACAGAGGCTAGAATCCTGGATATCAGCTCACAGTATGTGCCGTTTTTAATCCACTCTTTCCACCTCCATCCATGTGGTTGGAGAAAACTGACTTCTTGGGCTGGAGGCTGACGTGGTCAACCCGGAAACAGCCTTCGGTGAAGTCACACACAGACCTCCAGTTAGAAGATCATTGCTGCTGCTGCTGCTGCTAAGTCACTTCAGTCGTGTCCGACTCTGTGTGACCCCATAGATGGAAGCCCACCAGGCTCCCCCATCCCTGGGATTCTCCAGATAAGAACACTGGAGTGGGTTGCCATTTCCTTCTCCAATGTGTCAAAGTGAAAAGTGAAAGTGAAGTCGCTCAGTCATGTCCGACCCTCAGTGACCCCACGGACTGCAGCCTACCAGGCTCCTCCATCCATTAAGGCCCCATAATATTGCAGTTAAGGATTGGGGGCAGGAGAAGAAGGGGACGACAAAGAAAGAGATGGCTGGATGGCATCACCGACTCGATTTGCATGAGTCTGAGTGAACTCCGGGAGTTGGTGATGGACAGGGAGGCCTGGCGTGCTGTGATTCATGGGGTCGCGGAGAGTCCAACACGACCGAGCAACTGAAATGAACTGAACTGAAAGCCCCATAATGTTGCAGCTAAAGCGCGGACTGTAGGTCCTGGGTTCACACCTTGCTTTTGCATGTGCTAGCTGTGTGACCTTAGACAAGTTACTGCACCTCTCTGAGCCTCATTTTCCCAGCTCTGAAATGGGCTGGTGGTAGTACCCAGCTTTCAGAGCTGTTGAAGCTGTTGAAGCTTAACAAGCTAGCCCATGTCAAGTGCTTAACGCAGTGCCTGACACCTAGTTAGCACCCAATAATGGTGAGCAAATATTACTATTTATTAGAGCTGACAATTAGGAACATGAACTCCAGAAGTTCAGCCTCTCCTTTTAAGAGGCAAAGCCTTCCACCAGATGTAGCAGCAGCACAATATGGACAAAATGAGGGTCTTCCTGGTGAAAGGAGGGGCCCCTGAGGAGCTCAGCATGAGGAACGTCCTGGTTTTCGGAAGGAGTGCCAGTGGTCACCCCTTAAAGAGGCCTGGGTGGGGTGGGGGGTGCAGGGGAGACATGCTGCTGAGGCCTGGATCTTGGAGGGATCCTGGCTCAGTGTCACTTCTGACAAAGAAAAAGGAGGCAAGAGAACAGGAAAGGGGAGCTGGAGGGAAGGCAGGAAAGCAGGTGGGGAGAGAGGGAGAGAAGAAAGAAGAGAGACGCAGGTTTGGTCCATGACTGTATCCAGTCCCAGCTTCTCTCCATTCCCTTAGATGCTTAAGAGTTGCATCCCAGCAGCAAACTCACCTCTGACTTGTGCAGGTATAAATGAGTTACTACCCCTTGACTACCCAAAGAGCTCTCAATATCACTCTAAACAGTCTCCTTAAATGTCAGGGAGGAGTTTTTCGTGCATGGCCCTGGTCACAGATACCCAACTTCATGGGCCACTGTGGGAGAAAAGTTAGCACTTGGCACCCCCAGAGATTCCTGAGAATCACCTAGAAGAGACCACTACTCACTAATGCACCAAACCCAACTGTCAGCACTGGGTCCAGACAACGACTCATAACTAATCCAGATAGCAGCTCTACAGGCTTCCCGCATAGAGTTAGCAGTAAAGAACCCACCAGCCAATGCAGGAGACTTAAGAGACGCGGGTTTGATCCCCAGGTCCAGAAGATCCACTTGAGGAGGGCATGACAACCCACTCCAGTACTTTTGTCTGGAGAATCCCATGGACACAGGAGCCTGGCGGGCTACAGTCCATAGGGTCGCAAAGAGTCAGACACGACTGAAATGACTTAGCATGCATGCACACACAACTCTACACACAGGGCTCACCAGCCTCCTGGAGAAATTATCTCCATGCCACTAGGGGCTGGGGCCTGACCAGCAGTCATCCTAAATTTTCTAACCCCCCGAGATCAGAGCTCCACATTAGCTTTAGGGAACTAGTTCGTGATTTTAAGTTAAGTCAACTTTCTAATGGTATAGAGAATCCCAACCTGTGAGTCATAGGAAAAAAAAATAATTACATATCCCTTGGACTGCCTTCTGTGACTTTTTTTTATATATATAACTTCAGCAGCAGAATTACCTTCTAAATTATATTGGGCCCAGGTTATTAAAATGGCTTTCAATTCCCTGGGTAGACACAGCAATAGACAGCCAGGCAGGGCTCCTGAAGCGCAAGGATGCTGTCTGCTCCTGTTTTAAACTTCTTACAGATAAGTCACAGGCAGATAACTGAGAATTGACTGTTTCCATCTCCAATTAATCCATTTCCTCTGGTGTCTGTATTTACTCCTAGACTTCCCCTGGTTTCCAGTATAAACCAACACTCTTTTAATACTCCAAATCCATTAGACACTTTTCTTTTCCCCCATGAACAAAGGAGAAATGTTTTCGTGCAACTTTATGGAAGCCATCAATCTCCCTGAGAGGCTTGCTACGCTCAACAGAATCCACATTCTAACTTATGCAAAACAGAGGACAGAGGCGTGGGGGGAAACCCCGCTTTGTTTGAGCAGTAGCGATGCATTAAAGAAAACATGCATTTCTGCTGAAATTCATATTGGTAAATGGATTTCCCATCTGAAACATTGTTTTTCACTAAGAGAAGCTTTTAATCCCCTTAAGTTCCTTTCTAATCTGCCTTGGAAGTGCTTGTCTCAGGAATATAACAGTGATGATATAACAGATTTAATTTATTAGAACGAGACAACAGCCAGCCAGCACAGTACACAGGAGTGCATGCCTGCTCGGGGCTGTCATTCCCAAATGAAGAAGGCTTGTCCCATCCCTCTTGAATCCAGCCCTACTGCACTGACATGCTCAAGTTCAGATCTCAACTCCCCCAGCTCTCTCTGGACCCAGCACCCCATCTTCATAGGGTCAAGCCCTCTGTTCTCTAAAGGCCAGAGGAAGGTCGAGGAAGGCAAGCCCGTGTCTGCTTCCATTGCCCAATCCCCTGGAAAGTAAATGGTTGGGTGGGAATCGAGACCACCCAGTTTGTAGGGGACAATGCTCTGAAGCTTGGCCAAGGGTCTCAGTGAGACAGACCATTCCTACTGCCTGGTCTGATGGGCCACCTTGGGTAGCAAATGGCCCCTAGGAGCCAAGAGTCAGAAGGACAGGAGATGCAAAGACCACTGTCCCCATACCTCATCCCACTCCCAACCAAGACAGAGAAGAAAACAAAACAAAAGTCAAGGATCCCTTATTGTTGTTGCTGCTGTTTAGTCACTAAGTTGTGTCTGACTCTTTGCAACCCCATGGACTGTAGCCCATCAGGCTCCTCTGACCATGGGATTCTCCAGGCAAGAATATTGGAGTGCGTTGCCACGTCTGCCTCCAGGGGATCTTCCCGAGCCAGGGATCGAACCTGTGTGTCCCGCATTGGCAGGCAGATTCTTTACCACTGAGCCACCTGGGAAGCCCTCAAGGATCCCTACTTAATCCCAGCTCTGCTTGTTCTGGGGTGGGCAGCAGGGAATCAACTGTGGTAGCTTGGCCTGCTGAGTTCACCACCCCAGCCAGCTGAACTGAGACAGGTGGAGACATGGGATGGCTAAGCCCACCTGGATAGTCTGCGCCCAAACCAGCATGGCGACTCCAGGTACAGCCACACAAAACTTCATTTCCTCTTCCTGGGAACACAAAGCAGTTTATTTACTCAGTCAACCCATGCTTATTTATGTTCTCAGAGGTCAATCTTTGACACAGAAGTAACACTCTTTGAGGGCTTCCCTGGTGGCTCGGTGGTAAGGAATCCACCTGCCAATGCAGGAGATGCAGGTTTGAGCCCCGGGTTGGACAGAGCCCTTGGAGAAGGAAATGGCTACCCACTCCAGTATTCTTGCCAGGGGAATCCCATGGACAGAGGAGTCTGGCAGGATACAGTCCATAGTGTCACAAAGAGTTGGACATGACTTAGCAGCTAAGCAATAGCAACCCTCTTTGAACCCCACGAAAGTACAAATAGTTTCAGCACAGGTGATCAGTGTCATTTTCAAAGTGGTCCCCTCTGCTGTCACACACACAGGATGACACCACAGTGCTCAAGAGCATGGCTTCTGAAATAAGAAAGTCCTAGGTTCAAACCTCTGCTCCAGCACTCACGTGGTGGGAGACCTCCCTTAGGTAATTCAGTCGTGCTGAGCCTCTGTTTTCTTATCTGTAGAATGGGAGCGTGACCATCTACCTCCAGTGAGGAATAAATGAACTTGTGCTGTAAGATTCTTACCAGAGTGCCTGAAAGTATTAAGTGCTCATTAGCTATAACCATTATTATGTATGTGGGTTTACCTACCAACACATTCACCTCTTCTGTTCATTAATTAATCCTCCCAAACATTTATTGAAAACTTAGGATGTGGCAGGCTCTGCTAGACACTCTGTATTTGGGACCAGGAAGGTATCAGGGGATGGAGAGACAATTAACAAAAATAATCATTGACGGGACTTTCCTCGCAGTCCAGTGATTAAGACTCCATGCTTCCAGTGCAGAGGCCGTAATTTCAATCTCTAGTCGGGGAACTAGGATCTCACATGCTGTGTGGCATGGCCAAAAAACAAAACTTAAAATAATTCTTGATGGAAATGCAAATTTGCATTACTCCTCTCACTTAAATTTCACACATACAGACAAGCCCACAATAGATATTCAAGGCAGATACAGTCACTCCCATTTTATAGATGAACAGACAGATCCAGTGAGATTAGGGGCCTTTGTCAAAGTGACAAAACCCAGGGCTTCCCTGGTGGCTCAGTAGTAAAGAACCCACCTGCCAATGCAGGAGACACGGGTTCGATCACTGGTCGGGGAAGATCCCACATGCCTCAGAGCAACTAAACCTGTGTACCACAAATACTGAGCCTGTGCTCTCTAGTCCGGGGACCATAACTACTGAAGCCCCAGTGCCCTAAAGCCCATGCTCTGCGACAAGAGAAGACACTGCAGTGAGAAGCTCTCACACTGCAACTAGAGAGCAGTCCCCGCTCACCACAACTGGACAAAAGCCCTCGCAGCAACAAAGGCCCAGCACAGCCAAAAATAAAATTATTTTTTTAAAAAATGGCAGAGCTGAAAAGACCCATGATGATGGGGTAGTGGGTGGGGTCGAGGGTGTCTCAGACAAACCTCCTCCCATACTTTTCTTTGAACAGGATTTTCCAGAAAACAGGAATCTAGTCACCGTAGAACGCAGTAACACAACACCACACACCCAGGACCCCTGTGGACCCAGGACATACCCCATCCCGTGGCGAGTGTGTGCTTAGGTAGGAAACCATATCCCACGCTCAGTGGGGGCCGGGGTCTGCTGTCTTTAGACTATAAGAAGGAGGCCGGGAAAGAGGAGAAACTGGGGAACTTGACGCTTATTAAAAGCACTTGCTCACAAGCTGTGTTCAGGCCCACATGGTGCCCAAAGCCGGGAACCCGGCCTCAGCAGGGGTCAATGCCCCGTCCTGACAGGCGTGAGCTGGGGAGTCTGGGCGGAAGATGGATGGGGGCGCGAAACACGCCCGTGACAGCGGTAATCCACACGACCCAGGAACGCAGGCTGGTATGTTGACCACTTCCCCACACTTTTTATGGGCCCAGAAGTAGGGGGAGGGAATTTTCATCATCTCAGACATAAATAACTCCATGAACAGCGTCGAGATCGGACACCTCGAAATTAACCACTCTGTACAACACAAAGCCTTGGGATTTACTTCTCAGTTGCAGAGCTGCCTGAAGGCCGGCAAGGCTCCAAGGCGTTAAAACAAGCCTGGCACTTCCATCCCGGCTCCTGGGAGAGGTCCCTGTCCTGCTCAGGGGGATGCCCACTTCATACTTGCTACTTGATCGTGGATTTTGTGTCACTCTCCCTCTGCTCACCCTGGTCTGAAGATCCTGCCTCCTTCTTTATGAAGGAGATGCAAGCAACTGGATTCGTGTTTTCTCATCTCCTACTACCCACACCCTCAAACTTGCCTACATTTGGACCGCATTCTCTTTCTTGCTTCAAGATATAGTTGAAGACAAGTCTCTCCCGCCACCCGGGGTCACCTCCACTTGTTCCTAAATCCCTCCCCTTCTAAGAGTCTGCCCTCCCAGCTATACATAACTCACACACATCAGCAACCCTTTCTCCTGGACATTTACACCTGCAAAGACACTTCCTTAGTATCTCCCATCTCGAAAAAAAAAGAATCAAACCAAAAGATTGACCTTGATCCCTTATCTCTATCCAGCTACATCCTATTATCCTAATTCTCATCTTGGCAAAACACCTTGCAAGTGTTACATCCAAGCCCCAACTCCACTTCTTCAATCAAGTCTAATTTAACTTTGTCATCACTCCAGCAAACTTGACCACAAGTTTATCAATGACCCCATGTGGTCAAATGTAAAGAGTACCTAGCTTCTTCTTTTCCTTGACGTCACGGTCGACCCCTTGGTCCCTCCCAAGCCACTCTCTTTTCTTGGCAGCTTCTATTTCCTGCCTCCTTCCCTCTCTCTCTCTCAGCTGCTTCTCAATCCTAGGTTGACCCTCCTTCTCCACCCAGCCTCTGGATGGATGAGAGCCCCAGGCTGAGTCCTCAGCCTTCTTCTCACCATCTTGTTCATTCCTCTTTAGGTAAGTCCATTCCTTCCACAGTACTCTCTATATACTACTGACTTTCAGAATGATAGCCAGAGTTCAGAAAATTTCACCTGAGCTCTAACTTGTATATCTGGATGCCTTCTTACTGTCTTCACAGGGACACCCAATAGGCCTCTTGACTTGACATTCCCTGGATAGACAATGGAACAAGGAAAAAAACAGCCTTTCTAGACCACCGAAGATGTTCAAACTCATGAAGGGCTCCTAAAACGCAAATTAAAACGAACAGATATTTTTCACCAATCAGTTAGACAAAAAGAGATCAAAACATTGAAAAACACATTGTACCAGGACTTCCTTGCAGTCCAGTGGTTAAGACTCCATGCTTCCAGTACAGGAGGCATGGGTTTGATCCCTGGTCAGGGAACTAGGATCCCACGTTCTGCACAGCATGGCCAAAAAGATAAATAAATAAATAAACATTAAAAATAAATAAATAACTACAATCCATCCACTTAAACACTGTAGCTTTGTAAATTGGCAGGGAAGGTAAATGGGTATAATTCCTCTACAGGGCAAATTGTCAATATCCATCCAAATGGAAAGCACAAATCCTCTTTGACCTAGCCAATTCTACTTCTAGAAATTTATTCAACAGATATAGCTAATTAATGTATTTAATAAATGTATTTATTTCTATTAACATGTATCCAATAGATAGAGACACATTTGCAAATGGAAACCAGCTAATACCAGGAATAGGAGACTGGCTGCATAAGTAAAAATTCAGTTTCACTGTGGACTACCACTCTGGTGTTGTAAGAATGAAAGAAATTTTGACAAGCTAATACAGAAAAGATCTCCACTATATGATTTCAAATTTCAAAAATTAAGGTGCAGAATGTTGGATACATTAGGTTACTATCAGATTTTAAAAGGGTAATGAAGATAAAGTAACCATAAATTCTTACATACATACAAAATATCCTTGGAAGGAGACACATGAAACTTGTAACAGGATTGTCTTTGGGGCAATGGAGCCAGGAGAGTAGGATCAGTTCAGTTCAGTTCAGTCGCTCAGTCGTGTCCGACTCTCCGCGACCCCATGAACCACAGCACGCCAGGCCTCCCTGTCCATCACCAACTCCCGAAGTACACTCAAACCCACGTCCACAGAGTCGGTGATGCCATCCAGCCATCTCATTCTCCGTCGTCCCCTTCTCCTCCCGCCCCCAACCTTTCCCAGCATCAGAGTCTTTTCCAGTGAGTTAACTCGTCGCATGAGGTGGCCAAAGTATTGCAGTTTCAGCTTTAGCATCAGTCCCTCCAATGAACATCCAGGATTGATCTCCTTTAGAATGGACTGTTTGGATCTCCTTGCAGTATAAGGGACTCTCAAGAGTCTTCTCCAGCACCACAGTTCAAAAGCATCGATTCTTCGGCGATCAGCTTTCTTCACAGTCAAACTTTCACATCCATACATGACCACGGAAAAAAACATTGCCTTGACTAGACAGACCTTTGTTGGCAAAGTAATGTCTCTGCTTTTTAATATACTATCAAGGTTGGTCATAACTTTCCTTCCAAGGAGCAAGAGTCTTTTAATTTCTTGGCTGCAATCAGCATCTGCAGTGATTTTGGAGCCCAAAAAAATAAAGTCTGACACTGTTTCCACTGTTTTTCCATCTATTTCCCATGAAGTGATGGGACCAGATGCCATGATCTTTATTCTCTGAATGTTGAGCTTCAAGCCAACCTTTTCACTCTCCTCATTCACTTTCATCAAGAGGCTTTTGAGTTCCTCTTCACTTTCTGCCATAAGGGTGGTGTCATCTGCATATCTGAGGTTATTGATATTTCTCCCAGCAATCTTGATTCCAGCTTGTGCTTCTTCCAGCCCAGCGTTCCTCATGATGTACTCTGCATATAAGTTAAATAAGCAAGGTGACAATATACAACCTTGACGTACACCTTTTCCTATTTGGAACCAGTCTGTTGTTCCATGTCCAGTTCTAACTGTTGCTTCCTGACCTGCATACAGGTTTCTCAAGAGGCAGGTCAGGTGGTCTGGGATTCCCATATCTTTCAGAATGTTCCACAGTTTATTGTGATCGACACAGTCTCTCCTTTATATCTTCCCTACTATTTGAATTAATTTTTTTTTTTACCATGTTCAATTTATTTTCACTTTAAAAATAAAGTTACTTTTCAAAACCTGGTTCCTTCTATTTTTTTCGGCTCCCATACAAAATACTACCTCCCCAACAAGGTCTTCTCGACCACTCCATCTATGTCAGTCTCCCCTGTTCTCTAATCCCTCACCAAAGCATCTCCACTTTTAACCATTTTAAATATTAGAGTAATAGGAAGATTTAATTTAAAAATGATCTCTGCTCTCCTTGTCAGAGAAGTTTCCCTATGCACTCCGTCTGAAATAATACCTACAGCAGCATCCCTCTCTAATCCTTCATCTTGCTTCTTTTTTTTCCAGGCATTTATCACCACCTGAAATCACTGCAGATGGTGACTGCAGCCATGAAATTAAAAGATGCTTGCTCCTTGGAAGAAAAGTTACAACCAACCTAGATAGCATATTAAAAAGCAGAGACATTACTTTACCAACAAAGGTCCATGTAGTCAAAGCTATGGTTTTTCCAGTAGTCATGTATGGATGTGAGAACTGGACTATAAAGCTGAGCGCCAAAGAATTGATGCTTTGGAACTATGGTTTTGGAGAAGACTCTTGAGAGTCCCTTGGACTGCAAGGAGATCCAACCAGTCCATCCTAAAGGAAATCAGTCCTGAATATCCATTGGAAGGTTTGATGTTGAAGCTGAAATTCTAATACTTTGGCCATCTGATGCAAAGAACTGACTCATTTGAAAAGACCCTGATGCTGGGAAAGATTGAAGGCAGGAGGAGAAGGGAACGACAGAGAATGAGATGGCTGGATGGCATCACTGACTCAATGGACATGAGTTTGAGTAAATTTGGGGAGTTGGTGATGGACAGGGAGGCCTGGCGTGCTGCAGTCCATGGGGTCGCAAAAAGTCGGACACGACTGAGCGACTGAACCGAACTGAAATATTGTGACATATTTTTTTATTTGTTTATTGTTGGCTTCCCCTCACTAGAATATAAGCCCCAGAAGAGCAAGAACCTTGTGCATTTTTGTTCATGGCTCCATCCCCTGGAGCTACAACAATGCTTGGCACGTCACAGATGTTCAATAAATATTTGTTGAATTAATGAGTGGTTGTACTGCTGAGAATGAAATGAATAAATAAAAAGATGTTTAAATGGTCATTGACCTAGAAAAGAAAGTATCTAAGGCCATGAGTTTAGCGCTGAGTCTAACATCCAGTTAAGCTGCCACCAGCACCCACATCCCATTTATGTTGACATCTATCTTTAAAGCAAAGGACCTGGGGAGGCATAATATGGCACCAAGTGGCAGAGTCAGGAGTGGATAGCTCTCTAGGAAAGGCAGAGAAGTGGGGCACAGGGGAAGAAAGGATGCTACAGGAAGTAGAAGAAACAGGGGGTTCTTTAGCAAATCCCCAAGAAGAAGCTCCTTTCCTAGTCAGGGAGAGGCCGGGCTCAAGGGAAAAGAGAAACAAGAGAAATCCGTGGAAATCCTTGGGAAATCCTATTACTCCGATTGACCTGAATTCTAGCTTCTTGTGGGTGATACACAGTTGTCAGAGCAGACAACTGCCAAGGGAAGGAAGGTATGAGTCATTAGGTTACCTAACCCCCCAGCCATCTGGCTAAAGGTAGGAGAGCCGTGAGTCAGCAATTCCTTGGGAATCAGCGAGTTAAGTGGACAAACTTGGGGAGAAGACAGCCAGGAATCTCCCTCACTACCCGCCCACTGCCCCACCCTCCAGACCAGCCTGCCCCTGGTGGCCAGCTCCTCTAGAAGCAGCAGAACCTCTGACCCTCTTTGTTGGGGATGACTTTTGGGGGTAACTCAATGGCCAAAGCTGCTCATCGACTTCAGAAAACTGTGTTCCCAGCCCTGCTGCGTGAGTGCTTGCATCAATTCTGCCGGGGCCTCCCGGAACCTCAGAAAACCTCATGTTTTCTAAATTGTACTTTTATGCTCAGCAAGCCCTCGGGCTACCTGGTTAAAAGTTTACATTAAAAAATCCTTCATAATTGGTTTGTTTGAATGGTGCCCTCTGCAGAGTCATCAAGGCAGGCCGTGTTCATTAGCAGCCGTTCACATAAAATCCAGGCAGTAAAACGTCAATCATGCTGGGGCTTCAAAAACCATCTCTGGGCTTTCTCAAGACCAACCAAATGCCAACACGAATAAATCCAGGGCAGCATGAATCCGGGGTGGCATCTTCTAAGCCAAGCCTTCTGCACCTTGGCACCATTTGGGCCCAGATAAACATTTCTTGTGGGGGCTGTCCTGTGCTTTGTAGGATCCTTAGTAGCATCCTTGTTACTGGCTGGATGCCAGTAGTAGCATCCCTCTGTTTGTGACAACTCCAAATATCCTTAGATGTGGCCAAATGTCCCCCAGGAAGGAAAAATAACTCCAGACTGAGAATTGCTCTTCTAAGTTTCTGTCCATTTGGACAGCTAAAATTGGGAAGGAAAAGTCACCAATTCAGAAAGGACATTTCTTGAAAGGACATTACTAAATACCAGGTGCTGTTTTAGGCATTGGATATAGTGAAAAATAAGGGGTGTGCACAGCCCCAAGCATCTCTCTTGAAAGAAGAGGGGACCAAACCCTTAGATCTTTCTCAATGACCAAGCTTCAAGGGCCAGATTTTCCAACAGGAGGTGAGGGTTGGGTAAGGTCAGGCTGTTTCATTAGGGAGAGGATGGGTGGGTGAGTGCTTGAGAAATCCTTCCAAAGGGAGGCCTCAGAAATACTTGTTTTTTAGCTCCTCATGTGAATGGATGTCGCCGGCCTTGAAAAGAACACAATGGGTGTACACGGTGAATCACCGGAGTTAATTACAGAGATCACTGTGGAGCGGCGCAAAGCCTGCCTGAGCTTCGCTTGCACCGCCAGGCGCAGGAACAGCCACCAATGATGATATTCACGTTAATAATCGGCGTTGACACAGCCACAAAGCACTCCGCTCTCAGGGCCCGTGCCAGGAAAAACAGAGAAGTAGTCAAGAAAAACACAGTAGCATTGATCACACCCTCTGGTGAAAGGCAGCCACCATTTTTCCCCACTGCGGTCTCAGGGACTGACTAGAGGGCCCATGAGGCATTGCTGAGCTGGGTAGATGGATTGTGGTGGAGGCTGGTGTGTGGGGAGGAAGAAGCCCAGGCAGAGATAGAGGGGAAAGTGGTGCCCTGAAACGGAGAGTCAGACAAATACCATTTTATTGCATTAGCGGTTCATTCAAGTGACAGCTCAAGCGTCAAGAACTTGCCCAAGTGTCAAAGTGCCCCCAAGAACTTGGCACTGATGTGGGACAGGTCCCCCAGCGTAATATAGTTCAATCTACAGGCCAGGGGTCAGTAAGCCTCTCTTTGCAAATGGCTTAGGGCTGTCAGTGGGCAATGCGGCAGGAGAATTTGGGAACACCCAATGTTCTCATCCAGGCTGTTATCCTACTTGCTAGTTAACAAGTTAGCTTGCCAATTTCATGGATGCTGGCAGAGGGCACAAGACACTTGGATTAGAGACAAAGAGCCTTATGACTTATGGCACAGTCGGCAGCGTATTTCCAACGATTCCCTTTGTCCCCAGTCCCGTGGGGGTGACGATGCAGATTAGCCAGATAGAGACCTGTCCAGGCAGGGAATTGCAGTGTAGGAGAGAAACCCCACGCTTAGAGGACTAGAATCTTTTCTAGTGGGCAGTAAACATGGCTGCCTTTTGTTTTGGGGGAGGACACTAAACCCATCTTCCAACAGCCCCTTCCAAGATGTGCAGGAATGTGACAGACCCCTGGAGAATTATCTCCCAAAAGGAACAATCAAAATCTGGGCCACACTGGCTTAGATGACATAAAAAGGAAGACCTCGAAAGTCACAAGTCAAGGAGTACAAGGAAGAGGCCATCATGACCTGGCAGACCTAACACTGTGTTTCCCTGTGGGAGGTTCTCCCTGAAGAAGTGACAGGTCTCAAGCTGGTTGCAACATGATTCTAAGCCACTCTCTTGCCGCTGTATAGTCTCCATAGCAACCATCTCATTAGAATATGTACTCCTATGAGTGCTTGTTCAGAAAGGGGTGCTCTGCTTTGCCCACGTGACCATGCTCTCTGTTAGCTGTATTTCTGATGGTCCTTTAGTTTGTCCACTTGCTGGTTTATACATCATTCTCCCATGCTGGTTAATGTGAGTCTGTTTTAACACTGAGCTCCTGATCCTGGAAGGTTGAGAAACAGATCCCTGAATTTCACATGGCAATTTGAATAACACATTTAGTTCCAGGCCTTCATATTCATAACTAATTAAATCCTCCAACCAGACCTATTGTTGTTGTTGTTTAGTCTCTAAGTTGTGTCCGACCCTTTTGTGACCCCATGCACTATAGCCCTGCAGGTTCCTCCATCCATGGGATTTCCCAAGCAAGAATACTGGAGTGGGTTGCCATTTCCTTCTCCAGAGGATCTTCATGACCCAAGGATCAAACCTGTGTCTTCTGCTTGGCAGGTAGATTATTTTACCACTGAGCCCCCTTGGAAACCCAGTCAGACATATACTTATTAGGCAAATCTGAGTCCCAATTTACTCATGAAAAAAGTAAAACATAGACAGCAAGGTATGCAACTAGAGACTCACAGGTGGGCGTAGCAGAGCTGGTACTTGAACTTGGTCTGGCTGAAGCCAAAGCCATCTAACCACTGCAAAGAATGCCTCAGGAGGCTATGAGTGGCCTACCAGTCTTGCCTTGAACCCCTCTGTCACACCCTGTTAATCTATCCTTCCAGTGAGCCAAGAAATAAGCCCTAAGCACACCTAAGACAGTCTCCTGCCTATTCCCTTCATCACCCTCAGCCCCAAGTCATGTAGGCTGACCCCATACCTGGACATGTAGGTACCTCCTGTACCTGGAGTCCTCTCCCCTCATCTTCATGCCATCTAAAGCTTTCCAAACAGTTCTCATAAAGCTTTGAATCCTGTTCCAGTTACTATTGTACTATTGTCACATAATGCATGACCCCCAAATCCAGCAGCTTGAAATGACCATTTTACTTTGCTCACAATTTTTTTTTAATTTACTTGGACTCAAAAATCACTGCAGACAGTGACTGCAGCCATGAAATTAAAAGACATTCTTTCGAAGAAAACCTATGACAAATCTAGACAGCATGTTAAAAAGCAGAGCCATCACTTTGCCCACAAAGGTTTGTACAGTCAAAGCTATGGTTTTTCCAGTAGTCACGTATGGATGTAAGAATTGGACTATAAAGAAGGCTAAGAACCAAAGAATTGATGCTTTCGAATTGTGGTTCTGGAGAAGACTCTTGAGAGTCCCTTGGACAACAAGGAGATCAAACCAGACAATCCCAAAGAAACTCAACCCTGAATACTTACTAAAAGGACTGAAGCTGAAGCTCCAATTCTTTGGCCACCTGATGCAAAGAGCTGACTCATTGGAAAAGACGCTGATGCTGGGAAAGATTGAGGGCAGGAAGAGAAGGGGACAACAGAGGATGAGATAGTTGGATGGCATCATCGACTCAATGGACGTGAATTTGAGCAAGCTCTGGGAGTTGGTGAAGGACAGGGAAGCCTGGCGTGCTGCAGTCCATGGGGTTGCCAAGAGTCAGACATGACTTAGCTACTGAACAACAACAACAAATTTTGAGCGTCCGGAATGGGGAAAGGGCTCAGGTGGGACATTCTTGCGTAGGGTCTTTCATAAGGTTGCACCAACCCAGGGACTCCCCACGAAATCATAATATCCATGGCTGAACAGTGGGCAGCAACCAATGAAGCTGTCACTCAGGGTCAATGTCCTCCCAGAAGATATTTTTTTTTTCTGGACCATCTGCTTCTCCAAGGAGACCTCTTCCCACTGCCTGATATTTCTTGTTGGGCCCCTATAACTAACTTGAATAGGTAGTAACCAAATTCTTAACGGACAAAGGAGCCTCACTTAGGTACCGAGGCTTGTATGTGAACCAATGCCTTATCTGTTTTGGGGGGACTCGTGATGTATTTTAGGATCTACAGAAGGAGAAATCACTTTTCCTTATTTTATATTTTTAATATTTATTTGTCTGTTTATTTATTTCTTTATTTGGCTTCATCAGGTCTTAATGAAACATGCAATTGCTTCATGCAGCATGCAGGTTCTTTGCTGAGTCCTGAGAGCTCTTTCTGTGCAGCACATGGACTCTCTAGTTGTGGGGCATTGGCTCAGTAGTTGTGGCACATGGGTTTAGTTGCTCCACGGTATGTGGGATCTTAGTCCCCCAAACTAAGGTCAAACCTGCATCCCCTGCCTTGCAAGGGAAGTCCCACACTTCTATTTATTTTAAATGCACATTTTCCCATCCAATACACCCCCAAATACCTCACCCATTTAAATCATCCCTCTGCATGGGCTTTATGCTGCGAGCTAACAATATGTGGCTAAGATCAGGAGTTGGGAGCCGGATGGCTAAAATGGAGCTCTGCTATCTCCTCCCTGCTTGATCCTGTGCGTTGGTGTGGAGTCTGGAGGAATGGTACAAGTGGGACTGTTTGGAAAGCAGAAATAGAGACACAGGCACAGAGAATGAACATGCGGACAATCATTCATTTTTTATTGAGCATCCACCTTGTGCTTAACCACTCATACTGCATTACAAGCTCCTTGAAACTGGCAAGTTTGGTGTTAACAGGAGTATAAAAAGCCCTCCCAGAATGGAGAGCTCTATGTACAGAGTCATATGTTAGCTGATGAGGACATGTTGAGAGGGCATGGGAAATGGTTTACCAAGTAGAGAGAAAGGACTGAGCAATGAAGAGAAAGTAAGATATATCAAAAGCAGAATCTAGGACTAGGTGAAGGGACATTGGCCAGGAAAGAGCAAAGGGTAGGCTGAGGCCACTCTCTGGGTGGATTATATGTTTTAGAGTAGGCAGGCTGAAAGAAACCCACAAACTAAACTCAACATTACATAAGTCAAAAAGAGAACTTATTTACTCATGTAAAATATAAAGCCTTCAGGTATGGCTGGATCCAGAAGCCAAATGATGTCATCAGGCCCCAACATTACACTTTCTCCCTCTCAGCCCTATTTTCTTTCATCTTAGCCCAACTTAAGCAGGCTTATCCCCATAGTGACAACTTGGCCTGTGGCACTCCAAGCTACCATGCCCTCCTCTGTTAACCCCCTGGAAAGAGTGCATCTCTTTCCTCTAATTATTCCCATAGAGAGTTCTGGAATTGAATCTCTTTGGACTACCTTTGGGTCCTGTGTCCATCTCTATAAACAGTTACTGTGGCCAAGGGATTAAATATTCTGATTTGCCAGACCTAGGTCAATGCCCATCCCTTAACCAATCACAATACTGGACAGGCCTACTCCTGAACCAATCACAATGGGTGGCAGCCTTGATTGGTTAGCCTTGGGTCACATGGCCAGGCCAGGAAGTAGGAGGTGTGGAGTCAATCCCTTGGCTCCACACTGAGTGTGTGTGACAGAGGGAAAGGCAGATCTCTCCAAAGGAAAGCTGGACTACTACCTGCCATTTAGAAGAATGCGATATAAACTTTATGTAGTGGGCAACAGTGGAAAGAAGATTCTGGAGTGCTCACTAACATGCTGAGGGCAGGAATTTCAGAAGTCTCAATTAGACAGCCAGCCCGGTGCTTCCATGTTCTCCAAAGAGAGGAATTCCCTTCTGTCCTACTGGAGCATGTGACTCCCACCTCACTGCCAGTTTTGGTCCTCTCCCCACACCCCAGCAAGGGGGTCCCCACCTCCTCCATACACCATTGGAAGTCTAAGAGTTGAAACTGCCAGAGCCACCCCAGGGCCCTGACACCCCAGAAGAATGCCCACCCAGGGCTCAAGAGTACGCGCTCACCCTCTGCAGCCAGGAGGAAGGCAGGGCTGACCACAGAGCTCCCACCGACCCTGCCCCGCCAGCCTCAGGACATCTCGAGCACAGCCTAATCTCTGCAACAGGTGGGAGGCCTGGGCCCCAACTCTCAGTTTTCACGGCCAGGAGCACCGCAAGGGGAAACTCATTACATGGGTTTAACGGGGTTTAAAAGGCATTAAGGAGTCCTGTGGGCCAAATTAAGGGGCCTCAACTTACAAGCAGAGTTATGAAGAGATCTAAGGCATGTTTAGGCCAAGAGCAGGAGCCCCAAACTTGGTCTAGCACAGTTGCAGTGAGAAAATGGGCCCTCCAGGGAGTCAGCAAATGGAAAGGAACCAACAGGTGCTGGAGGCTGGGAGGCCGGCCTGGGGTCTGGAGGGTGGAGAGTGCTGGGGGGCGGGGCTTTCCCTTTCTCCATAAATGATATGAAAACCCAGACGCTTGCCATCAAGGGGCAGCTGGTTAAATAAATTAAAATACAATTATGGTCTATCTTCAAGCTGGGATACTACATGACCATTAAAAAGAATGAAGAATGTCCATAAGAAGAGGCCTAGAATGGTTTCCAAAAAGTACTATCAGGCTTTGTTGTTGTTGAGTCACTACCCAATGCCCGACTCTTTGCGACCCATGGACTGTAGCACATGAGACTTCCCTGTCCTTCACTGCCTCCCAGAGTTTGCTCAAATTCATGTTTGTTGAGTCAGTAATGCCATCCAACCATCTCATCCTGTTGTCCCCTTCTTCTGCTTTCAATCTTTACCAGCATCAGGGTCTTTTCCAAAGAGTCGGCGCTTTGCATCAGGTGGCCAAAGTATTGGAGCTTCAGCATCAGTCCTTCCAGTGAATATTCAGGGTTGCTTTCCTTTAGGATTGACTATCAGGCTAAAAACAGAAAATAAACAAAATGTGAGACAATGTGTTTACTAGACTAGCATCGCTAGTCCACTACCATCTGCCCCTTCTGTGAGGAAACTAACAAAAAGTGCTGTTGACCACAGGGCTGGGGTCACTTGGCGCTCCTGAATTCCAAAGTAAGTATAAGAAGAATACTACTCTGTGGGCAGGCACTGTCCCAAGTGTTTCTCAAATACCATCCTATTTCAGCTTCACAGTGGGCCCAGGCTGTAGATGCTTTGCAATCCCGATTCACACATAAAGAAATGGGCACAAGGAGGCCGCACATGCTCATGGAGGCAGAGCTGTATGTTAAGGCTGCCACCCTTTCCACCACATACATGGTACTCTCTGCCTAGACCATGACTTTGGACCGTGACATCTCACCACATCCCAACAGCTTGATTCAAGGCAGGTTCTGGAATCAGGCTCCAGCTTCATCTGTAAAATGGGAGTGATAACAGGGAGAAGCTGACCCGAGGGTCAAATCTTGGTTTGCTGGTTCCAGAAACCATGACCTTTCCAACACTCCAAGCTCCTCTCAAGGAAGGAAGTGTCTGGTGGGAAGGGTGACCAAGGATCCTTCCAGGGGTTGCTTGTCTGTGTTCCCTTTGGGGTTTAGGGAAATTTAGGAAGACAGCTCCAAAAGCTTGAAGCTGAAAGGCAGGTTTGAGGGATCAGTGCAGTCTCTACTCTTGACTCAAGGACCAATCAGCATCGCTACTGGAGCCCAGGGTGGGCAGGAACCACTGTCTGAAGCTCTGAAAAAAATAAACAAATCACCAATGTTCTTGAACTTTATTAAATCCACCTACTCATTCTTCTCAGGGTCTTTGGGTAGAGCAGGTGTCCAGGCAGCAGCCTGTTAAACAAATTCTTTCCAGAAAGAGTGCCTAAGGGGTTACCTAGTAGGCAGAATAAACACATATTCAGGGCACCAGTAACTCAAGACACTATCTCTACCTCCCAAATTTAGTTAGTTCAGTCTCTCAGTCATGTCCAATTCTTTGCAACCCTGTGGACTGTAGCACGCCAGGCCTCCCTGTCCATCACCAACTCCTGGACTTTACTCAAACTCATGTCCCTTGAGTCGGTGATGCCATTCAACCATTTCATCCTCTGTCATTCCCTTCTCCTCCTGCCCTCAATCTTTCCTAGCATCACAGTCTTTTCAAATGAGTCAGTTCTTCGCATGAGATGGCCAAAGTATTGGAGTTTCAGCTTCAGCATCAGTCCTTCCAGTGAAAATTCAGGACTGATCTCCTTTAGAATGGACTGGTTGGATCTCCTTGCAGACCAAGGGACTCTCAAGAGTCTTCTCCAACACCACAGTTCAAAAGCATCAATTATTTCGTGCTCAGCTTTCTTTATAGTCCAGCTCTCACATCCATACGTGACTACTGGAAAAACCATAGCTTTGACTACATGGACCTTTGTTGGCAAAGTAACGTTTCTGCTTTTTAATATGCTGTCTACATTGGTCATAACTTTTCTTCCAAGGAGCAAGCATCTTTTCATTTTATGGCTGCAGTCACAATCTGCAGTGATTTTGGAGCCCCCCAAAATAAAGTCTCTCACTGTTTTCCCATCTATTTGCCATGAAGTGATGGGACCAGACGCCATAATCTTAGCTTTCTGTATGTTGAGTTTTAAGCCAACTTTTTCACACTCCTCTTTCACTTTCATCAAGAGGCTCTTTAGTTCTTCTTTGCTTTCTGCTGTAAGGGTGGTTATCTGCTTATCTGAGGTTATTGATATTTCTCCCGGCAATCTTGATTCCAGCCCAGCATTTCTCATGATGTACTCCGCATATAAGTTAAATAAACAGGGTGACAATATACAGCCTTGACGTACTCCTTTTCCTATTTGGAACCAGTCTGTTGTTCCATGTCGAGTTCTGACTGTTGCTTCCCGACCTGCACACAGATTTCTCAAGAGGTAGGTCAGGTGGTCTCGTATGCCCATCTCTTTAAGAATTTTCCAGTTTGTTGTGACCCACACAAGTCAAGGCTTTGGCATAGTCAATAAAGCAGAAATAGATGTTTTTTTCTGGAACTCTCTCTTTCTTTTTTGATGATCCAGCAGATGTTGGAAATTTGATCTCTGGTTCCTCTGCCTTTTCTAAACCCATCTTGAACATCTGGAAGTTCACGGTTCCTGTACCGTTGAAGCCTGACTCAGAGAATTTTGAGCATTACTTTGCTAGCGTGTGAGATGAGTGCAATTACGTGGTAGTTTGAGCATTCTTTGGCATTGCCTTTCTTTGGGATTGGAATGAAAACTGATCTTTTCCAATCCTGTGGCTGCTGCTGAGTTTTCCAAATTTGCTGGCATCTTGAGTGCAGCATTTTCACAGCATCATCTTTTAGGATTTGAAGTTGCTCAGCTGTAATTCCATCACCTCCACTAGCTTTGTTTGTAGTGATGCTTCCTAAGGCCCACTTGACTCCGCATTCCAGGATGTCTGGCTCTAGGTGAATGATCATACCACCCTGATTATCTGGGTCATGAAGATCTTTTTTGTATATATATGCTATGTATTCTTGCTACCTTCCTCTTAATATCTTCTGCCTCTGTTAGGTCCGTACCATTTCTGTCCTTTATTGAGCCCATTTTTGCATGAAATGTTCCCTTGGTATCTCTGATTTTCTTGAAGAGATCTCTAGTCTTTCCTATTCTGTTGTTTTCCTCTATATCTTTGCATTGATCACTGAGGAAGGCTTTCTTATCTCTCCTTGCTATTCTTTGGAACTCTGCATTCAGATGCTTATATCTTTCCTTTTCTCCTTTGCTTTTCGCTTCTCTTCTTTTCACAGCTATTTTTAAGGCCTCCTCAGACAGCCATTTTGCCTTTTTGCATTTCTTTTTATTGAAGATGGTCTTGATCCCTGCCTCCAATGTCACGAACCTCTGTCCATAGTTCTTCAGGCACTCTGTCTACCAGATCTAATCCCTTGAATCTATTACCCACTTCCACTTTACAATTGTCAGTGATCACATCATCTTGACTATCTTGGTCGTGAAGATCTTTTTTGTACAGTTCTTCTGTGTATTCCTGCCACCTCTTCTTAATATCTTCTGCTTCTGTTAGGTCCATACCATTTCTGTCCTTTATAGAGCCCATCTTTGCATGAAATGTTCCCTTGGAATCTCTAATTTTCTTGAAGAGCTCTCTTGTTTTTCCTATTCTGTTGTTTTCCTCTATTTCTTTGCATTGATCACTGAGGAAGTCTTTCTTATCTCTCCTTGCTATTCTTTGGAACTCTGCATTCAGATGCTTATATCTTTCCTTTTCTCCTTTGCTTTTCGCCTCTCTTCTTTTCACAGCTATTTGTAAGGCCTCCTCAGACAGCCATTTCGCTCTTTTGCATTTCTTTTCCATGGGGATGGTCACTGACCTAGAGCCAGACATCTTGGAATGTGAAGTCAAGTGGGCCTTAGAAAGCATCACTACTAACAAAGCTGGTGGAGGTTATGGAATTCCAGTTGAGCTATTTCAAGTCTTAAAAGATGATGCTGTGAAAGTGCTGCACTCAATATGCCAGCAGATTTGGAAAACTCAGCAGTGGCCACAGGACTGGAAGAGGTCAGTCTTCATTCCAATCCCAAAGAAAGGCAATGCCAAAGAATGCTCAAACAACCGCACAATTGCACTCATCTCACACGCTAGTAAAGTCATGCTCAAAATTCTCCAAGCCAGGCTTCAGCAGTATGTAAACCGCGAACTCCCAGATGTTCAAGCAGGTTTTAGAAAAGGCAGAGGCACCAGAGATCAAATTGCCAACATCCGCTGGATCATGGAGAAAGCAAGAGAGTTCCAGAAAAACATCTATTTCTGCTTTATTGATTATGCCAAAGCCTTTGACTGTGTCGATCACAATAAACTGTGGAACATTCTGAAAGAGATGGGAATACCAGACCACCTGACCTGCCTCTTGAGAAACCTGTATGCAGGTCAGGAAGCAACAGTTAGAACTGGACATGGAACAACAGACTGGTTCCAAATAGGAAAAGGTGTACGTCAAGGTTGTATATTGTCACCTTGCTTATTTAACTTATATGCAGAGTACATCATGAGGAATGCTGGGCTGGAAGAAGCACAAGCTGGAATCAAGATTGCTGGGAGAAATATCAATAACCTCAGATATGCAGATGACACTACCCTTATGGCAGAAAGTGAAGAGGAACTCAAAAGCCTCTTGATGAAAATGAAAGAGGAGAGTGAAAAGGTTGGCTTGAAGCTCAACATTCAGAAAACAAAGATCATGGCATCTGGTCCCATCACTTCATGGGAAATAGATGGAAAAACAGTGGAAACAGTGTCAGACTTTGTTTTTTTGGGCTCCAAAATCACTGCAGATGCTGATTGCAGCCATGAAATTAAAAGACGCTTGCTCCTTGGAAGGAAAGTTATGACCAACCTTGATAGTATATTAAAAAGCAGAGACATTACTTTGCCAACCAAGGTCCGTCTAGTCAAGGCAATGGTTTTTCCCGTGGTCATGTATGGATGTGAGAGTTGGACTGTGAAGAAGGCTGATCGCCGAAGAATCAATGCTTTTGAACTGTGGTGCTGGAGAAGACTCTTGTGAGTCCCTTATACTGCAAGGAGATCCAACCAGTCCATTCTAGAGGAGATCAATCCTGGATGTTCATTGGAGGGACTGATGCTAAAGCTGAAACTGCAATACTTTGGCCACCTCATGCAACGAATTGACTCACTGGAAAAGACTCTGATGCTGGGAAAGGTTGGGGGCAGGAGGAGAAGGGGACGACAGAGAATGAGATGGCTGGATGGCATCACCGACTCTGTGGACATGAGTTTGAGTGTACTCTGGGAGTTGGTGATGGATAGGGAGGCCTGGCGTGCTGTGATTCATGGGGTCGCGGAGAGTCAGACACGACTGAGCAACTGAACTGAACTGAACTGACTTTACAATTGTAAGGGATTTGATTAATTTAGTCTTTGCTATTTGATTTTTTCTTAATGAAAACAGTCTTCACATGGAAAATTGGACTTTTGTTGGACATGTTTAGCACTTTCTTTACATATGACAGAAGACACTAACTCTTGTCAGTATAGAGCCTCAGTATCAGTTAGGGTCGTATCAGCTGATATAACAAATAAACCACTCAAATGTATGATGGTCCAAACACAATAGGAAATTATTTCTCACTCGTGAAGTCTGACATGGTTGCTCCCGATCAGTGTGTAGTTCTCCTCCAAGTGGTGAAGTGGGGACCCAGGCTTTTTGTATGGTGAGTTCTGTTATTTTCAACACACGTCTCCCAAGGTTACCATGCTCACTGACCTGAGGCTGCAGAAGGGGAAAGCACAGAGGACTTCATGAGGAAGGTGTTCATGGACTGGGCTAAAAGTGGTACACAGCTGCTCAGATTCCAGTGGTTAAAACTCAGTCACGTGACACTCCAAGCCGCAAGTGAAACTGGGAAATGCAGTCTAGGAGGAAGACACGGGTTCTGGTAAACAACTGGGCACTCTCTAAAACAGCCTCCAAAGGTCTTAATCTGAGTCTAATGGAGAAGTTGGCTTATTCCCAAATCAAGGCAAGATGGCAGATGGGGATAGGCCATGTCTCTACCTCCCTGAACAGTATCTAGAAAAAGTAACTTTCAGTACGAATAAATGGTGAACCCTACTCTAAATGTAATGTATTGATTGCAGCCCCATGGACTGTAGCCTGCCAGACTCCTCTGTCCATGGAATTTTCCAGGCAAGAATACTGGAGTGGATTGTCATTTCCTTCTCCAGGTGATCTTCCTGACCCAGAGATCAAACCCATGTCTCTTGCATCTCCTATACTGCAGGCAAATTCTTTATCACTAGTGCCACCTGGAAAATCCCATGTTGATCTAAGAAGAGAACAAACTATCAAAATCTAAACTTCTGTTAAATGGAATGGGATTTTCCACTTCAAAATCTTTTCATTTAATAAGAATTTGTTTGGTACTCTGTAACAAGCTGAACATCCAGCTAACCTTTGGAAATATAATGTTAAGTTGTCATGAAGCTCGCATTTTTATGAAGGAGACAGACATTTGCCAGATAACTGAGGCATAGAGGCATGATCCCCAGTCTTGGTTTGAGATCTTCCAAAAGGAGCTCTAGAGACAAAGATTTGAATAAAGGTGGTATTAGGAAAGTGATCCCAGGACACACCAGTCAGTAAGTGGGGAAGTGAGTCAAGGAGGGGAAGAAAGCCACGCATCTTCCAGCCAGGTATCACTGTAGCAGGAAGGAGTTTATTCCCACTGAGGACTCTGGACAGCCATGTAGAACACGCAGGTTGGAATGTTCCCACCAGAGGAACAAGGGATCTGGGGTATTTATACATCAACTGTCATCAGCCTTCGGGAATGCTAATTTCCTGGTACTTCCCACTCATTGTATGCATGGACAGAGCAGACTTCTGCAGCCAAAGATGTGCATGCTGGCAGTCAGAAGGTGGGCTGCCAGCTTATACTGACAAGGTAAGGTCTAAGGGTTCTGGATTGGGTAACAACTGCATCTGCTACAACACCCAGGTGCCATGAAGAAGAAATACAGGAGCAACAACAATGAGAATAAGGCTACCAGACATAACTGCAAGGGTGGTGGGCTGGTGGGCTCTTGACTTTCCATCCTGGCTCTTGCGCGGGGCACTCAGGCAAATCGCAGCTCTCTGCCTCAGTCTCCTCATCCGGAAAAGGGGCAGAGAATAGTACCTGCCTCCTGGGGTAGCTGGGAAGATTAAATGGGACAATTCTTTAGAGGGGCTTAAGGGAGTGCCTGGCCCCACTGGCCCATGCTCCACAAAGCCAGCCCGAGGTGGTACTTGGGGCTCCTCTCTCATCTCTCTCAAGCAGGTGGCTTCCTCTCCAAGCCAGTCGTCACGCCACCACAAATCAGGTGGCACCTTCGGCCTCTTGTCTGGAAACCAAACTTCCCATGACCCAGGGACTGGCAAAATCCCCCAGCCAGGTCACCCTCTGCGCTCAATTGATCCCGTCGGACACGCGATAGCCCATTTGTACGTGATGGCATTTACTTCTCCGTTTGTCGGATTCCAGTTTCAGGCCAGTTCTGAGCACCCGGCCACGGGGAGAACAATGCCCCCTCTGTTCCCCTCTAGCCATTCATGTCGACTTTTGTTTCAGCCTAAAATAACACCAACCCGGAGGGTATTTTCTTAACACCAGCAAGCCCTGTGGAAAATGTGGCGGGTTGTGGCTGCTTCAGGTCCCCAGCTGATAACGATGTCGTGATGTATAGGTGAACCCCTGCTCCTCCAGGGCCGGGGTGACCCCGCGATTAGAGCCAGGCTTATCTCCCAGGACATCTCGCGGTGTCTGGGATTCCATTTCATGATGGAGGCCCCAGGGGCTGAAGTTATGTTATGTACTTATGAGCAAAGTGGACTATTCCCGCTCTGGGCTGGAGTGGATTATGGCTGATCACTTGGCCTAAACCAGGGACATCTGAGAATGTTGAAGAAAGGAAACCCAAACAAACATGGACTTCAAGCGAAGTCTCGGGCACTAAACATTTTAAAAGGCCTGCCTGGGTGAACACAGGTCCTGTGAAAAGTGGGGTCCCAGAGTCGAAACCTCTTCAAAGTTTCTTGCCAACCTGCTGGGGAATGGCTCTCGGCACAACCTCTTAGCAGCCCCATAAATCACACACCGGCAGCTTTATGCCAAAGGTGCTATTAAAAAAAATTAAAAATTGACTTGTCCAAAGAGCCTTACAAAAAGGTCCCAAACCCACCACTTTCTTTATTAAAGTTCACAGAAAATAAATATCAAATTTCTTTCAGCCAGAATTTTCTCTCCAACTATAATCATAGAAACTAGAGATGGAGAAAAAAAAAAGTGGTGGGGGGCAGGGAGGACCCTCTTGGGTAAATTTTTTCCATAATTTGTGCAGTAATATGTGTGGCCACAGTCTTTGCATGTTCACTTTCCCATCTGCTCTCGAGAAGGCAAACAGAACCCTACCAACTGATTATTGAGAGCAAATCTAGCTCTAGAAATTTCTAAAAATGTTACAGAACAACAACAAAAAAATAAAAGCGTCCCTTTAATTACAGACGAGCTTTCTATTTAGTTCAGCCCCTGTCATGAAATGGAATTGAACTTCCTTTCTGATTCATTCTTCAAAACCTCAATGTAGATTTTATCAGAAACAGATCTGACGCCCTTGTGTGCTCCCTGGGTCAGTCTCAATCCTGGACCCACATCCTCATTAAAGCTCATCTGTTTGGTTTGCTTAGGGAAAAATCATAACAGATCAGGTTCGATTGCCTGTCTGCTCGTGAAAAAATGTACTGACCTTTCGCTTGCCTTATTAGGGTAACCAGAGGTGACAAAAGTCACAAAACACAATATTTTCTTAAAAGGGTCCCAAACCTCCAGCGGAAACTCACCACTCTGAAAGTGGCCAGGCTTCCCTGTTTGGGGGATTAGCAGAGCCCTAGCCACTGGGATATTGGCTGGGAGAGTGGCCGGCTACCACTAAAGTTTGCTCCTTGTCGTTGAAGCTCCTTAGGTGACTGTATAAAAGCTGAAAAAAAAAACAACAAAAAAACCAACTGAAGTCCTTTCTCCTTCACCCCCTGGACCTTGGCATTGATGACTCGTTTTCTCACTAACCTTAACTAAGCCACTTAAAAAGAAAGTGGAGGGGGGCATGGGGGAAATCTTTATAGATCGCCATCAAAACCTGACCACAAATGGTTCCAATTTGCCGCAGTGATTAAATCTATGTGAGTTTAAGGGTTTTCATTCAGGTCATTTGCTACTTTGGAATTTTGCTGCATGCCTTGCTAAGAAAACGAACTTATGAGTCACCGGCTAACGCCAAGAAGGAAGAAGGTTACTAAACAAACTCCAAGCGGAGCTTAAGTGGATATAGAAAATAAAGACTCCGAATTCTAAATATGGATCTGAGACGAGTGTAGAAGGGATTAGAGCCGCCTTTGTGCCTGGTGGGGCGGCCCGAAGCTGGCTTGCCTTTTCAGACCCAGCAGCCTGGGATCAAAGTAACAGCCACCAGTTTGTCAATATGCTAAGCTGGGTGTTTACACAAAAGTGTCAGCGCGCGCTTTCCACCACAAAGAGGCTCATACATTCGAAGATTAATTACTTCCAAAACAGAGATTGTGGGTAAATACCAGGGCCTAGCCTCCTCGGGAGTATTTGCTTGGCCCCAGGCTGCGATGTGCCGCTAAAGGCAGAGAGCTAGGGGCCAGCGCTGAGGAGCTGACGGAGGCCTCCCTTCACCTGAGCACTTTTTTCCCCAGTACGTGTGGTGTCTTGGCATTTCACCTTCCCTGGAATATACAGGCTGGTCAAAAGCTTCATATAAAGCATCTCTCTCCTCCTATCTTTCTCACACACTTCCACTGTGGGGCACATTTTCTGAGCTTCTCCCTTTAAACTCTCTCCTCCCTCCCCCAGTTCAGTTCAGTCCAGCTGCTCAGTCGTGTCCTACTCTCTGCGACCCCATGGACCGCAGCACACCAGGCCTTCCTGTCCTGTCCATCACCAGCTCCCGGAGCTTGCTCAAACTCATGTCCATTGAGTCGGTCATGCCATCTAACCATCTCATCCTCTGTCCTCCCCTTCTCCTCCTGCCTTCAATCTTTCCCTCCCTCCACTGCCAGCACATTATTATATTGGCTACCATGAGTACAGGGGAAACTGATGGACTGCAGCGTCTTTGTGGGAGATTCCCCACCAAGTCATTTAATATCTGCCTGTGTCCTCCTCTGTAAAATGAGGATACGAAATATGCCCTCCCCACCTATAAGCACAATCTGGTTGGAAGATTTAAAGGAAATAAAGGCCATCATCATAGAAAGCAATAAGTGATGGTGGTGATGACACACTTCTACACCAGTATTTTAAGAGGACCTTGCTTTATCAGACATTACAAACCTACCAGCATAAATGGACTGCATATACATACACACACATATATCACTTACCACACTAAAAGCCACGTCTGGGGGCCAGGATACGGTCCTCATAGTATGGACCTCTGACCATATACATTTAAGTCACTGGAAATACTTTTTCTAAAGGCAAGTTCTCAAGAACCAAATTTCCAGTTTAGTGTTTCCTAAATGAGATGCTTCCATACTGGTGGTACAAGGATGGCACTGGGTAGTTCAGTAGGGATATCAATCATTTTTATAATTGTCTATGTATTCTAATGAATATTATAGCAAACAACAAGCTTACATGATTTCACAAAGTAGGTGAATATAAAACTAGACATATGAGAAAAGACAGGAGTCATTTCAAAATTTTGCCTAAGTATATTAAAAAGCAGAGACGTTACTTTGCCAACCAAGGTCCGTCTAGTCAAGGCAATGGTTTTTCCCGTGGTCATGTATGGACGTGAGAGTTGGACTGTGAAGAAAGCTGATCGCCGAAGAATCGATGCTTTTGAACTGTGGTGTTGGAGAAGACTCTTGAGAGTCCCTTATACTGCAAGGAGATCCAACCAGTCCATTCTAAAGGAGATCAATCCTGGATGTTCATTGGAGGGACTGATGCTAAAGCTGAAACTGCAATACTTTGGCCACCTCATGCGACGAGTTGACTCACTGGAAAAGACTCTGATGCTGGGAAAGGTTGGGGGCGGGAGGAGAAGGGGACAACGGAGAATGAGATGGCTGGATGGCATCACCGACTCTGTGGACATGGGTTTGAGTGAACTCCAGGAGTTGGTGATGGACAGGGAGGCCTGGCATGCTGTGATTCATGGGGTCGCGGAGAGTCGGACACAAGTGAGCGACTGAACTGAACTGAACTGAATTAGATCACAGGGAGAAGAAATTGGTATGTAAAACTCATATATGTAAAAAACATACAGGGGTCCATGGATGTTTGAATCTGAAAACTCTGAAGATTAGAAAATTTGTATTTCTCAAATCTTCCCAGGCTAAGAGCACGACTTTGATGTTAGTGTCAGTCCCTATAAGCAGGTGGTTTCCTGTTCATTAATTCATTTGCTAAAAGGGAAAATGATTCAGTAAGAGGTGGGGTATTGGCATGAGATCCTGTGATGTGACTGATACACTGGACTCTTGGGGCTGCATCCAGGACCCTGGCGGCTCCTGGCACTGAGGAGAACTTGCATAGAAAGTATTTTTGAAGGAAAGGGGCAAGTGCAAAAGAACTCTTTCCCAAAATCCTCACTGGGACCCCGAGAGCTCTTCTCTATGGTCACTGATGCCAGGGTGGACATTTGCTCATTACCCTCCCCAGGGAAACCTAAGGTCTCACAAGAGAGCCTGTAGAGTCACAAGCTGAAGAAGGCAGACCGCGTCTCAGAGTGGAGCTCAGCGATTCGTTCAGTCATTCATCCACTGCTCAGCAGTTATTTCCTGAGGACCCACTAAGTGCCGGGCACTGTTCCAAGAACGGGGACCCCATGAAGAACAACTGCGGACATCCCTGCCTTCAGGAGGCTCACGGTGGCGAACATGGTGGAGGACACACAGGAGACTCGCAGGGTGGCATAATAACTTGGCAGGGAAACATGCAAATCTGATAACGGGAGATAATGCATCAGTTATGCGGGAAATAGAATGGATGACATGATAGGCAATGGTGCCTGGGGATGGCCTTCTTTGAAGCGACAGCCAAAGAGCCAGGACAAGTGTTCCAGACAGAGGGAACAGTAAGAGCAGAGGCTTGGAGGTGGCAGGAACCAGGTTACAAGAGTGATTGAAGTGCAGAAAGGGAAGGATCCATGCAGGGAGATGGACAGGGGATTCCCATTCCCAAGTATGTGAACAGCCCCTGGAGGGCTCCAGCTGGGGGAGAATGGGGTCAGATTGACATCTCAGAACATCCACCTATCTGACTGGATGGATGGCATTTACACTCTGCCCCAGCCACACTGGGAAAGTAATTTCCCTCAGTTGCCCCATACATGTTCCTACCTCCAAACCTTGCACTCACTTTCCTCCTCCAGGAATGGTCTTATCCCAGAAAACCCCAGAGAGACCTCCTTCAGGTCTAATCTTTAAAGTCTCCCCATAGCAGAGAGACCATCCCCAGACACACACTCTACAGAAGCCCAACCTGTCCCCAGAGCTCCTTGTCCTCCCCCTGCTGTGTTTGTCTCTGAAGCACTTAGCTATTACACAGCAAACACATGTTGATGCATTTGTCTCCTCCAGCTAAGGGTAAACATGCCCAGGACACAGTAAGTGGTCAGTAAATATTTGTGGAATGCCATGAGTGGCCAGGCATACTGGGCTGAACCATTAACCTCTCAGAACCCATTCAGTTTGGTTCAGTCGCTCAGTCGTGTCCAACTTTTTGCGACCCCAGGAATTGCACCACGCCAGGCCCCTCTGTCCATCACCAACTCCCAGAGTTCACTCAAACTCATGTCCATCGAGTCGGTGATGCCATCCAGCCATCTCATCCTCTGTTGTCCTCTTCTCTTCCTGCCCCCAATCCCTCCCAGCATCAGGGTCTTTTCCAATGAGTCAATTCTTCGCATGAGGTGGCCAAAGTATTGGAGTTTCAGTTTCAGCATCAGTCCTTCCAATGAACACCCAGGACTGGTCTCCTTTAGAATGGACTGGTTGGATCTCCTTGCAGTAAAAGGGACTCTCAAGAGTCTTCTAAAACACCACAGTTCAAAAGCATCAATTCTTCGGCGATCAGCTTTCTTCACAATCCGACTCTCACATCCATACATGACCACTGGAAAAACCATAGCCTTGACTAGACAGACCTTTGTTGGCAAAGTGATGTCTCTGCTTTTTAATATGCTATCTAGGTTGGTCATAACTTTCCTTCCAAGGAGTAAGTATCTTTTAATTTCATGGCTGCAATCACCATCTGCAGTGATTTTGGAGCTCAAAAAAACAAAGTCTGACACTGTTTCCACTGTTTCTCCGTCTATTTCCCATGAAGTGATGGGACCAGATGCCATGATCTTAGTTTTCTGAATGTTGAGCTTTAAGCCAACTTTTTCACTCTCCTCTTTCACTTTCATCAAGAGAATTCATTAATCTCTCTCTCTTTTTAAGAGCATTTTCTAATTCCTTTAATATTCTTTTTCATATTCCCTTCCATTATGGTTTATTACAGGATATTGAATATAGTTCCCTGTGCTAAGTTTCTTTTCCTGTCTATCTTCATAGCACTTACTCTACAGGTGGTTCATAGTCATTCTCAGTTTACTTATGTATTAGTATATTCATTCACTCATTGTTTAAGAGACATTTATTGAGCATCTTCTACCAAGCACTGCATTAAAATTAAATGAGATGATGAATCCAAGTAGCTAATGTAACAATTTGTTAGACTTAATAGATAATGGGTTAAAAGAACTAATCAAGTACCTACTATGTGGTAGAAATGTCACCTAAAGAGACACCCACAAAAGAGGTCAGCTGGCAACACCAGTCACACAGCCAATGTAGACATTAATTCCAAGGCTGGGCAGGATCTTAAGTGTAGTGCCAACCGTATTATTAACCTCACTTTCCCCACCCCCACACCTGTTTTCCTCCTTCTTTGCCCTGCCTTGTGCCCCATGGCGCTAACCTCAGGTGTCCATGCTCTGGCTCCCAACTGGCCAATGGGAGGTTGTGAAAAAGAGTGGGAGAGAAGAGGACGGCATGTATATTCCCTGCTCTCTTCTTGTTTGGAGCTGTGATTTCTGGTCATGGCCATGTCTGTCTGAGGCTACAGCTCCTGGCAGGCAGTACTACTCTATAGGCCCTGCCCTGGCAGAGCTCCAGTATCCGCAAGTTTCCCCTGCCCTTTCAAGTCTAGTAGAAACAGCATCCACTACCCAGCTAGTCTCTGGGCCTTGCTGTTGTTGCTTCATCGATAAGTCGTGTCCAACTCTTTGTGACCTTGTGGACTGCAGCATCCCAGCCTTGTCTGTCCTTCACTATCTCCCATAATTTGCTCAGATTCATGTACATTGAGTCGAAGATGCTATCTGACCATCTCATTCTCTGCCCCCCCTTCTCCTTTTGTCTTCAATCTTTCCCAGCATCAGGGTTTTTTCCAATGAGTGGGCTCATGGCATCAGGTAGCGAAAGGATTGGAGCTTCAGCTTTAGCATCAACACTTCCAGTGAATATTCAGAGTTGATTTCCTTCAAGATCGACTGGTTTGATCTCCTTGCTATGCAAGGGACTCTCAAGAGTCTTCTCCAGTACCACAATTTGAAAGCATCAATTCTTCAGCACTCAGCCTTCTTTAAGGCCCAACTCTCAAATCTGTACATGACTACTGGAAAAACCATAGCTTTGACTATACAGACCTAGCAATCCACTCCACTATCCTTGCCTGAAAAACCTCAGGGACAGAGGAGCTTGGCAGGCTACAGCCCCTGGGTTCACAAAACAGCAGGACACAGCCGAGCGAGCGTGCGTCTGTGTCATCACCCCTTGATCTTGCCCTCAGTGTCTCTGAATGTGGCTCCTTCACTGAAGGCTCCTGACCCATCTGAGTTGGCGTCTATGTCCTACTGGGACTCTGACCAGTAGACCCACTGTAGCGATCAATAGTTCAGAAAATGGCCATTATCTCATCACAAAGCTGTCATAACACAACAATTACAGACTTGAGGGCTTATAAACAACAGAAATGAATTTTTCACAGTCCTGGAGGCTGGAAGTCTAAGATCAGAGTGCCAGCATGATCAGGTGAAGGCCCTCTTCTATGTGGCCGACTTATGGTGGAAGGGATGAGGGAGCTCTGTGGGGGTCTCTTTTATAAGGACACTAATTTCATTCATGAGGGCTCCACCCTCATCACCTTTGTATCTCCCAAAGGCTCTGCCTCCTAATAGCATAACACTGGGAGTTGGGATTTCAACACTCAGAACACAACAGTCAAGCAGTGTGATTTCAGATTAGACGCTGTGACATAATGTAGAACTTAATGCTCCTGTAATGCACTTTTGCTTCTGTACTTTGCTTGCTGCTCGTGAAACCAAAGTTACTCCATTTTAAGATAAGGTTGTTTTTAAGTAAAGATTCCTAAAATTGTTTTTGAAAAAATAAATTTTAAAAAAATATATAAAATAATGTATAAGGTATGGATAGATATATATCATATATACATAAGGGTTTCCTTGGTGACTCAGAAGGTAAAGAATCTGCCTGCAGTGCAGGAGACCTGGGTCCGATCCCTGGGTCAGGAAGATCCCCTGGAGAAGGGAATGGCAACCCGCTCCAGTATTGTAATATATACATATTATTTTATATCTACATATTATTTATTTTCTACCTACATATTATTTTGTATCTACTCCTCACCCCTCCTTCCTAGTATTTAGAAATACCACATTGGCTAACTTTTGACATAATCCTAAAGAGAGCATCCTCTCACTCATGGCCTAGTCTTTACAGCTGTGCCCTCTCCCCCTCCCACTGACACAGCTGCCCTTCCAATTCTGTAGATTGGCATTAAGTTCACTGTGCCCCACAGAGCTTCCTGGAGGCATCTACAGGTACCAGCACCCATTGCCTTATGTTCGTCACTCTTGGCAACAGCTGTGCCCACACCTTGGGATCAAACTGGTCTGTTTCCTTCCAGCTTATAGATTGTACCTTGTCCTCAGCTTTAGTGAGGAGGCAGCTGTGGGGAGATTAGCCTTGCAGGTGACGAAAGATAAGGTGAGATGAATGGAGAGGGTAGCATGGAAGCATATACACTACCATATGTAACATAGGTAGCCAATGGAAATTTGCTATATGACTCAGGGAACTCAAACTGGGGCTCTGTAACAGCCTAGAGGGTGGGAAAGGGTGGGAGGGAGGTTCAAGAAGGAGGGGTGATATGTACACCTATGGCTAATTCCTGTCAGTATATGGCAGCAATCAAACCAATACTATAAAGCAACTATCCTTCAATTAAAAATGAATTTTTAAAAGAAAAGTAGCTTTGTCAATTGAACTGTCATTCCCTGGGTGGTGGGTGCTAGGTGCATTCTTTCTTCAGCATTTATTCATTTGATGTTGATTTCAGGCCAAGAATATGCAGAGTGGCCACAACATCAGGCTCTGGGGACCCACTGATGAACTGGCCAAAGAACGAGACTTTGAGCTCTGTTGGGGAGGAAAAGAGAGAGAGAGAGGAGGATGTGCCAGTGCAAACCAGTTTGCTGAGACCATATTTCTTTGCAGGAGGAACTGCCTGAAGGAAAACGGTAGGTTCCCTCCACTCCACTCCACGGGCAAGGGACCCAAGGGAAGCTTTGCAGAATCAGGAAGGCCCTGGGGTGGCATCTGAGGAAACTCTGAGAACCGACCAGCCAGCCAGCCAGATCTGCATCACCCAGTTGGCTGCTAATTGCTGGGCGTTGCTCCTGAAGGGCCGGGGCAGCACCCAGCAATGGCACTGCAGAGGGTGATATTCACATGGCTATTTACGGGAGGATCAGCAAGCTAAGGAATGATGATACATGTTGTTCAACAAGAAAAATGAGTTGTATGTCCTCCCTGGTATCCAGGGAGCTGGTTCAGGGTTGCCCCATACCTCTCCCTTGACTAATTATCTCCCCTTTCGATCGTGTCCACGATTGCAAAACAGAGATGGTGCTATAATTTCTCATCTGCCCATGGCAGCTGATTAGAGATAAGACTGAACAAATCGGTTTGTTGAACAGCATCCCATGCCCGGAAGCTCACTTCTGGGTACAGGGTGCCCCGTGGCAAGGCGTAGCCCGAAAGACTCACCCAGGCAGTGATCGGGAGGGCCGATAAGAGGGTTGGTTCCTGTAGTCACAGTCTGTTCAGAAACTCCCCAGTGGTCACAGGTTGGGGAAAATTCCCACCCTCCCACATTAGTTAGGTCAATGCCTCAGGTCACAAGTAGGGAGGAGTACTTAGGAGAAAAATGTGCAAGGGGTGCTGTAGCGACACACCTAGAACCCTGGAGGCTGAAACTAAGCCAGGAGAAGAGCCAGGAGACCGTGTGCTGCTGCTGCTGCTAAGTCACTTCAGTCGTGTCCGACTCTGTGTGACCCCATAGACAGCAGCCCACCAGGCTCCCCTGTCCCTGGGATTCTCCAGGCAAGAACACTGGAGTGGGTTGCCATTTCCTTCTCCAATGTGTGAAAGTGCAGTCGCTCAGTCATATCTGACTGGTAGTGACCCCATGGACTGCAGCCTACCAGGCTCCTCTGTCCATGGGATTTTCTAGGCAAGAGTACTGGAGTGGCTTGCCATTGCCTTCTCCGGAGACCGTGTGAGGCAAAAGTAAATACATAGACCTGAACTATGGCCTCTCCTAGAGCTCCACGGCCTCTGTCATTTAGTTCCTGGAGCAGATGAAATTTAAAAGGCTACAGTGTGGATAAAGAGATGCAGTACGTGGGTTTCGTAAAGCTGCTGGCTTTTTGAGTCGAGGGCATGAAGGAGAGGAGGAAAAATGATATTGACTCAGCCACTGGAGGTTAAAAGTAAATACTGTCAGTGTAAATAATTAGACTTTTAAAGAGAATATTTCACACCATTTCACAGGCACCCATGGGAGCTGGGAAGAGGAAGTTAAGATGGGCATAAATCGCTGAGGGCACCTTTCACTTTTTCACTCCATCTTCAGGGGATGCTAAGAGGCATTAAGAGGAGAATGGAGAGAGTGGCTGGGGTCCAAAGACCCCCTGGCTTGTCTGCAAATTGGGCGTTACCTTGTGCTGTGCTGTGCTTAGTCACTCAGTCATGTCTGAGTCTTTGTGACACCATGCACTGTAGTCCCCAGGCTCCTCTGTCCATGGAGATTCTCCAGGCAAGAATCCTGGAGTGGGTTGTCATGCCCTCCTCCAGGGGATCCTCCCAACCCAGGGATTGAACCCAGGTCTCCAACATTGCAGGTAGATTCTTCACCATCTGAGCCACCAGGGAAGGGAGTTACTGTGTGTGTGTGTGTGAGTGTGTGTGTGTGTGTGTGTGTGTGTGTGTGTATAAGCCCAAATGACACTATGGTGTCATCTGAATTCGTCTGCAATTCGTCTGTCAAAGAATTCATCTGCAGCACGGGAGACTTGTAGGAAACTCGGCTTATATCCCTGGGTCACAAAGATCCCTTGGAGTAGGAAATGGCAACCCACTCCAGTATCCTTGACTGAAAAATTTCCAAGGACAGAGGAGTCTGGCAGGCTACAGTCCATGGGGTTGCTAAGAGTAAGACAAGACTGAGCATGCACACATTATCATCATATATATATATACACAACTATGCATACACACACATATGTGTGTATATATATATATGTTCTTGGGGATTTATTAATGTGACTTTGAGAAAAAAAATCAGTGTGGCCCTATTTAGTCCATGATTTGAGAGGTAGCCTATTGAGCATGACCTTGGGCAAGTGACTTTACTTACCTCTCTGTACTTCAGCATCCACATCTGCTAAATGAGGGAAAATGGAAGTATATATTGGCTAGGTCAGTATATTTAAAGTACTCCCAGCAGTGCCTGGCATAACATAAGTGTTCTCTGAGTGACATTGATCATTAATGTATCACAGACATCACTGATTATAAAAATGCTAAATTCACTTACATTAAAAAATCATTTGACTATGTTGATCTTTTCTACTTAATATTTCTTTCTGGTTCAGCCTTGGGAGATTGTGTCTTTCTAAGAATTTATCCATTTCTTCTAGGTTGTTCATTTTATTGGCATATAGTTACTTGTAGTTGTCTCTCATGAGCCTTTTTATTTCTGTGGTGTAAGTTGTAACTTCTTTTTCACTTCTGATTTGATTGATTTGAGTTTTCTCCCTTTTTTTTGTGATGAGTCTGGCTAAAAGTATATCAATATTGTTTATCTTTTCCAGGAACTAGCTTTTAGTTTCATTAATCTTTTCTATTATTTTTTTAGTCTCTATTTCATTTATTTCTGTTCTGATTCTTTATAATTTCTTTCCTTCTACTAACTTTGAGCTTTGTTTATTCTTCTTTTTTTAGCTCTTTAAGGTGTAAATTTAGGTTGATTGTTTGAGTTTTTCTGGTTTCCTAAGGTAGATTTGTATTGCTAGACATTTCCCTCTTAGAACTGCTTTTGCTGCATCCCATACATTTTGGATCATGGAGTTTTCATTTTCATTTGTCTCTAGGTATTTATAAGCACGTGTGTGTGAGTGTGTGTGTGTGTAACATGTTAAGACTTGACCCACTCAGGGAGTGGAGGATACAGGAAAACTGGGAAGGAGGTGTGAGGATACTTACAGCTTCTAGAACAAAACTTCTAGCTGATTTTGTCACTCTGCCTTCCTGCTGACTCCTGGCAGAACTGGCTTGCTGAGCCCACAGTCCCAGCATCTCCTCTAGTCCTGCGTGTCCTGGTAACACACGGTGCCCAAGGGGCCTTTATGAAATTAAGCCAGGCTTTCCATCTGATGCTCAGAGACAGGCAGGCAGGGGTTGGGGGAAATATGCTTTCTGAGCTTATCTCCGCTCCCTTGGCCCAGTTTCTTGCCTCCTACCAGAAACCTAGAGGGAGCTTGTTGGTGGGTGTGACCTGACTCATCTGACATTAGACAGCAAGAGATTCGTGGAAACATCAGCCCTTCCCACTTCCCACTCTCTGCCCATAGCTCTGACCCTGAGAAAGCAAACTGAAGTGCATGGATCCCGTGGGACGCTGAGCCAAGGGCTTAACATAGCCCTGCAGGTAGTCAAGGAAAGTCTGTGGGCCCGCGTACCTGCTAACCAGCCCTGCTCTGATGGGCTCTGCTCCTTCCGTCTCCTCTCACCACCTCAGAGAGGTGGCCACCACAGGACTGTCACACTCTCTCTGTAGAGACTCAGGGAGCACTCTGTCACTGCCTCCAGGGGCCCCTTGGAAATGAACTTCGAAAGAATTCTGTTCTGCTTGTAGCACCAAATGTCCTTGGAGGCAACCCAAGATTGACTTGCCTTATCCTGAAGTCTGCCTGGTGACCAACTGGGTCATGGCAATGTTCCACTGCAGGCAGAGAAATTAAACCATCCCAGGCACCTATGCCCCCTACCAGATCCTTCTGAGACTGGGGCAGTGTCTGACCTCCTCATGACCCCAGCCCTGCAGCAGGTGGGTGTGCTCAGGTCTGTGGGGATCTGTGCCCTCTGACCAGCAGGGCCCAGGGCTTCCTCTCCCACATCTGGACTGAGACTCCTGCACACCAGGCTCCTTTGGGAAATGGAGAGATGGGAGAGGATTAGGGAGACGGTCAGGTGCCCCAAATCCTTGGGAGCAGCTGAAAGACTGACAAGAAGGAATTAAGTCTGAGTAAGTCCCTGGACTTGGAGTGGGTAAGGTCTAAGCTGAAGTAGTCACAACAATGTGGAACTGGAACAGGGATAAACAGACCATAGAAACAGAAAAGAGGGCCTGCAAACAGACGCATTTATGCTAGAATACAGTTAAAGTATGGGCACGTGTGCTCCGTTGCTCAGTCATGTCCGATTCTTTGCAACCCCATGGACTATAGCCCACCAGGCTTCTCTGACCATGGAATTTCCCAGGTAAGAATACAGAAGCAGGTTTTTGTTTCCTATTCGAGGGGATCCTCCTAACCCAGTACAGGTGACTATTAACTGATTATGAAAAGAAAAAATGGTCTCCTCCATATATGATGCTGGGTAAACTGGTTAACCATTTGTTAGGAGGAAGAAACTCAAATCATTACCTACACCATACACACACAAATAAATTCCAGGTTGACCAAAAATCACATGGTTTTAAAAATGGTTTGAACATTTTGTTAAGTGAAATAAGCCAGTCACAAAAGGGCAAATCCTGTTCTATATACACTTAAGTGAGAAACCAAGAATAGTCCAGTTTGTAGAGACAGAAAGTAGAATGGTATTGCCAGGGTTTGGGAGGGGGTGGGGCACAGGGAGTTATTGTTTAATGAGGACAGAGTTTCCGTTTGAGAAGATGAAAATGTTCTGGAGATGGCTGGCTGGTGGTGACGGTTTCACAATAATGGGTAGTTAATGCCACTGAACTGAACATTTAAGATGATTAAGATGATAACTTTTATGCTAGGTGCACTTTACCATGATTAAAAATTTAAAAATTTTTAATGTTATATTTTTTAAAATTATAGGAACACGAATTCCCAGTTGGCCCTAGTGGGAAAGAACCTCCCTGTCAATGCCAGGAGACATAAGAGACAATGCAGTTTTGATCCCTGGGTTGGGTAGATCCCCTGCAGGAGGGCCTGGCAATCCACTCTGGTATTCTTGCCTGGAAAATCCCATGGACAGAGAAGTTTGGTGGGCTACAGTCCATAGGGTTGCGAAGAGTCGGACACGACTGAAGCTTCTAGAACAGCAGAGAATAATACCATAGTCTTCATAATCTTAGGATGAGGATGTCCTTTACTGTGTCTTAAGCAAGGTGTGAGATCTGAATCCAGAAAAGAAAAGATTGACAGAGTTCAAATCACGATTGCATTCAGTGACATGACTAATGGATGTTCTAGTGACAGGAGAAGAAAAGAAAGTAATAATAGATCCCCTGCTTGGGGTGGTAGAGCTCCAGGAATTTCTCACCCTCGGTCACCTTTGAAAGTCTGACCTTTTCATACAACGCCTATTGTGTTATTTGCCTCTTTTTCCTTTATATTCCTGATTGACTTAAGTGAGGAATGTTTTACATATAGTAAAATGCACGTACTTAAAAATGTCTATTCCCAGGAGTTTCGATCCATTTCTATTGTCATGGAACCATCTCTAGATCAAGATACAGATACTTCCCATCATCCTCACGGTCCCGTCACTTGCCTCCTTTCCCCAGGACTCTAGACTGGTTTACTGTTCCAACACTTTGCCTGTTTTTGAGAAGATCCTAGAAATGGAACCACAGAGAGGGCAGTCTTTTGTTTCTGATTTCTCTCACTTAACACAATGCTGTTGAAACTCATCGTGCTGTTGTGTGCCTTGATATCTTGTTCCTTTTTATTACTGAGTAGTTCTCCATTGTATGGAGTCACCACAGGTCCTTTACCTGTTCACCTGTTGATGGACGTTTGGGATCTTTCCAACTGGAGGCTATTACAAACAATTATTGCTAAGAACATTTGTGTGTAACATAGGCTTTCACTTCTCTGGGGTAAACACCTAGGAATGGCATTGCTGGCTCATTTGGTCACTGTGTGCTTTAAACTAGTTTTTAACTTCAATTCCTTTTGGAAAAAAAAGTCGATGTCACTACTGTGATGAAAAGACAGTATCCCTTGCGATAAAGCAGAGTTTACCATAACAATAAAAACCTCAGGATTTAAATAGACACAAAGGTATTGTGTTTCGTATGCAAATACTGAGTCCACAACTTTCTGCGTGGCAAGGCTCTTACACGCCTGAGAGATCCTTTCTCCAGTCAAAGGCTTTGGGCCTTGGGTTAGTCACTGAGAACTCTCTCTGCTAAAGGAGGGAGCTTAGCAGGTGTTGTTGTTCAGTTGTTCAGTCGTGTCCGACTCTTTGTGACCCCATGGACTGCAGCACGCCAGCCTTCCCTGTCCTTTACCATCTCCCAGACGTTGCTCAAACTCATGTCCATGGAGTCGGTGATGCCATCCAATCATCTCGTCCTCTGTCATCCCTTTTCTGCCTGCCTTCAACCTTTCCCAGCATCAGGTTCTTTTCCAATGAGTCAGCTCTTGCATCAGATGGCCACAGTATTGGAACTTCAGCTTCAGCATCAGTCCTTTCAATGAATATTCAGGGTTGATTTCCTTTAGGATGGACTGGTTGCAGATATTGGAGGAGTGTTAAAATTGGACCGGGTTGATTGCAAGGGAGGGAATGTTACTTAATACCATGCAAGTATGTCACCTGTAATCACTGCCTGAGAAGGAAAAAAGACGACACTGTCAGGGATTTTGCTTACCCCTGAAATCAAGGACAAAGCCCTTCAGCAACATACAGCTATTTAACAAAAAAATTATAAAGTGCTTATTACGGGCCAGCACTGTTGTCAGCGCTTTACAATGTTTACCTCATGAATGATAGACAGGGTAGAACTGTGTTTTATGCGAAGTAAAACACAGACTTAGCTGTTACTAGTGAGAATAAAGGTTTCTAAAATGTTTATTTTATTTTAGCATAGTTGATTTACAATGTTGTGCTAATTTCCGCTGTATAGCAAAGTAATTCACTTATATATATATGTGTGTATATATATATTCTTTTTTATATTCTTTTCCATTATGTTTTATCACAGGATCTTAAATATAGTTCCCTGTGCTATATAGTTTTTTGACCAAATTAAGTAATATTCCAAGTAATGTACACATAAGCCCTCAAATGTACATTTGAGCCCCTGGTCAAATCAGAAGCCACAGTCAGAGGTGAGCCTGGTCATGATGGTATTGGGCCCCTGTACATCTTACACTTCGGAGAAGGCAATGGCACCCCACTCCAGTACTCTTGCCTGGAAAATCCCATGGACAGAGGAGCCTGGTGGGCTGGAGTCCATGAGGTCGCTAAGAGTCGGACACGACTTTTCACTTTCACTGTTCACTTTCATGCTTTGGAGAAGGAAATGGCAACCCACTCCAGTGTTCTTGCCTGGAGAATCCTAGGGACAGGGGAACCTGGTAGGAGGCCACCTCTGGGGTCACACAGTCAGACACAACTGAAGTGACTTAACAGCAGCAGCAGCAGCACACCTTACACTTAGAGGCTCAAATGCCAACCCCTGTAACGTGGCAGCAGTAGCCCCAGAATTGTCCACAGTCATGGATTTGGAATCAGATCCAGGTCAGTGACCAGAGCCTGCCAAGGACCAGGTATGCAATTAGGCAAGCAACTTAGTCGCTCTGTGCCTCACTTTCCTCATCTGTGAAATGGGAATAAAAAATAGTAGTTGCTCATAGGCTCTGTACATTAATTGGAAGAATGGCATGAGATAATAGGAGAAAGACATTTGGCACAGTGCCTGGCAAGTAGCCCTCGATGAATATCAGATGTTCTAGCTTGCATTATAACAATAACATAAATGCTAGAACGTGGGGTGCTCTGCTGATTAAGGAGATTATGGGTCATTCTGCCAACAAATGGTTATGGTCAAACAGCCACTGTGTGCCTGGGACTGTCTTAGATTCTGGATCCCTAGTGGTAGGAAAGGAAACAGGCCTCATGAAGCTTGTACTCAGTGGAACACAGAAAATAAGCATGAAAACAATAGATAAAATAATCTGGGGTTTCAATAAGTGCTATGAAGATGATAAGCTAGGTAATTTGATACAATGAAATTGAGTATTCTTTGGTTTGGTCAGCAAGGGCCTCTCTGAGGGTCTAATGACCTAGATGACAATGAAGAGTCAGAAAAGGTTTTGAAAAGATGGGGAAGGGAAATGGAATGACAATGAGCTTTCCTAAAAAAATGATTAACATGTGCAAAGGCCCTGGGATTACTGGGTTTGAGGGCAAAATAGGCCAGAGGAAGAGTTATGTGAATGTCTGATTATCTAGGGCCTGGAAAGTCATTGGAATAGTTTGTATTTTATTCTGGTTGGAGTGGAAATATTTTCCTTAAAGTATTTTAAGCCACGGAAAGGAGTAATTGGATTTGAGTTTCAGGGAGCAAGAACAGAATCAGGGAGCCCAATTAGTAGGCTGTTGAAGGCATCCAGTCAACTGATGTTGGTGGCATGGACCAGGCTGGTCACTGTGCAGTTGGTGAGAAGTGGTCCTATACAGGATGACTTTTGGAGTTAGAGAGGACAGGCATACTGATGGATTAGAGAAACAGTGTGAGCAGATGAACGGAGTCGAAAAGAGTGCCACATTTTTGGACCCAGCAGCTGGTGAATGGTGTCGCCACTTTCTATGATGGATAATGATGGGAGAAGAATAGGTACATTTGGAGCATTGTCAAGTGTGAGTTTGTCTGTTAGACTATTGTAAAGGGAGTGCAGTGTCTAGAATCCAGGGGAGAGATCCAGGTTAAAAATGAACATTTCAGATAAAAATACAATATATTCTAAATCCATTGTAGCAGAAGGCATCACCCAGAGAGAAAAAATAACTAGAGAAGATGAGTTAAGCTCTTCAACACTCAGTAGCCCAATAGAGAAACACATTTGAGAAATGCTACATACCACATTCCCTTCTTGGAGATTCTCAACATCCACCAGCATATTAAATGCACTGATAAGTCCCTCAGTCAGTAAAGAAGGCTGCTTACATTTCTTTAACTTAGGATTTCCTAAAGGCATATGATCATGGAAAACTTTTTGTATATAAAACCGTTTAACATGCCATAGGAAGTCAAGCAGATCAAGAACTCAAGCTGGGTCTTCAAGGATGAGTGGAATCAGGGTGATTTATGTCTAGGAGAGCATCAAGAACAGGCAAAATTCTTCTGTGAAGGGCCAGATAGGGCAGATTTTAGGCTTTGTGGGCCATGTGGTCTGTGTTGCAACTGCTCAGCTTTGCCACTGCAGCACAAAGGCAACCACAGACAATATGGAAATGAACGGGCATGGCTACATGCCAGGAAAACTGTGTTTCCAAAGTCAGGCAGCAGGCCAGATGCGGCCCGTGGGCCATAGGTTGTTGACATCATCCTGGGTTCTAGGATAAGGAAATCTTAAGAAGGCCAAAGACAGAGGGAAGTGTGATCCAGAGGGGAGAACAGGGCAGAGTAAGGGAGGAAGGAGAAGGTCTGGGGGAAAATAAGGAGTCAGTCTGGCTGGAGCAGGGGGGCGCTCTTCACTCTTCTGTGGGTCTCTCAACAACCTAGGAGGAGGGTCCCAGGATCCATTTCTACAGGTACAGAAGTTAGGCTGGGACATTGAGCAACCTACCCAGCTGGGACCCCAGCCCACATCACCTTATGCTGAGCACGATGCAGGATAACCCACAGGAGAGAGGCCTGAGAAGACAGTCCTGCAGCCAGGCTGCACCCCACTCTGTGGGCGGAACTGTATTCAGAGGCCATCTCCACCTCCTCCCCCTCACCCAGATCGAATGGCAGTTCGTCCAGGTCCCATGCCAGGCTGCCAGCTTGCACCACCCCCTTCCTCCCCCACTCCAGCAGATGAAAGGAAACATTGCCTCACCAAACGGGGGAGATATGTGAATTAACAAATGCCAGCGCCTCCGGTGCCATGATAGCAAAAAGAGATCCAAGGAAACACTGATATTTATTTATCTGGTGTTTTCTTTCAGATCTAGCAATGTGACAATAACACGTGTCACTGTCAGCCCAGGCCCTGCTGGCAACACCTTGAAAACTACGTGGAGGTTCAGAAAATAAACAGCAGTCGCTCTGATTCCAGTGATAAAATACCAGTGTAAGGAGAGCCTCCTGGGATCCATAATCTGGAATTGTCAGGGGATAAGAATTGTCTGTCTTTTTGATAAAAGATGTCAGCTACCCTTCTGGGTTTTAAACAGAAAGAAACACTTCTGATTATGAGACTGGTTGTATATTGTGAAGTCTGTTGAAAGAATCAGTGTGTGCAATGAATGTGCTTCCCTTGCCCATCAATGTCCTTAAAATTTCCTTATCAGAAGAAAATTCAGCCAAATCAGAGTTCCAGAAAGTACACAACTCTAAAGTGCCTTGTTTTGCTCTGAGCTGTTGCCTCGTGAAGGCTGAAGTTTCCTGATTACTATTCTGTTCAAAAAGCCTTCAAAGACTGTTCCAGAATTGGCAATTATTATTTTTTTTAAGGCTTAGGACTAATTAGCCTCATGAAAGATTGTTTCGTTGTTTGCGGTTTGTGGTTGTTATATGGCTTGTTTTGCCTTGAAAAATGCTGCAATTGCTTTTTTCTTTCTCAATTGAAATTCAACAGGGGAAAAAATAGCCCAATTAGGAATCATCAGTGGACTGCCTCACACATAAGCCCGAATAAATAAATATTTATTGAATGAGTGAATGAATGGATGAATATTAAAGAGCTTCACATCCTGGGACAGACTAAGGATCCAAAAGAAGAATTTAAATAACCATCAAGACCTGTTGATCAAGGCAAGCAAGAGGATCAGTCTTATGAATACTGGGCAAACTCAGTGGGCCTCCAGAACACCGTAAAAGGTCATTTATTCATTCAACAAACCTCCAAGGAGTGTTCACTCTGCCCCAGGCTTCTGCTGGGGGCTGAGGGTACAGTGGGAAACAGGATGCTACAGTCCCTGATGCTAGTGAAGTTCATATTCTAATGGGAGGATGGCAGACAAAGCACAAGTACATAAACTAAGGAAGAAATTTAGGTTTAAGAATTTAAGTGCGTTGGAGGTTAACAGGAAGGATAACTGGTCTGGTTAGGGAGGTTGTGCGTGTGGTGTGTGTGTGTACTCAGTTGTGTCTGACTCTTTGCAACCCTATGAACTGACCCCACCAGGCTCCTCTGTCCATGGGATTTTCCAGGCAAGAATATTGGAGGCTGGGGATTCTCAGTTCAAGAGGTGCCTTTTGGTCTGAGCTATGAAGTATGAGAAGGCACCAGCCACATGAAATCATGGATGGCTGTGGAATATGAATTAAATGTTCTTCAGAAGGTATTCAGGGGCTTCCCCAGTGGTTCAGTGGTTAAGAATTTGCCTGCCAATCCCTGGTCCAAGAAGACCTCACTTGCCACCAGGCAACTAAGCCCGTGTGCCGCAACTTCTGAAGCTGGTGCACCCTAGAGCCTGTGCTCCGCAACAGCAGAAGCCACATCAATAAGAAGCCCACGCACTGCAACAAAGAGTAGCTTCTACTCACTGCAACCAGAGAAAGCCTGCGCGCAGCAGTGAAGACCCAGCGTAGCCAAAATAAATAAATAAAATTTTTTAAAGTTAGTAAAAATAATAAAAAGAATGTGTTTGTCTCCTGTGGCTGCTGCAACAAATTACCACAAACTTGATGGCTCAAAAACAATAGACGTTTATTCTTTCAAGTTTTGGAAGCCAGAGTCTAAAATTAGTTTCATTAGGCTGACGTTAAGATGTGAGCAGCTCCCCACTCCCTCCGGACGCTCTAGTGGAGAATCCTTTCCTTGCCTCCTCCAGCTCTGGAGGCCGTCGGCATCCCTTGGCTTGTGGCTGCATCTTTCCAACCTCTGCCTCTGTCTTCACCTGGGCTTCTCCTTTGTATGTTTCTCCTCTTCTGAACCCTCACCAGAAGGGACTTGAATGTTCATATTTTTGCCAACAGTCTGATTAAGATGATGTAGGCTTTTTCTTTCCTGTGCCTCAAAGTTATTCCAGATTTCACCCATAATTCAATGCCAGAGCCACTTCCACCTGTTCAGACATTTGTTACAGGAGCACTCCACTTCCTGGCTGCTAGTTAAAAATCTCTTGAGTTAATTGATTTGTTTGTAGTATTGTTGTTGAATCACCAAGTCGTGTCTGAGTCTTTTGTGACCCCATGGACTGCAGCCCACCAGGCTCCTCTGTCCATGGAATTTCCCAGGCAAGAATACTGGAATGTGCAGCTGTTTTCTTCTCCAGGGGATCTTCCAGACTCAGGGATCGAATCCATGTCTCCTGCTTGAGAGGCAGCTTCTTTCCCACTGAACCACTATGGAAGTGCTTATAGTATTGGGTTGGCCAAAAAGTAAAATCTTACAGAAAAATTCAAATGAACTTTTTGACCAAGCAATGCAGTCAGTCTTGGCTATCTGCTCAATGGCCATGTCATGATGGAATGCTTTAGAGGTCATGTAAGGTATTCCTTTAGGACTTTTTTTTTATTATTATTTTAACCATCATCTTGGGTAGGGGGATACACCTGAGTGTATTATGATACACAGTATTTTCCAAAACAGATAATACTCACTATAATTTTATCTTTCCTGGATAGCCCTGGGGTCATTAGGATGAGCATCTATAGCTGTAAGAAAGCAAGAAGCTACCTTAAAGGCCATTAAGCACAATCCTGGGGCCCCCACACTAAATATTCAGAATCTGCTAGATTTTGTGCTTAAAAGTGGTGGCCTCCCAATACTGCTTCAATAATTCATTCTTTTCCAACTTGGGTTTTCTCCGAGGCTCCATGCACCCAGGATCTCATGCTTCTGACTTCCACGTTGGGAACACTCGGCCCTTTCTGGAAGTTCTGCCACAAAGAAATGAATCTGGGTCATTGTGGTCTTTGCCAAACACAAATGGATGTGTCACTGCCCTCTTGCCGTGTTTACCCTCCTCCCCCATTTGCCTGGTAGCTCAGACAGTAAAGAATCTACCTACAAGGCAGGAGACCCAGATTCCATCCCTGAGTCAGGAAGATACCCGTAGAAGAGAATGGCTACCCACTCCAGTATTCTTGCCGGGAGAATCCCATGGACAGAGGAGCTGGGCGGGCTACAGTCCATGGGGTTGCAAAGAGTCGGATATGACAGATTTTCACCCATCCATTTGCATGCTTAAAACCATTTAATAGCTTCTCTGTTTCTTTGATGAAGCCCAACCCATTCCATGGCCTTAACACAGACAGCAAAATCCAGCCTAGTGAAGCTGATCCTTCAGAGCCACTCCCACATTCTGTACTCCAGCCACCCCTGCCTCTTCAGGCCCTGGTATCTGCCATGCTCTCCTCTGCCACTGGGCCTTTGCACATGCAGTTCCCTCCACCAGGAGAGCTCTTCCTTCCCCATTTCTCTCTTGTGCATCGAGTTCCTCTCATGATTCAGATCTCTGCGCCAGTTGCTCTTCCTTGGAGAAGCTTCTCCTGACTTTTCTGACCAGGTCTTTCTTCCCTATAGGATCCCAAAGCACTAGATTGCTTTCCTCTGTAACTCTCATCTCTGATGAACAAATTTGCATTTATTCACATGATAATAGGGCTTCCCTGGGGGCTCAGACAGTAAAGAATCTGCCTGCAATGCAGGAGACCTGAGTTCCATCCCTGGGTCAGGAAGGAATGGCTAACCACTCCAGTTGGAAGGATTGATGCTGAAGTTGAAATTCCAGTATTTTGGTCATCTGATGGGAACAGCTGACTCATTGGAAAAGTCCCTGATGCCAGGAAAGATTGAGGGCAGGAGGGGAAGAGGGTGTCAGAGGATGAGATGGCTGGATGGCATCACCGATGCAATGGACATGAACTTAGGCAAACTTCGGGAGATGGTGAGGGACAGAGGCCTGGTGTGCTGCAATCCATGGGGTCGCAGAGTCGGACATGACTGGGCAACTGAACAACAACAACTCACTCCAGTATTCTTGCCTGTAGAATTCTGTGGATAGAGGAGCCTGGTATGCTACAGTGTAGTGGGTCGCAAAGAGCAGGACACTATTGAGCAACTAACACACACACACACACAATAATACAACCCCAGGCTTTCCCCTTAGTCTAGCTCATTCATGCCGAAGGTTGAATGGTTGAATGGTTCTCTTCACTGCACTGTCCCCCACACATCATGCAGTTGCTGCTGGAGACTTGTTGAAGGAAGGAATGAATGAGTGACCTGCCAACATCCTAGATCGCCAGTGGCCAAGGATGACCTTCAAGAGCATTGCCTTTATATCCTTTAAGAAAAGATGAGTCACCGTTCTTTCAGAAGACTCTCGGAAAAGTTGGGCCCCACCTTCAACAATGCATACACATCTGTTTCAGCCTGGGCAGGCCTGGGCCTGCCACTTTCCAAGAAAATAACGTGACTCTTGCCATCCTATGTGCCTTCCAGGGCACTAACCCCAGCCCATACTGGCGTTCACAGTCCCAATGGACAAGCACCATTCCATGTCCCATTAAGCAGACTCCTATTCTTCTCGTTCTACATACTGACCGGGTCAGGTACTCCCTCCACGCTCCAAAGTGGGCAGAAGGCGAAGAGCCACGTCCTTCTGGGGGCTGGGCAGTGCCTGAGCAACCGCATCCACTGCCCCAGCTCACCCAGCAACAGAAAAGGAGGAGGCAGCGAGGTCCCTGCCTAGAAAAGGAGGCAGGTTCCTCCAGTACCAAGGAGAATGGGTCACCTTCCCAGAGTGCAAGACAAAACTTCATCAAGCCCTGGGGAACATCTCCCAGCAGTGAGAAGGGGAGGACTTGACCTGGTGCATGGGTGGCCTTCTGGGCAGAACACAGCATTTCCATGGTTGCCAGGAGGTAGACTCCAGACAGCAACTGCCTGTGTCCCTTCGGCATTTAATTTAACCTCCAGTGCCTCAGTTTTCTCATCTGGAAAATAGGCTTAAAAATAGCACCTATATCATAAGGTTGATATGAAGATTAAATGAGCTGACACAGACAAAGTACCAGGGCCAGACACACAGCACAGGCATTGATACAGGTATTTATTAATAAGATTAGCTCTACTATCATTGATTATTATTGTGATAGAGGTATTATATTAATAAGATTAGCTATTACTATTATAGATTGAAGGCAGGAGGAGAAGGGGACAACAGAAGATGAGAAGGTTGGATGGCATCACTGACTCGAAGGACATGAGTTTGAGCAAGCTCTGGGAGTTGGTGATGAACAGGGAAGCCTGGCATGCTGCTGTCCATAAGGTCACAAAGAGTCAGTCGCAACTGAGTGACTGAACTGAACTGACCAATTATTATCAGCTACTACTATTACTGGTGGAATTGACATGCTAGACATTCCACTTTCCCCTTGAGCATCAAATGGTCAAGGCATAAGATGAATGGATTAATACAGTTTTCTAGGTTGGGAGATAATCTCTGTGCATACTCTTTGAGGTGTCCAAAGGCTGTTTCAGACTCTATAGTGTCTTTGAAGGGCCTGGGGAGTCCCACAGCTTTGATGCGGACAGCAGTGTGAAATGAACATCACAGGCTCAAAAAACAGACCAGGTTCAAGTCCCAGGCCTGCCCTTCGACCGTGTCACCATGACCCACCACAGACCTTGCCTTGACCTCATTTGGAAAATGGGAATAATACTAGCACCTTAGCTGTAGAGTCATCATGAGTCTTTAATAAGATAATTGACTCAAAAGCATTGAGCCTTTCTTCCAGCACAGAGTCAGTAGCGATAAATGTTGGCTTTTATTTGTTAGGGTTGGACAGAATTCAACTCTTTAAGGCCTGGGGTCCACCCACAATGGCTGAAGACGTAGGAGATACAAACTGGATCTCTAGGGTTTTTAACCTAAAACTCCTTACCCTTTTATTTTTCTACCTGTCATCATGCTCATAAAAAACCAAGAGCCCAAAGAACACTGGATGACAGGAATCAGCTGGCTGCCTGGGTTCTGGATCAGCAGGACTTGACAAGATTGTTTAGGCTTCGGACAAAGCAGCCCTGCCTGGTCACAGTGAAGATCTGTCATTTGGTTTGAAGTCCGGGATGGTTCCCCTTTCCTTCTGGACCTGTGTCAAATTCTGGCCAAAGTGCATACCAGCTGCTTGCACCCTGAATGGCTCAGCAGGCTTCTATCTTGATGAGAAGCAATTTCATAAATTCAAACGGGGCACGTTTCCTCCGCAATCTATTTAGTTTAACAAGTTAATCAGAGTTCACGAGCCCAATTTGTCACTGCGCTGTTTTCTTTCGCTTGCCATTCTAATTGTATAAATATGCCCAGAGGTTTGATGAAACTTCTAACATATCAAACAACAACAAATGGCCCACTTACAGAGTGTGTGGTAGCTATTTCAAAGCAGGGTACTTCCCTCTTGAAGCTGGAGGCTCCCGTTTCTACCCAACAGCCTGGCACAACTGGGGGTCCCCCTGCTTGGAATCAACCTGATCCCAGAGTCTGGACCACAGCAAGTAGGGAGGAAGGGGAAAGGGGAAGATGCTGCAGAACGCAGCTGTCTCTGACTCCTGGGCTAACTCCACACAACACCAAGTCCCGTCTTCTCCCAGATCTTCTCTGTCTTCGGGATTGTGCAGAAGGGCGAATGCCGAGACTTGGGAGCTTGAGAGCTCAATGCCTCTGGGGTCCAGGCCTTTTCTATTCCGTTTCTCAACTGAACTGCTTTCAATGCTTGATTTATGAAAATGTTGGTGCTGAAGCTGTGGGGCTGGTCCCTGGAAACTGATAATAAATCTAAGGCGTGGATCACAGGTGGTAGAGCTCTTTGAGCTGGATAGTGGAGAAAAAGTCTAGGAAACCGAAGCGAATGCGTCTGCATTTGCTTCTGGAAGTGTGACTTTTCGGGATTTCCTTTTTTATGTATTTTGAATTCCCTCCTGTTGGATCTAAACCTTCTGTCTCCTCGACGTTCGTGTTCACGTTTCAACCTATAAATTTCATTTTAATAAAGGAGGTGTCCAGCAAGGAGATAAAACGTTCTCTAAGACAGAAAACTTCTGTCCCCACCCCCATCTTTCACACATTTTGTCTCAAACCACAGATGTTTCCTCTGCCTTATCGGTGTGCTAAAGAGAAACCCAATATGCCGGGCTTTCAAATTTTCCGCCACAGAAACAAAGGACAACAGGAGGCGAGCAAGGCCTTGCTTTACTTGGAGCGGGGAGAGCCAAGAGGGAAATGGGAAAGGGCCAGGCGCCCCGGGAGAGGAGTAGGGACTCTGGTTACCCTGGCTCACCCCTCAGCCCCAGCTGAAACCATTCAAGTCATCAATGCTCCACCCACCTGTCGGAGCGAGGCTGCAAATGCCATCCTGATGTCACGTTCCTAATGTTCTTCCAGAGCTCTGGTTACAAGCCATGCCGGGACCATGCGCTTGGTCTCAGGCATAGCCGTCTGCCCCACCTGCCCCACCTGCCCTCAGCCCTTGGCCTCCCTTGCTGAGAATTTCCATTTCCTTGTGATGTTAATTTCACAGCCTTGGTCTGGGGACCCAGTGTCCTGAGTCAGAGCCCTTCCTGACACATCCAGGAAGCCCTACCATGAAGCACATCTTCTGCCCCATCCCATCCCACTATCTCCGATGCCCAAGCACTTTATTTAGGATTTTAATATACCCAGGATAACTTGTAATGCTCACACCCCTAGGTAGCTAATGTCATCACTAGTCACCCAGACCTCAGGAATGTCAAAGTGGCCCCTCACCCCATTCCAGCTACTTAGTACATCACCCTGTTGCCAAAACCTCTTAAATATGTTCCTGTGGGTCCCCTCCTCTTCTGGCTATGCCCCCTGCCTTAATTTACACATTCGTCTCTCATTAGACCCCAACAGGAGCAAATGCTCTATTTTAACAAACAAATATGTATATAATGTGTAATAGAAAATAGTTTTTTCATTTATAACAGTGAGTGCTGTCCTTTCAAACAGATATGTCTAAATCCAAAAGTAAGTCCATTTACACTGTGAAAACATACATAGAAGAGCCCTGCCTACCTGGTGGGCAGATTGAGCAAACAGGTTAAGAGCACACGCTCAAGTCCAAAATCCAACCCTTGCAGCTTCCCCACTGTGTGACCTCGGCCAATTCCTTAACTTCTCTGTTCCTCTCAGGATGATGGAGAGGATCAAGTGAGTTATTGCTTACCTTACACAGGGTGAGGGCCACGAGCAGTGCTGCATCACCTCTGAGGAAGTCTTGACTGGAGCACAAGGCTGCTCTGTGCCTCCTGGAGTGACACATCTAGAAGCTGAATCAGAGCATATCACATCCCTCCTGAAAGCCCTTCCTGTTGCCTGAAGGATGAAGTCCAAACCTCCCACTATGGCCCCTGATCTTCCACGGTCTGTCTCCAGCTGATTTCCACATATCCTCTCCCGGCGGTTTTTCATCTGTACTCAGTGATCCCGCAACATCACCTTCTGGCCCCCAAGTGCACCTCGTTCGTTCATGCCTCAGTGCCTTTGCACGTGCTGTACCTTCTGCCAGGCATGTCTTTCTCTTGTCTTGTCCACTGGGCAAACTTCTCCTCGTCACGTTTCACTTCCTCAAGGTAAGTTCCCTTCCACTTCTTCCTCAGACAGGGTTCAGTTCAGTCAGTTCAGTTCAGTACACTCTGAAATATCGAAAAGAAAAAAAAAAAGTACCAAAAGCAACTCCATTCACAATCAGAAACACAGCTAAAGACACAAAATTAAAATATCTATTTTTTTAAAAAAATCACAAAGTCATGTGTTAAAGATATAAAAGGATTTGGTTTATAATTTATCTCAAGAAAAATGGAAGAAGAATTATTTCCAATACATTTATCTGATGTTTAACCACATCTAGGCTATAATTGCAACTGTACATTAATTTTGAGAACTAACAAATTCATATTCTTAAAGATCCTATAAAATCGTACAAGTCAATCTCCTTATTTGACCTTGACAGCACAATTATTTTAAAAGGTTGTCTTTTGAACACAGAGGATTTCATTCATTTTCTTGAGACACAATCAACACCGTGATATTCACCTCATCCTCTTGCAAAGCCCTTAACATGTCATCATCCCTGTTTATTTTCCTTTTTCTTTTGCCAATCCCTCCTCTTCTGCTGCCATACCTTCCTTGAACACTGGCTTTGAGAATGACTGCAAGTAGTTCTCCAAGTTCACTTTCATCTGCTTCTTGAAACCCTGCGTCTTTTACATGACTGTTGATTTCCGTTCACGGTTAATTTGAGTTGTATTTGGTCGTGTGTGTTAAGATGTGAATAGCATAGGGTTATCCAAAAATGAACAGTCACATAGCAAGGACTTCTGTTTCTCTTATGTCTCTAACCGTCTACTGTGTTATAACTGGACATCTGTGCCTTGAGGGTGCACACACAGTGTATCCTTCAGCCAGTCCCATCAATACATTTACTTTTATTATGAATAAATTCACTTGAATACATGTATTCAATTTATGTATTCACATGAATACATTCACTTGCAAAAATTATTTTCAAACAGTGGATATAAAGCTGGGGATCTCCTTAACCACCTCCCCAAGTGACTACAATCATTTGTTTGGTGGATTTCCTTTCAGATCTTTTTCTATAAATTTTTATGCATCAGTAGAAATACATGGTATTGCTCTGGGTCAGTTCTACAGGTTTGCCTGTTGGTGAAATGTTGCTTTTACACAGTTTATTTCATGCTGTTTGGATATTACTGCATCTTGTTTGTTTTTTTTCACCAACAGAAAGTCTTTGAGAATTTTCTAAACTTATACATTGAGTACTATGCTATGGCCATCACTGAGAACTCCTGCTGACCAGAGGGGACGAGGGACATGAAGGAAATCCCAGGGAGGTGATGACTGCCACAGAGCATCATTTCACCATTGCCTTTGGATGGACATTTAGGTTGTTTCTAATTGCCTACTAAACAGTGCTACAATGAACATCTTTGTGCAAAGTGCAAATACTTTCCTAAGGTAGATAGATCCCTAGAAGTAGAATTGCTGAATCAAGGAACAGGGTCATGCACATTTTTAATTTTAGTAAATTCTGCCAAATTTCCTCAACCAAGTTATAGTCTCACTTGAATTTTTTTTAAAAAGACCATTTCCCCCACATTATACAACTCTGAAATTATTAAAATGTAAATTATTTGCACTGTGATAAGTGAACAAATATACGTGATTTAAATTTTAATTTGCATTTCCCTGACAACTAGTGAGTCTGAGTTATCTTTTCTCTCTTCCTTTCTTTTGGTCATTTTTATTGCCTCACATTATTCAATGAAGTTGAAGATGTCAGAGGAAAAGACACAGAGCCTAATACCTCCCCAGGGTTCTTTCACGCCTCCTATATCCTCTGGCTACTATAAACTCTCAGTGATGCCCACTGGTTGAGCATCACGAATTCTGTGGTTGACTCATAACAGGAACACTGGACATGGGCTCTGACTTCTGGGATCTGAGGAAAATGAGAGACTTCTCCGCCGTCTTTAATCAGGGTAAGCTTCTTGAGGGGAGAAGCTAGCCTGGCTGTTCTGAGATCCCAGGACTGTCCTCGGAAGACCATAGGCTGAGTTCCTAGGGCCACTCCAGAGTCCAAAGCTGAGCTCTCAGGCCCACTGACAGCCTGCTGCATCAGGGCTCAGCCCTCTCAGATCCAGTCACCCCCGGAGAACTGGCGCCAGCCCCAGGAGAGGGCACAGCTGTGAAAGAAGCTAATGTTACAGGTATTTTAATTAAGGCTCATGTTCAATTTAGCAGATTTATAGAATGTTACTTGGGAGGACCAGAGATCTGGGATAAGTCCAAATAGAATTAAGCACGGAGAACCCAAGTTCCAAGCCCAGCCTCTCCTGTGCCTGTTCTGTTCAAAAATGCCTCTCATGCTCCCTGCCTGAGAGCTCACAGCCAAAAGAGCACTTGACCATGGGGCTTTCAGCCCACAGACCCTAGCCAGAGCTTGGCAACCCATCCACTGTATGTCCGGGCAGCTTTGACCCCTGGTCAAGGAGCTAAGATTCTGCATGCCTCGTCAAAGCAGACACAGAATGTCATCTACTCTGTATCGTTAAACAATCCTTTGGGGCCAATCCCATTTTAAAGATGAGGAAACTGAGTCTTAGAGAACGGAAGAAACACTCAAGGACACTCACAAGATGACTAAACCCCATTGGACGACCTACAGGTCTTTCCCACATACCAAATATGTGAGTTGCTTTTCTTTTTCTTTTAATGTTAACCATTTTTAAAGTCTTTATTGAATTTGTTACCACTTTGTTTCTGTTTTCTGTTTTGTTTTTTTGGCCACAAGACATGCGAGATCTTAGCTCCCCAGCCAGGGATCAAACCCACACCCCTGGCATTGGAGGCCCTATGTTGAAATCACTGGACCACCAGGGAAGTCCCATATACCAATATTTACTATTTTTTGTTTAATTTTTTTTCCATGTGTCACCAGTACCATGATTTGCTTAATATTTTTCTTTAAATCTTCTCACTTGGAAAAACTTACATACCTTCTCTAGGAGGAATATACAGGAAATTGTGATTTAGATGTATCAAATATATACGTTTGCTTAAGTGCCCATATATCTATGAATACAAAGAAAATGTTCCTTCTGTGTACCACTCTAAGGTCTTCTGTGTGTGTAACCCTATGTGTGCCTCATCTTGGAAACATCTCTTGATACCACGCTTCTTCCTTGGGGATCATGACTTCACACCTAGGAGGCCAGTCCCCTGGCTGGCGGCGGGGGGTAGGGGATGAAGGAAGTGTTAGCTTTATGGTCACGCAGCTTAGAATTCAAATCCTGACCTTGCCACTTCACTAGCTTTCTGAACTTAGCCAAGCTTCTTAGTCTCTCTGAGCCTCCATGAGTCTCCATGAGCTTCCATGAGTTTCCATGAGTCTCCATGAGCTTCCATGAGTCTCTCTGAGTTTCCACGTCTATAAAATGAGGCTAATAAGAGTAGCAGTCTCCTTGTAGGGCTGCTGGGGTGACTCAATGAGATAACACACGAGATGAGCATGACATTTGGTAGCCTTCATGATGTTCTGTGGTTTGGAGGAAGGAGTGGATGCCACCTGGTTCCTTCCTGCAAGAGGCCAGGGCAGAGTTCAAGTTCCTGATAGTCTGCAAAGGCCAATGTTTTTACTTTTGAGGTGATTGTCCCTCCAGGTTAAGAATGCAGAATCTTCAGGCATGCTGCCTTGGGTTCAGGTTTCTGTTTGGCTAAACTTGGAGCTCAGTTAGGAGGGAAAAGTAAGAACTCAGAGCAGCTGATCTGTCCCACTGCCTAGCTGCATAGAGCAGGCAAGACTGGGAAATTGAACCAGAGCAGCAGAGACACTTGGGATCACCCTGTAGAATGCTCCCCCAAACAATCCAGGGTGCATCTACTCACTTGGTGGTAGGCTCTACCTGAGAACTCAGAAAGCTGGAACCTCTACATATGCTTAGGAGTGGGGATGAGGGGGTGTGAACAGGGCCACGACATGATGCTATTGTTGGGCTTCAAACGTTCTTGCCCTTGTGAGCCCCTTCCTCCATGAAAAAAAAAAAAAAAACACACACACACATTTTACATGGGGCTTCCCTGATGGCATATCAGGTAAAGAATCCACCTGCAATTTAGGAGACGCAGGTTCAATCCCTGGGTTTGGAAGATCCCCCGGAAGAGGAAATAGCAACCCACTCCAGTATTCTTACCTGGAAAATCCCATAGATAGAGGAGACTGGTGGGCTACAGTCCATGGGGGTCACAAAGAGATGGACACAACTAAGCCACTAAACACAAACAAATATTCTACAATTATGTTGGTATAAAGATGAATTAAGGCTGAAGTCATTATTATTTTTTAATACCACTGTTTTCCATTTTCCCCTCTGATTTAAAAAAGAAACTAGCATTAAGACCTTTTTGTGCACCCCTAGAAGTATGACGGGCCTAGACACTGTGCCTGCCCAAACACCTGAACAACAGGCTGTCTCAGGTGAAGGTGATCAGGTTGACAGCATCCCAGAGGTGTTCCCCAGAGCTAAACCCAAAGGAAATACCTGTAGAGAAGATGTTCTCAAATTGGTTGTCAAGTACTCCTGGATGAGCATGACTTTCCCAAACAGTCGTGGGAAGGGGCTGGTCACTCCTGAACAGTGGGGCCAAACCCAGGACTAGGGAAAATGACCCCGGCTGAGTCTGGGGCACAAACCCTAGATTCCAGCTGCACCCTCCATGTCAAGGATGGAATGAGAAACCCAACCAAGGTGAGGAGATCAGGAGACATGCCAGCCCTAGAGACAAATCTCCTGCACCCAAAACCACTGTGATCCTCATCAGACTCCCTCCCATGAAGTTTATGTTCCTGCCAAAATCATACCCCAAATACAACTTAATGATAATAGGTGAGCCTTTCACCTGGCCAATTCTGCGTCTAGCACTCACTGGATTGTTTTAGGCAGAGCTCTTGGTTGAAAATGACAAACCCAACCCAAGATGCTTCAGCCAAAAGGGGGGCATTTATCACAAGGCTTCAGGTATCTCGGGGAAGCCAAAGGCAGGAAAACACTGTTCCTTTGGGACCAGAGCTGGAGAGATGTCTGGAGGATTATTTATCTGTGTCTCAATACATTTCATTCTGCTTCCTCTGCAATCTGCCCCATGGCTACCAGGCCTTTGAGTTACCATTTTAGAAACCTTAAGACACCACTGTGCTGTCTTGTCATCCTGAATTTCTCCAGGAGAGAAATTGGTTCAGCTTGGGTCATGTGTCCTGCCAAACAAAGCAGGAACACCCAGGGCAAACACTTCTGGGTGCCTAAGTCCTGTGGATGAAATTGCAGTTTCCATAGAAATTTGCACTGGGGAGTGGGGGCTAAATGGACTAGGAGGTCATCACATGAGTTCCATCAGTTTTAGTCCATCCTGTTTAAGTCCATCCTAATTTAGTTCATTAGGAACACAAGGAAGGGGACTTCCCTGGTGGTCCAGTGAATAAGAATCTGCCTGCCAATGCAGGGGACATGGGTTCAATCCCTGGGTCAGGAAGATCTCACATTCCATGGGGCAACTAAGCCCATGGGCACCACAACTGCTGAGCCCAAGCACTCTGCAAAAGAAACCACCGCAATGAAAAGCTCAGACACGGCAACTAGAGAACAGCCCCTGCTCATTGCAACTAGAGAAAGTCTGCACACAGCAGTGAAGACCAGCACAGCCAAAAATTAATTAAAGAAGAAGAGAAGGAATGGAAGTTGTGGGTAGCAAAAGTATATCCAATTTGCAGGTTGAGTCCAACCACGGGACAGTAATGGGCAGAGCCATCTTGGCACAACCATCATTATCGATGTTGCTTGCAATCCTTCAACCAGAGGGTGATATTTACCCAACAGCCGCCTCCTGCTCTCCGGGGTCTTGGTCACAAACACACAACCAGAACCAGCCCGCTCATAGCACAGGGGCGGTAGGACTCCGGCTTGTGTCTGGGGGCAACACACTTTCCAAGTTGAAGCTGGCTGCCTCCCAGACACCCACTTCACCATAGACCCCCTAGGTGGGACAGAGCAAGAGGAAAGCAAATCAGGGCTGGGTGGACCTCAGATACAGGCTGGAAAGGGCAACTGCCATCCAACAGCTCAGCGCTGGGCAGTGGCTGAGCCTCCAAGCCAAGAGAAGTTGCAGCCAACATACCAGCATCCCAGACGCCTAGCAGATGACGCTGCTCCTCTGCCATCTCTCCCAGGGAGCCTGCCAAGTCCCCAGGCCCAGTCAGTGCTGACATTTAAAGCAAAGTGTGTTTCAACCATATTAAACAATATACCAAGCTGTGGGTTATTAAGTGTAGGGTAAATTGACCACAGCAATTAAACTGAGATTAGGCAGTGATAAAGCCAGAATCCCAGGCCACCAAGGCTGTAACATACGGAGGCCTGGCTAGGACAAAGTGTGAAAGCCACATCAGAAACTCAGTGACATGGTCCTGGGAGAGTCACCCAATCACCCCAGCGCCCCTCTCTGACTCCCCATCTTTTGTCCTTTTGACAATCTGACCTCCTCAAGAAGACATAACTTATACCCAGTATCCAGGAATGACTGGAGACTGCCATGTAGGATCAAAGGGATGGGTTTTCAAAGAAGTGTCTGACCAGCTGTGGCTGGATGCTCTCTGCCTCCACTCCAGTTTGACTGACATATAGACCTACGTGATCACCCAAAGCTCCAAAGGCAGGGCCAGGGGCCATTCTCAGCTCACCAGTGACAGGCACCTCATAGGCACCAGGCAGCCTCAACAGCTAGAGACCCCCACAAGCAGGGACAGTCAGGAAAGTCCCAGGTGGGGACAGCTCCATCCAGTACCTGCTGGGCAGAGCTGGAGGGTGTGGGAACAATTTCATGGCTCTGCGACAGACACTACATATCTTGAAATAAGCATGCATTGCCCTTTGAGTCACTGGCTCCAACCCTCTGGGTAACAGGGTTGGGGTCTTGCCAACAACCTGCTGGCCTGTTCTCCATGCCTTTGGCAGGTCCCTGACATTCAGATGCTGCTTGATGTGTGGGGGCGGGTGGGGAAGGAGAGGCCCAGAGGAGGCTTCTCCTCCAAGGCTGGGTCTGAGGCCCAAGGCCTCATCAGAGCTGTCCCTTTTGACAGGGATTCCCCATGCTCTGAGACAGGCTTAGCTCCAGAGCCCACTGCCCCCAGGAGCCTCAGTGAGTCAGAGCTCCAGGGTCAGGACACAGGACTTAGAGTTGAACAGACTGCAGTTCAAATTCTGGTCCTGCTTTTGCTCACTACATGACTTTGGGCAAGTGCTTTCTCTGAGACTCAGTTTTCTCACCTATTAAATGGCCCCAAAATAGAATCTGTTTGGGTAAACATGTATACATACATATTCAAAGTTGCAGAAAGGTCCTACCAGTCAAAGGTTCTGTATCTCTGATGGTAGCAGATAACAATGATGATGGTGGTGATGAGGATTATAAGGATGTTCCAGGAGAAGGTGGCACTGAATTCTGTTATTACCCTGACCTTGAAAAGTGAAAGGGTTAGTTGCTCAGTCATGTCCAACTCTTTGCGACCCCATGGACTGTAGCCTGACAGGCTCCCCTCTCCATGGGATTCTCCAGACAAGAATACTGGAGTGGGTAGCCATTCCCTTCTCCAGGGGAATTTTCCAACCTAGGGATTGAACTTGGGTCTCTTTGCAGGCAGATTGTTTGCCAGCTGAGTCACCAAGGAAAGGTAAGTTTATATCCTGGGCTCTCATATAAAATGTTCTTTCTGTGGCCAGGTGCCAGGTTTGTAAACACATGTATCATCTACCCTTCCTCTGCTCTGCTCCATAATGGGGTGTGGGGAGGGCTAGCCCTGCAGGCTGCCTGTGGTCTCAGACTCCTGTAAAAGCCCAAGGAGTCAGTTAGCTGCTAGGAGGTCCTGGCAGGAGTCTGGAGGCGGGGGAGGGAAAAGCTAGGATATTTCACCCACAGCACTCTCTCTCTGCCTCAGGGGACTTTCAGGAGAAACTGCATCTTCTCTGTGACTCAGGCGGCTCCCTCCAGACAGCCTGGCATGGCTGCAGCTTCCACTGGGTGACCTCCTGGTCCCAGTGGCTCAGGAAACACAGCTTCTGCCCACAGCTTCTTCCCTCCAGCCTGGAAGAATGAGAATGGGAGCGACATCCAGCTGTTCCTGATCTCCATCTGAGTCACCTCGAGGCTTTTCCCCAACCTCCAGAGGCATCTCACCACTTCCTCTAACTGGAATCAATTCCCTGTATCCATCCCCCTCTGTTGAAAACACTTGAGGAGCGCATGTCTTCCTGGCTGGATCCTGAATGATCCACTCACCTCTCCAAAGTGTCTTTGTAGCATTCAGAGAAGGCAGGGTTCCAGAGAACTTCTCAGCATTTTGAATTTTAATAGATAAATGTGCTGAAGCACACACCCAATGGCAAGTTCTATGAGGGGAAGACCCGAGACTGTTTGGTTAACCCTTGCATCCCCAAAGTCCAGAAGAGCACTGACACATAGTAGGCATCTTACATGTGCATGCCTGCTCAATCGATTCAGTAATGTCCAACTTTTTGTGACCCCGTGGACTATAGCCCACAAGGCTCCTCTGTCCATGGGATTCACCAGGCAAGATTGCTTTAGAGGGTTGTCATGCCCTCCTCCAGGGGATCTTCCCAACCCAAGAATGGAACCCATGTCTCCTGCATCTCCTGCATTGCAGGCAGATTCTTTATCCACTGAGCCACCTGGGAAGTCCCAAGCATCTTATAAATATGCACTAAATGGATAAACTAACAATCCAAAAAAAGAGCTCACTGGGAGGCAGCCCCCTCAAGGGGATGGGAAAAGGTTCTATGATCATTGCTGAATTGATTGAGGGAACAGATAGACCTGTCTCATTGCTTCTTTATTAGTAGGAATAACAATGATGATGTTTAGAGAGTTAAAGAAGCAGATTCCATCTAAGCTTCCAGAAGGGCCAAAATCAACCACTGGATGCAGTCTGATGTAGCCCACTGTTAAACAAGCTAAATGAATTGATGCACCACACTCTGTAGCCTGAGTTCTAATTGAACCTTCTACCATGCCCTTGATCCTATTCCTTCCTTTGTTCCTTAAAAGGGCAAGGGGTGCGGGGAGGGGTGGGTGGGCAGGGGGAAGTGATGGGGAGACCATCTTGTTTGATTTAACATATCCTTATAAATTGCCCAAAGTCCTTTCTGGTTCTTGTTGGAGGCAGATCTGAAAAAAAATGAATGTAATAATACTGTAACCCAGAGATATTGTGGGTTGGGGATACGGTTGAACCCAATGCACTTGGTCTATTTGTAAATGGGCCCCTGAGGTTAAGATACCACTGGCCAAGCTTTCTGAGCATTTTTTGGTTCTGAGTGGTCAGGAAGGATGAGGAATCTCTGCCCAAAGCTGAGTAGGTTCCAAATTATAAAACCATGACTCTGTAAAGAGGTATATATTTGATGTTCCTGGGACGTGGGATGGTGTGGTCTTCAGGATCATCTGGCTCCCCAGCTCTACCCCCAGCCACACTGGAGACTTAAAAGAGCTCCAGATTCTTCTTTACCCTGAATCACAAGCTTATCTACCCCTTGACCTATCTAGCAGTCCCTGCTCTCAGCTAGCTACCATACTGAAGTAAACTAATTTATACTAAAGTGTGAATAGTTCTTCATAAGCTTAAGGTGTTTGCCTGTGAATGTGAAGGTTGTCTTTTAAGGTCCTTTGGGAAGGATTCTCAGCACCATCAATGATGTAATCTGGGAGATTTCTAGAAGGGAAATCTTCTCACTAATAGTCTGTTGACTTACCATCCAAGATTTCTTCCTGGTTACAATTCAGCCATGGCAGGACTTTGAATGGGCTACATTCTTTTTCTGAGCCCCTGATTTTCCTTCTGTTACTTGAGTGGGTTGAGGGTGGCTCAGTCCTAAAGAACCCACCTACCAACACAAGAGATGCGAGAGACCTGGGTTTGATCCCTGGGTCAGGAAGATCCCCTGGAGGGGAAATGGCAACCCTCTCCAGTATTGTTGCCTGGAAAAATCGCAGGGACAGGGGAGCCTAGCAAGCTACAGCCTGTGGGGCAATAAGATTCAGACGTGACTGAGCACACACACACACACACACACACACACACGAGTGGGTTGAATAAAATGGCCTCTTAGGACTTTTCACTCAAAAGTTGATTGATTCCTTGAATTCAAATTTCTTAGCTTGATTTTTAAATCTTTCCATACAATGACCCTAAAGTCAACTTTATTTGCTACCACTCCCTGTACAGAAACCAGACAGGCCACATTAACAATGCTATCAATAATCGTATAAAATTGCTGGTTTTTCTTAAGTACCTAAGTGCCAGGCTTTGAGAACTCTTTCTATTTGATCCTCCCAACAATCCTAATAAAATCATTCCCATTTTACAGATGAGAAAGTAAGGGCTTACATCACTTGCTCACACAGCAAGTAAGGGCCAGGGCTAAGGGTTCAAAGCCAAGCAGTCCATACCCTACACCACAACATTATGCTGGTTGACTGGTCCACCAAACAAGCCCTGGGTATCCCTCTCACTATCAGTTCAGTTCAGTTCAGTTCAGTCGCTCAGTCGTGTCTGACTCTCCGCGACCCCATGAATCACAGCATGCCAGGCCTCCCTGTCCATCACCAACTCCCGGAGTACACTCAAACTCATGTCCACAGAATCGGTGACGCCATCCAGCCATCTCATTCTCCGTCGTCCCCTTCTCCTCCCACCCCCAACCTTTCCCAGCATCAGAGTCTTTTCCAGTGAGTCAACTCGTCGCATGAGGTGGCCAAAGTATTGCAGTTTCAGCTTTAGCATCAGTCCCTCCAATGAACATCCAGGATTGATCTCCTTTAGGATGGACTGGTTGGATCTCCTTGCAGTATAAGGGACTCTCAAGAGTCTTCTCCAACACCACAGTTCAAAAGCATCGATTCTTCGGCGATCAGCCTTCTTCACAGTCCAACTCTCACATCCATACATGACCACGGGAAAAACCATTGCCTTGACTAGACGGACCTTGGTTGGCAAAGTAATGTCTCTGCTTTTTAATATACTATCAAGGTTGGTCATAACTTTCCTTCCAAGGAGCAAGCGTCTTTTAATTTCATGGCTGCAATCAGCATCTGCATGACACAGATGTGAAAACTAGACTCAGAGAGGTTAATTAACTTGGCCAAGGTCCTACAAGCAATAAGTGGCCTCTGAAGCACTTCCCTTGAATTCCACCCTGTTCCCACTGGATCCCTAGGCCCTCAGGCTGCCCTCTGGCAGCCCCTCTCCCATCACCCTGGAGGTACCGCTTTCTCTCTCTCTCCTTAGACTGCCTGACCTGCCTCTGCCTCCCCAACACTGACCTGGAAAAACAGCAGAAGACCTGAGGGTCTGGGCGATCCAGCAAAGGCAGCAAGTTGCTCCTTTTCCATGAAAATACAAATCAAGAAACCCAAAGTCTTTTCATCTGACCCAGAAAATAAACTTCCTTTCTTCTAGGCTGGCTTAGTAGATGCCAAGTTCCACCTCAGGCCTTTAGAAAACCTAACCAAACCAAACACAGCTAAGCCTTAAACCATTCTATGATTCCGTTTACAATAAAAACATGGACTTCCCCTCGCCCCTGGTGGGGCGAATTGCTGCGGTGAGCAAAGCTGTTTTCATAGTCAGCTAATTACCCCCTTAAAGATGGCTGATGATCTAACTTCCCGCCCTCTGTTTGGCCTGAGAAGTCCCCCCCGCTCGGCTCCAGAAGGCTAAATGGAGGAGAAGCAGGCAATAGAGAGGTGAGAAGGGGCAGGAGGGAAGCCCCCAGGACCCCTACCACCTAGAGCCTAGAACAAGAACCATGGAGGCAGAAAATCAGGCTTCCAAACCTGCCTATGCTAGCTCCTGTCTGTACAGGTGATATTACCTGCCTGAGGTTCAGTTTCCTCATCTGTAAAATGGGGACACCAGTGGTGCCATGAGAAAGTACAGGGAAAGCACAGGATCTGGCACAAAGCTAGTGCTTGGTTGGTGCTAGATTACTCGTCTCTTTCCTGTCCTACTTTCTAATCTTGTTTGGACTACCCAAGACTGAAAAGTCTAATTGGTTATTTGCCACTTTCAGCATGTCCCTCCCCAATCATAATAGCCATAATGAACATTTAATGAGTAAACCAGCCAGAATTTGGTCTTAAATGGTTTATAGCTGTTATCATTTTTTAACCCTAGAAACAATCCTAGGAGGTAAGTTCTATTATTTTTTCCATTCTTGTAAAAAATCTTTATTTTGTATTGGGGCATAGCCAATTTGCAAACAGTGTTGTAACAGTTTCAGGTGAACAGTGAAGGGACCCAACCATACATATACATGTATCCATTCACCCCCAAACTTCCCTCCCATCCAGTCGACACAACATTGAGCAGAGTTCCATGTGCTATACAGTAGGTCCTTGAGAGAAGTCTTAGTATTATGCCCACTTTACAGATGAAGCAATTGAGGCTCAGAAAGGTTAATTAGTTCAACTAGGAAGTGCTGCGATATAATTATTATTTATGATAATATTTCAGAAACTACTTGGGAGTTTATGTGTGTGTGTTTCATCTTTAAAAAAATGGATAAAGACTTTGCTGGATATTGAATTCTGCAATGAGGAGGATCTTCTCAGGGTTTGAAGGCAATATTACGTCATCTTCTAACTTCCACTGTTGCTGCTGAAGAGTCTCTTGCTATTCTTATCCCCAGTCCTCCTAGCGTGATGTGTTTTGCCTGCCTGAAAGTCTGCAAGACCGTCTCTTTATTTTTGATGATCTGAAAAGTTGTCATAATGAGCTTTAGTGTCAACCTTCGTTCATTCATCCAACCAACCTTCGTTCATTCATCCAACCTTTGTTCGGTCATCGCACTGGAAAGCCATTTACTCTGAAGATTTCTAGGCAGCATTCTTGCATTTTTTTCGTTGTGTTTCTTTTCTGTGTACATTGTTCCTAAGCTTCCTAACAGTGGGATAAAGGACAGGTGATTTGACCTCCAGTTTCTTAAAAATCTTTCTCCTAATAGTTATCTTTTTAGTTTTTAAAAATTTAATCTTCTGAAAGATTTCCTCAACTTCATCTTCCATCTCTTCTATTAGATTTTTTTCATTTCCACTATTATATTTTTAGTTTCTAAGAACATTTAAAAAAAAAAAAAAAACAACTCTTTCCAAGAAAAACATGTTGATTTTCAAAGATATGATAGCACTCTGGAGATAATACAGGTGTTTTGTTATTTCAATGCTTCTGGTTCCTATACTGTCTTTATTTCCTATCGTCATTTTTTTTTTGGAAGAGGGTGGGTGTCTTTACCTTTTTGTATGGAAGACTTTTGCCAAATATCTGAAGATCCTTGGCTGTGTGTTTACATTTGATGGATAGGCTCTAAAAAGTGACCAGGAAGCTTGATGAGCTTTGATAATTGTACAAAGGCAATGTTTTGCTTTTGGAGACCCCCAATTGTTAGTATCTATTGATCTTCCCTTGGAGGCCACTCATATTCTCCAAGGAATGTCTCATCTCCTGTGGAACGGCAGTGAGGGCAAGGGTGGTATGATCATGAAAAAGGAGCTGGAATACAAGGAGCAGGAGAGAGAATCGACCATTTAATGTTCTAAATGTAATGTTATTGGGATTTGCTGGGAAGACTTTGGAAACAGAGAGATGGAAAAAATGGGTAGGAACAGGCATTTTATTGGTATCTTGATTAAAATGTATTCTTGTCTAAAAATTCCAACACTGTTTTTTGAAAACTCCAACACTTTCATCCACACAATCTATTTTGAGATTTCCATGTAAATGGCGCCAATAAGATGTTATATTTCTGTTCCAGTTTCCCCTCGAAACTTTCTTGAGAAGTACTAATATTGGGAATAATACAACTTAATGTTTGAAAGTATTTTAAAATATCTCTGTATTTAAGAAAATACAGCTTTGATATTTAAACTCCAGAATTTACTGTTTTTCTGTTATCTATATATAGTTCTAATCTGATTTTCCCATTTAATATTTTAAGAACATTTCTGTCATTAAACAGTCTTCAATAATATCACTTTTAAGCAGAGACATTACTTTGCCAACAAAGGTCCGTCTAGTCAAGACTATGGTTTTTGCAGTGGTCATGTATGGATGTGAGAGTTTGACTATAAAGAAAGCTGAGCACCGAAGAATTAATGTTTTTGAACTGTGGTGTTGGAGAAGACTCTTGAGAGTCCCTTGGACTGCAAGGAGATCCAACCAGTCCCTCCTAAAGGAGATTAGTCCGGGGTGTTCATTGGAGGGACTGATGTTGAAGCTGAAACTCCAGTACTTTGGCTACCTGATGCAAAGAGCTGACTCATTTGAAAAGACCCTGATGCTGGAAAAGATAGAGGGCAGGAGGAGAAGGGGGTGAGAGGATGAGATGGTTGGATGGCATCAACAACTCGATGGACAAGGGTTTGGGTGGACTCTGGGAGTTGGTGATGGACAAGGAGGCCTGGCATGCTGTGATTCATAGGGTTGCAAGGAGTCGGACATGACTGAGGGACTGAACTGAACTATTATATACACACAATTTATATAACTATTTCTTTATTGAATGAATTTTTTTTCAATTTTCATCTTTCCTACAAAGAATCAGGGTTGATATTTAATGGTTGTGCATAAGTCTAGTCACACTAATACACCACAGGAGGCATCTGCTCTGATTAGGTGGTCCCCTGGCCATGACAATCATTAAAATGCTTTTTTGTTTTTGCATATCAACCTTATAAACAATATGGGAGTAACTATCATCAGAACTAAGTCTCAGTGCAAGATAATAATTATTTATTTAGCATATCTTCCTAGTAAAGGACTGGCTATATACTAAGTATTAATGTTTTTGACATTCTTGACAAGCATTGTGAAATCAATTTCTAGAAAGGCTATAACAATCTCTAATCCTACCAGCAGAATGTGAGAGTTTCTCTTTTCTACAAAACATCTTTTTAATAAGTAAATTGCTCAAGTGATCCTGAATTCTTAAACTCATAAGTAATATCCCAGACTCACATAATCTAGTCTCTCTCTTGAACACTGCATAGAATAAACTCCTGTAACACATCCCAGGCATGCAAACTTCAAATTAGCCTTCTCAACCTGGGCTCCATGGACACTCACTGTAGAACACATGTTTAGAAAAGAGAATTCTGTGGTCAAATAAACGTAGGTGCTAGTACTGTCATCATCCCTCCTTTTGAGAGTCCCAGAGCTCACCAACACAGTAAGAGTGTTGAAAAGACCTGAAATCCATTTAGAACCATTTATCTCTTTAATCTAGAGTTTCCCAAATGAAATCCATTCTTCAAGTAATGTCTTCAGCTCAGTTCAGTTCAGTAACTCAGTGTGTCTTCAGTTCAGTTCAGTTCAATTCAGTCGCTTAGTCGTGTCCGACTCTTTGCGACCCCATGAACCACAGCACTCCAGGCCTCCCTGTCCATCACCAACTCCCGGAGTTCACTCAAACTCATGTCCATCGAGTCGGTGATGCCATCCAGCCATCTCATTCTCTATCATCCCCGTCTCCTCCTACCCCCAATCCCTCCCAGCATCAGACTCTTTTCCAGTGAGTCAACTCATCGCATGAGGTGGCCAAAGTATTGGAGTTTCGGCTTTAGCGTAAGTCCTTCCAATGAACACCCAGGATTGATCTCCTTTAGGATGGACTGGTTGGATCTCCTTGCAGTCCAAAGGACTCTCAGTCTTCTCCAGCACCACAGTTCAAAAGCATCAATATTTCGGCGCTCAGCTTTCTTCACAGTCCAACTCTCACATCCATACACGACCACAGGAAAAACCATTGCCTTGACTAGACGGACCTTGGTTGGCAAAGTAATGTCTCTGCTTTTTAATATACTATCTAGGTTGGTCATAACTTTCCTTCCAAGGAGTAAGCGTCTTTTAATTTCATGGCTGCAATCAGCATCTGCAGTGATTTTGGAGCCCCAAAAAATAAAGTCTGACACTGTTTCCACTGTTTCCCCATCTATTTCCCATGAAGTGATGGGACCAGATGTCATGATCTTTGTTTTCTGAATGTTGAGCTTCAAGCCAACCTTTTCACTCTCCTCTTTCACTTTCATCAAGAGACCTTTGAGTTTCTCTTCACTTTCTGCCATAAGGGTGGTGTCATCTGCATATCTGAGGTTATTGATATTTCTCCCAGCAATCTTGATTCCAGCTTGTGCTTCTTCCAGCCCAGTGTTCCTCATGATGTACTCTGCATATAAGTTAAATAAGCAGGGTGACAATATACAACCTTGACGTACTCCTTTTCCTATTTGGAACCAGTCCATTGTTCCATGGCCAGTTCTAACTGTTGCTTCCTGACCTGCATACAGGTTTCTCAAGAGGCAGGTCAGGTGGTCTAGTATTCCCATCTCTTTCAGAATTTTCCACAGTTTATTGTGATCCACACAGTCAAAGGCTTTGGCATAGTCAATGAAGCAGAAATAGATGTTTTTCTGGAACTCTCTTGCTTTCTCCATGATCCAGAGGATGTTGGCAATTTGATCTCTGGTGCCTCTGCCTTTTCTAAAACCTGCTTGAACATCTGGAAGTTCACGATTCACATATTGCTGAAGCCTAGCTTGGAGAATTTTGAGTGTATCTTATAGAGATTCAAATGATTAGGTCTTCAGAACAAGTTTAGGGAATCTGGTCTCACTCAGTTCAGTCGCTCAATTGTGTCTGAGTCCTTGTGACCCCATGGACTGCAACACACCAGGCTTACCTGTCCATCATCAACTCCTGAAGCTTGTTCAAACTCACGTCCATTGAGTCGGTGATGCCATCCAACTTTCTCATCCTCTGTTGTCCCCTTCTCCTCCTGCCTTCAATCTTGCCCAGCATCAGGGTCTTTTCCAATGAGTCAGTTCTTTATATCAGTGGCCAAAATATTGGAGCTTCAGCTTCAGCATCAGTCCTTCTAGTGAATATTCAGGGTTGATTTCCTTTAGAATGGACTGGTTGGATCTCCTTGAGGTCCAAGGGACTCTCAAGAGTCTTCTCCAACACCACAGTTCAAAAGCATCAATTCTTCAGTGCTCAGCTTTCTTTATAGTCCAAATCTGGTCTAACGTGTGTCCAAAAAGCATAATCCTATCTTTGTACAAATGGCTTTCCCTGGTGGTTCAGTCATAAAGAAACTGTCTGCCAATGCAAGAGACTCAGGTTTGGTCCCTGGGTCGGGACGTTCCCCTGGAGGAGGAAATGATGACCCACTCCAATATTCTTGCCTGGAAAATCCCATGGATGGAGAAGCCTGGCCTCCTACAGTCCATGGGTGTCTCAAAAGTGTCGGACACGATTTAGCAACTAAACAACAACAGCAATCACTGTACAATAGCATAGTGCTCACACTCAGTAATCCCTGGTGACTTCCCTGGTGGCTCAGACGGTAAAGCGTCTATCAATGCAGGAGACCTGAGTTCGATCCCTGGGTCGGGGAGATTCCCTGGAGAAGGAAATGGCAATTCACTCCAGTACTCTTGCCTAGAAAATCCCACGGACAGAGGAGCCTGGTGCAGGCTACTGTCATGGTGTCACAAAGAGTCGGACACAACTGAGCGATTTCACTTCACTTCACTTCAAATAGCATGGTAAACACAAAACAAACAAAGAATTTAAATCATTGACAAGTAATAGTAAAACTTTCATATGAGGACAAGCTTAAAAAAACAAAGATTACTAATTCTGGAAAGAGGGATGATAAAGGAGACATAACTGAATGGATTAAGAGGCTTTCTGGATTCTGAAACATGACACTGGCAGTCCACAGAGCATGAGGGACGTTGTTTAACCTTCACAGGGGACAACAGAGTTGAGGAACTCATTACCCCATTCAAGTTCAAGGAACATTTAGGCAAATTAGTGGATGTCAGGTTCAAAATGGATTACTTGAGGAAAGTTAAGGACCTGGAGGAAGAAAACATCTCTGACCTTTGGAAAATGACATCAGAGAAGGAAATTACCGTGTTCCTTCTTGGAATCTGCCAGTCATCACTTAGTCTTTTTCTTAAAGGTCTCCAAAGGAAGAGCCCCTTGCATCCTCTAATAACCCATCTCATGCTATTCCATCATTAATCACTAAGAAAAATCATTCTCATGCCCACTGAAGCCCTTCACCTTCTCCCCTCTCTGGGGCTTAAAAATAAAAATTTAGAATTCCTTACTTCTTTTATTTATTAATGTAAAAGGAGGGGAGGACAGTTAGAGTGTGGGGAAGACCCAGAAATCTCACTCAGTATTGATTTTCGGCCATCTTCAAGGAGTAATTTTGAATTTTGGAGCTTCCAGCAAGATAAGTTTAGCCTTCACACTTAAAAAGGGCATAAGTCCCCAAGATACCCTCCTGCCTTCAGTGGTTCCTGAATAATAATTTTTATGAAGATGATATTCATTGAGGCTTGTAGGTCCTCTCTCCAGAGGTCTCTTCTGCAACAGGGCATCTCACAAGATGACCAGCACCAAAGCGCCCAAAGTTTCCAAGCACTTTGGCCACACAGTAGATAAAGCCAAGACTTCTTTCCACAGGTCAGCATCTCAAAGGACCTCAGTTGAACTTGTTAACTTTCTCAACCTTGACAGAGAAGAGGGAGCACCTAGAAAGGTGCTCATTCTATCACAGAAAAGACATCACTTACCCAATCCACTTTGCTTTATTTATGCAAGAAATCACCAAAATAGGAAGGGATTCGCCCAAAGTTGCCAAGTTGTTAAGGAGCGTGGCTGGGATTAGAAGTCTGGATGTCCTTCAGCTCAGAGCTTTATCCATTAGCTTCTATTTCTCCTACACTGAACACCTTTGCCACCTCTATAAGGGGCAGTTAATGAGTCAGAGTCTAGGAAGACTCCTCTCACGAAGATGAAATCCCTGGATTCCCAGTCCTTAGAAACAATGGAACTTCCCCACTGGGTTTTGAGGTCTTTGTGTTGTGTGGGTTAAGAGTTAAACCTTTGACCGGATGTGAACTCTTCCACAACAAACCCTCCAATTGCCTAGCAAGACTCTTGCAAAAATGCCTTCCTTAATTATGCAGAAAGCATCTTTTTTGCTAGGTTGCCAAATACTATTGCAGGGATTAACGCAGAACTAGGGCTTGTTTTCCTCTCTTCCCTTAACTGTACACCCTGAGCCTGGTTTTAAATTTCTCCATCCTCCATTGGTATTGGCAACTGTGGATTAGTAATGCTAAAAAATTTATCTTTACAACCTATTGTCTTGGGTAAGATGGTATCAACAGCTCCAGATGGACCAATCTCTAAGAATAATTTCACTTCCCCTTATCATTGACAGGAATCACATTTACATATTCTACTGGTGGGTGAGATAATGCAGAAATGATTAATGTCCCTCGATGTACAGATACCTGTAGACTGTTTGATCAATGTCTCCCCAAGAAAGTGTCTTTCAATCTGGAAGCTCCAAGTCCAAAAAAGCACTGTGATTAATGTAACTAAATGTTTGGGGTCGGCAGAAGCTGCAGGCTCTTTCTTGTGTCCCCATCACACTAAAGAGAGGTCACAGGAAACTGGATTAGTCATGTGTAGAAAAAGTCTATGGGGTACTTTTGAGGGGGATGAATTTCTTTTAAAGTCCCTTTAGAGAAAGCAGAAGAATTTCCCTTGGAATGGCTCCTCCAGGGAACAATGACACACTGTCTTTCATGCAAGTATCGCTCCCATTTTGAGAACCAAATGGGTGATCCTGAGTGTTGTATTGGGGTTGGGACCTACCCTGATTATTTCACACATTTGTTAAGCAGAAATATCTGGTTTCTCCTGGTTATCCCTTAGAGAGGCACTGGAACCAGCTGGAATGGTGTTCAAAAGGCATGAAGAGGAGTTCGATGTTGTATGTTGTTTTCTACTCCTCTAGATTTAATTTCAGCGTTTCCTCTGAGGTGCCTTGGAAAATGATTCAGAGTTACGGTGTCCCATGTCTGGAGTCCAGATAGAGAAGAGGTTAAACAGCAACTCTGAGGCCAGCTTGAACTGCCTTACCTCTCAACACTTTTTTTAAATTTTATTTGTTTACTTATTTTTGGCTACGTGGGTCTTAGTTGCGGCACATGGGCTCTTCACTGTGGCCCGTAGGCTCCTCCATTATTGTGGCCTGAGGGCTTAGTTGCCCCACAGCATGTGCAATCTTAGTTCTCCGATCAGGTATTGAACCCACATCCCCTGCATTGGAAGGTGGATTTTTAACCACTGGACCACCAGGAAAGTCCCTTGACCCTTCCTTAACCTAGGTGAACTTGGGGCCTGTTTGAAATCTTCCCCTGCCTCAGTTTGTGTGCGTGTGTGCTAAGTCACTTCAGTTTGACTCTTTGAGAACCTGTGGACTATAGCCCACCAGGCTCCTCTGTCCATGGTGATTCTCCAGGCAAGAACACTGGAGTGGGCTGCCATGCCCTCCTCCAGGGGATCTTCCCGATCCAGGGATCGAACCTGTGTCTCTTGTGTCTCTTACATTGACAGGTGGGTTCTTTACCACTAGCGCTACCTGGGAAACCCATGCCTCAGTTTACTCACCTAGAAACCTAGAGTAATCAGTGTCAGTACCCTTCAGGTTACTGGCAAGTTTAAATGAGAAAACATTCTTCACGGGCTTCATTCAGTGCTCGGCACTTGGCAAGAATTCCATAGATTCTCGCTTTGTTATTGTCATCATTAATCCTAAAAATTGCTTGTTGAAACGTCTCCCACTCATGTCTGTCTCATGCACACTCCCTGCTAACAATGAGGTGAGGTTTTATTCAGGTATAGTCTGGCTAGGTTCCTCCTGCAAGGAGATCTATTTTCCACTGGAAAATATTTTTAAGGAAATCATATTCAATTCAAGTACATAATAATATGTATATCTAAAACCTGACTAAGCTAGGCTGCCCCTAGCTGTGGGAACTGAGGAGGCCATATTTAGGAATACAAATGACTTCAGGAATATGTTTTGGTGCCCTGGAATGCTCCCAAGGAACACATGTGGGTGGTGATTAAATGGCAAGACTGGAAGATACTGGAGGAATTAAGAAAGAGAATCCGGAACCACACACAGTGGTCAAATCCAGAAGATGGAGTTTGGGAAGGATAAGCCTGAGATGGGAGTGGTGGGAATTTCTCAAAGGACAGCGCAGGTCCTGCGAATGCCATTTGACTCCCTCACTCATTCAGGCATTCATTCATTCAACAGACATTTACTGAGTGCCAGGGAGAGATCTAGGTGTTGGGATAATGTAGTAAACAGGTCAGACTTCGTTTCTTCTTTCATGAGGTTTATTTCCCAGCAGAGTAAGCAGATAGGACAAGCAAATAAAAATATGGTCATTTCAACCAGGCATAAGTACAGTGAGGAAAATAGAGACCACCATGCCATTCCTTCTCAGAGCAATGAGGAGATGCTTCATAGAGAATCTGCTCAAAGGCATCTGAGGATCCTGGATGCCCTGTCCTCTTTTCTGTCAAGTAAGATTTTGGAAAAATCACACTCTCACTGGAGCCTTTATCTCTCTGGAATATAGGAGTCATGATTCGAAGTTCCCAACATGGAATCCTTCAAAAGGCAGGTCATCCGACACTTACACATTTCAGCCCAGGTTTAGCAAACACCCAATAGTTCTGCTGCCCAGTCTCCCATTCTGAGCCAATGGCAGGCATCTCCAGTCCTCTGTGATATTGATCAGCCACAGTCTAACTCCAGGCAGAATCTATCAACCCATCAGAGTGGGCACTAGTGGGCTAGCCCTTGGCCTCTGCTGCTGCTGCTGCTAAGTCACTTCAGTCGTGTCCGACTCTGTGTGACCCCATAGGCATCTACCCTGGATGAAATTATGGAAGTTGTACACCCGTGGCTGATTCATGTCAATATATGGCAAAAAACCGCTACAATACTGTAAAGTAATTAGCCTCCAATTAAAATTAATAAATTAATTAAATTTTAAAAAGAAATTATGGAAGTCAAAGAAGACATTCGTCCTCCTTGCCCACTGACACAATCAGAAGATGTAGTTACTACCTTGCACAAGAAAGGCAGAGATTGCTATGTGATGGCATGTGGCATATTCTTACTATAGCCACATTCTCCTTCCATGGGCATCCTTACCTACCAATGGCAGGACAGGGTTCCCCAGCTGGAGCCCCCGGGGACCTGCAAGACTGGACACTGTGGCCTGCCCCTTCCTCCGTAGCACACAAACACCCTCTCTGAACTTGCATCTCAGAAGAAACACTGGATGGACTTTGAAGTTGTACCAATCAGAGATTATATCCTGACTCCATTCTTTGCCAGGTATGTGATCTTAACCTCTCTAAGCCTTAGTTACATAATAGGTACAATGGGGAAATGACAGTATTCAACTAACAGGATGAGCATTAAGTGAGCCGGTACTTTCAAGTCCTTGTGCATTGTTAACACTCAATAAATGGTATGTATCACTTTATTATTGTGGCTATCTGTTAACAATGAAGGAAGGACGGACGGAAGGAAGGAAGGAAGGAAGAGATGAAGGAGGAGAAGGAGGGAGGAAGGAAGGAAGGAGGAAAGAGAGAGAAAACCATGAGAGAGTGTCGCTGGGACAAAAATGCCTATTGCCTGCTAAATAATGCAGAGTGTTTGCCCTTTCAGACTGTGAAGGTTTAGAAGAAGGTTTATGTAATTTTGCATTTTTCTCCAACAGGGAGAGAGCCAGGAGGGAGGGTGGCAGCAAGGGGACGTGTCTCCAGTAAAAAAAAAAAAAAAATATTCCACATTCAATAAATGGGAAAATTATTTAAATAAGCAATCCTGAGGAAAAAAATATGGAAGCCAATTTTATTCATAAAACAACTGATTTACAGCATTCTAGCTAAGAGCAGCTTTTAACTCAAGCCTCTGAGATCCTATTTATTATTCAGCAAAATATTCAAGATTAATAAAGGTATCTTTAATACTTATATAGCAGCAAGAGCTAATATATGTAAAATAATTATTATGAAAAGTATTATCAATATTTGGGGGAATAATGTACATGCATAATGAATGAATTTTGCCCCTGGGTTTAGGCTTATATCTTGGCCTGATTTTGCATGGAGAAATTCTGCATTATAATGAAAGGCAAAATGATCACACATTATAACCGCGAGTTTTTTATCACTGCTTAGAAGGATCCTAAAACTGTCACCTAAACAGGAAATATATATATGTATATATATATTCCACATAAGCATGTATATGGTGAGATGTATCATTCTTTGAAAGGCTGGAAACACCCAAACACCCAACTGCTTTCAAAAATGACAATTATCAGCCTGAAGAAGTAAATAAGAAATTTTATGATGGCCAAATATCATAAAAACTGACCAAATTTTAGGCGAAGAAAGGGTTGTTTAGATTTCTTTTTCAGTCTAAACATTTCTGAGGATGAAATCCTAAGTGACTTCCGAATGGCATATACAAACTAAATCAAATAAAGAATGACTTTCATCTTCATGAGCCTTTGAGGACCTTTCAAAATTAAGCAGAACTCCTTCTCCACCTCTCCCTTCACCCCAAACTTCTGAAGTAAAACTCGAATTTAATTCAACAAACGAATGGACATTCTTCCTTTCACCAAACCTTGTGAAAATACAAAGAAAAATCTGGAAGCATTCTTTTCCTTCTAGAACAGAGAATCGTATAATCAAACACAAAAAGGTATCTCAGCAATCAGCTGTCTAGTCTATTCCCTTCTTTTTTTATTTTTTTTTTAAAAAGGAAGCTGAGGCCTAAAAATGGCAAACTCACACATTTTCTTACCTCTAAAAGCAGGAAAATTTCCACCACACTCCCAACCAAGTTCAACCAATGAAGATGCAGTGTCCACTGATGACATCATCTGTTTCCACGTGGAATCTCTACCTTCTCAAGGCAGTGGTGGGGTACCTTGGGGGCCAAGTCAAAGCTGGCCTTCACCACCACCCTCAGCAGAAGCCCCAATCTGAACAACAAATCAACTCACCCTGGCTCCGTACTCTGAGCAAAGCATGATGTTGGCTTCACTCAACAGCTTCTATTCTTCCATCGACGTTTCAGTCACGTAGATTTCTACCTTAAATGATCCCTAAGATGAGGCAGGCATGTTCCCCATCACCTAAGGAAAACAAAAGTTTCCGAACGCTTGCCAGCTCTTGAATTTATGTGTAAGAACTCATGTTTGAAAGGTTTTATTTTTTATGTTAAATGACTACACCGTAAATCTCACCAATGGCATAAATCAGACGACGCCAGCCCCAGGAGTGAGGCTGGGGCCGATTTATGACGAGGCATGAGAGAGGAACAGTGTGTTTTATTTGTTTTACCACCTGGCATTTACACGCGGAGGAGTCTGGGGGGAACTGGCCTGCATGGGCCAGGGAACAGTCCACAAAGCTATAATAAATCCACCTGTGACTGGCAATCCACCTTGGGTTAAAAACTTGGACTCAAATAGCCACAGAGGTATGCTGTCTGGTGGGAGATTCTTGATCCTGAGTAGAAACAGTGTTGGGCTGGAAAGCCAGTGTGACAACTGCCAGTTTCAAACACTGCTAATTAATGTTAATAGAGTCCTTTGCAGACTTTTCCACCTTTGTTGTTGGGAAATTCAAGATCAATATGAAACATTTTAAGGGAAATTTTACAAATCTTTAAATTATGAAAATGTGCCTTCAAGAGTATTGAGTCTTTAAAGGCCTCTCAGCGAATCTTATCTCTGGGATAACATGTGTGTGTGCTCAGTCGTATCCAACTCTTTGTGACCCCCATGGACTGTAGTCCACCAGGCTGCTCTGTCCATGGAATTCTCCAGGCAAGAATACTGGAGTGGGTTGCATTTCCTTCTCCAGAGGATATTCCCAACCCAGGGATCAAACCTGCATCTCTTACATCCCCTGCATTGGCAGATTCTTTACCAACTGAGCTACCAGGGAACAATCACTTATTAAACAAATATTTAATGAACACCTACCATGTGGCAGGTCTATCCTCTCGCTGAGTTTAGCGTCTAGTGGGGGACACAGAAAATTTTTTAAAATAGGTCAGAGAAGAATAATGCCCCAGAGATAAACAAAGGAGAGAGTGATGGAATGGTCAAGAAATGTCTCCTTGATAAGCGGACATTTCATTAGAGACCTGAATGAAGTGAAGGAAAGAGCCATTGTGTTAACAGAGGTAAGAACATCCAGCCAGTACAAAAGCTGGAGGTGTGAGCAAGGTTAACATCTTCAAGGAGAAACCAGGGAGACCAAGGTGGCTGGCAAGGAAAACGTGAGAGTAGAGGTTTCCCTGCGGTCCGAAAGGAGAACGTCCCTATGAAACCTTTATAAATTGGAACAGCATAGGGTGAAGAAGCAATAACCTTGGGACACATCTTGCTAAGAGATGCACCAAATGAATCTAGATCAAGCACAGATGCTTGATCAAAAACACTCTGGTGGCCAGATCCCGAGAGGCTGAGTGTAGTTTTCGGGGAAGGAGCTTGATGGCGCCACTCTCTGCTCTGGGTGTGCGCCGCCTGTATCATGGCTTCTGCGAAGCAAATGCTGAAAGCAAAATGCACTTGCCTTCATGAATCCTCTTCAGGTTTCTTTCACCTATCAAAAACAGATACTAACGTAGCTCTTTCACAAAACTTGCAAAAAAACAGGGAATGCCTATAATACCAGACCAAATCCAAGGCTGTGTGTGCATGCAAGTCACTTCAGATGTATCCAACTCTGTGCAACCCTATGGACCATAGACTGCCAGGCTCCTCTGTCCATGGGATTCTCCAGGCAAGAATATTGGAGTGGGTTGCCATTCCCTTCTCCAGGGGATTTTCCCAACCCAGGGTTCGAACCCTCATTTCTATTGTCTCCTTCATTGGCACTCTTTACCACTAGCGCCACCTGAGAAGCCCAGATCCAAGGCTGCTGCTGCTGCTGCTAAGTCACCTCAATCATGTCCGACTCTGTGCGACCCCACAGACAGCAGCCCACCAGGCTCCCCCATCCCTGGGACCAAACACATGGAAGGCTTTGGGCTTTACCTCTGAGTGAGATGGGAAATTTAAGTTTAAGCAAAAACACAATGATATGACCTGTGTTTTTGAACACATCACTCTCTTACTGGAGATCAGAGCATTGGCAAGGATAGAAACCAAGAGACCAGTTAGCATACTACTGCAATAGTCCAAGCCATGGGTAATGCAAAAGGTGACAAATTCCCTTACTCTACTCTCATCTCAACTTGCACCTCAAGAATATTTTTCACTAACTACTGGACCCATTTTAAGAAACACAAAAGCACGGTTAAACCGAGAGCCTGAGAGCACTGGATAATTTGGGGAAAAAAAGAACAGTTTTTGAAAACTTAAATATTAAGTCCAGGGGACATAAGTTCTTTTCCTTTTGAGACATATTAAGGATATTGGGCTTCCCAGGTGGCGCTAGTGGCAAAGAACTCACATGCCAATCCAGGAGACCTAAGAGATGCAGGTTCAATCCCTGAGTTGGGAAGATCCCTGGAGTAGGAAATGGCAACCCACTCCAGTATTCTTGTCTGGAAAATCCCATGGACAGAGGAGCCCGGCAGGCTACAGTCAATAGGGTCACACAAAGTCAGACACGACTAAAGCACCTTAGCACACACACAAGGATATTGCGGTTCCATACATGCTATGATTTCACTAGGATCAAGGATGCATCCTTGGATGATAGCAGTCTTTTGGGTGATCTACCTAAGAGAAAATTGTTGCTGGGGTAGTTTCAGTTCCTGGGAAAGTCTGCTGTAAATCTGTTTACCGTTGTGTCAAGAAGATAGTGCTAGAGACTTCTTTGGACTTAATTAAAGCCAACCTAGACTTCATAGAAAGAAGGAAGAGAAAGAACATCAAAGGAAGGGAGGGGGCGGGGGCTACTCTACCACATCTTCTTCCCGCAAATTGGTTTCTAGTCACATGAGCGTATTGGGAAGAACACTTAGCAGTGATTACTAAGAGAGGAAGGTTTGGGGAGGGGGGTGCACCGCCAAGACAGTGAAGGATGGAGCCAAATGGGAGGGAATGGACAAATTAATGATTAAGGAAGATTTTTTTTCTTCCGGGAGTCGTGTCCAGCCTGGCCTCCCAGATTTGAGCAATCTTTCACTGTCAAGAGAGGCTGGGAGATTGATTCAATTAAGATTAGCAGAGTCGAAAAAATGGCATGGGTTAGTTTTGATTAGTGATGTCTTGTCTCTCATCTCGGCGGCGGTGGTGGCCAGAACACAGGCGGAGTTTCGCTCTATCAGGTCATGGGGAAGGCGAGGCGGGCTTCCGATGTGGGGTTCATGGACCAGACCCCAGGGGCGGAGAAGTGGTAATCCTTTATGAGTTTCTTCTGAGGTCTCTTCCATTTGTCCTTCTTGGCGATGGTTTTCTTATAATTAGCTACGTTGTCTGGAGGAACATGAAGGAGGTGGGAAGACTCTGAAATGTGGGGGGTCATTGTGGGGTACAATTCCTTGAAGCAAATGAATGTAATTGGAGGTCTCATTAATTCTGCAGTGATGCCCGGGTGCCCTCTCCTCTTCATCAGGAGGGCGGTGGAACTCTCCAGGAGGTACGAGCATACTTGAAACAAAGCGGGGCAGGCAGCTCCCACATCCACTGCAAAGAACCTCACTGGGCTTGGGGTCCTGGGGTGAAGAGATGCAGGGAACGCAGCACTCTCACCTCCTCCCGCTTCCACACCAAGAAACCAAAATGCACCAGTGCTGTTGGTCGCTGCCCCGTGGGTCTCTACATTATAGGAGCAGTCTGCAAAGGCTTAAAATAAATGTGCCTTGCAATTTACTGGCGCCTCTAAATTCATATTCAGACCCTGTTGCTGGATAAGTTTAATGAAAGTGGTACTTTCCACAAGGTCCCTGGTGGCATTAGTTCACATTACAAAATCATTATACATAATTTGACACTATTGTGCACCGTTAGCTTAGAAAAAGAGCTTGTTTTACAGCTCTGGGGACAGAGGTCCCTCCAGATAAGGTTGGGCTTATGAGAGAGGCAGAGTGGAAGGAAGGGCCTCCCTCTGGTTAGTAATGAAGGCTTTGATGTTCAGTACAGCTACTCCCCTTATGCTCATCAAGACAGATATTTAGTCTTAGGGAAAAAGAAAATTAACAAGTTACTGTCTTAAAAGGCAGCTGTGGACCACGTGCTAAGCTCTACCACTCTTAAAGCAAATATTTCATCTGTGTTTTAAAGGCCTCTCCCAATGCAACCAACCCTCAATGGGTAATTTTTGTGCTGAAAGCTCCTGTTTCTGGTGACTTGGCACAATTTGTCACACCCCATTCCACCCTGTTCCACCCAGTCACACAGGGCTGGCATTCACCTGAGCTAAGCAGGTAAAGCCTTACCAGTTGTTAGAAATTTAAATGCTACCATGCCGGTAGGTAAATGGCCCCAGTCTGAATGCCTATGCCCACTGCCTGGACACCGTCACCCTTCCCCTGGGACCTCCGATGTTCCTATGACCGCAGCCAATAGGTTAATGTCTGGCTCTCTAGGGGACATGCAGAATGTTATGGATGAATTACATACGCCCCGCAAAATTCATATGTTGGTGTCCCAGTTTCAAATGAGACTCTAGGATTTAGTGACTCTCCATCAACCTCAGATGGAATGTGACAGTGTCTTCAGGCCCTGCAGGGACAAACTTCAGCCTTTCAGCTTTGGAGTATGCTTTTCTTTGTGCCTGATCTTCCCTGGTGGCTCAGATACTAAAGAGTCTGCCTGCACTGCAGGAGACCTGGGTTTAATCCCTAGGTCGGGAAGATCCCTTGGAGAAGGAAATGGCAGCCCACTCCTGTATTCTTGCCTGGAGCATTCCATGGACAGAGGAACCTGGTGGGCTACAGTCCATGGGGTTGCAGAGAGTCAGGTGCAACTTTCACTTTCACTTTTCTTTGCGCCTAAAACAGGCTTTCCACACCCTTCCGTACACCAGCTGTTCTACAGCCTCCTAGGGAGGGAACTACTTGCACGAGTCTGTTGGGTTGTCATTCTGGTGTCTTTGGATACTTCCAGGGATGGCGAGTTCATCTCTTCATGCAGACTCATCTCACTGGGTTGGCTCCTATGTTGAGTGGCCCATCTTATGATGGATCTGAAATCATATACCCATAAACGCTCCTCACTGGTCCTCTTTCCTCCTTATCCTCCTTGACCCCCAACAATATTTCTAGCCTTTTAGATTTTCTGAGTTCCACTGTGCTGAAACAGCATCATCCAAATTTCAAACTGCCAAACAACAACTGCCAAATTTCCAGTGCCTGATGTACCTGGCACATTGTGGGTTCTTGGTGAATCTTCACTGAATAAGTGAAAGAATATTTGAGTAGGATGGCAGAGATAAGGGCTTCCCGGGTAGCTCAGTGGGTAAAGAATCCACCTGCCATGCAGGAGATGCAGGTTTGATCCTTAGGAAGATCCCCTGGAGAAGGACATGGCAACCCACTCCGGTATTTGTTTCTGGAGAATGCCATGGACTGAGGAACCTGGGGCCTGCTACAGTTCACGGGGTCGCAAAGAGTCAGACATGACTGAAGCGACTGAGCACACACGCATGGCAGAGCTACAGGAAAGCATTCCACTTTCACACCACCTTTTACAGAGGTACAAACCAGGGCTTAGCCAAAAAAAAAAGAAGGGCCCAAGGTCACAGGACAAGAGAGTGGCCAGGCCTGGCTAGAATCTATAAATCCAAATGGCCTAGGAGCAAACTGACAAACTCAGTCCATCTTCAGACTATCCAGGCAGGAAGTCAATAGGTCCTTTACTCAAATGCATCTTTAGTATTAGGCACCCTTAAATGAATGTCTGTGCCTGGTCCACGGCTATTTATTTGAGGAACTAGGATGCAAGATTGATGAGACTTTAAATGGTGTCTTATCCTGGGCATTCATAACTTGGACTGGAGTGCAGGAAATCCTACTTGTCTCACAGAGGGAGATGAATGTGCCCTGGAAAATTCCCGGAGGGAAGGAGGACATCACAGGCAAGTCCAAGTCAGACAAGAGAAAGGGGTCCAAGGTTCTCCTTCACTTTTAAGAAGGTTCCCGGGACAAGTCAGTGTGGCAGAATGGACATGCCAACTGAGGAGCGGGAGAAGGGCACGCTGGTAGAGACTGCTCTCGTCCCCCAGAGAATGGCTTCACCGCAAAATGTTTCTCCCTGCCCTCATCTTGAAGCTCCATTCCCTCCAACCATAGAAGAGCAAAGGTTGCCTTCAGGGATTCAAAGAAAATATCCCATCCCCAGCCAAGAGAGAGTGGGGGAAGGCGATTCTCTGAGATTCAAGGAGAGAAGACTGGATTCAAAGAAAGATGGGCAGTCAAAGAAGAGTCCGATCAACTCAAAGCAAAGGGATAGCAAGGGACATTGATGCCCGATGGCTTTCAACATACAAATGGAGAAGGAAAAATCCATTCCAAGGAAACCTCCTAAAACGGAAAGATCACAAAAAGTAGGCGTCACTTCTCTCTCTCCCTCCCTCCCTCTTCTCCTTTCCCTTCTTCTCTCTTCTCTCTTAGTCAGAGTTGATGGGGACCCCAGGTGAGCAGTTCAGTTGCTTGCAGGAATGGTTTAGTCACAGACGTAACGCAGCCATAGAGATACTAGCAATGCCTGATACTGACTGAGCTTATGACAAAAATTGTTCTGAGCACCTGGCGTGGATGTCCTCGTTGAATCCTCACCACCTTAGGCCCTGGGTGCTGGGAGGGTTCTCCTCTTACAGGGGAGGACACAAAGATTCTGAGAAGTTGTCATCTGCCCAGGGTTTCAGTGCTGTGCAGAGCCAGGAGCTATGGGGATGTCTGTTCTTGGTCCCCAGAACCCCTCCTCTTTGAACTAGCTGGAACTTGGAACCACAGCCTTGAGAATCCTCAGTCATCTCAAAGTAGCTCATCCTCCCCTTTGCACCTACACTGACATCAGACAGAGCCTTTCCTCATCTGAAATCTCAGGTAATTCCCCCACTAGAGATTGAAGGCTCCATTTTGCAGACCAAGAGAATCCTGCACCAACCAGTGGGCTACTTCAGGACAGTGTCAAGCTGTCCCCATGCCAGGTGACCAAGTGGACCCCACACTTTCCTTCCAAGCTCCCCTATAGGCAGAGGAAGTGAAAGTGTTAGTCGCTCAGTCATGTCCGACTCTTTGCGGTCCCATGGACTGTAGCCAGCCAGGCTCCTCTGTCCATGGAGTTCTCCTGGCAAGAATATTGGAGTGGGTTGCCATTTCCTATTCCGGGGGATCTTCCCGACCCAGAGATCGAACCTGGGTCTCCAGCACTGCAGGCAGATTCTTTGCCATCTGAGTCACCAGGGAAGTCCATAAGAGAGGAGGCAAGTATCTCTGGAAGGTTTGGGGATGGGGAAGGAAGAACTCAAACAAGTGGAGTGCTAACTCCACAGTTCTATAAAAGTTCCTTTTTAATCTGAAGATGTTATGGGGGTTTTACTCTTGACTATAGAATATATCTGTATCTGAGAAAGCAGAGAAATAATGTTTTTAATGACTTGTCTTGGCATAACAATATGTATCCCCTGGCTTTATTCCAAGGCAGAGAAGGGCCAAGTTTGAGAAGCTCAGAGCTAGTCCAGGTCTCAGCTCACTCCTACCATCTTTCAGCGGAGAAGACAGAGGCCTAGAGAGGTGAAGTGATTTTCCCAAGGCTGCACAGCAGGTCTCAGACTTGCATCTGCTGAATCCCAACCCAGAATTCCAACGCCACATCCACCCCACATAACAGTCAAGAGCACAGGCAGTGGGACCAGCAAGGCTGGGTGAGGGTTCCAGCACAACCATGGAATTGTACAGCTGTCGGAGTGGCCCTCCCAATGGAACTGAGGTCGGCAGTGCCTACACGCCATTCACATCACACTTCTCTGCACTTCGGTTTCCATATTGCTAATTCTCCTGACGCAGGAATAAAAATAGTATCAACTGTGGCATTTGGACATGAGAATTAACTGGTATAGCATATGCCTGCCATTTAGTAGGAACTCAACAAAATGGAACTCTTGATGCTGGCCTCCTTTTTACTTACGGATAAAGGATTCCCCTGCTTCTTTCATGATTCCTTTCCGAGACCAATGATACTGGGAAGCTTTACAAGAGTGCCTCTATTTTTTTTTTTAAGTCTTTATTGAATTTGTTGCAGTATTGCTTCTGTTTTATGTTTTTTGGCCAGGAGGCATGTGGCATCTTAGCTCCCCGACTAGGGATCGAACCCGCAACCCGTGCATTGGGAGGCAAAGTCTTAACCACTGAACCACCAGGAGAGTCCAAAAATGCCTTTTATAGCTACCATATTCTTACCCCATTTCCATGGGTTGGTGTGGGGCTAAATGAACACCTGTAATGAACCTATAGCAGCTGCTAGTATAAAGCAAGCACTCAGGAAAGCTCTCTCATTATAGAGAGCTCTGTATAGACACACCTGTATGCTGACTCTTTAACTCAACAAGCGCTTATAGATTTATGAATAACTTTGACTCCATATATAAAGTCATCCCTCCAGGCTTCACTTCCTGCAGCATTATTTGGATGGTTGCTCCGAGCTCATTCTTTCTGAGTATGGAATAATGCGCTTTCGGGGAAGATGGCATCAGGAGTGCGATTTTCTCTGGTGTCACAGGGGAGAAACTTCTTAATCCAGACCTTGCTGACTTTTCCCCTCCCAGATCAGCCCACATCCCCTCTTCTTGAAGGCCCGCAGCAAAGGCAGCTCCCAGAGCCCTCTGGCTCCATTCAAAATCCCCTTTTCAGAGCCATGGCAGTTTTATGGCCTTTAATGACCCCCTATTGTACCCTGATTGCCAATCAGGGCACACGTAATGGCCAAGCAGCATCACTTAGCCCTTATTCCGATGACAATGGCCAGAGCGGCCAGCTCGCTGTTTTGACATGAGCGGGGTCACAGGGAAAGTTTGCGGGGGCGGGTGATTTAAGGAGGCCGGACCAGCCAGCGCCCTGGACTCTTCAGTTGCCAGGACTTGGACAAAAGAATGAACTCTGAACTTTTCCTTTGACGGATGGAGGTCATTAAAACCATGATGGGGGCCCCTTCAAAGGCAGGTGTAGACCAGGCTGTCCCTCAAAGCGCCTAATAAAGAGAGAACAGGCGATTGTGTGGGATTCAGAGAAGGGGGGAACTTCTGAGAGATTCACTCAACTGGTTCAAAGAAATCAATGAGCTGCTGTAGCCGGTTGACAGGGGCCAGAAGTGCCATGCCATTCCCTCCACCACCCATTCAATGGGTGGCTGCCCCGATTGTTCCCATCCAGGGGCCCCCACAATAAATGCTCAGGGTCCTTTCATGGGTACCCTGGGCTCTGGGGCCTTAGACCAGCCCGAGAATCCAGAAAAAGCTACACCACCAACTCCCCTTTTAAATTCCATCCATTTTAATAAAGTGCCTAGAGACCTCCAAGGAGCTTAAAATATTAAAGGTTTCTTTTAAACATCTGGAAGATAACATCTAATTACTAGATGGTGCTGTAAGTTATTAATATGTAATCAGAGCTAATCCCACCAATGCAGGCAAACAGCAAACAAAAGCACTTCCCCTAGAAGAATCATCTCAGCAAAACACAGAAGAGCCCCCGACCTAGCTTCCACACCTCCCCTGCCCCCATTCCCACCACGACCAGCTGGGACCACATGCTGCCCCCGGAAGGGGCAAATCCAGAAATGTTGACCCCCTGGCAGTCAGCAGGACAAGTCAGCTAAATAGATTGGCTGCAAATGACTTGAGTCATCGAAGTTCAACCATGAAGGGAAATGAAGGCTCAGGGAATTTTACCTCCCTCTTCTATTATTTTTTTTTCTAAAGGTGTTTTGGCTTTTCGCAAAAGGGTCAGAAATGTTGATCCCAAAGGTCTGAGTGGGAATATAAATGGATTTGAAGAAGCTGAAAGCTGGTTCTTGGGGGAGTGGTTGCTGAATGCCTCATTGGGGTCTCTTGCCAGGCACATTACACACACATGCATGAAGGATGCTGAGTTCGGCACCCCTCTCCTGCCAGGGCGATGGTTATTAAGGATAACGTGAACAGATGAGAAGGCGGCACACAGCAACCACAAAGCCCACAGGAAGCAGCTGTGCAGACACATAAGTGGAGGTACCGCTTCCCCAAAATGTGCCCACAAGACAGAGCCACATCCTTTGCATTGTCCAAAGACAAATCATTGTGGGTTCTCCAGCAGTTGATGGTGTCAGCAAGGCTAAAGGAAAAAATGATGACTTGCGTGCCCTGGGAGGAGACACCGGAAGTACCTAACTGATGGACGGACGTCCACTTTAACCCTTCCATCCCTCCTTCTCCAACAAGGAAATGGAGAGAAAGGAGCAGGTCAGCCTCACCGAGTCATAGAAAGGAAAGACGAAAGAGCCATGAGCGGTAATAAGGACTTTCCCTCTCTCCAGAGCCCTAAGGAAAATGATCTGATTCATCCCAGTGGTTCACTGTAGTATGCCTGCACACTCAGTCTCCTCAGTCATGTCTCTTTGAGACCCCATGGACTCCAGGCTCCTCTGTCCATGGGATTCTCCAGGCAAGAATACTGGAGTGGGTTGCCATGCCCTCCTCCAGGGGATCTTCCCGACCCAGGGACTGAACCTGCATCTCCCGCGTCTCCTGCATTGCAGGTGGATTCTTCACTGCCGAGCCACCAGGGAAGCCTCACTATAGTGTAACAAACATCTTTTGAGCATCTACAAGGAGTGTCCTAGGGGTTGGGGTTACATGGTGAATGAGACAGATACAGCCCATCTTCACTGGAAGATAGAAAACTACTCAAATCATGAGTATTTTGAGAGCTACTACAAAGGGAAAAAGAGGGTCTTAAAACAGAGGTCTACTCCAATCTGGTGGGCTGGAAAAGGCTGAGTGATAACCAGAGCTGGGATGCTGCTGTGGGTAGAAGTGGTTGAGACAGAGGGAACAGCACATCCAAAGGTCTCACGACAATGGGGAGGCGGAGGTTTGGACCCACACAACGAGGACCGAAAGGCGGAGCCAGAGCAGCAGAGACTTCCCTTCTAGCTGCCTCAGTTTCTCCTCAAAGTTTAAACATCAGGGTCCGAACAGCAGGTGGGCGTCTCAGGGCAGGAAATAAAGGGCAAGCTACTGTTGGCGGGTGAATTTAAGACTACACAGCGTGAGCCAAGTTTAAGAAGGGAGAGGGGCAGGATGGGGAGGGGAGAGGAAGGAGAGGGGAAGGAGGAAGGCTAGAGAAGCAAATGGGGTTATTCGGCAGATTCCACCTTGACAGAGATTGGGGTGGAAATATCTAGAAGGCAATCTGTCCACGTCCCGGTTCTGCTAGATCTACCCTGAGCAAAAGACCACCAACAGCTTCTCTTTTGAGTCCATCCCATCCCACCTTCTCAGGACCGTGAGGAAAAGAGTCCTACAAACAAACACCAGCATCACATTCCTCAGGGCAGGAGTAACCTAAGCTTCTTGCTTCTAACCATCTACTACTAAGCATTTTTATACCTTAAAAGTAAACTCCACTAACTTGATTTCTAGCGATAACTACCATCTCCACACCTTTTTCCACAGGCCAGGCATGGTGCCACAAACTTTAGCCTCCTTTACTCCTCTTAAAATGGGAGGTATGTCTTATTATTGTTATACCCATTTTACGGATGAGGAAACTGAGCCCCCCCCTGCCAAAGCTACTGAGGCAAAGTCACACAACACACCACTGAGAAAAGTGGATCTGGAACTTACACCCAGGCAGACTGATTCCGGGGCTTCCCAGGTGGCTCAGTGGTTACAGAACCTGTCTACAAGGCAGGAGACCACGGAGATATAGGTTTGATTCCTGGTATGAGAAGATCCCCTGGAGGAGGGCATGGCAACCCACTCCAGTATTCATGCCTGGAGAATCCGTGGACAGAGGAGACTGGTGGACTACAGTCCATAGGTCAGAAAGAGTCAGACACGACTGAAGCAACTGAGCACAGCGCAGCACAGACTGGCTCCAGCATCCTTTCCTTGAACCACTCCACCGTGCTACTTTTCTCCTGAGAGACAGGAAATAAAGGAGATTTAGGGATTGTGGGCGGGAGGAGAAGGGGACGACGGAGAATGAGATGGCTGGATGGCATCACCGACTCGATGGACATGAGTTTGAGTGAACTCCGGGAGTTGGTGATGGACAGGGAGGCCTGGCGTGCTGTGATTCATGGGGTCGCAAAGAGTCCGACGCGACTGAGCGACTGGACTGAACTGAACTGAACTGAACTGAACCGAACCTTAGGCTTAATTCAGATGTTCATTTTGCTCAGGATGGAGAAATACAGTTTACTGAGACACGCAGCAAACTAGTGGGGGGGTTGGGGGAGCTTTTTCTGATGCCCACGGTGTGGGCATCACCAGTTTCGTAAGGAGGGAAGGACCACTCTGTGTTCTCGGTTTAGGGTGGCCCTGCTTTCTTTCCAGGAAACATCTCAGTGAAATATGCAAGCGTGTTTAATTGCAGGGGCTCGGGCAACTTGTTTATCTTCCTTAAACACTGCCAGGGTGGCTCCCGTTTGTTATCTGGGGTGTGAAATGGAGGCTGACAACAATTAATACCTCCTCCCAGGCAGCTCGGCGGCGCTCTGACGGGAAGCGGTGGACTTCCGAGCAGGCGGAGGGCCGAGCCGTCACTCAGCGTCCGAGGTGGGGCGGGGGGGCGCTTAGAATGACAGCGGCAGCTGACGGCCCCTCCCGCGGCCTCCGGAGAGGCCCCCGTGATAAAGCGTCCTGCTTTGTGGTGTAATCAAGTTGCTATACATGCATTACCTCCTAATGAGCGCCGTGTTTAAACAAGTGTATAGAACACATCTGTCCGGGCCTGGAGACTCGAGGCTGTGTGACCAATTTCAGCATCTGAAAGTTAAATTAATGGTAAAGGGTTTAATTGTGAGTAAACAATACCGCATTAAGGAGCGGTAAACACAGCAGTGGGGACCCTCCGACCGGCTCTGGCATCACAGATGCGGCTGCCTCCGTGTGACCGTTAATAGTCTTCCCCCGCCCGGCCTTTCTGACAGTGTCTTGAAGCCCATTTGTCATCTAAATGGTCCGTCCCCTCCTCAAATGTAATTTTGGCCCATGGTCTAGTCACCGGGCCTGCAGGGTCTGTTCTTTGGAAGGTGGGCATTAAAAAAAAAAAAAAAAAAACCAGGGCCAGTGGAGAGGATCTGGAGAAGCTCCAGTTTCTGCACTGAATCACAGGGTGGGGTGAGGCTGGGGAGGATAGACACCCTCTTCCACCCAGGCAACCGGCCTCCGGCCATAGCAGCCAGGCCGGCGGAGACTCCAGGCTTCAATGGCAATGATTCCAAACCTGGTTTTAAAACACCCTAGGGTGTCTCCAATGAACAAAGGATGCCTCCAAAGCAAATTAAGTTCCCTTTAATTAAAGATCATAACATACGCCACAGAACATTCCGTCACGGTAGGGGAAAGGAAGAGACTGTCACATAAAATAATAGGGCTCTACAACTCAAAAAAAATTAAGGCTTACACAGCAAGAGCTCTGCACCTTCCCGATGGGTTAACAGCCATCGTCATGGCCACCTTGGAAACTGCGCTCGGCAGCCCGTGTGTGCGGCACAGCCGCCAGGTTTTCCCCACAGGCGTGTGTTGGAAGTGAAGACTTGGCCTCGGGAAGCGGAAGGGCACAGGGCGGGTCCTCTTTGTCTTTCCATCACCAGCAGCCCGATCAGGTGGGGGATGTCTCAGCGGGGCGTGGCCCTGACTCCCAGCAATGGGCACAGAGCTGTGCTCTCCTGTGAGGGGCGTGACCTGTCTCATTAAAAAGGTGAGAAAGCCTGCAGCAGATAACTCAGACATCTAGAACTTTCCTGTCTTCCCCGCAGCCTGGGAGTTGCCAGGCAGCCCAGCCCCAGAGCACTGAATCAGGTCCATGTGCCCAAAGTCTCAGCTATGAATAGAGGAGCCTGATCTGCTCTCCTGTGTGTTTCTTGAGGTCCTCCCAGAAAGGGGGGAGGGAACTGGAAATGGCCATGATCAAGTGTCAAAGGCTTCTCTCTCACTTCCTTTATACATAGAAGTCCGCGGCTTTAAAGACAAATAGTCTCATGCTTGCCCACCCACCCTCAAACCTCCCAGAGTCCACCAAATCCTGGCCCTGCTGTTTTCACCTCTTTGAGCCTCAGTGTCCTCATCTGTGAAATGGGTTGCTGAAGGGATTGAATCCACTTATACATGTCAATGACTTCAAAGGATATGTGGCACGGGGCAAGTGCTCAGTAAATGTTAGAATCTATTACCGTGGGTGTGTGACAGGCACCCCTTTTAATAAGACCTAATCTAGCAGACCTGTGGGGCTTCCGTGGTGGCGCTAGTGGTAAAGAATCCACCTGTCTGTGCAGGAGATGCAGGTTCAGTCCCTGGGTCAGGAAGATTCCCTGGAGGAGGGCATGGCAACCCACCCCAGTGTTCTTGCCTGGGAAATCCCATGGACAGAGGAGCCTGGCGGGCTACAGTCCACAGAGTCACAAAGAGTCAGACACGACTGAAGCGACTGAGCACACACAGCAGACATGTAGGAACAGCTTGAAAAAAAGCAGAAACACAATTGTGTCTGGATCACCCTGAGACTCTAGATTTCTAGAAGACCAGTGTGTATGCACGCTACAGCTTTTTCTCTGCACTGCCTGGTCCACCCTTCTCAGCAATCAAGTTCTCATGATGGCCCTGGATGTGGAGGTAACTGACACACGCTCCCTGCCTGACCTGGGCTGGCCTTCCACACTCGTCAGAACTCCAGGGCTCAGTTTCCCCAGACGGGTAAGTAACTTCTTGCTTCCTAAAACCAACTCGAAGTCAAATCAGCCCTCTAGCTCCAGTCAAGTTTTCAGAGCTCAATTTCTTAGAAAGGTTTCCCAATGTGATGACTTATTTTGTACATTCTAAGTACAGGTAACCTCACATTTCCATTTCTGCCACCTCTTGTCTATGATTTTCCCCCACCTCCACCTTTTTAACCCTTATTGATTTCTGTATTTGCACTGGGCAAATCTGTGTAGCACTCGGGGACCCCAGAATTTCTAAATGTGCGTGGTGACCGAGCCACTGGAAGAGGGCGCTAGGGGACCTGCCTATAGTGGCATTGGGGAGCATCAATGGCTGGGGGTGGATGGTTGTTGCTGAAACCCTGTTCCTCCCCTCTCCACTCCCCCTCCAGGCCACCTTCTTGGTGCCAATCTGCAGAGGCTCCCGTTTCTTCAGAAGAAGCCCAAGGAACTATTGCCTCACTTTGCCACTGAGATTGGATGACAGAGCTCTGTTGCCACAGAAACAATGTTGCCATGTTTTTGCTGTTGTCTCCTGGTTTGAATTATTCCTGGTTCAACACGTGCCTCCTCCTCTTCCATCTCTGACCACCAAGCCCATGACACGCAGAGATGGAGAGGAACCAGGCTGAGATCCCTGTTAGTGACAAAGGCCATCAGTGTCTCCAGCAATACAGAACTATAGTGCACCACCCACCGCGCCTGGCAGTCTCTCTACTCCTGCTGGTTCCACCCTCGTCACGGGAAGAAGGTAGGGTTAGTCCAAGTTGAGCTTTCAGTGGTAACTTGTAGGCGTGCAGAAGATCTCGGTAGCCCCTGATAAGTGGAAGGAAATTTGGAAACTCTCTTTTCCAGTGGCCTTTTTCTCCCCTAAACTTTGTCTCTGCTGTGAAATTCTAACTTTCAGATGAAATTTTTTGCAGAGATTAAGACCACAGCCCCAAACGCCACCCCCTCCACCGCCCCGACTTTGATTTACATTGTGATGCTCCCCTTGGCACACCTGCTGTGGTTTCTCACCACAGAAAAGGGCTGAAAATTGCCTTAACTTGTCTGACTCCATTTTCTAGTTGAGAAGACTGTGGCCCAGAGAGGGACACAGACTTGCAGGAAGTAGCACAGGAGTCAGAGGACAAACATCTCAAACACACCTGCAGTGTTCCTGGGATAAGACATAGACTCACTCCAAACACCATTATGTTCATTTTTCTCTGTGATCCAATCAAATGATGACTTGCCCCCTCCTGAGGTCTTGTCCAAAGGGCACCCTGTTTACCTTTAAAAGGGAAATTCACTCATTTTCTCCCCTTTCCTTTAAAACAGAAACAGTAACAACAACAACAACACAGGCCCCAAATTCAGCCATCCTAAGTCGGGAGGGGAAACAGAACCCACTGAGGCAACAGATGCTGTGTTCCTCCTCCTCGGTGGCTTTAGTTTGCCTTTAAAGCCCATTTTCACCACTTATTGATTTTAGTTTGCTACTGGTCTATGAATGACAACTTGAATTAAGACAACACACACTGAGAAGCCACAAGGCAGTGCTAAATGATGTCCTCGGCTTCTTGGTGAAATGCCTCATGACCCTGCAGCCCCCTGCCCAGCCCCCATTCTCCTGAGGACCGGTGGGCCAGCAGACCCCCACCTGGCCGCCTGGCACGGGGTCCAGGGGAGTCAGGACAGAGCTCTGGGGTGAGGGGGTGAGCTGGGACGTCATCTCACCGCTGCCAGCCCCACACAGCCTCTTTACCGACAGAGAACTGGCTTGTTTGGAGCAGGGGCTGTGTGTTTGATAAAATCATCTCTAAAAGAGCCCGAAGATTCGACCCCACCACTGCCTCCACCAAGCAGGAAAACTAAGCTTAATTGTCCTAGCTGCTCCAGACTCACACTTACAGAGAGAAAACTCCCCAAATCAGCCTTAAGAATCTCAACTCTCCTCCCTTCCAAGGCTCTTCACCTAAGACAGCCTCCAGACAGAAGTGCCCTGTGACGACACCTTAAAATTTGCATTGATGATCTGTCCTAAACCTTAATCTGTACTGTAATTTTTTTTAATTTAACATACAGCCATTAATTCAGAAATTCTACTTTTATTGGTGCATCTTAAGAACATAACTGAGTAAGTGAATAACATTCACTGAAGGACACTTACTGCGGCACTGTTTATAACAGACACGTTTATGATAGACATTTAGATCTTGGAAACAAACATCTAAATATCTAGCAAGAAGGGGTTGGTAAATAGCTTTTGGTAAATCCATTCAATTAAATACTATGCAGATTTATTCCACTGGGAATGATGATGCTGAACAATATTTATTAGATGTTTTCATGATATATTGCTAAATAAATAAGAAAATTAAGAGACCACGTGTCTAGTCCAATTCTTGAAAAACAAAACCAAGAAAAAAAATTCCTCATAGAACTCTTCTTTCAGTTATTTGCATAGGAAAAAAAATGAAAATTGAGATAAGCCAAAATGTTAGCTTGGAGGAGGTTTGAATTCCCTTCTGACTGATTTCTGAATGTATTCATTTATAATCAGAAAAAAAAAATGATGACGTGAGTTTCATGTGGGCAGGTGGAGCTGTGTGAGCCAAAATGGCCTCGAATCCTGCTCCAGGCTTTCTAATGTCGCCCGAAGAGAGTTCCTGTCATGTCAGATTGGAAGCTCTCACCTCTCAAAAAAACAGCAACCCAGCTAACACAGGGCTCTTCCTATTTCCTTGTATCTTCCAACACCCAGTGGGAGGCACTGCATGGGTGAGATTAATTTAGAAAGCCCATTCTCACAGTCATTATGAAAAACAAGAGGCTGGAGTTTTTTTCTCTCAACCAAATCAGCAGAGAAGACAGGCTCGGAGACAGAGAGAGAGAGGGAGAGGCTGAGTTTAACCCACCCTCACACAGCACACCAAGAGTGAAGGTCACGTCAGTGTTTCTCTGCATCCCCAAAACCGGAGACCCAAGACCCTGAGTGAGGGCAAGACTAATGGAAAGCCTCTCCCATCTAAGGAGCTCCTGAGAAGACATTTCAAACCCACTTTGGGGTCATGGACAAATTTGGGAATCTAGTGGAAGCTATCTTGGAGGAGGGCATGGCAACCACTCCAGTATTCTTGCCTGGAGAATCCGCATGGACAGAGGAGCCTGGCGGGCCACAGTCCATGAGGTTGCAAAGAGTCAGACTATAACCCTCTCCCAGAAATATACCTGTAAACACAACTTTGCACAGAGTTCAGGGGCTTACACTCTTCCCTGGTGGCTCAGATGGTAGAGTTTACCTGCAGTGCAGGAGCCTTGGGTTCAGTCCCTGCGTCGGGAAGATCCTCATGGAGAAGGAAATGGCAGCCCACTCCAGTATTCTTGCCTGGAGAATTCCATGGACAGAGGGGCCTGGCAGGCTGTGGTTCATGGGGTTGCAAAGAGTAGGACAGGACTGAGCAACTTTCACTTCAGGGCCTCAGGGGTCATCCACCGACCTTCCGTGGGTGACCACGGGCCAGTAAGCCATGGAATGGCTCTCATCAGTGGGGACCTATCTCCATTTGAACCCAGCACCAATTGTGAGAAATGTTTGCCTGCACACTTGCCACATCTTTACGTCTACCACCAAGTTCCCTACTCCTTAAAGACAGGACATAAGGACTTCCTGAAGTAGTCCAAATGAAGGCCAAGAGGAGAAGCCAATGATGGGGAGGCCCTGAGCAGGGGAGTGGCGTTGGGGTAGTCCTGCCCCCCAGCACCTTCTGTTCTGATAAGGCGGGTGCCACCTTGTTACTCTGCGGCTGCCTGGCAGGACTTCCTCGGAATCGAGAGCATCTTATGTGTTCTGCGAAGGTGTTAAAGAGGGCAGTTAAAGGGAACCACAAGTCAGACCTCACGCACGCACGATCCTTCCAGATCGGAGACCCTGCCTTTCTGATCCTCTCGGCTGGTGCAGTGCTGGGGCCAGCAACAAAAGGTGTTAATACCCTGATGAGGAGCTCGTGCTGATAGATGACCCATTATGGTGATCGCTCTTGTGCGAATGGCAAATAGGTTTGATCAATTAGATTTTAATGTAAAGTGGGGCCTGGGGGAGAAAAAACAGCAACGGAGAGAGGGGAGACCCTTTGTTACTAATGTGTCTGAAAAAAGCACTTAATTGAGGTCATAATAATATTAGCGGTTCTCATCATCAATAATTCAGCCTTATTTATTACTAGCCGATAAAGTCCTGTCAGGTGGGGAATGTAGGGGGCTTTTGTTAAAGACAGGCTACATGGGGTTTGCTCTCTTCCTGTCTTCTTTCTCTCTCTCACCAGCTGCAGCTGCTGGACCACAGAACATCTAACTTTCAAAGTGCTTTCTAGTATACTCTCTCTGTGTCAAAATGAGGGACAAAAAAATAGAAGTTTTCCATGATGTATAATCTACCCTTCTCCTGTATTACTCAGAAAAAAAAAAAAATTTTTTTAACCCTTTCCTCTGCAATAGTCACAAATTTTGCTTCAGAAAATTCAGGAGAAAAATAACTACTATTCTTGCATGATTTCGAACCCTTAAAAATGACATAAATTCTGCCTTTTCACACACTTTTAGTCACCTGTGGTTTGTTATCTTTTAAAGCAAAAGAGAGAAAGAGAGCAAGAGCGTGTGCTAAATGAATGTATAATTGTACAATTAAAGATGCTAGCTCCAGTGGTAAAATTTAAAATGTATTAGTCTCATAAAACCGCCTCATTACTCTCCGTGTCTTAAAGGACATACTTGTCCATAATGAGGCAAATGCAGGAAATGGCACAGGGGTGAGAGTGAGGGGAAGGAGGAGATATTTGAGCTAGCTGCCATTTCATTTTTCAGAAAGGGGGAGGAAAACACTTAATAAAGATAATTGGGCTGGTAGTGCCTGTTCCCATCTGGAATCTCAACACAGACAGACCCCAGGGCAGACGATCGGTCATTAACCAGGAAAATAACCTATTTGGAAGGGATCCGTTTGTTTTATAAATGATGCTCCACTTGAGAACAGCTTAACCGCAATAATAATAAAAGTTCCTCGAAAACCCAGCCAGGGGATGGTGCTGAAATATCGATCCGGCTTCTGTTGATAATGGCTGGACTAGGTTTCCGCTCAGCTTGCAGGAAACAGCCTTTGAAGTTTGCTTTTCTTTCTTTTTTTTTTTTTTAAGTCTAAATAGAATTTAAACTGCCCTTCGGTGATCAGTGGTTATTAGTGGCTTGGGTTGGGACATACTGGGTCTCAGGGTCAGAAGAGGTGGTACAGGCTGAGAAAGGAAGGTCAGCTCTGAGCTGGGTAAGTGGAAATGGATTCTGCAGAGGGAGCGTCCTGGTCTGAGAGGCAGCTCAGGGACAAGGATTCCGAAGGATGAATTCCCCATCCCGCCCTAGCCTGGCCACCGTGCCCACCCCCCATCAACACACATGTGAGCGCGTGCGCACCCACGCACAGACACACAGAGGCAAGGCAGAAGCAGTCAGAAAAGTCATTCATCGAGGCCAAACTGGACTTATATAGATCAAGGCATTGAGGAGCAGCCCAGGGTCTGATCCCAGCGCCCTGATGGTGCAGACAAGGGGGAGTGATTACTATAATTAGAAACAAGGTTTCAGTGGCAAAGCTCCTCTGAGCCATCTATTTCCAAGGAAGGTTGCTCAGCTGCCAAGGAGGGCGTGTGAAAGCATGGTCTTCAGAGACAAAGGAAAAAGGAGAGGTGGGGATGGAACCTACATGCAACCTGCCTTTTAAGGAAAAGGAGGAATCTGGGCTTTGAAGGATTCAAGTCTACATACTGGGACGATTTCCGACTCCCACTTTCAAGGGATGTGTGGTAATGTCACAACTGGGGGCAAGGCACCACTGACATCTGTGACATAGGGACCGGAGAGGATGCTGAACATCCCAGACTGTTCAGGGCAGTCCCACCCTTCATCCCTCGCCCCCTGCCCCAGGCAACAATCACTCAGCCCCACAGATGTCCATAGTGCCAAGTCTGAGAAGTCCTCCATCTACTCAGATCTCACTCACTGAGGAAAAAGAAAACCCACTCTTGCCCCCAGAACCCCAGCCTCTGCCCTTACTCTCCACCCCCACCCCTCCCCATCAGTCACTTCTCTGGGTAACATGCTCCAGGAACAGGACATCTTAGAATGTCCGGCAACCGGGTTCCAAAGCATCACTTCTTTAGGGTGTTCTTCTCAACCTAGCAGCCAAAGTTGGAAAGAGGATGAAGGTTCATCTGTGACACACAGGACCCACATGCTCTCCATCCCAGGACATGGTGTCCTCCATGGCTCCACAAGGGCACACTTTTTTCTTTTTTGGCTTCACCTTGCAGGATCCCTGGGGTCGCAAGAATCGGACACGACTTAGCGACTAAACCACCTCCTCCCACAGGATCTTACTTCCCCGACCAGGGATCCCTGACTCAGGGGTTGAACCCAGGCTCCCTGTAGTGGAAGCTCAGAGTCTTAACTACTGGACTGCCACAAGGTCACATCTTGAAGGCACCGTCTGTCAAATGGGTATAATCATCGTGCTGCCTCCTAGAGTCGCTAGGAAGAAATGAGAGGAGGAAAGAGAAAACACGTAGCCCAGGGCCAGGCGTGTATTAGGTGCTCAGAAAGGAACAGAGGAGAGAGGGAGGAGGAAGGAGAGAGATAGAAGGTGGAGGAGGAGGAAGAAAGAGAGGAAGTGTGTATGTTGCCTTCCAGCCCGTGTCAGGCACTATGCCGGCAAAACTCACCACCAGCCCCCAATGCCCACAGAGTGTCTATCACTCATCAAGGGATGGCTGCCATTTTTCAGTCATAAAGAATAAGCTAATGCCCTAAGCTCTTTGGAATTATCATCCCCATCATCTGCCGAGCTGAAGTGTGTATCTAAGCAAAGCCCCGGCCACCTTTCCCCTCTGTCCTCTACCTTGATTCTGGAAAGAGAAGGAGGGAGGGCGGGGCATGGCCTTACCAAATTTCTCCCTGCATGCCCGACTGTTTCCTCCTGACAGCGTTTGACTGTGCTTATTATTTCCAGCAAAGCCCTTATCATTTTCAATGTGAATTTCAAATCACACTGATCCAGCCCTTCTTAGCTAAAGTCAGCTTTATCAACCACAAGAGATGTGGGATTTGAGAGAGATCTAAGTAAATTCACATTGTTTGGATAAACTCATTCAGGGAGCTCAACAAATCAAAGCCGAAATGGATATGTATTCCAAAGAGACTGAGAACTGCTGGGGGAGAAAAAAAGGAAAAAAGTTACCATTAACATTTTTATTTCTTAAAAAAATTTTAAAAAACCCATAGTGGTTGCTTTTTAATGAGTGTGTTCACCACCTCCTTTTGAACCATTACCAGGGCTCCGTAGGACACCAGGTGAAGTGATAGGAGCTGAGAGGCTTATTGACAAGAGAAGCAAGTAGTTAGGGAAAATTATATCATCCACCCCCCACCGCCACCCCGTAACTTTGGTCATTGAGACCACTATCAAATATGGTAATGGGTGAATTTATGCATTATCCTATAATTTAAGGAACTGTGTGTATCATGTATATTTAAAACTATTCCTCTGTAGTTTTAATTATCTCAGTCTGCAGGGGCAAAAAGAAAAAAAGCAGGCAGCTCCCTTGCCTAAGACCAAAATGAAAGCATTTGCCTGCTGACAGCTAAGATGTCTGTCCTAGCTGGTTGAGATTGCCTATGAAATTTGCATTGGAAAGGCAGCTTTAAGTATACTTAAAATAAAAAAGGGGCATTTGCATCTAATTTGCTACACTTGCAGTATTAGAGTTTTATCTGAATAAAGACACGTCAACTGGATTTATATAGTTAAGCTGATAGCTGGGGAAGTCAACACCGAAAACATCAGTTACATTCAACAGAGTTGGAGAGCAGCTAAGAGTATTTACAAGTCTGGGTTGTTGTTTTTTTCCTCACCCATCCACTGATGACTTTAAAACTGTAGCAAATTATCTTCTTTTTTACACAAGTCTGGCAATTACAAGGTTTTAATGTTGCTCAGTTGGTAAAGAATCTGACTGCAATGAAGGAGACCCGGGTTCGATTCCTGGGTTGGGAAGAGCCCCTGGAGAAGGAAATGACAACCCACTCCAGTATTCTTGCCTGGAGAATTCCATGGACAGAGGAGCCTGGTAGACTATAGTCTGTGGGGTGGCAAGAGTCAGACACGACTTAGCAGCTAAACTCCTGCTGCTAGTGAAAGGACATCTTTCTCCCCTGCCAACACACCCAAGAGTTCTTATTAAATGGAGTGGTTCTAAATTGTGATGTGATACAAATCTCAGTGCCTTGGGACTCAGGCAGATTGGAATCCTGACTCGGCCAATTACTGGCTGTGTCACTTTGGGCCAGTCCCTCCTTAGTCTTTGCTTCTTCATCTGTAAAATGGGGGTTGTGATAGCTAATATTCAGGTCATTAGAGTAGGCAGTCTGCAGACTGGGCAAAGATGCCCAGTGAAGGGGGAAAATGAGGACTGAAATTCAGGAATATGGCTGGATCCCAACCTCCCGGAAAAGAGCATCTTTTTTCTCACTTAGGTGCTAAATCGCCAGCAGTCCCAGTTAACCTCACAGGGAAATTACAGGCTTTAAAATGAAATGATAGGGGTTTCCCTAATGACTCAGTGGTGTAGAAATCTACCTGCCAACACAGGACACATGGGTTCCATCCCTGACCCAGGAAGATCCACATGTCACAGAGCAACAAAGTCCGTACACCATAGCTATTGAGCCAGTGCTCCGCAGTCCAGGAGCTACAACTACTGAGGCCCACACACCCTAGAGTCCATGCTCTGCAATGAGAGAAGCCACCACAATGAGAAACTCCAGCTCGCCACAACTAGAGAAAAACCCACATGGCAGCGAAGACCCAGCACAACCAAAAATTTTTAAAAGAAACAATAAATAAAATGTCTTTTTTAAAAATAAAATGATAAAGGCAAAGAGTGGCATCTGGTGCACAGCAGATGCCCAAAGAACATTAGTTGGACGGTGGTGATAATAAGGAAAATGAAGAGTCCACGATGAAATGTCACACCTCTGATGTATTTCCGATTTCGGAGGAAGTGGCAGCATTGTCTCCGCCCACATTGAAGACTCAGTTGTCAAGACCTGCCTCCTGGGAACCAGGTTCCGGTGTGATGGGTCCCAGGTGATTGATTCTTTCAGGCTCCCCCGACCAGCCACATGACCCCCGCATGGCAGGAGGCAGGGTGCCCATTAGACTTGGTGCTTTCTCCCCGCAACAGCATCCCCTTGGTTGGCCGGAGCACAGTAAATTCCAGGTTCTCACACAGCCTCACTCAGCTGGGAACAGAGTGCTGCAGGCTGTGAGGCCCTTCAGACGCGGCCTTTCTTTCCCTTCTCCCAGCTTTGAAGGGAGTACCTTCTCAGAATGAGGGCATAACGATCCCCTCTGTTGGCTTTCCTACCTCATTGTTCTCTGAGATCCCCAGCCTATCACTGCCCCCAAGCTCCTGAGACACCCCACCTCTGCAACTGCTTCTCCAAGGAACTGGATACAGAGGTGCTTCCACCAGGAAGCCCCATCCGTACATCTGTGTCAGGCGAGCCCCACCCCATGACTCTCGTCTCCTTCTTTGCATCAGACCAATCCTGGCTTCAAAGCAGAGCTCTCCACTTACCACCTGGGTCACTGCAGCGAGTTACATTCCCTCTCTGAGCCTCAGCTTCCTCCTCCGTAAAATGGAATGAGAAAGAACACCCACTTCTCAGGATCGTTGTGGTAAAAATTAGCTGGTGAAATCACAGAGGAAAAGACAAGGTCACTCTGCTCCCAGACCCAGCTGCCCAGCCCCAGACCAGTAGCCAGAAGTCCTGAGCACAGCTCACTGAGCTCAGGGCACCTCGTCTATTTCAGGGCAAAATTGTAGAGCCACACTCCCTAAGGTAGCTGTCCACGTGGATGGGAAGCAAAGGGACTCCCACCCCTCATGCTCAGACTTGCCAAAGCCTGCCATCTGGGGGCACTGGCATGCATCTTGCAGGTTGTCATGTTTCAGCAGAAAAAAAAGGTTAACTTTTCCCCCCTTTTCACAGAAGAGGATGTGTGGGTCAAGACCGCCGTGCCCCTCAGCTGGCTGTTTCACCGTGGCATGTACAAGAATGTCACCAGACCAAGGATCCTGCTATTTTAAAACTGTAAGTGAATAGCACAAGAGGGGGGGAAAGAAGTTGTGATTTGTTTGTGTGTGTATGCTAAGCTGCTTCATTCGTGTCCAACTCTACGTGATCCTTTGGACTTAGCCTGCCAGGCTATGGGATTCTCCAGGCAAGAATATTGCAGTGGGTTGCCGTATCTGTTTGTAGGACACAAATTAATCTTAAAAATACATTCCAATATACATTAGGTGCAAACAAATATTGTTTGATTCCACTTACACAAGGTACCTACAATAGTCAAGTTCGTAGATTCAGAAAATACACTGGTAGATGGGCAGAGGGGTGGGGAAGTGAGGAGGGGAGGTGGGGAGTTAGTGTTTAGTGGGGACAGAGTTTTGAAAAATTTGGGAGATGGATGATGGTGAGAGTTGCACAACAAGGTGAATGTACTTAGTGCCACTGAAATGTACAGTTAAATATGGTTAAAATAGTATGTTTTATATCCTGTGACTTTTACACATTTTTAAAAATAAAAAAGCAATAACAAATAAAAGCTATAAGTGATGTGATCCACTACCCCATCCTTTCCTCCAGTCAGCCCAGGAACTTGTTATTCTCAAGCACAAGAATTTCAACTGAGCACAGAGCATCTCCCAGGTGATGTGCTTTGGAAACTAAGCTTAGAGGGAAAGATTGGGTGCCCACCTTTATTCGGAAGGTGACTTCAGGAAGTGAGGGGTGGGGAAGTGAGGGGATGAAGGGAGGAAAGTATATTAAAAGTGTATTAATGGGACAGTTACCAGTTTGGGCAACCGGGGCTCAACCTTGCTGGGCATCCTGTAAGAGATGATATAGAAGATACCACAAGATGGTCCCACTGTAGACCAAGAAGCTGGGCTATTTGCACCAGTTCCCATGCCTCACTGGTTGAGGGTGTTCCTTGGGGCTTCAACTCGGGACTGTCCCCCTTATAAGCCATGAGGCACTCAGCCTTTGGCAAGTATGGAAACTGACTAGAGGTGACCTCCCAGTGGCTGCCGCACTCCAGTTATCTGAGGTAGCTACTATTCTTAGCCCCATTTTGCAGATGGGAAAACTGAGACCCAGATGGACTCACAGTCACACATGAAGAAAACGCTGAGACTTGAGCCGAGTCACCTCTGACTCCAGAAGTGCTCTGACCCACCAGAATACACTGCCCTTCCCGTGTAACTCTTTAAACAGAGTAATGAAATGATGTACACTACAAGTAGGTGGTGATGGCTGTCAAAAACAGAAAAGTGTATCAGAATAAAATAAAGCCTGCTCACTACTGTGAAACAAGTGCTTGGCACACAGCAAATGCTCAACCAGAATTTGTTTCTGTGCTTCCAACTCTTTGAAGCTTATTTCTAACTGACATGCAAACAACCTCCCTTTGCAGGAAAAAGCAGCGGCTCAGAGGACCAAAAGGCTGGCATGCTCTTCTGAAGCAGCCAAGAGAGATGCAGGAGAGATGAAGGTGCCAGATACTGCTACTACCCCTATCCATCAAGCCTGGAGCCCAGGAGTCCAGATCCCAGGCTAGGAGGATGCTAGAGGGGGCTGCACCCTGGGACCCACGGACTAGGTGAGGCTGGAGAAAAGATGAACATAAGACTCTCAGAAGGTAGGAGGTCAACCATGAGAATGTTCCCTGCGTGACTCTGGAAGCCTTGTGTTGAAGCTATCCTTAAAGAATCTTCCTTTGTAATAACTTAATGGCCTGAAATGTTCTATCAGCCAAGCTTTCTCCCCTGGGAAACTTTCTAAGTCTGAACTGGCACATTTTTGATATCTGAAGATGCTCAAATCAGCAAATGTCACTTTACTGTGTGGCCACCCCCCCCCCTTCCAAAGAAGCCTGGCTGTTTAATTGTGTGTTCCTCCTGGATGCTGGAGTCAAAGCTTGGCAGTCGACTGGTACTGAGGGCATCACCCTTGGCAATAGACCAGCTCCCCTTAATGATGGGATTGCTCTACTGGCGCAGAGACCCAGAGACCCGGAGCTAAGTCATCACTGACTTCAGCAAGTGTAGTTGTTATAGAGAAAGGCAACAGAGTCACATGGACCTGGGTTTGAATCCTGTCTCTGCCACGCACTAGTTGAGCAACACTGGACTTGTTATTTATTTTCTCTGAGTCTCAGTTTCCTCATCTGTAAAATGGGAATACTTCTGGTTACTTATCTCAAGGTGGTGTTCTTAAGTCTAAAAGAGATACTGCACATAAAGAACTTGCTTCCCTGGTCCAGCGTCATGGCAGAGAAACCTTCCTGCGACATAATACACATTCACACACACAAAAAAGTGTTGGATAAAAAATTTTTTACAATTACATTTTTTTAAATGTATGACTGAGCTAGCAGGAAAAGCGACTAAAATCCTTGGAGGCCAGAAATAATGAGAATGCTCCAAACAGGGGATAAGTAAGCCTGAACAACTGCTTGCCCAAGGAGCAGCTGCCAACACCTGGTGGACTTAGGCCTCTGTTTTGAAGGATCTCTGATGTAGGGAGTACTGAAGCCCAGGCTTAGGACCTAAGTAAGCTAGCTGTTAAGAATGGGGATCCCAGGAAGGTAAATCCCTCAGTGAGTGAGTTAGGATGAAAAATATTACCCCATATCTCAATGAAGTTGTTAACAACAACAACCCACCACCCCATGGGGCTTTTATCAGTCTTCCCTGAAAGCTCTTAGTCATAAACCTCATGCGGGTTTGGAATCCAAATCCACTAACAGTATCTACATATTGGCATAAAAAGCCCTAAGCCCACTGTTTCGCTTAAAGTAGTCCCATATTTGGTAACTAATCAGGAAGCTTGGCAGAAGCAAATGTGCTCTAAGTAAGGCCCAGCCTGAAAACATTCCCACAGGTAAAGAGCCAAGAGAACGTGACCACAAACTAAATCACAAGGAAGCAAACCTCCATGAGAATAAGACTCACGAGCCTGCAGATATATGAACAAACAGAAAAAGAACATAAAACCAAGCATGCTATGATTTTTCAGAACTAAACAAAACTTTTAGAAGTGGATAATACACATACAGCTATATTGACGAACATCAAAAATGTACTGCTGACTGAATGGTAAATATTGCGTTATTCCATTTAGGGAAAGTTGCAAATAGCCAAGACCATCTCTGGTGGTGGGTCTCAAAGAATGGTTTCTGTGGAGAAGAAGGTGGATGGTGATGGGAAGGGAGGTAGGGAGCTTCTGGGGTGCTGGTCAGGTTCTGACTGCTCACCTGGGTTGTGGTTATGGATATACATCCACTTTGTGAAAACTCGCCAAGCTGTAAACCTATGATTTCTGCACTTCTGCCTATATGTTATACCTCAGTTTTTAAAAGGAAATGGATGACTTAAATCAACTAGACACAGCTGAGGGAAAATTAGTGAACTGGACGACAGGTCTGAAAGAATTAGACTGCAGCATAGAGAGAAATAGAGGTGGATATTTTGGAAGAGACGATAAAAAGGAGGAAAAATCAAAGGGGACACTCTAGCCTACATCTCCTCTGAGCTCCAGAAAGAGAAGGTAAAAAATTAGAGGGGAGGCAATACTCAAATAACTGAGAAAACCCAGAATTGAGGGAAGTCACTAATCTTCATGTCTTACTCTGTTCAGGCTGCCATAACAAAATACTATCAACTCGATACACTGAAGTGAAGTGTGTTAGTTGCTCAGTCGTGTCTGACTCTTTACGACCCCATGAATTGTAGCCCACCAAGCTCCTCTGTCCATGGAATTCTTCAGGCAAGAATACTGGAGTGAGTTGCCATTCGCTTCTCCAGGGGATCTTCCCAACCCAGGGATCAAACCCAGGTCTCCTGCATGGTAGGCAGATTCTTTACCATCTGAGCCACCAGGAAAGCCCCTTACAAATAAACAATTATTATTCACAGTTCTGGAGGCTGGGAAGTCCAAGATCAAGTTGCTGACAGAGTCTGAGTGTCTGGTAAGAGCTCACTTCGAGTTCATAGATGGTAGGCTTCTTGTCTCATGGTAGAGACAGTGAGAGATCTCTCTGGGACCTCCTTCCTAGAGATTCTAATGCCATTCATTAAGTATTCCCAGTATTCTTGCCTGGAGAATTCCATGGACAGAGGAGCCTGGCGGGCTACAATTCATGGGGTCCCCTCTAAAGACCCCACCTCCAAATATCATCACATCAGGTATTAGATTCCAACATGTGAATATTTGTAGGGACAGAAATAGTCTATAAACCCTCAGATTCAGGAATCCCAAGCAAAGAAAATAAATCAGCCTCCATGTCTAGACATGTCTTAATGAAAGAACACCAAAGACAAAAAGGTCCTAAAAGCATCTTGAACTAAAAGAAATATTACCTACTAAGGGACAGCATCTGGGCTTCCCAGGTGGCAGAGTGGTAAAGAATCTTCCTGCCAATGCAAGAGATGCAAGAGACTTGGATTTGATACCGGGGGCAGGAAGAACCCCTGAATAGGAGATGGTAACTCACTCCAGTATTCTTGCCTGGAAAATTTCATGGACAGAGGAGCCTGGCAGGCTACTATTTATGAGGCTGCAAAGAGTTGGACATGACTGAGCATGTGCACCCATGTGAGGGACAACATCTAGAATAATAATTGACTTCTCAGAACAACACAGTCATGACACAGAGCAAGCATTTAATAAGTTGAAGCTATTATTACTAGTGTTCGCAACAGTAATTAACAGTACTAGAAATATTCAAATCTCAGCTCTGCCTCTGTCGTAATTGTATAACCTACAATAAATCATATAACCTCTTCCTTGTCTTAAAAATAGGGCTCTGGTAAAGATTAAATGAGACGATATAAGCAAAGTATTTGGCAGAGTATCTGGCACTTAGTTGATGTAAAATTAATGTTGGCTACAAAATCAAGCCCTTGTTGGGCCAATGCACGAATGATGAGTGTCAGGTTCATCTTAAATTACTCTAGAATCTCATTGGAAAGCTCAGTTCAGCTCTCTCCCAATCGAAACTATTTCTCTGGAAAATTCAAGCCAAGAGCTGACATATACAGAAGTTCCAAGAAAGAAACTTTAATTGAAACCCATTCCACAGTCACCTCCATTTCTGGAGACAACACTCCTTACACCCAGCGTACTCATTCAATGAAGAAACATGAATCTAATCATTTTCCTTGCAGTTACATTCTGCAAAGAAGAATGACTTTTCATTCTTGACCCCACTGTGGTCACTATGGGGCCTCACAGAGACTTGGTGAAGTTCACAGAACATGTTAAAAAGCAGGGACTTGGGACTTCCTTGGTGGTCCAGTGTTTGAGAATCTCCCTGCCAATGCAGAGGACGCAGGTCAATCCCTGGTCCAGGAGGATTCCACTTGCCACGGAGCAGCTAAGCCCGTGCACCATAATGACTGAGGCCTGTGTGCCTAGAGCCCATGCTCAGCAACAAAAGAAGTCACCACATTGAGAAGCCTGCACACAGCAATGAAGAGTGACCCCTGCTCTCCACATCCAGAGAAAGCCTGCTCACAGTAACCAAGACCTGGTGCAGTGGGGGGAAAAAAAGAAAGAAAGCAGAGACTCAGAAAGGCAAATGACGTGCTCCCATATATAGCACACATAAATGGCAGGCAGAGCTCAAAGCTAGGCCTTCTGGCTCAGCCTGTGCTGTGCTGTGCTGTGCTTAATCATTCAGTCGTGTCCAATTCTTTGTGACCCCACGGACTGTAGCCCACCAGGCCCCTCTGTTCATGGGATTCTCCAGGCAAGAATACTAGAGTGGGTTGCCATTGCCTCCTCCAGGGGATCTTCCCAATCCAGGTCTCCCACATTGCAGTTGGATTCTTTCTCATCTGAGCAACCAGAGAAGCCCAAGAATACTGGAGTGGGTAGCCTATCCCTTCTCCAGGGGATCTTCCCAACCCAGGAATCAAACTGGGCTCTCCTGCATTGCAGGCAGATTCTTTACCAGCTAAGCTACCAGGGAAGCCCTGGTTCACCCTACTATCTCCCATCTAAGCACAGGCCATGAACTCCAAAGCTTTCCCCCCAGATTTTAGAATAAATGACTCTTTTTCATCTTTCAGTTCTCAACTCAAGCGTCCCTTCCTGTGAGAAGTCTTCCCTAACAACCACCTCTCATTTAATTCTTCATCACTGCACCCCTTTCACTTCCAAAGTAGCCTTCTCCATTGTTCCTAGTTCCGTGCTATTTGTTGCTTATTTGTTTAATGCGTTCCTTCACCTGAGCATCACCCAGTGCTAGCAGAGTGCAGGCCATGTGGTACTCACTCAATAAATGTTTGTGGAGTGAATACATTTGAGTGAACTCATGAAGTTAAGTGAACACATTTATACTACTGTCTCTTATAAATATCTATCCCACCACTTAACAGGGCTCAAAAACTAAAAACACTATTTCTTCTTACAACACTTCCCCAGCCCACACTGAGTGATGCCCACTGGACAAAAAGCACTGAATAAATAAAGGGGCCGGTTCAGGAGTAGGACCGTGAGTCTCTCTTGTCTGCTGCCCTTTCTTATGTGAAGCCACTCCTGGAAGAGAAGAACCAAGACCAGTAAGAATTAGCCTAAATCCGTCCCAAAAAGCCATCTCTCACCTCCATGTAATCTCTCAGTTAAGCGAATAAAATAAACGTGAGCTCGTCCGTCGGCTGATCACCATGTCCTGCTTATTCACCTTTTTTTCTAGCTCTAGGACTCTGCCAAGGCCCATCCCATCTCTGAATGGTGCAGAGGAGGGGACGACATGCAGGGGAGAGGGGAAGGAGGTGGAAATACATGGAAAAAAAGAAGAGAAGAGAGAGGGGACGAGGGTGAAACAGTGTAAGGTTGGTCACACATTTGTCATTAAGTCAAAGCCGAATGCCAGTGTTTGTGTGAGGTGGAATTATCTCATTCTCTTAGCCTGGGAGTCTCTGTGATCCACCAGTCAAGTATGTGATTGGATTTCAGCTCAACAAAACCTTAAATTACACACCTATTGTGCCTGAGTTAAGCCTAGTTTCACAGCAGTGGAGAAGGCTTCTCCCAGGCTCCTTGGCCGTGTTCGATCCAGGGCTGTTCTTGTCCGCTGGTTGATGAATGAATAATAGGATTAGAATCTCATCTCAAGCAACAGGGTGATTGTCACATTGGGTGCAGGGGCAAAGGCTGGGGTGATGGATAGGGGCTGCATAGTGGAAATGGGCTAGTTCCCCCCTAGCTGTGCCCACTCACACAAAGGGACAGGCCAAGGGCTTCAGGGAGGGCAGTGACGAGTCCGGGGAAGAGGCTAACTCCATTACCAGCTGCCTGCTAGAGTCAGTGACGTGCTGGGTACCCGCACAGGTATATCTATCTCACTGAATGCTCAAAACTGCTCTCTCAAGTGTGTGAGGAGACATCTTTTGGATTTTTTTCTTCATCTATTCCCTACTTCTAGGTACCTCCTCCTTCCATGGGGATCAAACCATCCCACTTTCAGAGAAAGGTTCTGATGGGACTAACTCCATCCCCTGGCTCCCAGAATGGTCATGTGACCATGCCAACCAATCAGAAACACGAGCATTCATTGTAGAACCATAACCAGTATTCCCAGGAAACAGGCATGATTTGTCCTTGGGGTCAGTGAAAGGACCAGAACAGGTGACTTAGTGGAGAAGAAAATGCAGCCACCTGGGGGTGATGAAGTTGGGTGGTGGAATTTGGAAATATGGGGCTATGTTTTCTCTTTCTACGAACACCTCTACCTCTAAGACTAAAGCCAGATCTACCCACTGGTCTTCACTTTTAGCTCAAGATAGCTCGACCTGATTTTTCTGTCCAAGTGAATTCTTATGCACTTTGCAAATGAGGAATCAGGGCTCACAGAGGTCAGGGAACCTACCCAAGGTCACACAGCTAATAAGTGCCAAAGCTGGGATTTGAGCCCAAGCTTATTTATTCTAAGCCCTGTGTGCTTTCCTGTATACTGGCCATTCCCACCAGATGGTCAGGGGCCTGCTTCGTGGAAGAGCCCAAAGACTCTGATACCACGAGGGAAGAATAAACCAGCAACCCAGGAGACCCAGGGTACATTTTTGGGGTGAAGAAGATCCCTTTCTGCTGAAACTCTGTCTTGACGCTGTTCACCTTGTCTGAGGCCAGAGTGGACAGAGGTTTGCAACAGTGAAAATAAGGTCTTGGAGACAGACCTACATTTAGATTCTGACTCACCTATTTATTCTGGCTGTGTGAACTTGGACGAGTAACCTATCCTCTCTGAACATGAATTCTCTCATTTATAATGGGGAAATAATGATACTTGGGGTGATTATGAGGGTTAATCAGATAAAATAGATGTGCCTATTATGTTTTTGGCATCAAGGAACAGAAAATCTCATTTACTGTGACTTCAACAAAGAATATATTTTCTTTTTTTTTTTTTTTTTAAGAATATATTTTCCTGAATAATAAGACATCAGGAGTAGTCATCTTCAGAGTTAGCTCAATGGCTCTGTGATCTAGTTGGCTTTCTTTCCCCTTCTTGTAGTCACAAGGGGGCTGCAGGAGACCTGAATGAAGAATCTTATAGAGGACTTCCATTCCCACATCTTTTTTTTTTTAAGAGAACACCCAGCACTTCTTCCATCTTATTGGCCAGAACTGGATCACATGACCAATCCTAGCTACAAGGGATGCTGGGAAGGCAGATATTTGGGGCAAAGGAATGAGGTACCTATCTCACTTTATCCTCTGGTCCTCTATTAACAGGAATAAGGAGGAAGCGGGGAGTGTCTACTCCAGGAAGACAATCAACAGCCATTACCAGATTATATAAAGTACTCTGGGCAGAATCTGGCATATATAAAATATTCTGTAACTAGAACTGTTATCATTATTATTGCACTAAATGTTCTACCAGAAACATTTCTATTCACACAGGAAGTGGCCTCTTTAGCACCCTACCCCTCCTCAGTGCCAAGCTTCAAGAAACACAGCATCTGTAGGCTTTCAGCTCTGCTACCCTTCCTGTACCTACATAAACATCCCAGGAAGAGCCAGCAAGCTCATGCTGGAAGGAGGCTCAGCGGTCAAGTGACTGTCTTCTCCTTTGCCACAGAATGTGAGAATCACAGCTACCTCTGCAAAGAAAGATCTGAAAGGAGAGGACAGAGAAGACATCTGAAGCTGAACATTCCCACGGAAGGCCGGTTAGGGAAGTCAGGTGCAACAGGGGAACAGTTCAGTGGTGGCCGAACATTCCCACGGAAGGCCGGTTAGGGAAGTCAGGTGCAACAGGGGAACAGTTCAGTGGTGGCCGAAGCCTCTCTGGGGATGTTGTCCTTGGGTTGTTTTGAACCACAATTCACAGCCCGCTGCTTCTGCAGTGCAAGCTGCAGTCCCTTCCCCCCCGTTCCTTACCAACCTCTTTGCCTTGTTTACAAGAAAGGTTAAAGCTACATCTTTCTCCATTACTGAAAAAGAAAAAGACTGAGGACAAGATTCTAGGAGGAGTAGTTCTCTTCTGGAATATATAGCATATACCCATCTCCTCGGCTTCCCAGGTGGCGCTAGTGGTAAAGAATCTGCCTGCATTGCAGATGTCAGAGATGCAGGTTCGACCCCTGTGTCAGGAAGATTCCCCTGGAGGAGAGCATGGCAACCCACTCCAGTATTCTTGCCTGGAAAATCCCATGGACAGAGAAGCCTGGCAGGCTACAGTCCACGGGTTGCACAGCATCAGACATTACTGAAGTGACTGACACACACGCATGCACCCATATTCTAATACTTCCATGCTCACTGGGTCCCCAGTGACTGGGGCTTTGATTCATAATTCAGTCATTCCTATACTGAACACGTAGTTTAGTGTTGAATGCCTTTTAGGTAGCTGCTTCATTCTAGGTGCTGCAGCTATAAGTGAAGTGAAGTCGCTCAGTCGTGTCTGACTCTTAGCAACCCCATGGACTGTAAACCACCAGGCTCCTCAGTCCATGGAATTCTCCTGGCAAGAATACTGGAGTGGGTTGCCATTTCCTTCTCCAGGGGATCTTCCTGACCCAGGGATCGAACCCAGGTCTCCTGCATTGCAGGCAGACGCTTTACCATCTGAGCTACCAGGGAAGCCAGTAGTAAACACACATGCTGCCTGCCTCACCTGTGATGGGACATGTCCCCAGACCTCCTAGGGATGTACCCTGAGGTGCTCCCAATACTTCAGTTTCCCCCTCTTCCATTCATCTTGAAAGTGAAAGGTGAAAGTTGCTCAGTCGTATCCGTCCCTTTGCAACCCCATGGACTATACAGTCGATGGGGTTCTCCAGGCCAAAATACTAGAGTGGGTAGCCTTTCCCTTCTCCAGGGGATCTTCCCAACCCAGGGATCGAACCCAGGTCTCCCTCATTGCAGGCTGATTTTTACCAGCTGAGGCACAAGGGAAGCCCAAGAATATTGGAGTGGGTAGACTATCCCTTCTCCAGAGGATCTTCTCGACCCAGGAATCGAACCAGGGCCTCCTGCATCACAGGCGGATTCTTTACCAGCTGAGCTACCAGGGAAGCCCATTCATCTTGGGTCATCCTAATCACAAGCATCACCTAGTGCATTCCCCTGCCCTTCACATCCTCAGTGCTTTCCTGGTGGCTCAGACAGTAAAGAATCAGCTTGCAATGTGGGAGACCTGGGTTCAACCCCTGGGTTGGGAAGATCCCCTGGAGGAGGGTATGGCAACCCACTCCAGTATTCTTGACTGGAGAATCCCTATGGACAGAGGACCCTGATGGGTTACAGTCCATAGGGCCACAAAGAATCAGATGTGACTAAGCACAGCACAGCCACATCCTCGAGGATGACTCTAATCAAAAAGATGGACATAAAACAAGGAGGAATTGGAATCCTCACACATTGCTGGTGGGGATGTAAAATGGTGCTGTCACTTCAGAAACAGTCTGGAAATCACTTAGAAGCTTGAGCATAGAGTTATCCTCTGACCCAGAACTTTCACTCTGAAGGGAATTCACGCAAGAGAATTGCAAACATATGTCATGCAGAAACTTTTACACAAATGTTATTAGCAGCATTATTTTTAAGGACCAAAAAGTGGAAACAATCGAAATGTCCACAGATATTTATTCAGTCATAGAAAGGCATGAAGTCTGGATACACACTATGACATGGATGAACCTTGAAAACATTGTGCAGAGTAAAAGAAGCCAGACACAGAAGTTGTAGGATTCTACTTAAATGAAATGCCAAGAGTAGACGAATCGATCAAGACAGAAAGTAAATTCGTGGTCGACAGAGGCTGGAATGAGGAAAGAATAGAAAGTGACTGCTAACAGCCTTGGGATTTTTTTGGGGGGCAATGAGAATTCTTTGGGGATTGCTGGAATTAGACAGTAGTGATAGTTTCACAACTTAGTGAAAAAAAAACCACTAAGTTGCATAGTTTAAAGGGGTGAATTTTATGATATGTGAATCATCAAAAAAACAAGCAAAACCCATCCCCAGCCCTGACTGCCACAGAAAACAAACATTTAACTGGAGAAGCAGTGGCTGCCACATTTACTATACTTCCTGTCTCCTCTGGCATCAGCCCAGACTATGAATCCTCCTGGAGAGGTCTGGTCCTTCACGCTAAAGCCCTCAGCATCTTGCGGACCCTCCACTGGTAAGGACCTGCTGCTGGCAGCCAATGCCTGTCCCTCCACCCTCCTCTGCCCTGAGTTCACTGCCTGACAAAGCAGCCATGGTGGACACTGGGCATGTCCTTGTGAAGGACACGGGGGTGGAGGCCTCAGAGGCACCCTGTCACCCACCAGCTTGGCCTGACGGTGTCATTTCAGGAAGGAGAAGAGGGGCACGGGACAGCCACCAATGCCCCTGGAGGTGATTTTGTCACAACCTCTGCCCCCGTCAGAGGCAGCACACCTGCATGGAAGAGTCATCAGGGATTTAACATCAGTTATTTCTTTTTAAAAATTATTCAAGTGAATCACACTGCAGTTAAAGAAGTGACCAGGTAGAATTTTCTTTAATGCACAAAAGCTGGGGTAGAAATGCCAGGGAGTCCTCAGCCTGGTCAGCTTTTCAGGAAGCCAGTTAATAAGACCTATCCCCACAAGGGCTTCCCCTGGTGGCTCAGTGGTAAAGAATCCATTTGTGATACAGGAGACGCCCTGCAATGCAGGAGACACAAGTTCGATCCTTGGGTCAGGAAGATCCTCGGAAGAAGGAAATGGCAACCCACTCCAGTATTCTTGCCTGGAAAATATTATGGACAGAGGAGGCTGGTGGGCTATAGTCCATGGGTTGCAAAGAGTCAGATACAACTTAGCAACTGCACAACACACAATCAGGCAGATTGTGGTTTGGGGAAACGCTTCTTGATGGAAATGTGGCATAAAATGGGGAGTGAAGTCCATGGGGTCGCAAAGAGTTGGACATGACTGAAGCGACTAAGCACCACACAGCACAGCATGAAGTGACCTAGCAATGTGGAACATAGAGTTTTTTAATAAATTAAAATTTGTGTGTGGAATAATAGTTGCGATCTTCAAACAGTAAAGTCCATGGCTAAAAGAAAAAGGATGGAAAACTTAGAAGGAAAAACACATTGGTCAAAAAGAGTTGTTCAAAGATGTAAGAAAACTTCACCCCTTCTGAGAGTCTGTGTGTCCCTGGCTTTGCTCTATTTTGGATTTACCCTGGATTACTCTGTCTGTCCTGGATTTACTCTATTCTCTGGACATTCCAGAAGAAGCTTCCAGAGGAGAAAGCCTATAAATACCCAGACATTGAGCTGAGTTATTATGATTTTACGACTCATTTCTTCCCTCAAATATTTATTAAACATCTACACGCGCCAGACCCTGGGCTATGGATGTGAAGCACACACAATCCCTGACCCTTCCAGCAGGGCGAGTAGAGAGACATAAAAAAAGAACAGTTACATGACCGCAACGGAGGCTCTCGAATGGCGTTCAGGGTTTCCTGAGGACACGACTATGTGCTGAGAGGCTTGAGTGAGGAGAAACCTCAGAGAGATGTGTGAGCCCATTGCTGTCAAGAGACTAAACTTTGGGGGCCAAACAAACTTGGATTTCAGTAGCAACTTCTGTGACTGGTGACCTGGGGCAAATGACAAACTCCCAGCCTGTATTTCTCCACCTGTCATAGAGAGCAGAGAACTGTATCTGCGTTATAAGGCTGTTGGAAGAATTAAACAAGCGATGCACACAAAGTGTTTAAGATGGCACCTGATGCGTAGTCACTGCTCAATTAATGGAATGATACTACATTGACTGTTTTTATCTTTTGGCCTTGCCAAGGTATGTGGGATCTTAGTTCCCAGACCAGGGATCGAACCTATGTCCTCTGCATTGGAAATGCTGAATCTTAACCACTGGACCACCAAAGAAGTCCTACTACATTGACTGTTGGAAAATGACTAAATGTTCACTGCTGGGTTGGAGAAGCAGGTGGGATGGGTAGATAAGGGAAACATATGTGGTCTAGAAAGACCCAGAAGCTTAGTACCCTAGGAGAATTGTGAATTGGTGAAACAGCCCTGCTTCCTGGATGCTACCTCACCACTTCTCACCAAGCTTCTGTTTGTTCAGTCCTCATCCACCAAAGTCCACAGGATGTCACCCACCATAGGGACCTCTACCTGAGAAAGTCTCCTCCCAGCGCTCAAGTTTGTTGCCCCACTTGAAGGAGAGTCCCGCTGGTCGGAGACTATCTCCTTGTACCCACCTGTCCTGTCCATCCAGAAAATTGGGCAATACGTCTCATGGAACAACCATACATGTGTGTGCTCAGTCACTCTGTCATGTCTGACTCTTTGGGACCCCATGGACAGTAGCCCACCAGGCTCCGCTATCCACAGGATTTTCCAGGCAAGAATCTGGAGTGGGTTTCCATTTCCTTCTCCAGGAGATCTTCCTGACCCAGAGATTGAACCCATGACTCTTGCGTCTCCCTCATGGGCAGGCAGATTCTTTACCGCTGAGCCACTTGAGAAGCTGAACAATCAGAGTTAAGTCCAAACTGGTTCTGTTCCAGCTAAACTGATGTGTGCATCCATTAAGTCCCCACCCCGCAGCCTCTCCTCCACTCTGTTCAGGGAGCAGGTGGCCTGGAAGTCAAGTAATGTGATCAAACAAGTGATGTCCAAAGAATGTGACCGGATCAGTAAGGGGAGTCTTGGGGACAGGGACGGGGAAGCAGGGAGCAGGAGAGGGGGACAGCAGGAGGCAGGGTGTCCCTCCTGCATTGAGAAAATCCCCCTTCTCCACAGTCTTCATGGAATGAGCGAGTGTTTAGCTGGTGAATAACTTCCCTGAAGAAATTCTTCTGTGGCATTTCACCATCACCAGCTGGTGTTTCTTGGCTGCTAAAGCAGTATAATAACCATGTTGAAACGGCACCCACCGCCTTGTAGGAACAGGGCAGGACTTGTTAACCTCCGCATACCCGGATGGTCTCCACCCTTGCCGCTTCATCTCTTACCCCCTAGCAGCTGGGGGGCAGCTCCCTCCCCGGGAAGTTTCTTCAGCTTGACATCAGACAGAAAGGGTGGTGGAGTGAGCCAGCCACAAGACAAATGGCCACCAGCTGCCTACCAGCTCCCCTCAAATACTGCAGCTCCACCTCTTCCTCCCTGAGCCCCTCCCACGCTCAACTCCACCCCAGGGTACTTGGACGCATTTGAAAACTCTGCTTAATAAATTACCACCTTTACATGACCTGACAATAGCCACAGATAATCTAGGGTTATTAGAAGGCTTGTTTACAACCCATCTAATTCCAGGTTGTGCAAATCTCAGCAAGTCAGGAAAGGTGTCAACCTTCCCTCAGTGAATGGCACAACTTGTATTCACAAATTATATGTAATTGATCCAACGATGTTACAGATATTTAAAAAACAAAACCATGCTCCCTCCCTCCCAACCTCTCCCTCTGGGAATTTATCTGTAAGAAACCTACAGTGAACTGTAGCCAAATTAAAAAAAAAAAAAAATAGCACAGGCCTGTTCTTTGCAGTGTTGTTTATAAAAACAAAAACTTGAGAAACAACCTACGTGCCCAACAATAGGGGATTAGCTAAACAAACCTCTGAACATGCCTACAATGAGATACTAAAATAATATTGCAAAAGACAACACAGTGACCCAGGGAAGGTATTAATTATCTGTTGTTAGATGAAGGAGCAGAAGCAGGTTACAGAGAAATAACTACAGTTAATTCCATTAAAGTGTTTTCTATAAATATATTTACTTGACTAGTGTTTGAGAGATGGGTGTGCTTTGCAGGCAGACAGACAGGTTTGGGGTTCGCATCTTACAAGCTGTGTGACCTTGGGCAAGTTATATAACCTCTCTTTAAGTCTCTGCACCTTTGTCTGTTGAATGCAGAAAATCCCTACTTCATAGAGCTGTTGTGACAGTCAAATAAAGTGATCTATGTAAAGTATTCATCTGCATATCTGATACCTAATAAATTTTCAGTAATGGGTGGTTCTTGCTATAATTACCATCAGGTGAAAAGGGTTAACGCTGGGTGACAGAATTATAGGTACTTCTCTCTGTTTTAATTTTTGGTTGTTTCAGCTTGTCCATCTCCCAGAAAACATGACTCTTGTAATGACAAAAAAAAAATGTTTTTAAACTGATGAAGCTGTTGGGGGAGGTGTTATGGTTGCTTTTAAAGAGATAACCTGGGACTACAGAGAGACGAGGCAGGCTTGCGACCTCAGCACATGAGGACCTCATTCTAGTAGACCCTGCCCCCCAGGAGAGGAGTGCAGAGAGCAGCCGGGCTCTCATGAACTCTCATCCAAGTCAGAGGTCTGGAGGAAGCTGGCCCGAGATGGTCCCAGACATCTGGAAACAAGGTGTGTGTGCCAGGTCGCCCCTACCCCCGTTTCCTCAGCCATCTCAGCTCCCTTGAGAGTTCAGGCTACAGAAGGGTTTGAGCCTTGCTTGGAATGACAAGGGGATGGAGAAGATTATTAATAAAGGAGATGAATGGACTTCCTTAGTGGTCCAGTGGTTAAGACTCTACACACTTCCAAAGCAGGGGGCTCGGATTCAATCCCCGGTTGGGGAAATAAGATCCCATATGCCATATGGCAGGACCAAAAGAAAAAACAATAAAGGACATGAAGGAGGAGACGAACTGTGTAGGCGGACTGGGGTATATCCCAATGAAAAGGAATGATGGGTGGCTTAGAGCTCGTGCCTGTCAGTATGTTTCAGATTTGAAGGATTTGAAGGCCATTGCCTTGTCCAAAGGACCTAGAAGGTCAGAGATGTGGTCTCAAAGCTCTACAGGTCTGTGGTGTCCAAACCCTCCTCTCCTGGGCCACCACTTCCCAGTCCACCCGGCTCAGAGTCCAAGCAGGTATCCTGGGCACTTCGGAGCCGTTTGAGTCAGACCTGGTATTGCGGGTCACGAAGGGCATGGCAGCAACAGCTGAGGGGAAGCTGAGGGAAGGGCTGAGGGCCACCAAATCCAAAACCAGCCTCCACTCAGAGCAGAGAGGAGCCCAATGACAGGGACCGAGGTTCCTCCGTTTTTACAGACAGCAGTCCAGGGACCAAAAGCTGGGCACAGACTCAGACCCATGTTGGTGGTGGGGGCTGGGCTTGGTTCTCAGACAGAGAAGCAAAGACTCAGGGCAAGGCCTGACGGGGAGAGAACCGCCTCCCTGGGGCTCTGAGGAAAGACTAGGCAGGAGGAAAGCAGGCCGCTGTCAGGGTGGCCACAGTGAGGCCCGCCTTCCCAGGCCGGGCCTGGATCTCTTCAATCCCCAAGGCCAGAACCCAGTCACAGCTGACAGGAGACCCAGGAACTTTCTACCTGAAACCCTGGCAGCTCTGCCCGGCCCTCCACCCCACCCGCCATCTTGGGTACAGCAACATGGTACGGGAAAAGCAGGAGCAGAAGGAGAGAATCCCACTTTCTCTCACAGAAGCACCTTTAGTCCTTCCCTGGTGATGCAGTGTTCAAGAATTCGCCTGCCAATACAGAAGACACGGGTTCGATCCCTGGTCTGGGAAGACCCCACAGACCATGGAGAAACTAACCCCGGTGGCCACGGCTCCTGAGACCAAACTCTGGAGACCGCGAGCCACAACTACCAAACCCACGTGCTGCAACTACTGAAGCCCACTTGACTAGAACATCCACAGTGCTCCACAGCAAGAGAAGCCGCCGGAATGAGAAGCCTGCACATCGCAGCTAGAAGGCAGCCCCCACCCTCCCAAGCTAGAGGAAAGCCTGGGCGAAGCAACAGAGACCCAGCGCTCAACCAGAAAGAAAGAAGCACATTTAGAGTCTGCTGCTGCTGCTGCTAAGTTGCTTCAGTCGTGTCCGACTCTGTGTGGCCCCATAGATGGCAGCCCACCAGGCTCCCCAGTCCCTGGGATTCTCCAGGCAAGAACACAGGAGTGGGTTGCCATTTCCTTCTCCAATGCATGAAAGTGAAGCCCCTCAGTCGTGTCCAACTCTTAGCGACCCCATGGACTGCAGCCTACCAGGCTCCTCCATCCATGGGATTTTCCAGGCAAGAGTGCTGGAGTGGGGTGCCATTGCCTTTAGAGTCTACCCTTCCCCCAGCTTAGAAATGAGGGAAGACAGACTCAGATGAGGGAGTTCCCACCAACCTCAGAGGCCCCAGCTCTGGTGGGATGAGGGAGGAGCCGTGGATGGGGGAGAGGCACGTCTGCCTGTCAGAATCTCTCCAGGGAGCACACATGGAACACACTCAAGAACAGACAGCACTGATTATGGCTGAGGAGCATTACAAAACCTTTTCTCAAAAATGTGAACTACTCAGACCCCTAAATTCATCTCCCTCCCCATCACTGCTTAAAAGTAAATTATGAGATACCACTTCACACCCACTAGGATGGCTATAATCAAAACAGTGGAAAATTAACATGTGTTGGTGAGAAGTTGGAACCACTCTACATGGCTGGTGGAAACTTAATGAAACACAGAATCACCATATAACCCAGCAATTCCACTCTTGAGTAAATGCACAAAAAGAATTGAAAAGAGGAAATCCACACAAGCACAGGTACCTACAAGACCAAGAGCATTATTCAACAGTCAAATGGGAAAAACAACTGAAAGTTTATTGATGGATGAATAGTATTTTTTTTAATGTAGTGGATAAGTGGAATATTATTCAGTCTCAATAAGGAGTGAAGGGCTGACAAATGCTGCAACAGAGATAAATCTCTACAACATAGATAAATGCTAAGTGAAAGCAACCGGACACCAAAGGTAACATACTGTTTAACTACACTTACATGAACTATCCAGCATAGGTAAATCCTTGGAGACAAAAAGCATTATTAGTGGTTGTCAGGGACCAGGCTAGGACGGGGACTCAGGAGTGACCGCTTTATGGATATGAGGCGATTAAAAAAATGTTTTGGAACTAAATAGAAGTGATGGATGTGCAATGTTTCAATGTACTACATGACACTGAAGTTTAAGTATAAAATTTACATAATTTTTTTGTAAATTTCACCTCCATAAAAATAAACAAATCACAGTCAGAAACTTCTTCATGTCGGACCCTGTGTTTCACCCACATGATTTCATTTCATCCTCAGAACAAACCTAGGAAAAATGAGATTTATTATCCCATTTTACTGATAAGAAAACTGAGGCTCCAAGAGATTATATAATTTGCCCGAGGCCCCATAGCTCATGCTCTGCTCCTGACAGAGCAGAAAATTCGCTCACTGCATGGAAGCTGTCCCAGAATTGCCCAGAAATTCTTCAAGGTTGAGTAAGTCGGCTCAGCAGGGTGCTGAGAACAGACATCCTGACTGGGGTGGTGAGGGATCAAGGAGTCTCAGGGATTCCATGCAGCTCTGGTTGCTGGGATTCTAAGAATGACAGCAAGGCCTAAGGAACAGCTTGGTCTGTATGAGAATTGGGGTGAGGGTAGGGGAGAAGTTGCTGGGCAGAGGCTGGGGACATCAAGACTCTGCCCTCAGGGAACCAAACATCTTGGATGGCAAACTGTCCTTGATCCTGCAGGCCAACTCTGCCTTAGCTATCCAACCCTTTTCGTGAAAACTCAGAACAGAGGCTACACAAGGAAATCAAGAGAGCACTGGCTTTAATGCCACAGCCACCGAGTCAGATGTTGAGAGGTAGATCTCCTTCTTTCTCCCCTTCTCCTCTTCCTTTTCCTCCTTCTTTGCTCTCATAGCTATTACTCAGATTTATTGAGCACCTCAATGGCTCAGTGGGTAAAGAATCCACCTGCAATGCAGGAGACACAGGCGATGCAGATTCAATCCCTGGGTCAGGAGGATGCCCTGGAGAAGGAAGTGGCAACCCACTCCAGCATTCTTGCCTAGAGAATTTTGTGGACAGAGGAGCCTGGTGGGCTACAGTCCATGGGGTCACAAAGAGTTGGACTCAACTGAACGACTAAGCATGGATTGAGCACCTACTCTGTGTCATGCCCTGTTTCAAGCACTGAAGTGTGGATCTCAGCCTTTTGATGGTAGTCACAGTGGTTGACTTGACATCATCCAAACCCTCCCCAACAACTCCCAGTCCACCCCCACCTCACCCCTAAGGTGTTGAGTCTAGACCAGGTTTGGCCATCCCATCCCTCATGCTATCTATGGATAAGCATAGGACCTGAATTCAGATGGGGTCTTCTGAGCAAAGTTTCCTTGCCCTAGGAAGAAACAGCCCCTCCTCTTCCCCTGGACATTGTCACATCTGGGTGTGATACCAGAAACTGCTGCAACCATTCCACCTCCACTAGAGGAAGAAGTTAATCTGGAGATGGCAGAGCAGCGAGACGGAGAGATGTCACCAAGACCACAGCTGACACAGGGCTGGAACCTCCAGTTATGTGAGAGAATAAATCTCCTTACCGTTTAAGCTGGTGTTTGCTCTTGTACATGTGTGTTCAGTCGCTCAGGCATGTCCGACTCTTTGTAGCCCGCCAGGTTCCTCTGTCCATGGGATTCTCCAGGCAAGAATACTGGAGTGGGTTGCTGTTTTCTCCTCCAGGGGATCTTCGCAATCCAGGGATCAAACCCACATCTCCTGCATTAACAGGCACATTCTTTCCCACTGAGTCAGCTGGGAAGCCCGGTGTTTGCTCTTATTTGCAGCCAAAAGCATTCTCATTGACAGGTACACAATACAAATGAGAACTCTGAGGCTTGCAGAAGTTAAGAAACTGGCCCAAGATCCCACAGGTGGTGGACTGGGACTTGAGCCCAGACCATCTGGCCCCAGAGTTCCACCCTTCACCAACAGGAGGTGATGCCTACCTCTTTGGATTGTTGCAAATAAAAATGTCTGGCACAAATGAGGATAAAGCTATCTACTTCCCAGGAAAGGATAAAAATACCTGCCCCACAAGAGACACAAAGTGTCCAGTATTGGACCTACAGCAGATGGTTGCTCAAGGAACTTGAAACCCATACCCTGTGTTTCACCCCTGACTTGGTGTCCATTTATTCCCAAAGGTTCAGTGACTAGACTGCCTCCACAGTCCTGCCAGTTCACGCCCCTCCAAGAAGAGCACCAGTTTCCAAACTCTGGCCACAGCCTGGTAGCCTTCCTAGATTACCAGTGCATCCTCTAGCCCCACCCCTAGTAGCCTGCTTATCATCCCATATGGGCTTCAGGGATCTTGAGGTGATCTATTGCTATTATCTACACAGCAGCCAGAGGGATCTTGCAAAAGTCAGATCAGAGTCACGTCATTCCCCTGCCTAAAACCCTTTCACCTCTTTCCACTGCAAATAGAGTAAAACCCAAACTCACAAGCATGAGCCACCAGGCCATATAAGTCCAGCCCCTGCCTTTCTTTCAACTCTGGTACAAATCTTCTCCTTCCTGACTCCACTGCAACCTTTTATTTTCTCAAACCTGAAATGTTTGCTCCTTGGGAGGGAAGCTATGACAAACCTAGACAGTGTATTAAAAAGCAGCAACATCACTTTGTTGACAAAGGCCCATATAGTCAGAGTTAAGGGTTTTCCAGTAGTCATGTACAGATGTGAGAGTTGGACCATAAAGAAGGCTGAGCACCTAAGAACTGATACTTTCAGACTGTGGTGCTGGAGAAGATTCTTGAGAGTCCCTCGGATTGCAGGGAGATCAAAGCAGTCAATCCTAAAAGAAATAAACCCTGAATATTCTTTGGAAGGACTGATGCTAAAGCTGAAGCTCCATTACTTTGGCCACCTAATGCAAAAAGCCAACTCACTGGGGAAAAAAAAAAAACAAAAAGAACCTGGATTCTGGGAAAGATTGAAGGCAAAAGGAGAAAGGAGCAGCAGAGGATGAGATGGTTAGATAACGTCATCGATTTAACAGACGTGAGTTTGAACAAATTCATGGAGACAGGGGAGGATAGAAGAGGCTGGCCTGGTGTTCTGCAGTCCATCGGGTCACAAAGAGTCAGACACAACTTAGTGACTGAATAGAAAAAAAGCTGAGTCTCTGTCTTTCCTGGTCCTTTCACAGGAATAATACTCTTCCTCCGAGGTCTTGCCAGAGTCACCTCATCTCAACATCCAAGATTCTGGAGACCTCCCCAGGCCCACCCTATCTCCATCTCTATCATGTCACCCAATTTTCTTTCTCTCTGTTTCTCATAGGCTGCTCTGACTCAGTTTCTTGTTTGTTCAGCTTTATTTCATTATTCTCCATCATCCCCTTAGAATGTAAACTCCGCCAGAAACAGAGAGCTGTCAGTTTGATTCCCTGTGAAATCCTCAGCACCTCGAACAACACACAGTACACAGCAGGTGCTCAATAAACACGCACAGAAGGAATAAAACTTCCTCTCCACTTGCCGTCTTTGTAAGACAAGAACTCCTTGATGGGAGTGTGTGTTTTATACTTGCTCTTATCTTGACATTTCAAGAAACTTGAGGTTGTTAAAACACAACTTTTTCTCGGATTCACAGCGAAAAGCACAGACTTTTAGCTCTCATCCGCAGCTCTGCCAGTTTCTTTATGATGGGACCTCCAACAAGTCACTTAACCTCTTTCTGTGTGTCTCCACGGCCCTGACTATCAAACAGTGATGATTATTCTCACTGTGTTATTGTGAGGAATGCGTGAGGAAAATACACCTGCCTTGAGCATGACGTCTGGCACACAGAGCACTCAATATATAGGCACAGACGTTGCTTGCTTGTTTCATCAGAATGTAAAAGAAAGAGGCGGGGGAGGGAGGGAGGGAGGAAGGAGATAGGGAGGAAGGATGGGAGGAAGAAAGGGAAGAAGGAAGGAGGAGGGGAAAGGGAGGAAGGGAGGGACGGGGTGAGGGAGGGGAAAGCAGCAACATCTGAGTCCCAGCTGCAGGTTCGGTGACAGGCAGCCTGCCTATGGGTCAGAGAACCTGCAGCATCTCAAGGTGGGCCTGGGGAAGAAGCAGACAGGAGGTCTGAGTAGACAGCAGTCCAAGCCTTTCCTGTGGGTTCCCTGATAGGGTCAGGCAGTGCTGGCACCCAGAATGCAGCACTCCCCCCAGGCTTAACCTGGAGAGTGAGTTTTGGGACACCAGGGGGGAAAGCAGGAAATCCACCCCGAGTCCCCAGGCTCTCAGCAGTGGCAGCCACTGCTAGGGAAAAACTTCATGCCAGGATGCTGTTGCTGTTGCTGTTGAGTCACTTCAGTCGTGTCCGACTCTGTGTGACCCCTTAGACGGAAGCCCACCAGGCTCCCCCGTCCCTGGGATTCTCCAGGCAAGAACACTGGAGTGGGTTGCCATTTCCTTCTCCAATGTGTGAAAGTGAAAAGTGAAAGTGAAGTCGCTCAGTCGTGTCCGACCCTTAGCGATCCCACGGACTGCAGCCTACCAGGCTCCTCCATCCATGGGATTTTCTAGGCAAGAGTACTGGAGTGGCTTGCCATTGCCTTCTCCGAGCCAGGATGAGTTGGGTCTTAATAGCTGCTAATTGGTCGTAAGGCAAATGGAGGAAGGTATTAACGAGCAATCCATTTGGCTCCAAGTGAACGGACTATAACCCAGAAGGATTTTATTGGTCTGTCTCTGCTTTTTAAGAGTTTTCATTTCAGGAAGTCCTAAAATGGTCTGCTGTGACCGAAGCTGTGTGATAATGAGCAAAGATCTGAGGAGTTCAGGCTTCAAGCACCTGCAGTCCACCACTCCCATCTTCCTGCTTACCTGCTGAGTATGGGCTCCTTCAAAGCCCGAGTCCACCCCACCCACTCAGAGCATCACGGGTCTTTCTTTCCGCCCACCTCACTGACCCTTCCAGGAGGAATTATCTCCACTCTAGTAGGGCATCCACCCTCATTTCTACCCTGAATAGTCAGGAAAAGACATGCTTTCTTTAATTGAGAATTAGCACATCTAGCATGCATGGACGGAGGAGCCTGGCAGGCTGCAGTCCATGGCGTCACTAAGAGTCGGACACGACTGGGCAACTTCACTTTCACTTTTCACTTTCATGCACTGGAGAAGGAAATGGCAACCCACTCCAGTGTTCTTGCCTGGAGAGTCCCAGGGACAGGGGAGCCTAGTGGGCTGCCGTCTATGGGGTCGCACAGAGTCGGACACGACTGGAGCAACTTAGCAGCAGCAGCATCATGCATGGGTTACCAATTTCCTCTTTTTCTTCCTTTTAAAAATGATTCTACAAGCAATGTATACTACTTAAAAATTCAACAGACATATATAAAGTAGAAAATGAAATACACTGTCCCCTATAATCTTACTCTCAGACATAACCACCATTAACATTTTGATATAGAACGTCCAGATGGATGGATGGATGAATCTTACTTTGATATTAAGTATTTCAGAGATCAATGTAATGAATATCCAAGAACGCACCATCCATCTTAAGAAATAAAACATTACAGACAAAATTGCAAGTCTTTGTATCTCTTCCTTATATCACTCCCTTCCTCCCTCTGCAGAGGTAACCTTTGTCTGGAAATTGTCATTTTGATACCCCTGTTATACTTCCACTTCCTGTATTTGTAGTCATAAAACAACGTATTACACTGTTTTATTCAATGCTGCTGGTTATAGAAATAGTATCATAGTATAGAAGCCGTCTGCAACTGAGCGACTTCACTTTCACTTTTCACTTTCACACATTGGAGAAGGAAATGGCAACTCACTCCAGTGTTCTTGCCTGGAGAATCCCAGGGACAGGGGAGCCTGGTGGGCTGCCGTCTATGGGGTCACACAGAGTCGGACATGACTGAAGTGACTTAGCAGCAGCAGCAGCAGCAGCAGCAGCTTGGTTATTCTCCTTCTACATTGTTTGCAGATTCTCCATGTAGTTACATTGTAATACTTTGTAATTCTGCTTTATTCTTTTTTAACCCAGTATCATATTTTATGGTGTCCTTGTACCACAGTTTATTTATACGCTTTCCTGTAGAGAAATACTGGTGGTGTTTCTGATTTTTCACTTTGTGAACAACGCTGCAACGAACATTTTTGCATCTACCTCCTTGTGTATTGAATACATGGGCGTAAGTTTCTTCAGTATTGAGCTAGTTGGAATGTCTGGATATCAGCATCTTCCTCCTTACGGAACATTCACAAGTGGCTCAGCAAAGTGGCTGCCCTAATTTGTATTCCTGCCACTAATATTAATTAATAGAATCACTTCAGTGAACAATTTTGCAGTATCCATTGGTGTGTGAAAGCTTGTGTTGCTCCACATTCTCTACCCCCAATGCAATGTTGTCGTCCTCAGACTTTTGCTAACTGACTGGATGTGAGCTGATATTTCATGATGATTTTCATTGAATTTCGTGGTTACCAATGAAATTGAGCACCTCTCGTATATTTACTGGCCCTTTCTTTTTCCTATTCTGTGCATTGCCTTTTCATACTCTTTGGCCAGTTTCAATGGATAGACAGAAGATAGATAGGAGCAATATATATGGAGAGAGGGAGGATAGATGGATAGACAGATGATAGCCAGAGATAGTTTTTAAAGCAGTTTTCAAAAAGGCCACCATAAAACACTTCCTGACATGTAAGAGACATATATAATCCATCTTCTGTGTAATATTCCGCAATATGCCTTCTATACTCTCACTAAAATTAGTATATCTCCAGGCTAGTACTTTTTCATATTATTTCACAATGTTGTAATATGGGAATATTATGATTTATCTCTATTGATATTTAGATTATTTTCCTTTATTTCCAGTATAAACAGGGAGCATTTTTGCAGCAATTTATTTAGGTATAATCACAGCTGTTTCTATGGAAGATTGTCAGTTCTCAGCGACTTGTCAGTAGTGTAAGAAAGAAGAAATTAGAATTCAATAAAATTCAATGAAATAAATTCAGCATTAACTCTCTTCTAAACTTAATTCCTTCTCTTAAAAAGATCCTTAACAAGTCAAAAAGTAATCTGTGAGTAACTGCTCGCTTTGGAAATGTTTGGCGAGATCTTCTGAAGTACACATGCACCTAGCTATGACTCAGCAACTCCATTCCTGGATATCCACCCAACAAAAATAAGTTCATAAATCCATGAAAAGACAAGTAGGAGAAGGTTCCCAGCAGCTTTATTCATAAGTAACTTAAAGTTGGATATGACCCAAGTGCATACCAGTGGACATGTACGATAACATGGATGTCCACAGATGGACATAGTTGTCCACAGTTCACGTTGAATTGAAAACGCCAAACACAAAAGAGTACATACTCTGTTATCTCACTGATATGAAGTTCAGGAACAGGCAAAGCTAATCTGTAGTATTCCATTTCATTCCGGGGCTCAGTCGTGTCCGACTCTTTGCAACCCCGTGGACTGCAGCCTACCAGGCTTCTCCGTCCATGGGATTCTCCAGGCAAGAATACTGGAGTGGGTTACCGTTTCCTTCTCCAGGGGATCTTCCCGACCCAGGGATTGAAGCCGGGTCTCCCACATTGGAGGCAGACGCTTTAACCTCTGAGCCACCAGGGAAGCCCAATTAGAAGTAAGGATAACAGGTGTCTCTAAGGGTGAGAGCATTGATAGGAAAGAGGCACAGTGGAGCCCTGAGAGGTGCCAGAAATGTTCTCTATCTCGATCTGAGTCATGAATATATTTGCAAAAATTCATTGAGTTTCACCTTCAAGAGGTATATACTTTTTGGGTGCTGGAGAAGACTCTTGAGAGCCCCTTGGACTGCAAGGAGATCAAACCAGCCAGTTCCAAAGGAAATCAATCCTGAATATTCATTGGAAGGACTGCTGCTGAAGCTGAAACTCCAATACTTTGGCCCCCTGATGAGAAGAGCCTGCTCACTGGAAAAGACTCTGAGGCTGAGAAAGACTGAAGGCAGGAGAAAGAGGTGGCAGAGGGTGAGCTGGTGAGACAGTATCACAAAATCGATGGGCACGAATCTGAGCAAACTCCAGGAGACAGTGGAGGCCAGAGGCTGGCTTTCTGCTGTCCATGAGGTCACCAGAGTCAGACACAACTTAGCAACCGAACAACAACTTGAGGATGGATCTAGAGAGTATTGTGCTTAGTGAAGTAAGTCAGAGAAAGACAAATACTCTGCTATCACTTATGTGTGGAATCTAAAAAATAAACAAATGAAAATGTGTGAGGAAACAGAAGCAGACTCACAGATACAGAGAACAGATTATTGGTCACCAGTAAGGAGATGGTAAGGAGAAGGACAAGAAAAGAGTGGAAGATTAAGAGATACAAACTACTATGCATGAAATAAATAAGTGGGATGCCCTGGTGGTCATGCCCTGGTGGTGGGAGTGCCCTGGTGCTCCAGTGGCTAAGACTCCGTGCTCCCAGTGCTAGGGGCTGGGGTTTGATTCCAAGTCAGGGAACTAGATCTCACACGCCGCAACAAAGAGTTGTTTACAGGTTACAACTAAAAGATCTCACAGGCTGCAAAGAAGAGAGAATATGATGAGTGTTGCAACTAAGATTCAGTGCAGTCAAATAAATAACAAATTGCTTTAAATAAAAAATGGAATAAATAAATTTTATATTTTTAATTTTATAAATTAAAAAACTAAAATAAATAACGACATGTTGTACAGCAAAGGGAAATACAGCCATTATTTTGTAAGAACTGTAAATGGAGAATTATCCATAAAAATATTGAATCACTAATCTGTACACATGAAACTAGTATAACATTGAGGGCTTCTCTGGTGGCTTAGTGGGTAAAGAATCCGCCTGCAGTGTGGGAAACCGGGGTTCAATCCCTGGGTTGGGAAGATCCCCTGGAGAAGGGAAAGGCTACCCACTCCAGTATTCTGGCCTGAAGAATTCATGGACTGTATAGTCCATGGGGTCGCAGAGTCAGACATGACTGAGCGACTTTCACTTTCACTTTAAATCCATTATTCTTCAATTAAAAATTAATTAATTTCAAAGAACACTATAATAAATATCATTTCAACTAAAAGAGAGAGAGAGAGATGTATACTTTAGATTTGTTATGCTTCAATAACTTTGTTTTTCCTTAAGGAAACAACACTGTTATTTTAACTGACTGTTTGGATCCAATCTCAGTGAACAGAGAAGGCAATGGCACCCCACTCCAGTACTCTTGCCTGGAAAATCCCATGGATGGAGGAGCCTGGTGGGCTGCAGTCTATGGGGTCTCTAAGAGTCGGACACGACTGAGCAACTTTACTTCCACTTTTCATTTTCATGCATTGGAGAAGGAAATGGCAACCCACTCCAGTGTTCTTGCCTGGAGAATCCCAGGGACGGGGGAGCCTGGTGGGCTTCCGTCTATGGGGTCACATAGAGTCAGCACGACTGAAGTGACGCAGCAGCAATCTCAGTGAAAAGAAGGAAGCTAATTTTATTGAAAACCAGCTAAAGTGCTAACCAATGCCCTAAGCATTTTCCTAAGTTTTTATAATTTTCAATTATGATTTTTGAAACCACCTTCATAACACAAGGGATGATTGTCCCTTCATTTACAGATGAAGAAACTGTGGCATGAAAAATGTAGGTAACCTGTCCAAGGTCACAGAGCCATTTCAGCCTGACTGATAACCATTTGAATGGAAACTGTCTTAGGTGACTGTATGTGAAGCACAGTTCTGAATGCTTTCCATGTATTATCTCTCCCTACCTGCAGTGTGATTCTACCGGACGGGCATCGTTATGCGTTCCCATTTTACAGATGGAGAAATTGTGGCAGTCAGTCACTTCCCTGAGGTTTGTTGCTGTTGTTCAATCACTAAGTCGTGTCTGACTCTTTGCAACCCCATGGACTGCAGCACACCATGCTCCTCTGTCCCTGGGCTTCTCCAGGCAAGAATACTGCAGTGGGTTGCCATGCCCTCCTCCAGGGGATCTTCCCATCGAACCCATGTCTCCTGCATTGGCAGGTGGATTCTTTACCACTGAGCCACCAGTGAAGCCCTCCCTGGGGTTGCACAGCCAGTAACTGGAGGAACTAGGACCTTCTTATTTCTGTATGACCCCAGCCTCTGTTCTGAGTTTTCTGGCTCCAAGACAGCAAGTGGAATTGGCCTCACGCAGATGATGCTGGGGATGTTCTCGCTTCGTTGATGCTGGCAGCTATTCACTTTGTTTCAAGGTCCTCTGATGGAAGCTTATGTTTCTGTGTTGACTTCTTTTTCACACTCACTCATCTGTTTAGAGAGTCAGAAAACAGACCCATTAAGCATGGAAGCCCAAATGTTCCAAGATAAATTAGCAGGCAGGTCTCCCCAAGGCAGAGGGGAGGAGGCGAGGGAAGAAGCAGCAGAATTCCCATTGTTTGCCTCTGCATGGAGCCAGGCCCTACCACCTCAGACCCCGGGGACCCAGTACAGATAATAAACCAGCAGCAAGAGGCTTGTGGCTACGTTTGTTGCAGAGTTGGACTTCACCTGGAGACCACAACTTAATGGAAAATATACCTCAGTGGAGGTAAACTTTGGAGCGTTATGAAGAATTGATGATTTAAGTCAATGGGGCCTTTTATCCATCCTGGGCAGAGTGTGAGTAGTAGCAATGTCTCTCTCACACGAGGGAGGAGAGAAGGGATCAGGGATGGGGTAGTCAGGAAAGGAGGGAAGATGTCTGACCACCAACCAGTTTCCTGTTACACAGCCAGCCCTCCTTGGTGCTGCTTCCCAGCCACAGGGGTTCCATCTCAGGCCACGATCATCCATCCCAGCTGACAAATCACTCCTGAAGAGGGAGGAAGAAACCCCCATCACTGGACATCTCCAGCCCTCAGACTCTCTCATCAGAGTGAGCCACAAATATGTATCCCATTCCCCATCTCTGGACTTCCCTGGTGGCTCAGACGGTAAAGCTTCTGCCTACAATGCAGAGGACCCGGATTCAATCCCTGAGTCAGGAAGATCTCCTGAAGACAGAAATGGCAACCCACTCCAGGATTCTTGCCTGGAAAATCCCATGGGCGGAGGAACCTGGTAGGCTATAGTCCGTGGGATTGCAAGAGTAGGACACAACTTGGCGACTTCACTTTCACTTGCACTTTCCCCATCTCTGTAGAGTAGGTAGGTTCCCAAGGGGTCCTGGGATGGAAGAAATCAGGTGGATTTCTTCTCACCTTCTCCTGTAAACTGCCCTTATATCTGCTCCTCTCAGCAACGTGTAAAGTTCACTTAGCTGCCTGAGCAAAAATTCTGAGCAAAATGGCCCAAGTGTCTGACTTTCCCTGCCCCCCTGCTCTTGGTCCTTTAAGAGGTGGAAGCCGTTTCCCCATCCCTTGCATCAGGGCTCCCCTGGGAGCTGACATGTGGCTACATGACAATGATCCACTCTTCTCATGCTTCTAATCCCTCCCAGCCCTTCTGCTCTTCCATGAGAACATGCCTGGGCTACCTTCTTGGAGGATGAAACATGGGACAGCACTGAGTCCACCAGATACCTCAGACTCGTGAGAAAATCCATCCCAGAAAAGCCACCTTCAGGCCCACAAATAAACCCAGACCAGTGAGTGAGCCCTCCAGTGAACTCAGAGCAGCAGAACCACTCCTCCATCAACCCAGAGACCCAGGAGCACACACACACAGAACGTTTCTTGGTCTATGTGGCTGGGTTTTGTACATTTGTTATGCAGCGTCATTGGAGTCATAGATAGCAGATACACTCCTCCATATCCTATCAATTACCAAATCGATGCTCAGTTTTAAGAGGGTGACATTGGAACCACAGCTTCTGGTTTCAAATCCCATCTCCAGCTCCTAGCCAGCTGTGTGAACCTGGCCAAGTTATGGTGATGACACTTGAAGAACCTACCTCATAGAGTGGTTGTGACAATTAAATGAGTAAGCAGTGTGAAATGCTTAGAACAGTCCCTGATGCATAGTTAATGCTATGTAAGAATTTGCTTGTAACAGTATGCTGTCTGCTTAATACATTATAAATCTATTTTTCTCCGGATAACCTCCACTGATATTACCCTAATCCAGAACACTCTCTGGATGCTTTTCTGCCCTATCCTGTTCCCATTAATCCACTCTCTAGAAGGAAGCCAGAGAAATCTTCCCAAAGTGCAGGCCCAGTGACGTCATGCTTCGATTAAAAGTTCCAGGGCTGCCCCTTTGTCCTTGGGATAGTTTGAATTCCCCAAATGATTACAAGGCTTTCATAAACCGACCCCTGTTTAATTCTCTGGCTTTCTCTTTCCCAGTTCCCTACACTCTCCTCAGTACTAATAAGAGTAAGGGGCGGCGGGGGGTGGGGAACTTCCCTGGTGGTCCAGTGGTTAAGAATCCGCCTTCCAAGAAAAAAAAGAGAATCTGCCTTACAATGCAGGGGACATGAGTTCAATCCCTGGTCAGGGAACTAAGGTCCCACAAACGGAGGGCTGGGGCAACAAGTCTGCACTAAGCAACCAGAAAAGCCCCCACACCGCAACTACTGAGCTCGCATGCTCTAAAGCCTGTGTGCTGCAACTAAAGAACCCACATGCTTTAACCAGAGAAACTTGGCACTGCAGTGAAGACGGAGTACAGCCAATAAACAGATAACAGGAGCCTTACTGAGCACTTACTCTGCGCCAGACCTGATTGTGAGCATGTTGTTGCATGATATCATTGGTTGACAGATACAGTCCCTATTTTACAGATTAAGAAACTGAAGCTTGACTTAGCCAGAGTCACTCTGCTAGCAGCAGAGAGAGGATGCGAAGCCCATCCCTGCTTCCCCGGCTCTAGGAACCAGGCTGCTCTGTGGGGACACCTTCAGAAGAGTCAGAAACTCTTGAGGGGCAAAGCTCCTTTCTGCTCTGCCCTTGGCTTTGGGTCCAGGCCCCGCTAGGGTCTGGAAGGTGCACGAGAATGAGAAAACATCCTGTCACGGTCATGGATTTTCATTCCGTAAAGTGCAAGAAAGTTGGCCGAGAGTGAGGAATCGCACAGAGCCTCAGCCTGGCTGGGTGGCGATGCCTTGCTGAACCCAGTACCCCCAGTCTAGCACCAAGCTGGCCTGCTGTTTATGTTCCAGTGGATCTTGTAGCCTGATCCATAACGCACATTTGGTGCCACAGGTAACAGAACTAAAACAGAGCTTACAGAGAGCTTACTGTGTGCCAGACAACTTCCTGAAGCATATTACACACATGGACAATATAATACCAACATAAGCCTAGAGACAGGTACGGTTTTTGTCTCTATTTGAGAAAGTGAGGGTCAGCAATGTTAGACTATTTCCTTGGGCTCAGATTCAAACCCAGGAAATTTGGCTCTAGAATCTGTGCTTATCACCACTGCACTGCACCAGGTCTGAAGACGGTCTAAGACAAGTTCTTCGAAAAGAGCTCCACTGAGACACAGTGCAGGAAGGAGAGGGTGGGATGAATTGAGAGAGGAGCATTGAAATATATACACTCAGTTCAGTTCAGTTCAGTTCAGTCGCTCAGTTGTGTCCGACTCTTTGCGACCCCATGAATCACAGCACGCCAGGCCTCCCTGTCCATTACCATATGCAAAACAGCTCACTAGTGGGAAGTTGCTGTGTAGCACAGGGAGATCAACCTGGTACTCTGTGATGACCGAGAGCGGTGGGATAGGCTGGAGATTCAAGAGGGAGGGGACATGTGTACACTTATGAATAATTCATGTTGTAGTATGGCAGAAACCAACACAACACTGTAAAACAATGTCTCCAATTAACTTTTTTTTTTTTTTTAAATGAAGGACTCTACTGAGAAGTGCTCAGCGGTGGAGGTTGGGAGGGGATCCCAAGCATGAAGAAAGCACTTGGGCTTTGAGTAGAGTCATGCAGAAAGGGCCAAAGGCCCAGGGGCTTCAGTGGGGCACAGACATTACCGTCAGCAGGATCTACTTCTCTTCTACTGGGAAAAATGGTAACCCCCTACCTCTAGCTCTGCTCATTGAGTCCTTTGAGTCAGGATGCATCCCTGACTCAATGGACCTGAGTCTGAGCAAACACCGGGAGATGGTGAAGAAAAGGGAGGCCTGGTGTGCCACAGTCCGTGGGGTCGCTAAGAGTTGGACACACCGAGCGACTGAACGACAACAGCACTAGTCACGGCCAATGACATGGGAGCAAGCTCCGGCCACCGCTTCCCCTGGTGAGCAAGAGCCCTGGAGGCTTCGTGTGAAGATGCCTGTGGCATCAGCTGGGCCCTTCCCTCAGCCTGAGCCCTGAGTGACAAACCACACAGAGGAGAGTCCCCCTTCCGCTAGCCCCCAGTTTCCACACCAAGCCCTGTCAGACATGAAGTGTGAGTGGGAAATGTGTGGGTGGGTGATGAGTGGGCAGATGTGCATGCGTGCATGCGCAGTCACTCACTCATGTCCAACTCTTTGCAGTCCCGTGGACTGTAGCTCACCAAGCTCCTCTGTCCATGGGATTGCCCAGGCAAGAATACTGGGGTGAGTTGCCATTTCCTTCTTCCGGGGATCTTCTCAACCCAGAGATCAAACCCGCGTCTCTTGCTTCTCCTTCACTGGCAGGCAGATTCTTTACCACTGCACCACCTGGGAAGCCCCCATGAATGAGTCATAAACTTTGGCTTAAAGCCAGTGACATGTGACATGAGGGGGGTGCTATTTGTTACAGCATTGTAACCTAGCTTCTCCTGACTGGTATAAGTGGGCCAGGGATGTGAGAAAGGAGGCAATTTCGGGTCTCTCTACTCTGGCAACATTTAGGGGTTCCATGCAGCATGGGGGGAGGAGAAGGGGGAGGATTCTCGGAAACCATCAGGTCTTGTTACTTAAGTTTCAGTGGGAATAGGATGTTCTTTCTGCAGATGAACAGACAGATCTTTCCAATCTGACCGGAACATGATCCAAATGTTAAAATTAGAGACAAAACTTCACGGCAGAGAAAAACACCAAAATATGATCCTTCATGAGACCAGGGTGAAATAGAAGCAGTCCTATTGCATCTGTGGTAGCTCCCTGGGGAGAGGGAGCAAGGAGATGGCACCAATGTCTGGGTCAAATGTGGAGCAGATCTGGCAGAACCAGGATAAACCCAAGTCTTCCCTGGTGACGCAGTGGTAAAGAATCTGCCTGTCAATGCAGGAGACAAGGGTTCAATCCCGGGGTTGGGAAGATCCCCTGGAGAAGGGAATGGCAACCCACTCCAGTATTCTTGCCTGGAGAATTCCACAGACAGAGGAGCCTGGCGGGCTACAGTCCATGGGGGTCGTAAAAATTCAAACAATGACTTAGCAACTAAACAGCAGCAACCCCCAGTATCCAACAGCAGGATGGGCACCTACCTTCTACTCCACCACCTGCCTTTGCACAGTTGAACCTCTGTCTAACAAGAAATCTGATCTCCTTGGCCTACCAATTCTGCTTCATGAATACTTTTCAAGTTATGCCTTTCAAAACGTAATCAAGTCCCAGAGATCACTGATATCCCAGCCTGGAGATACTATTTTGATGCTTAGTTCAACCTTCTTAGTGGGGACAGAGGCCCTGAGTCTTCTCTCAACACCACCCAGTCTCCGAAGGATTCCCTAGCACCCTACCATCAGCCAGGCTAGACTCCCAAGCCCCTGCTGCCCCACCACAGTCAGGGGCCCTGATCACTGGTACCAAAGAAAGGGTCCATATTTTTACAATCACTCATATGTGAAAAATAAGACATAGAAGCTTGTGGAAGCTGAAGGAAAGTTGTACTGGGGCTGAATTTAGGTTGAATGTGAGATTCTGGCTGGTACTGAGCCATCAAGCCTTTATTAATTTGGTCTCAACTAGCTGAGCATCCGTGGACCCACCAACTGCTTCTAAAAGCTGCAAATTCAGAGGGAGGGAGGGGCAGAGATCTCCTAAAAGGTGACATCTCTGGGAAGTCAATGCACAGGCAAAGACCCAAGGTGCCTCATCATCTGCTTCTGGTCTACCCTATATCCTTCTCAGCTTACAAGGGCAGTGGAAAGTCAAAACAGCCCAAGACAAAGACTCAAGGGGATCAGGAGACGTGTGGGCATGAGAGGGTGCACAGGAGCCTGTGCTCCACTACTGGCCTTGGGTCCTGATACCCCGAGCTTCCCAGGTGGCGCTAGTGGTACAGAAATCGCCTGCCAATGCAGAAGACATAAGAGACTCAGGTTCAATCCCCGGTCAGGAAGATCCCCTGAAGGAGGACACGGCAACCCACTCCTGTATTCTGGCCTGGAGAATCCCTTGGACAGAGGAGCCCAGCAGACTATAGTTCATAGGGTCACAAAGAGTCAGACACAACTGAAGCAACTACACACTGATACTCCAACTTCAAGCATTCCTGCTCCAGATTTGTGATTTTGCCCTCTGCATATGCCATTATTTACCTACAATGTCTCCTAGCTTTATTAAGTGTACTTCAAAAGAAAACTTTGAATCCAGTGGATATTTGCAAAAGGAAAGCCAGCATTCTTTGTCCTTGATAAAAAGGCAACTTTAACAGTAAATGTGACATTTTAGACTAAAGCTATTTAAGGCCACTTTGATGCTATTACCTAGCACAACCTCTGTGCCCGAAGCCTGCTGTCTTTGTTCTTGTTTTTGGTTGCTTTTATCAGGGTAAAATACACATAACATAAGATTTACCATTTTTATATGTCCAGGTGTTTCAGCAGTTTTGTGTCCTCTCCACATTGTGTACGTACTGTGTGCATGCATGATAGATCGCTTCATTCGTGTCCGACTCTTTGTGACCCCGTGAACTGTAGCCCACAGGCTCCTCTGTCCATGGGATTCACCAGGCAAGAATACTGGAGTGTTGCCATGCCCTCCTCCAGGGGATCTTCCTGACCCGAGGATGGAACCCACATCTCTAACATCTCTCCCCCTGGGTACATATTAGCACTATTATCACTCTTCATTTCTAGAGCTTCTTTCATCTTCCCACACTGAAACTCCATCTGCATTAAACAGTAACTCCTCATTCCCCCTCTTCTCAGTTCCTGGCAACCAGCATTCTATTTTCTGTCTCTATAACCAGTCTTTGTTTAAAAGGACATTAGAAAGAGTTGGAAAAGTGTTGAGAGCATATTAGCACCAAACTGAGATTCTCTTTTTTACTTAATTATGATAGAAAGAGAATCAAAAGGCAACACAGTTCATGCTCTGGAATTTTATGTCACAATGTCACCCAGTGCCCCTTCTTGCAGGGCCTAAACCCCTGATAGTCATCCCACAGTCGGCAAACAATGCATCCGTGGTCCCTGGGTTTATTTTCTAGGTCTGTAGTCTCCTGGCAAGCACACAATAAAATTGGAATCTAACCTACCAGCAGACAAAGGGAAAAGAATCGTACCTCTGAAAGGGACCACAATTTCCTCTACTGCTCCCGACAATGCTGAGAAAAATTATACCCATTTTCCCAAAGAGGAAACTATAGCTCATGCAGACAGTAACTTAGCCGAAGTTACACAAGTCTCCCACACCAGGGCTTTTTGATCTGATGATAAGCCTCTGTCTTTCCCACCCCATCTTGCTGGTCTCCATGGGCAAGTTTCAGGAGAAACCAAACCAGAGACTATGAACAATGACAAGGACCATCCTCAGAGGGGCTGCTAAGAGGCTCTGTAAACACAGCCTGCACTCAGTAAGAGGACTCCTAAGCAGTTCATCAACGTCAATCAGAACAGTGCGTGCCTGATACCTGGTTCATAAGTGGTGCAGTCACTCTCTGGCCATGGGGCCACCAAGCTGGCCCTTTAATGAATGCACAGAGGAGAGACTGGCTACCAGGCTATGTGGGACCCTCTGTGCATCCCCAAGGGAGGGGGAACAGCCCTTCTCCTTCCCTGACCCACTGGCAAATGACTGTGCATACTCACTCTGCATTTGGGTCTTTCTGCCCTGCAGGATTCTGATGCAAATGGATTTAACAGAAACACCAAACAGCTCCCTCCCAGCTGAGCTCTTCTGTTTGCTGACTGTTTGCAGTATCCTTCCTGGAATGCTTACCTTCATCTTTTGTGTTTATTTAAATAACAGTCAGGTAGAGACCTCAGTTCAATATCTTCCAAGATGCCAAGACTGGAAGTGTTTCTTTCCAGGGCACCCCACCCCCCAACAGCAGTTCCCCTGTTTGCAGTGGCTTCCAGATCATCTTTGGCTGGCTCCATTGATTTACAAGGCTGGGATGGATCCATATGAATAAAGCTTGCACATTAGTAGGATTCTCATGCATTTCCAGGCTGAAGGGATGCAGCCAGATACCCAGCCTGACCCTTCAGCTGCCCACAGCCACTTTATTACCAATCCCCTGCCCAGCATGGGATGGCTTATATGCATTGTCCCCCAAGACCTTATACATACAAACATATCAAAAAGAGTAATCACATCTTATTTTTTAAAAAAATCAACCATTGCTGTCTATTTGTCTTTTTTCCTTATTATCATGAAACTGACCTTTTAAAAATGAGTCTATGCTTTGCCCAAGATGAGCTTGTTGCTGGATACTGAGAGAGAAATCTTTCTGCCAAGCAGTCAGGAGATGATGTGGTGGATGAAGGCAATCCTTGGGCAAGGAAATCAGAAGTCAGACTCCAGGCTGAGGGCCTGGTGTGCTTGGTTCATCTGGAGCACTGGGGCTATCTGTAAGCAGGTGTCCAGGGATTGGGGTCAGCCTCCTTCACATCCCTCCAGGGCTGCAGTAGCAACATAACTAAGGCCTGGAGTTTGGGAGCAGAGACCCTGGAGACAGACAGATCTAAGTCGAACCACAGTCATCCCCCCACCCACCAGTCCTGGGCTTCTCTGAGCTTCAGTCTCCCCAGCCTTCCTGCAGAGCCCCTAGGCTAACTTCTGACACGCAGTCATGGCCAGATACTGTGGCAGACACAACCAGATGTCTTCCCTTCACCATCCATCTTGCCCGCTCTTGCTAGCTGAGAGATCTGATTCTGTTCAGGGTGGCCCTGGGCCCAGGACTCCACTGATTATGGCAGGCTGGAGTTGCACTCCCAGCATGTCTTGCAGCTAGAGGTGGTCACATGACTTTGATCTGACCAATGGCACAGAAGGGTACGGGTGCACCAACTTTCTGGAAAGCTCTTCCTGCTTCAGTCCTTTCCTTCCTTTACCTTTAATGTGGTGGCCATTTTGTGATGGTTTTGCAAGTCTAAGAGTGAAAGCTGATCGCCGAAGAATTGATGCTTTTGAACTGTGGTGTTGGAGAAGACTCTTGAGAGTCCCTTGGATTGCAAGGAGATCCAACCAGTCCATTCTAAAGGAGATCAGTCCTGGGTGTTTATTGGAAGGACTGATGCTAAAGCTGAAACTCCAATACTTTGGCCACCTCATGGGAAGAAAAAAAAGACTCTGATGCTGGGAAAGGTTGGGGGAGGAAGGAGAAGGGGATGACAGAGAATGAGATGGCTGGATGGCATCACCGACTCGATGGACATGAGTTTGAGTGAACTCCGGGAGTTGGTGATGGACAGGGAGGCCTGGCGTGCTACAATTCATGGGGTCGCAAAGAGTCGGACACGACTGAGCGACTGAACTGAACTGAACTGAAGAGTGAAAGGCTAGCAAGCTGAGAATAGCGGAAGGGAATATAAAAAGAGCCTGGGTCCTCCATGATATGGTTAGACTGCTGCCCCAAACCAGAACTGCCCTCCTTCAGACCTCTTATTGTGGAATATGATTCGATGGGTACATTGTTTCAGCCTGTCAGTAGGGTCTTATATTTTATCCTGCTATTTGCAGCCTAAAACATTTCTACCCATCCTTCCCAGATTTACCCATATTTCTTCCCTGAGTGGGGATTGAGGAAGAACCCTAGAAGAATGGATTTCCAAAGGAAGACAATCTACACTTGAAAGATGATTATTTTCATGACTCAGTGGTTTCAGGGGTTCTAAGACACCAGCTTCAAAACCCGGAGTGACCCCCCCCCCCCGCCTGGGTTGTGACAGCTGAGCAGAGGGGGATAAGCTCTGGGCATCTGTGTGGGATGCTGGTCTCCTATCCATCATGATCTGCCCCAGATATCTCTGGCCAGGTGAGCTGGGGCAAGTTCCTTACCCCTCCATCTACATGCCTCTGCTTTCTTAGCCATAAAACTGGGAATCATGATATCTGCTCTGCAAGGTTGCTGACTTTAGATAAAAGCTATCCTTCTCCAGACAGGGCCCTTCTAAAGCAAAATTCAGAGCCCTGTCTGTACCTCCAGGCTCAAGGTCCCTTCTCACTTAGCACCTGCCGACGTCCTGAGCCTCGTCCCTTGTCGCTCATATGTGCCACCCCGAAGCCCAGCCACACTGAACTGCCCAGACACACCACACTCTATGTCCTCTGTGCCTTCACCAATGCTGCCACCCCTGCCCGGGACACTCATTCCCCTGCCCAGCACCTGGCTGGTCCCTGCACCACTGAAGCCTCAGCTTCAAAGTCACCTGCTCCTGGAAGCTTTCCTTGACGCCACTAACACTCATACACAAACACATACACACACATATGTATCTTTTTTAAAGGAACTCTGCTCTGTGTCTCCCATTGTCTACTCCACGGCTGTCTTCCCCGCTACCTGTGTGCTGAGTAAGGGCAGAGATCAGATCTCCCAGGCTCATCACGGTACCCCTAGCAACTAAACCTAATACATAGTCACGTGTGTGTGCTTAGTCACTCAGTCGTGTCCAACTCTTTGTGACCCTATGGACTGTTGCCCACAAGGCCCCTCTGTCCTTGAGGATTCTCCAGGCAAGAATACTGGAGTGGGTTGCCATGCCCTCTTCCAGGGGATCTTCCTAACCTAGGGATCGAACCCAGATCTCCCTTCAAAAACAAGTATTTATTAAAGGGATAAATACTCACAGAAAGTGATGCATATAAAGAATTGAAGACAGTCCTGGGCACTTGACAGGCAGGCACACAGTAAATTCACATCTACTAAGAGACAGCACCCCAGCAGTGGTTAAGCACCCTGCCCATAAAGCAGTCCTTCCTGGGTCTTCTGAATTGCACCTGAGCTACTTATGAGCTGTGTGACCCTGTGAGTCTCTTAACCTCTGTGAGCCTCGGTTTCCTTATCTGTCAATGAGAATTTTAGGAATCACAATCTCATAGTATTCTTGTGAGAATTAAATACGCTGATAAAAATAAAGTAGCAGAGTCTTCCTGGTGGTCCAGTGGCTAAGAGTCCATGCTTCCAGTGCAGGGAGCATGGGTTCCATCCCTGGTGGGGAACTAGCTCCCCCATGCCACAAGAAAGATAGAGGATACCCTATGCTGCAACTAAGACCCAATGCAGTTGAACAGATGAATGAGTATTAAAAATAATAATTGATAAAGTACCAGTACAAGTTAAGTGTTATCCTGTGCTTAGTCGCTCAGTCATGTCCCGACTCTTTACAACCCCAGGGACTGTAGCCCAGCAGGCTCCTCTGTCCATGAGGATTCTCCAGGCAGTAATAGTAGAGTGGGTTTCCATGCCTTTCTCCAGAGGATCTTCCCAATCCAGGGATTGAACCCAGGTCTCCCACATCGCAGGTGGATTCTTTACCGTCTGAACCACCAGGGAAGCCCAAGAATACTGGAGTGGGTAGTCTATCCCTTCACCAGGGGATCTTCCCTACCCAAGTAAGTGCTAGCTATGATTATTATTATGATGATCACAACTGTTTTTATGCCAGAGCTATCCAAATGAATGCTGGAGGAGGCTAAGCCTCCAGGGAGCCCCTTGCCCAGGTTTTTGCTATCGCCCAGACTCTGCCACCTCCATGGCTGCCCACCCCATCCCCAGCCAGGAAGGCCACCTACCCAACCCAAGGTTTGCCCTCCGCCCGCCCCCAGCCTTCCCGCCTGTCCACTGGCGGTCACAGGCGCACTCGCCTGATTGATAAAGTCCCTATCTGGTCATTTACGATCTGGCTGCTGAAGAGGCAGCTCCTGCCAGCTCGAAAAGCAATTAATCTGCAAACAAGCTGGGCAACAGCAGGCCTGGGCATTGCAGTCTCGGGCCGCGGCCACTCCGGAGAGCAGATAAGGCGGCAGTCGGCTATTTATTGTACATTTTAATTAAGTGCTTGTTAACGACAGTTATTTTAACAGTCATAAAATTACTGTTGTAATGCATTTTGTTGGAGGGAGAATGGAGGGGCCTCAGGACTTTATGAAAGCAACCACAGATTGCCTTCACTTTAAATCAAAGAATAAATTCTGAAGAGGAGGGACGGTCCTGTGATCCAGGCCGAGACGCTAATGGTTATTTAATGCCCTCATCAGTGTTTGTAAGTCCCGAGCATACGGCGCGGACACAACAGCCTCCAAACCCTCTTTAACACTTATTTGAGATGACAGGAAAAATGAAACCGTTTGTGCTTTCAATGGAAAAGCAATCATTGGGACATTATATTCGCCTTGCCCTACCATGCTAATGCATGGTAAAAATGTCACCAAATGTATTTAAGGGCCTGATGGACTGTTACCGTTGGATCTCTGGTACTGGACTGATTAATAAAAATCTTCAATTTGTATGTAAATGCAGCGAGGCCTCCTATCATCCACATACCTGCACCCAGAAAAAATAATAAACTGAAGCTTAATGCAACAATTATCAGCATTTATGGAACTCTTAAAGCAATGGTGGCCCTTGGAAGCAGGCATGGAGGGAAACAGCTGGGGATGGGCAAAGATGCTCCTTCTGAAATGCCTGGGCTTCTCCCAGAGGGTCATCATTGGCTATACTGGTCGTATCACACCATGGGATCCTGCTCTCATCTGAGGGGTGAGCCAAGTTGGGGGTGAATTGGGGCTGCTGGAAAGATGTTCTTAGAGGTAGCTTCTGTTCCACTAATGCCGTCATTTCGGAACATGTGTCTGCGACTTTCCCTACTTTGATTTATAAGAAACAGAGGGAGTGTCAGACTATCTGCTGGGCCAGGTCAAGTGTGGGGATGAGAAAGAGATACCCCACATGTTTGCAGGGACTTGATATCAGGGTACAAATGGCAACAGTGACAAGAGCAGCCACTTGCTGCCTGTCTCTATATCAGGTACAGAGTTAAGTAGTTTATTACATAGTATCTTAATTCTCATAATGTCCATGCCAGAGACTGGCTCACTGTTCACTAGACCTACTTCCTTTCCCTCCTGGATACACAGATAAACTACATTTCCCAGACTCCCTTGCAGTTAAGAGTAGGCATGTGCATTAGTTCAGGTTGGCTGATAAGTAGACATCATGACGGAATTAGTCATGCAAGGGTTTCATTGAGGGCAGCAGAAGAAAGCATGACGAGGTAGCCGAGGGACCCGCGGCCGCCCCCGGCCGGCAGCGCAGCCTCCCGGGAGTCCGGCCCCGAGGTGTGAGGAGCCCTGTATCCAGATGGAACATCTGGAAAGAACGAGGATGATGACATGGTTCCTCCTGGCAAAAACTATACCTACGTCTGGCCAGTGAGAGAAGAATATGCTCCTGCCCTAGCAGATGCAAACTGCCTGACTTGGGTGTACCATTCACATATTGATGCCCCTAAGGACATATGTTCTGGGCTAATCGGCCCACTGCTGGTGTGCAAAGAAGCGCTCAATGGATACCTCTTTGGGAACTTCCCTGAACCTGATATGTGCGTTGGTGAATCAGTGTCCTGGCACCTATTTGGGATGGGGAATGAGATAGACATCCATTCCATCTATTTTTATGGTAACACCTTCATCAGCAGAGGGCATCGGACTGATGTCGTCAACCTGTTCCCAGCCACCTTCCTGACAATAGAAATGATAGTTGAGTATCCTGGAAAGTGGATGATAACCTGCCAAGTCAGTGATCACCTCCAAGCTGGCATGCTGGGGCAATACAATGTTGGTAACTGCAAAAGTGGTATTTCTCACCCCAAGATGAAGGGTCAACAGAGACACTACTTTATAGCGGCTGAAAAAATTCTTTGGGATTATGGTCCTCAAGGCTATGACAAATTCAGTGGTCTTCCCCTAAAGGCCTCTGGCAGTGACTCTGAGCTCTACTTCACACAAGGCGACAACAGAATAGGAGGGAAATACTGGAAGGCTCGGTACACAGAGTATGTTGATGCAACTTTTACTCGAAGAAAGAGATTCTCTGAGGCAGAAGCCCACCTTGGAATTCTGGGTCCCGTCATCAAGGCAGAGGTGGGTGACACTCTATTAGTGACATTTGCCAACAAAGCTGACAAGGTCTACAGTATTTTGCCCCATGGTGTGATCTATGACAAAGCTTCTGATGCAGCCCCAAACGTAGATGGATTTCTGAAGCCAGGGGCACATGTTAAGCCAGGTGAGATCTTCACATACAGGTGGACGGTGCCTGAAAGTGTCGGCCCAACAGCTGATGACCCACCCTGTCTGACTTATCTTTACTTCTCAGCGGTTGAACCAATCAAGGACACGAGCTCTGGCCTTGTAGGGCCTTTGCCAGTCTGTAAAAGGGGCGTTCTCAATGCTGATGCGACACAGAAAGGAATAGACAAGGAATTTTACCTACTAATCACAGTCTTTGATGAGAATCTGAGCAGGTATCTTGATGAAAATATTCAGAAGTTTACCTGGCATCCCTCCAGCATTGACAAGGAGGACAAAGAATTTGTGAAGTCCAACCGAATGCACGCTATTAATGGCTATATGTATGGCAACCAGCCAGGCCTAACCATGTGCAAAATGGATAGAGTCTCCTGGCATCTGATTGGAATGGGCACCGACACGGACATGCATGGAGTTTATTTTCAAGGGAACACCATCCACCTACGAGGGACTCACCGGGACTCTCTGGCGCTGTTTCCGCATGTCTCCACAACGGCATTCATGCAGCCAGACCGTGCAGGCGTCTTCAGGGTCTTTTGCTCCACCCTGCACCACTTGGCGAGAGGCATGCATCAGATATATGAGGTCAGGAGCTGCGGCAATAAGGACCCTCCTGAACAGCCCTATGGGACGATAAGAACCTTTTACATCGCCGCTGAAGAGGTAGAATGGGATTATGCCCCTAACAAAAACTGGGAGTTCTAAAAGCAGCACTTGGACGCAGGAGGGGAAAGACATGGAGATATATTCATGAACCACACTGAAAACTGGATCGGCTCTCAGTACAAGAAAGTGGTTTACAGGGAATACACCAATGGACAATTTGTGGAGATCAAAGCTCGACCGCCACAAGAGGAGCATTTGGCACTCCTGGGTATGGCACAGATCACAGCCGTGCACTGCCAGCACACACATACACGCACACACACACCCGGTTAGACATCTTCCCAAGAATGAATGGAAGAACAGAGTAGCCTGACTGCATTCATACAAGGGAGACAGCCTGCTGCCCTCCCATCATCAGGGAGCATGCTGGTGCTCAGCTCACAAAAAAAAAAAGAAAAGAAAAAAAAAAAGAAAGCATGACGAGCTTTCAGGACATATGAGGGTCTGACTCTTGTGGGAATAAAGTTAGGTGGAAGAAGGAGTAGGAAAAGTCTCAGACTGCACCACACCTCCAAGAAAGTTGCTGCCAGGCCAACGTGAGGTCTTCAAGCTAGAGTCACCCATTGGAAGAGTCCCTGGTCTCTGCCATGATTAGTTTTGGCTGAGAGCAGTCCAGGAGAAACATGACCTCCATGCTTACTTCTCCTTGTCCACTTGATACACACAATATGGGAACTTTGGAGCCATGTGTTAAAGAGCCAAAGCTGGAAGAAGCATCTTTGGCCAAAGATTAAAGAAGCCCATCACTTGCAAAAAGGCTGCCTACCAATCAGAAACAACCATTTAGGACATCACTTGAGTGAGAAATAATCTTCTGTGTGTTAAACCACTGAGATTAAGGCCTCCTATTAAAACAGTCAGGTTAAGCACTAACCAAATGAATACCATAGCCGCATAAATCAAATATTCTGGTCTCCATTTTTCAGGAAAGAAAAGTCAATCTAGAGAGATAAGTGACTTGCCCAAACTTATATGGTCTAGATGTGACAGAGCTGGAATTCAAATCCAGGTCTATCTGATTCTAGACACTGATCTCTTCCCTCCTGATCAGCCGGAAACACATGGACCAGGAACATGAAAATATTTCTAGCACCTGTGTGCCTTCCAGACCTTAAAATGCTCCACTCTCCAGAATCTCCCTGAAAAAGGAGAAAGAATGAGTCCCTACTGGAGCTTCAGGAAGTTGGGAGTCTGTGAACTTAAGAGTAAGGAAAGGTGGAAGGTGTGTACTTGGGGTGGTCAAGCCTGCCTTCCCACTTGCTCCTCTCTCTGGCTCATGACAGCCCTGAGACCACAACAAGCTCCTCGCCAGTGACAGAAAATCTCAAGAGCGCTGAAACGCAGTCCATGATGCTTTTCTGTGGTGGCTTTCTCACCCTCCTCACTTCACTCCTGCTCCATCCTGGGAGCCTAGCTCCCTGGGATTTTCCCCAAATAAGCTACCTGCATGCCAGCTTTTGCCTTTGGGGCAGTCCAGTTAAAGACAATGCTTTAATAAGAAATAATCAGTTCCCAGAGAGCTAGAGATTTGAACTGGGATTTTAAGTAGAAATAGCTTGGCAGAGAGAAATGGAACCAAAATCCCCAGAAAGACAGGGAGAAAAATTAAGCCAAAAAAAGAGAGAGAGAGGAAAAAAAAACACAAAAACTCAATTTGCCGGTTAGCCCACCACTTTTCTCTCTTTTCAAGTCCCAAATTGCCTTCACTTTCTCTGCATTCCAATCAAGCCTATTCCAGAGGAGGCAATTTCTGCCCATGGACGGTCTCGCCTCCTTCCAACCCAGAAGATCTCAACACTTTAGCTAAAAAAGACCCAGTGGACATTAGCAATTTAACTGGAAAAAGGAAAAAAAAAAAAAAACTATCCACAGGTCATTGCAGTGTGTTCCAGCTGACACAATAGGCTCACTCACCATCCGGACCCTAAAGAGAATGTGGCCAGGAGACCTGGGAGCTTTGTGACAAATGGGGAGACAGGTCTCTACAGCCACGGATACTCACATGAACCAACAGAGCAACCGCAAAAACTCACACATTTGCCCCTTTTCCCTCAACGACACACAGATAATAATAAGACGCTTCCCTGCAAATTTCAGAATGAATCAATTTTAAAAGCCTCCTGTCTGCCTGAGCCACTGGCTCTGTTGACCCTCTCACCATGCCGATCCTTCTCAAAGGTGGCATGAGGATGGGTCTTGGCCAGGCACGCCCACCCCCAGCAGGATATTGGGGGCTCAGTGCTCTTGGTCACCACTAATGTCATCACACCACAAATTCAGGGCATAAGACGGGGCAACCGCAGCTCCCAGATTAGCAACGAAAGGACTCAGAGAAAGCTGAGTCCTGTCATCTCTTTCCTGGGGGCAGAAGAGGGGCAGCGTTTTGGTTTGGGGGGATTTTTTGCGATAAAATACACAGAACAAAAAATTTACCATCATGGAACTTCCCTGGTGGTCCAGAGGTTAAGAATCTGCTTGCCAATGCAGGAGACAAGGGTTCAGTTCCTGGTCCGGGAACAAAGATCCCACATGCTGTGGGTCAGCTAAGCCCATGTGCTGCAACTACTGAGCAGTGTACTGCAACTACTGCAGCCCTTGCACCTACAGCCTGTGCTCCGAAACGAGAGAAGGCACATGGAGAGAAGCCTGTGCAACCAGAGAAAGCACACGTGCAGCAGTGAAGACCCAGAGCGGCCAAAAATAACTCATTAAAAAGCGTACCGTCATAACCACTTTAAATGTCCAGTTCAGCATCATGAAGTCCATTCACACTGCTGGGCAACCATACCCACCAGCCATCCACAGCAGTCCTTCCATCTTGGGAAAATGAAAGCCTGTACCCATGAAACACTAACTATGCATTTCTTCCTCCCCTAGGTCCTGGGAATCACCACTTTACCTGCCGTCTCTCTGATTTTGACTACTCTAAGTACTTCGTATAGGTGGAATCATACAGTAAGCCGTCTTTTGGGGACTGGCTTATTTCAGTCAGCGTAGTGTCTTTTGTGTTGTACTATATGTCAGGATTTCTTTCCTTTTTAAGACTGAATTATATTCCACTGGAAGCATTTATGTTTGTTTATCCGTTCACCCATCAACCGCCACGTGAGTTGCTTCTACTTCTTGCCAATGGGAGTAAGGCTGCTTTGAGTATATGTGTACAAATATCTCTTTGAGATTCTACTTTTCATTCCTCGGGGCATACGGGGAGGGAACATTTTTGTAACTAACAGTGGCCCCATGCTAAGCCTGAAGGAAGGAGGCAGGATCATTGTTATAAACAGTTTCACTGACAGATAAAACTGGTTTCCAATTCAGATTCTGCCTGTTACTCTACGTACAACAGAATAATCAACACTCACTGGGCATTTACTGTAAGAAAACGTTCTTCTCAGCTCTTCTACATATGGTATGAGCTTTCTCAATCTTCACAGCAATTCTATATGGTATATACTCTTATTAACCTTTTTTTACAGAGGAAGAAGGTGCATGGAAGCTAAGCAGTTCACTTGGATCCTGGTAAGTCCTAGAGTAAAGATGTTAATTCAGGTAGCCTGGTCCCAGAGCCCATAAAATGATAATGTAATGAGAAGAAGGAGGAGGAAATGGGGGGGGGGGAGGGGGAGCAGAAGAGGAGGGAGGGGAGGAGGAGGAGCAGAAAAGGATGAGGAGGCGGGAGGGGAAGGATGGTGGCGCCAGTGTTGAGGGTTCAAGGGAAACTGGGTTCAAAGGAAACTGAGTTCAGTCACTTCTCTCCTGGGGCAGAAGAGGACCAATCTTTCTTTTCTCCATGCTGGTGAAAGACATTTCAGGATGGTGACGGAGTGAGCTCACTCCATGTCAGGCGCTAGAAGAACATCTCAATAAATTAACTCATTTGACCCCAATGACTCTCTAAAGTAATTAGGTTACTTCCCTGTTTTGCTCACAAGGAAACTGACTTTCCAAATGGCTTCATCACTTGCTTAACGTCATGTGGCAAACGAGAAGAGGATCCAGGATCCAAACCCAGATGCTTCGGTTAGCCAAGTTCTTCTTCAGCTGTTCTTGTGATCAGTGATCTCAGCGTGAGTCCCTCTCTGAAAACTGAGGAAGGAATCCGAGCAAAGAGCTCATGTGTTCGCCAACCCTTCTAGCACATTCTTTTGGCCAGAGCGGACATCCCAGGGACATCTGGTAGAGAGGCCATGCAGTGTGACATGTGGGAAGGAGGAAGAGGAAATGCCACAGAGGCTACAGATGAGGAACAGACTTGGGGGCATCTGGAGACCTGGCATCTCTGCAGCGGCCTCAGGATGTGCGAGGACCAGAGAAGAGGGGAAGAGGAGGGTGTTACCATAGGAGGCGTGGCTCTAGTTTATGAATTAAATCCACATGGAAGTGTCCTGTGAATCACAAATAAGATTAGAATCGTTTTTAAATCCTGTGTATTTTTTATTTTGGACCCTGTTTCTCTAAATCCCACACTGAGGTAAGACTAAGCCACAAAAAGCCCCCAGCTTATATTTTGGATTAAACCAGTTGAATAATATGAGCTTCCCAGGTGGCGCTAGTGGTAAAGAACCCATCTGCCAGTACAGGAGACATAAGAAACCCAGGTTCGATCCCTGGATCAGGAATATCTCCTGGTGGAGGGCTTGGCAACCCACTCCAGTACTCTTGCCTGGAGAATCCCACGGACAGAGGAGCCTGGTAGGCTGCAGTCCATAGGGTCACAAAGAGTCAGACACGACTGAATCAACATAGCACGCAGCGCAGTTGAATAATATTAGTTTTCAGATACTCTTGGAGAAGGCAATGGCAACCCACTCCAGTACTCTTGCCTGGAAAATCCCATGGATGGGGGAGCCTGGTAGGCTGCAGTCCATGGGGTAGCTAAGGGTCGGACACGACTGAGTGACTTCACTTTCACTTTTCCCTTGCATGCACTGGAGAAGGCAATGGCAACCCACTCCAGTGTTCTTGCCTGCAGAATCCCAGGGATGAGGGAGCCTGGTGGGCTGCCGTCTATGGGGTTGCACAGAGCCGGACACGAGGTCTGTGGCAATAACTAAGACAGAGATGTCCATCCTCACAGATATGGAAGCCCAGCAGAGGGCTGGCTTAAATCAGGAAATGGGGTGCTCAGAGACACTTGGAGTTCTGGACATATTACAGCTTCTTTCTCTTTCTTCTTCTACAAACCATGTGAGGGAAAATCCAAGTGCATCCAAGCTGTCCTTTGGTGTGGATATCTGTTCTTAGGGTCTCTCCTCTGCCCTGATCTATCCCTCAGGGCTGGGTACCCCTCCAACTCCTTCTCATCCCCTCTCCCCACACTCCTGCTGTCCTCCCACCACCCTGCTCCAATTCAGATTGTAAGTCCAGCATCAGCCCCTTCTCCCTCATTCAAGACTCCGAAAAGGAGTCTCCCACTCTAGACCCCAGCCCAGGCTTCCATGACCCACCTGAGACCATGGGCTCCCATGTTGCCTTCAAAAAAAACGGATGTTTGTCATCAATTCCTGGACCCAGTGCCCCAGATGACAGATGCTTGCCTCAAATCCCACTTTTTCTAACCTCCTCTTTCCTCTTACCTAATGTTCTCCAGTCTTCAGAAGCTCTCTTCATTTTCCAGAATCAAGATTGCCAGGAGAAATATCAATAACCTCAGATATGCAGATGATACCACTCTTATGGCAGAAAGCCAAGAGGAACTAAAGAGCCTCTTGATGAAAGTGAAAGAGGAGAGTGAAAAAGCTGGCTTAAAACTCAATATTCAAAAATGAAGATTATGGCATCTGGTCCCATCACTTCATGGCAAATAGATGGGGGAACAATGGAAAGAGTGAGAGACTTTATTTTCCTGGGCTCCAGAATCCCTGCAGATGGTGACTGCAGCCATGAAATTAAAAGATGCTTGCTCCTTGGAAGAAAAGCGATGACCAACCTAGACAGCATATTAAAAAGCAGAGACATTACTTTGTCGACAAAGGTCCATCTAGTCAAAGCTATGGTTTTTCCAGTACTTATGTATGGATGTGAGAGTTGGACCATAAAAAAACTGAGCACCAGAGAACTGATGCTTTTGAACTATCATGTTGAAGAAGACTCTGGAGAGTTCCTTGGACTTCAAGGAGATCAAACCAGTCAATCTTAAAGGAAATCAGTCCTGAATATTCATTGGAAAGACTGATGCTGAAGCTGAAGCTCCAATACTTTGGCCACCTGATGCAAAGAGTTGACTCATTGGAAAAGACCCTGATGCTGGGAAAAGTTGAAAGTAGAAGGAGGAGGGGATGACAGAGGATGAGAAGTTTGGATGGCATCACTGACTCAATGGCCATGAGTTTGAGCAGGCCCCAGGAGTTGGTGATGGACAGGGAAGCCTGGCGTGCTGTAGTTCATGGGGTTGCAGAGTCGGACACAACTGAGCTACTGAACTGAACTCAACTTCATTTTCTAATTGCCCATATTGATTTTCTCAGATTTCAAAACATTTACATGCAACTTGCACAAAAATTGGAAAATAAGAAAAAGAACAAAGAAAGCTGATAGCACTCCAATCCCTCTACTCGGGGATCATCACCATTCCCGAGGTATTAGGGCACTTAATGTCCATAACCATACTGGAAAAGTAGAGATATGGATAGTATGAGTTAAATGCTATTTCACTTAATATTTGGGTGAAATATCAAGGGGCCTCTGACAGAGTAATTTACCTAAAGTCACAGAAAAAAATGTCAGTACCTTGAAATGCAGTTAGAATCTGGAGGATGGACTTCCCTGGTGGCACAGTGGATAAGAATCCACCTGCCTGTGCAGGGAACACAAGTTTGATCCATGGTCCAGGAAGATCCCACATGCCGCAGGGCAACTAAACCCGTGTACCACAACTACTGAGCCTTCACACTGCAACTTCGAAGCCTGCATGCCTAGAGCCTGTGCTCTGAAGCAAGAGAAGCCACCACAGTGAGAAGCCTGAGTGTCACAGTGAAGAACAGCCCTGCTCACTAGATTAGAGAAAGTCCATGTGAAAGCAAGAAAGGCCCAGGGCAGCCAAAAATAAGTAAATAAATAAATAACCATAATCTGGAGGATGGTCATGGGTTCTGGGACTGACATGCTAGATCCGAGTTGTTAAGGCACTGTCCTAATTTGGAGCTTAAAAGCAGAGTCTGAGGGTGCAGGTCGTCTATTAGGGGGCTGATCCCAGAAGCACAATAAGGTGGGGGCAAAGCGAGGCAGGGGAGGGAGGCAAGCCATGAGAGAGGCATCAGCGAGCAGGTTACCACTGGGACTCAGCCCCTGGGACCCTCAGAGGAACCACGGAGACCCCACCTAAGAATCATCCCCCAGGGGGATGGGTAAGCTGGGCTGTGTATCCATATGATCCTGTTTGTTCCCCCATCAATTAGCTAATTAACTATAAATATAAATGTGAGTGAGAATATAAAAGTCCCATCTCACATGATCACCCTGCGTGATATTCTGTGTGTGTTTCTCAAACGAATTATTTAGTTGGTAGCAAATGTCTCTAGCAAATCACGATCTTCTGGAACCTTACCTTGGCATTTCTTTTCCCTTTGAAATGATGGAAGGGCTCATGACAGCAGAAGTGGGGTTCCTCTCAGACCCTGAGGAGCCCTATCTACAGCTGCCCCAGACCCTCCCTGACAGTGCAACTGGGTCTGAGGGTCTGCCAGGACACTAGGAACATTCTGGAGGACCAGGCTAGGATTTGGATTCTGTCAGTCTCAGATCCTCAGCAGCGACTCTCCGAGCCTCAGCTGGACTTGAGGCCATAGCTGGATTATCAAAGCACAACAGAGATGGCCCAGGGTCACAGCCCGATGACCTGACTCGGGACACCAGCCCATCCGGCTCCCCGAGCTACCCGGGACAGGCCCTCTGCCGAAGGGCTCCACTTCCCTCCCCAGAGGCCTGGAAGTCCAAGGGCCCAGCACTTGGACACTCTCTGCTTTTCAAGTGCTCTTCCTTCCTTCCTTCTGGCTTACACAATGGAGAAAGCCCCTTTATCATTAATCACCCGGGGCCTCCAGGGACAGGAACTGCAGGATTTCTAAGCCCTTGAAAAACCCACATCAAAAGCAACTGCCCCATTTGGGTCCTAATTTGCTCTCCCCGAAGCCTCAGTGCCAGGTTCAGAACTTGTAGAGAAATGAGGGAAAGGGAGAGGAGCAAGGAGAAACTCAAGGGTCCTCCAGGCTTAGCCCTTGGGGTGTTCCACATGTTTCTTTGTCCCTCACCCCAACAACCTGCGAGAACCAGCTGCATGATCCACGGGGTCCAGGACAAAACGAAAAATCAGGTTCCTTGTTCAAAAATTATTAAGATTTTCAGGGGACTTCCCTGGCAGTCCAATGGTTAAGACTCCAAGCTTTCAATGCAAGGAGCAAGGGTTCGATTCCTGGTTGGGGAACTAAGATCCCACATGTCATGAGGCTCAATCAAAAAAAAAAAAAAAAAAGACTTTTAGGACAAGAAGAGCAGAGCATCACAGCAAGGGCACACATCTGCATACCCACGAGGCTGGCCCTGCTCATTATTTGTACATATTGAGGTATTTCTAAATAACAGGGTATTTCTAAGCTGATGCCTGATGTCTTTTCCATGGACTGTCTCCAATGCCACCCCTCCTTCTGATTTCTTGCTTTCTTATCTCCTTGTTTCATTTATTTTTTTCATTTTCTTATCATGCTCTGAAAATATTTGTGTCAATTGGTTCAGATCCGTGTTTGTGTCTGCATTCCCAGAAGAAGATAAGCTCAGAGAGGACAGGAATCCAGCTGACCTCGTATACCACCGTGTCCCTGATGTCCAGCTCAGGGGGGGCCATGCAGAGAGAGCTTAGTTGACATTTGGCCATGAGCAGAGAGTTCACTCCATCACATTGGCTCTGTGGACCCACAGGGTGAGAGGGCTCCATGCCTGACTCACACCCGCCCAGGTACAGTGTCACCGTCAGCTCCACTGCTACTCCTCCTTTCAGCTCTAACAGCCCCATCACGAGTCCTGCATGGTTTGCCCTTTCGGCCAACTTTACAGGAAGAGGATATCCTGCAGAAATTAAAGAAAGGTGGGATGTTTAACAAAACCCCATAAATAAGCCCCTGGCATGCCTTGATGAGACTCTGCCTGCCACTAGGTCCAAATGTCACATTTCATTTCCACTCAATGGTCAGAAAGGGAAATCATTTGCAAAATATCCAACCCCCGATCTCATTCCCCACCATCACCACCACCACATGGTATCCTGAAAAAAACTTTTTAGCAAACCGTTTAGCACTACCTACTGAAGCTGGGTGTTCATTGGAAGGACTGATGCTAAAGCTGAAACTCCAATACTTTGGCCACCTCATGCGACGAGTTGACTCACTGGAAAAGACTCTGATGCTGGGAAAGGTTGGGGGCAGGAGGAGAAGGGGACAACAGAGAATGAGATGGCAGGATGGCATCACCGACTCTGTGGACATGAGTTTGAGTGAACTCCAGGAGTTGGTGATGGACAGGGAGGCCTGGCGTGCTGTGATTCATGGGGTTGTGGAGAGTCGGACACAACTGAGCGACTGAACTGAACTGAACTGAACTGAAGCTGAATATATGCCCATCCTATGCCCCATTCCTAAGTGTATACGTGACAGAAACGCATATATATGTCCACCCAAAGGTGTGTGCCAGGGACTTCCCTGGTGGTCCAGTGGTTAAGACTCCACCTTTTAATGCAAGGGGTGCAGGTTCAATCTCTGGTTGGGAGCTAAGATCCCATATGCCTCCCAGCCAAAACATCAATACATAAAACAAAACCAACACTGTAACAAATTCTAAAGACTTTTAAAAAATGACCCACATCAAAAAAAAAAAATCTTAAAATGAAAAAAAAAAAGGCATGAATGTTCCTAGCAGCACCATTCATGAAAATGACCCAAACACCCATCAACAGTAGATAGATAAATTATAAATGAGATCCCGTGCAGTATGAGAATAAATAATCTACAACCACAAGCAACAATATGCATGAATCTTATAAACATAATATTGAGCAAAACAGGCCAGAGTCAAAAGAATGCATGTTGCATGATTCTGTTTGCATGAAGTATAAAACTGGACAAAACTAATCTCTGCTCTTGGAAGTCAGGCTAGTCCGGTAGAGGGTGGGAATGGGGTGACCAGAAGACACAGTGGGTGCCTGGGGGACCACCATCTTCTGTTTTCTGGTGTGGATACTTACATGTTTACATGGGTGTTTTCACTTTGTGAAAATAAATGCATTCTTACAGTTAGGATACATGCATTTCAAGTGAGTTATTCTTCAATAAGAAGTTGAAGACATTATTGAAAAACAAAAAATCCTAAATGTTAAGCAAAGTTTGAGTTGTATGTATGAGCAGATCCTAAAGGGTAAGGGTTGGGGGAGGGGGTGACCATAGCGCTAAAAGGCTGAGTATCTCTTGATTCTAGCTGTGTGGCCTCAGGCAAGTTACTTAACATCTCTGTGCCCCAGTTTCCTTAATCTTTAAAATGAGGGACACATCAGTCCCTAGCTCAAAATGTCATTTTGAGGTTTCAGTGAGATAATTCTTGGAGAGGGCTTAAAACTGCACCTGGATGTAAACAGCATTATAGATTACATGTTTTTACAGATAGACATATGATGATGGAGACAATAGTATATCCATACATAATAATATGTGGGAAAGATGTCTTTTAAAATATGTTATATAAACAAAGATCATGGCATCTGGTCCCATTACTTCATGAGAAATGGATGGGGAAACAGTGGAAACAGTGTCAGACTTTATTTTTTTGGGCTCCAAAATCACTGCAGATGCTGATTGCAGCCAGGAAATTAAAAGACGCTTACTCCCTGGAGGGAAAGTTATGACCAACCTAGATAGCATATTAAAAAGCAAAGACATTACTTTGCCAACAAAGGTCCGTCTAGTCAAGGCTATGGTTTTTCCAGTGGTCATGTATGGAGAATTGGACTGTGAAGAAAGCTGATGGCTGAAGAATTGATGCTTTTGAACTATGGTGCTGGAGAAGACTCTTGAGAGTCCCTTGGACTGCAAGGAGATCCAACCAGTCCATTCTAAAGGAGATTGATCCTAGGTGTTCATTGGAAAGACTGATGCTGAAGCTGAAACTGCAATACTTTGGCCACCTCATGCGACGAGTTGACTCACTGGAAAAGATTCTGATGCTGGGAAGGATTGGGGGCGGGAGGAGAAGGAGATGACAGAGAATGAGATGGCTGGATGGCATCACCGACTCGATGGACATGAGTTTGAGTGAACTCCGGGAGTTGGTGATGGACAGGGAGGCCTGGCGTGCTGCGACTCATGGGGTCGCAAAGAGTCAGTCACAACTGAGCGACTGAACTGACTGATGTATCCTTATATACCAAAACACTTAATTATGAGTTCTAAGTACTTCATATGTATTACATCATTTAATCCTCCTCTGGGCGTTTTACAGATGGGAAAATTGAGGCACAGAGAGGCCAAGTAACTTCGCAGAGGTCCCCCCGAGAGTGAGAGGCAAAATTAAGATTTGAGCACATGCTCTTATCCAATGGATCTAGCTGAAGATGGAACCTGAGTTACAATCCATACCCACATCTTGATTGCCTGTGGCAGACCACGAAAAATAAAAAAATTAAGGAGCCATCACTGGTACCCAATGAGCCAAGAAAACAATCCTCCTGACCAAGATGTGAATTTAATGAGGGAAAGACACAAGCAACTGGAATCTTTGCTGGCGAGAAGGAGGTGAGATCACTGATAAGGAAAAGGAGGAAAGCCATAGTTTCCCAATTAAGATTTCACTTTCAGGATAGACCCCCTAAATGCAGATGGCACAAGTGGGCACAAACCCTGAGAGTCTGGGTTTCGGTTTCCTCTCTTTTTTCCCCTTCGCTTTCTCCTAGAAGCCTAGAGGAGCCAGAAATGGGGAGGGAGTGTAGAACCCACACACATCCCAGCATGCCAGCCTGTGCCCTGCCGAGCGACTCGACTTGTCTACTGCTTCCAAACAGCTGGAAAAATGTCAAACTGTCATCAGTGATTTAAGTGGGATTTTCCAAAGGTTTCAAAAATATTTCAGAATTCAAGACTTTATTCCTTTTGCAGAAAATAAATCCAAGCAGAATTCCCTGAACAGAGGCATTATGGGACCTGGTTTCCCAGCCGCAGTTCCTCTCGAGGTTGCCATGGTGGAATCAGGCAGGCTTGGCCTTTGCTGTGTTCTCGTTGCAGCTTCAACCCGGTCTTCTGGGCCATTTTCCCCACCATAGGTGCGTGGGTGCGCATGCGCAGGCCTGACGCTCCCCCAGGATGCGTATCGCTCTCTGATGTGATTGCCTTGGGTCCATCCGCCCGCGCAGCAGGCAGGCAAAGTTTCCAAGGAACAGAACTGAGCCTCACCCACCACTGTGTGCAAGATCCGTACATAATCTTGGGGTTGGCACAAAACGAAAATGTGACCCCTTGTTCGAAACATACTTAAGAATCTTGAGATGGCCTCAGCAGAGCATTAAACCAAGTCCAGAGTGCTTTTAAGCATGCGACACTGGGCACAGGTCACACACCCAGGAAACCAGCCCTTGTTCGCATCGTGGAAAGCTCATCAATGCTCACTACACACTGGCTGAATGCACATCTTACCATTGTCAAGACCTGCTCTGAGTTTATTCTTCTGGCCCCTAGACTCTTTTTCTAACATTTGCTGAGTACTTATTAAGTACAGGTATTATTCTTAGCACTTGTGTTAGTGCTATCTTTGTATTATTAAATTATATATAATTATATTATAGTGGTATAATATATTGACATGCAATATATATATATATATATATATAGTGGGGCTTCCCTGGTGGCTCAGACAGTAAGTAATCTGCCTTCAATGCAGGAGACTAGGCTTCAATTCCTGGGTCAGGAAGATCCCCTGGAGGAGAGCATGGCAACCCATTCCAGTATTCTTGCCTGGAGAATCCCATGGATAGAGGAGCCTGGTGGGTTACAATTCATGAGGTTGCAAAGAGCTGGGCATGACTGAGCGACTAACACACACATACCTATTGTAATTATATATGTACGTATATATATATTGGGCTTCTCTGATGACTCAGCTGGTAAAGAATCCACCTGCAATGTGGGAGACCTGGGTTTGATCCCCGGATTGGGAAGATTCCCTGGAGAAGGGAATGTATACATATATGTGTGTGTGTGTGTGCTTCTGTGCTTAGTCACTCAGTCATGTCTCTTTGCATCCCTTTTGGACTGTAGCCTGCCAAGCTGCTCTGTCCATGGGATTCTCAGGCAAGAATACCGGAGCAGGTTTCCACCCTCCTCCAGGGGATCTTCCCAACCCAGTCATCAAACCCACGTCTCCTGTGTCTCCTGGATTCCAAGCAGATTCTTTACCTGCTGAGCCACTAGGGAAGTGAGCCACTGGGGAAAACCCATATATATGTGTGATTATATTACTTTCTCTTTAATAAAAATGCCATGAAGGAACCATGATTGTCACAGAGGAGGAAACTGAAGCACAGAGAACTGAGTCACTTGCCTGAGGTCAGAAGTGGGGTTTGATTATGTGCAGAAGTTCTGGCTACAGACCCTCCCATGTTTTATTGTTCTTTGCATCCTCTCCCCTGTTAATCCCATAAAGGGGCAAACTTTCAGTAGACACCTGTGCATTCCATCAGCTTTGCTGAGTGTCTCTTCTGGACCAGGTTGAGGTCTGACCTTGGAGAGCAGTGGTGATGGGCCTTCTTCCACAAGCCAAGACCAAGGTGGAGCAGTGGCTGGCAGTCGGGGTTTTGCCTTTGGGTGACATTAAATATGCCACCATCAGCATGACATGGGAGTTGATCAATTAGTGTGCGTGCATGCTAAGTCACTTCAGTCCTGTCTGACTCTTTGGAACTCCATGGACCATAGGCCCCATGCTCCTCTGTTCATGGGATTCTCCAGGCAAGAATACTGGAGTGTGTTGACCTTTCCGACCCAGGGATCGAATCCTCATCTCCTGCATCCCCTATATTGGCAGGTGGGTTCTTTACCACTAGCGCCACCTGGGAAGCCCGACCAGTCAGGGTAGACCCTAAAGACTTGGAAGGCCCCTGCCGTGCCTGCCTTATGCCCTTTGGCTGCTGGATCATTGGGCCAAGGGTCGGGGTGACGGTGGGAGAGGGAAGGGGCTGATGGGCTGCTGAAGCAGCAGGAGAGCCCTGAGAGGTTCCGGACAAGGTGATAGGAACGTTTCCAGAGTTTAACAACCAACAAACGCACTTAGCAGCTGAACATGTTTGCTCTCTGCTCATCACCCCACGATTATAGAGTCTTCCGTTGTGTGTCCTGCTAATTCCAATCTCTAAAAGGCAATTTACATCCACAGACACTTGTCACACCTACAGAATGTCATCAGCTGCAGAAGTGCCTGAGTGGACCATAGATAAAGAAATGAATGCAGCATTCTGGAATATGATTGAGACTGGACCCGGCACACAGTAAATTTTCAGTTCACATTTAACATCATTAACATACTAGTTTATTTTCAGTTGCTCAGTCTTGTCCAACTCTTTGGGACCCCATGGACTGTAGCATGCCAGGCTTCCCTGTCCTTCACCAACTCCCGGAGCTTGCTCAAACTTATGTCCATTGAGTTGGTGATGCCATTCAACCATCTTGTCCCCTGTCATTCCCTTTTCCTCCTGCCTTCAATCTTTCTGAGCGTCTTTTCCAATGAATCAGCTCTTCACATCAGGTGGCCAAGTACTGGAACTTCAGCTTCAGCATCAGTCCTTCCAATGAATATTCAGGATTGATCTCCTTTAGAATGGACTGGTTGAATCTCCTTGCAGTCCAAGGGGCTCTCAAGAGTCTTCTCCAACACCACAGTTCAAAAGCATCAATTCTTTGGCACTCAGCCTTCTTTATAGTCCAACTCTCACATCCATACATGACTACTGGAAAAACCATAGCTTTGACTAAACAGATCTTTGTTAGCAAAGCAATGTCTCTGCTTCTTAATAAGCTGTCTAGGTTGGTCATAGATTTTCTTCCAAGGAGTAAGCGTCCTTTAATTTCACAGCTGCAGTCACCATCTTGCAGTGATTTTGGAGCCCAAGAAAATAAAGTTTGTTTACTGTTTCCATTGTTTTCCCATTTGTTTGCCATGAAGCGATGGGACTGGATGGCGTGATCTTAGTTTTCTGAATGTTGAGTTTTAAGCCAGCTTTTTCACTCTCCTCTTTCATCTTCATCTAGAGGCTCTTTAGCTCCTCTTTGCTTTCTGCCATAAGAGTGGTGTTATCTGCATATCTGAGGTTATCGATATTTCTCCCCGCAATCTTGATTCCAGCTTGTGCTTCCTCCAGCCCAGCATTTCACAAAATGTATTCTGCATATAAGTTCAATAAGCAGGGTGACAGTAGACAGCCTTGACGTACTCCTTGATGCAACACCTACTACATGAAGCTACATTGAAAGCAGAAGCCTTAACCCATAACATACAAGCCATGTTAGGCCCATTGTTCTAGATCCTAAAGTCATTGTATTAGTTAGCTATTGTTGTGTAACAATTATTCTAAAACACAGCATCTTAAAATGGGAATCAATAAACTTTTCCTTAAAGAGCCAAATAGTAAATACTTCAGGCTTGTGGGTCGTATGACGTTCACTGCAACTACTCAACAGTTTCTGCTGTGGAGTCTGAAAGCAACCATAGACAATGGGCATTCTTGTGTTCCAATAAAACTTTATTTATAAAAACAGGCAGCCTACCCACCTGTAGTCTGCCAACATTTAGCTTCAAACAACAAATATATATTATTTCACAGTTTCATGAGTCAGACTCCAGGTGCAGCTGGCTCAGGATTTCTTATAGGGTTATGCTCAAGTGGTTGGCCTGGGCTATAGTCCCCTGAAGACTCAGCAGGGACTGGAGAAACCACATCCAAGCTCACCCACATGGTGGCCAGGAACTCTTGTTCCTTGCCAGGTGGGCCCCTTCACCAGCGGTCTGAGCATCTTCACAACATGGCAGCTGGTAATCTCAAAGACGGAGAGTCAGAAGTGCCCAAGACAGAAGCCATAGTCTTTTATAGTCTCATCTCATAGGCAACATCCCACTGTCCAGAGTATCCTTTTGTGACCTTTGTCTTGAAAGAACAAAATTCTAGCTTCATAAGTGAACTAATATAGTCTTTGAAGTTCACTTTGCAAGCTGTGGGTTTGGAGAGGGTGGACTCTGCTTATATATCACCCCAGGACCTCGGCACAAGGAGTTAGACCTCACTGTAAGTCCTCATGTTAACAAGCATAGGGAGAGGATGAGATGAATGTACCAAACGGGAAAGATGGCAAAGTTTGTTTCTAAGGGTGTTGGCAAAGAGGAAGGAGGCACCATTCAGGTTGAAGGACTGAACTTCATGGCCACTGTTTCCACTGAGAAGGAACAAAGACATATTTACTCTTTGCAAGTTCTACAGGGCTTCTCAGATCAGCTCCCCATGTCTAGCAACATCACCAAATAAATATCAACATGCAAGCTGAGTAGTGAACCACTCCTCCATGCCTCAGGGCCTTTGCACATCCTGTTCTTACCTTTAGAACAATCCCATGCAATAGAAATGCAATGTGAGTCACAAATGCATTTTGAAATCTCCTACTGCCCACATTAAGAAAGGTAAAAGAAGCAGGTGATATTAATTTTAATAATATTCTTTATTTAACTCGAGCTATCCAAAATATTGTTTCAATGTGCCATCAATATTAAAAAATGAGTGAAATGGTTTACATTCTTTTCTTTTCATACTAAGTCTTTGAAATCTGGTGGGTGTTTTACTCTTTCAGCTTATCTCAATTTGGACCAGCTGCATTTCAAGTGTTCTATGGTCACATGTGGCTAGCAGCTACCGTATTGGACGGAGCAACTTTAAAACACACTTCTCCCAGAATTTCACGACTGACTCCATCTCAGCTAAAACATCATCTCCTCCTTGCAGATCTGTGATTGTGCTATCTAAAGTAACAGCTCTCTTATCCTTCTGAGCATTCGTTTCTTAGGGTTGCTATAACAAATTACCACAAACTAGATGGCTTGAAACTACAGAAATTTATGGTTCTGAAGACTAGATGTCTGAAATCAAGGTGTTGACAGGGCTATGCTCTCTCAAAATGCCCTAGGGGAGAATTCTTTCCTGCCTCTTTCTAGCTTCTGGTGATTGTCAGCAATTTTTGGCATTCCTTGGTTTACAGATGCATCAATCCAATTTTTGCCTCTGCCTTCACATTGCCTTGTTCCCTTCTGTGTCTCTCTCTGGGTCTTTTCTCCCCTTCTTACAATGACACTGGTCTTACTGGATTCCAAGCCCACTCTGCTCCAATAGGAGATGAAACCCCAATGTAAGTTTCATCTCAATTCATTACATCTTCAAGGGCCCTATTTCCAAGTAAGGTTGGGTTCTTAGGTTCTGGGAAAGACATGAATCTGAGGAAGACATCTTCCAACTCGGTACACCCTGTATTACTGTTTGTGCTGTTTTGTAGAACTAAACTCGTATTAATTTGTCCTCCTTGTTTTCCTCATTGGTATTTGATTGTCCCACTAAAATGTAAGCTCCATGAGAACAGGGTCCTGGCCTGTCTAGCTCATGTTTCCCAGAACTTAGCACAGTTCCCGTTTGTTGCAAGGAGAAAGGGAGAGAGAGAAAAGAAGGGAGGAAGCAGGCTTCGTGGCTTGACATTTTTAAGATGGCGCATGGGAATCAAGAAAGGGTTGATGCACAGGATTTCCCTGGTAGTCTAGTGGTTAAGACTCTACCCTCCCAATGCAGGGGGCCTGGGTTCAATCCCTGGTCAGGGAACTAGATTCCTATCCCCCATTCAACAGCAACTAAAAAACCCAGTGCAGCCAAATAAAAAAAGGGGAATAGGGCTGATGCTAAGGACGGGAAAGCAAGGAGGTAGGGGCAACCTACAAATGGCTGTTTAGGGACCAGTCTTTCTATTCTCTTCCCAGAAGCTTTAGAATTGGCCTAGCTAGGTCTCCTGGACATCCTCTCAGAGCTATTCATTTCTTCGACTCCTGGAAACCTGCCCTCAACCTGGTTAGCTGGAAAAGCAGCTACCCAGCTAACCAGGAGTGTGGGAGAGAGAAAAGGAAAGAAGCAGCTCTTACAACACCTTGCCCAGGTCACACTCTGTGCTATTTTCTTCACAACGGAGGAGCAGCATCTACTGCAAGGGCTTCCATTCTGTCAACTAAGGATGCAAAGCAGTGCTACTACTCAGCTGCCTGCAGGCAATAGAGCAAATTGGAGCAAATGGGTGTCCAGATACATGAGTAGTTGCTGTGATCTCTTTGAGGACAGTCTTGGATTTCTTAGCCTTCTGGTTTTTCTAACAAACTGAAATCTAGATTTTTAAATAAAATCACCTAATTAGCAAGTGTTGGCAAGCAATTCAACTTAAAAAAAAAAAAAAGACTCTATGGAGATAAAACTTCCCCCCAAAGATGTCTATGACCAGAAAAAAGTGTTAGTCACTCAGTCGTGTCCCACTCTTTGCGACCCCATAGACTGTATCCCGGCAGACTCCTCTGTCCTTGGGATTTCCCAGGCAAAAATACTAGAGTGGGTAGCCATTCCCTTCTCCAGAGGTCACACTAATTCTCACTCTCTGATGCAATACAGTTCCTGTTTACCCTTAAGAATCTGAAACTTCTTAACAGTATGGATGGCAATAAAGCAGGACTCTGGGCTATAAACTCATGCAGGTAAACTGAACCAAAAAAAGGCAAGAAAAAGTCGAAACACCCATGGTTAGGTCAGGCAAACCAAGAACATCTTCTCCCCCTGCCCCAACCTGGTTGCTAGCTGAGATAATGTACATTCGATCTGCTGTATTTTTACCCAAGTCCTCTCCAAATATTTGCAAGAAGTGTGAGGTTCAAGGGGAAGGGAAAGCACAGCAGTCCTGTTGCCTTTGTGTGTGTTTCTTTGTGTGTGTGTGTGTGTGTGTGTGTGTGTGTGTGTGTGTGTGTGTGCACTCAGTCATGTTCAACTCTTTGCAACCCCATGGTTAGTAGCCTGCCAGGCGCCTCTGTCCATGGGGATTCTTCAGGCAAGAATTCTAGAGTGAATTGCCATTTCCTACTCCAGGCAGATCTTCCCGACCCAGGGATCAAACCCAAGTCTCTTGCATCTTCTGCATTGGCAGGCCCATTGCCTTTACCTTTGGTCAAACCAGGGACTAGTCTTCCAGGAACCTCTTCCCAGACCCTTACACCACCTCCCCCAATCACCCAAAGGCCCTGATCTTCCTCCCAGAGGAGGGATACATATTAGATGGGGCTCCAGCCTGGGCTTTGCCAAGCTCTCTAAGTCTTGTTTCCCCTTCTCTAGGGCTGGGTCATACCCCAACTTTGTGCAGATTAGAGAAATCTGCTTTTCCTTGAGTGCAGCCCTGAGCACGGAAAGACTGGACTTCAGAGCCTCTTAGTTCTTCAGTTAGGTGCCCTCGTTCAGTAAGCATCCTGCACAACCAGATGTGGCAACCCTAAGCTAGTCTCTCCCTCATAGGTCTATTGTGAGAATTAAATATGATTTTGGGTGACTATGCTTAACACAATTATTTGGTAATTAATAATAACATATTATTTTTTTATCTTGAATTTTTTACATACTCTTCAACAGACTTTGGTAAACCCTAAACCAATGCAGCTTTTAGGATCCTGGACATAATATTAGGTGGCGTGGAGACATAGAATTAGCTAACATTATTAAATAGTGAGAAACATTTCTTTTTCAATTCTCTCATCTTCTAGAAAGATTCAGTATTTGACATTCCCAACACTTGCTAAAGGGGACAGCAAAAGACAAGATGGCTAGATGGCATCACCAACCCAGTGGACATGAGTTTGAGCAAGCTCTGGAAGATGGTGAAGGACAGGGAAGCCTGGCATGCTGCAATCCATGGGTCACAAGTCAGACACGAATGAGCAACTGAAAAACAACACACACACATACACACAGCTGGACCTCTAGAAGTCATTCCCAAGCAAGAAATCATGGCTAAAATGTATTAACATTGCTTGGTTTTACTTGTATTTATCTTTTATAATTTACTTTTATGGTAAGTGATAGCCACTTTTCCATTTACAGTAGTAATATCAAGTTTTCTTTCTAAAAACATGTATTTAAATATTTAACTTGAGTCAACGAAAGAAAAAATATTAAGCAAATAATAGTAGAGGTGGTAGTGGAGGGCTTTAAGTTTGGGGGACAAGATCCAACACAATTCCAGACAAGGCCAAATATTGACTTTTTTTGCTTATAAACCAAAAGCTCTCAACTTTCCCAGTATGAAGTTGGAAGAGAATGGTGGGGGGGGGGTGATTAATGCAAAAGTCTAATGTCCAAAGAACCCCCACTCCACTGTGTCTAGAACGGGGGCTTCACACTCTTCTGAATTTCCAGCAAGGAGTCTCTCGGTTCAGTCTTAGCTCAATTCAGAGTTTGTGCTTTTGGAGATCCTGACGTTCAGAAACCACCTCTTGGAGAGGCGAGCCTGGGTCCGGGTCCTGAGCTTTGCAGACCTTCTCGGGAAAGGGCAAGCACCCTCTAGAAAGACTGGTCCTCCAGGTAAGCTGAGAGCCGGCGGAGCGGACAGCCAAGGGTCTGAGCGCAACCTTCCCTGACCAAGCGCGGCCACTGCGCGCTGCAAGATTAACGAGGAGCGAGCCGGCACCGTACACAATGCGGCTGTGTTTGATCCCGCGACGTGTCACTCGGAATCGCAAACAATTTATTGCCATTAGACGGTTGTTGTCAGGCACTAATTTCCTGGTGGCGCTCCATCCCAGGCCTCAAAACAACAGGAGAGGGGGGTCCGAGGCCCCTGGACTGGGGGCGCCGAAAGAACCGTCGCGAGCCAGGCGGGGGTTCCCATAACGAGGCTTTAATGAGGGGAGAGCAGACAGCCTTTGTGGAGGAGCCCAAGGAGGTGGCGGCCCTCCCGGGCCCTCGCGCCGAGGTCACTTCCTTCCCCCGGCCCCGAGCACCGTGAACCCGCTGGGGGCCAGCAGCGGCCGTCAGGCCAGGTGCCCACTGCGGTCACTCTTGGGCCCGCGACACCCTCGCCGGCTCCGAACTGCGGCAGGAAACGCAGCATCTCCACTCAACAATGCAAACGCGCTCATTACCATCTCGTCAATATGCATGAAGAAAATGCGCTAGGCTGGCCGAGCCCCGCCACCCAGCCCTGGCCTCGGCATCTAATAAAGCGACATATTCATCTCCCAAGATGGATGAGGAGGGGGCGCCGCCGGCAAGGCAGATCCACGGGGGGAGGGGACGAATGCTGGAGAGGAAGAGCAGAGAACATACACGCAGAGAGACAGACCAAGAAATCGAGGAAGGAAACAGATTAGGAGGAACGAGAGGGACGGGAAAAAGGAAAGAAAGAACGAGAAATGAGGAAGAGGGGGAGAGACGCGGAGTCAGAGAGGGGGAAAAGAGACACAAATGAAGGGAAGAGGGAGGGAGCACAGCTGAGAAAAGTGAACCGAAAAGTGGTCCAGACGGGGGAGAAAAAGATAACAGCGAATGAGGGAACTGGGGGACGAGCAGTAAAATCAATGACCTAGAAATCGAATATATATTCGAATATACAGAGAAAGTGGGAAAGACAGATAGAGGAAAAAACAAAAGATGGGGAGGGAGTGAAACTGCTCGAGTCAGGTGGGAAAGATGATCCTGGAGAGGTAAAAAGAAATAACATCACTCGCGCTGAGGGCCAGGTTTCCAATCCTGGCAGCGCTGGGTGCTGCTGCGCGTCGCGGCTGCTTGGAGACCCAGGGGCTCAGGCCATTCCGAGGAGGGGCGGGGGCGGCTTGGGGGAAGCGAGGGGCCCGCCGCCGGCCGGCCTCGCGCCGCTCCCCGGGCTGCCCGGCCAGCTCCGAGTGCCCCGGCCTGGCAGGGGGCCCACCCCGCCCGGAGCGGCCAGTCGCTGGCCCGGCCTCTCCCTCGCCGAGAGCAAAGTTGGCAAACTTTCTTCCAAAGTTTCCCAGTCGCTTCTCTGGGCCCAGAGAAGGGGTCCGAGGCCCTGAGAACCGGCGGCAAGAGGCAGTCCGTTTCTGGGCGGCCCGGGAGGCCGCGCCCCGCGCCTCCAGGGATGCTGGGGTCTGGACTCTTAGCCTGATACAAACCCCTCCCGGTGCGGACACCAGGCCACGCACTCGGGCGTCCACGCGGCTGCTAATAGCGGAGAGAGAGAGAACGCAGAAGAGAGAGAAAGAAAAAAATATTCTCAGCTCAATTTAAGTCTCATGGAAAGGGCTTACAACTGTAATTAAATCATTAAATTCTTGTCTACGCTTCACAGAGCGGAGAGAAATTAACTTCCCACCAACCTCATTTTCTATTTGAACATGAAATAATGATTTTCTGCCCGTCTAATTACAAAGCCAACATCTGATCAAGCCAGCATCCAGAGGGGATTATCGCATGCACGAGTATTAGACCTCATTACCAGCTTGAGTGCAAAATTATTACATCTTGTAATTGGATGGTGAGATTTATATACAGATCGGCCCGGTTTCTGTAAGATTGTAATTACAAGCTTCGTTGGTTAGCTACTTATCAGAACTTTGCAGGAAAACAAAACAAATGACTGAGGAAAACGAGCATTTCATTAACCTGTAACCCGAGCGCGGGGGGAGGGAGCGGTGGGAGCGTGCGCCGCGGCGTCTGCAGGAAGCAGAGGGATCGCGGGTCCGCACTGCAGCCCAGGGACATCGGGCCTGGGAGGGAAGGATAGAAGATGGGCCTCGGCGGAGAAACTTAGGGCTACAGCGGCGCCCCCGATGGGGACGCGTGGGCGCCGTGAGGCCGAGCGAGGACGGGGCAAGAAGGGGGCCTGGTGACTGGAGTCCCGTGTACAGTGCGCGGGCGCAGCCGTTGAGCCAAGCGGGCCACCGGCCCTGGGCACACGTCGGGCCCGCACCTCCAAGTGTGAGACCCGGGAGCGCTGCAGTGACTGCGCTAAGCCAGTGCTGTGGACGCCCCCTGATCACTCCCCACACCCTCGGCCGCTTTGAGAGAGCGTCTACAGCAAGCCTCCGAAGCATTTTGTGCTCTGGGAACGTTGGAAGAAAGCGAGATGGTGGAGAAGGGTTTGTGTGCGTTTTTGCGCGCACGACTTTTCCAAATCAACTTCCCGTGCACCTGCTTTTCCTCCCTGTGCGCGTGTCACTTTGACCCCATCTCTTGGATTAAAAATCCCTGGAAAAGGCTCGGCTGTCCTTGGACCCGTGAGTTCAGTTCAGAGCCGGATTCCACTGGCCTGGTGGCATTGGGGAGCTAGCGCCACGTCGGGGCTCGGCTGCCTAGGGCTCTGGGTCCCGAGGTGGGGCGCGGATCGCCCGGGTTAGGGTCTCCGCTGGAGACTAGGGGAGCGGAGAGGCTGTTCTGCTGAAGACCTGGGGTGCCTGGAGGTATCTAAATAATCGAGGTCCTTGGGTCCTCATCTGGGTTGGAGGTTCGTCTTCTGGGCCATGGGTCCCCTGGTCCGGCGTGGCTAATTCATTGAGCACAGCTTCGCCCCTTGCCTGGCCCCTTTCCCTCTTCTGGCAGTCCAACGCAGCCAGGTCGATAGCGAGTTAATGCGGGCGGAGGAAGCATCTCCTGGGCTCATTGTTCTCTGTTCTTCTCGAAGAGCTGCGCGTTAAACAGGGGCCCAGCGCTGCCCCAGTTTCCCCACTTCGGCATCTCGCTCTTGGCTCTCCCCGGGCGGGTCTGGTGCCAGTACCTTGTGCAAACTCTAGATTTTCAGGGCCGTCGAGGCTCTGCGTCAGCCACTTAGGGAACACTCCAGGCAATAACGTTACCCTCAATTTTGTAACCCTGAGATTTTTCTTGAGTCGGTGAGCCCGTGATTCCCTATGCCACTGAGAGGTTTAACTGAAAACGAAATCAGGCGCCGGGGAAATATTTCAAAGCTTCCTCTGATACCTCCTCTTCTGGGGAGACTCCAGCTAAGGCCAACACCTGGCACCAGGCAGAAGCAGGTGAGTAGGAGGTTAGGGAAGCAGTCTGATCCAGTTTGAGAAGGCCGCACGTTACTTTCCCCAATCAAACCCCAAACCTAGCTGCCCCAAAACTTTCCCTTGTACCCGCCCCCACCACCACCCAATTTTCTCGGCCTTCATGCCTACTCGAGGCGCCGACCTGCACGAAGACTGGTAGAAAGAGGCGGGGAGTAAAGGCGAGGTCAAAACTGGGTGTCCACGGGACTCCCAGCGGGGCTCCCTGGAGTGGCTGAGACCAGAGACAGCTAGAGCCAAGATTCTCCGATTCCTCCGCTCTGCTAGAATTCGGATTAGATTCTTCTATCAATCAGAGCAAGGCAGCCACTTTACGTCTCCGAGCCGGGACCCGCAACTCCAAGACAGGCACCGCCCGGGGGTTGTCCCCGGAGCGCTCCTGCTGCGGGCCTAGTCTGTGCGTAGGTCGCCGCAGCGGCCTAAAGCGTTTAGCTCCGAGTCGCCGCAATACCAGGAATTTCAATCCTGCTCTCGGCTGCACGCCCTAACCTGTGCAGGTGGGCGCCCGGATTCTGGGATTTCAGCTTTGGTTTAGGAAATACCCTACTGTAAAACTAAAAGTCTTGCCTCCCATCCCCACCCCCGCGGATGGGAAGATCTCTGCGGAAAGAAAACAGGCTGGCGCGGAGACCCCGGGAGCAGGAGAAGGGGGAGGGAAACGAAGAATCTCTACGGACCGAAAATTCCAGTATATTAACTTCTCCAAGCGCTCCCTGAAAGTTCCTGGAGCCTCCGCCACCCGGCTCCCTGCTCCTCCCGCACCCCAAGCCGGCCTGGGGCTCCGGCGGGCTCCGTTTCCCTGACATCGCTCCCCAGGATGCCTGGGGTGTCCACTCTGCAGCACCGCCCCCCCAACACACACGCCATTTCTAAGAAAGGATTCTGCACCCTGACATCGGCGCGGGGTGAACGTGGTTAATTGCAGGATTTAGTCCTCTGGGAAGGGGGCTACCTCGCCTCCCCGCCCCGCCCCGGGCAGTGAGACGGTCCTTGAGGACTCCCTTAGAGCACACGCCCCCACTTCCCTCACGCCTCTTCCACTCCCTCCCTAAGCCGCGGAGAGTGACCAAGAGTCTAGAGGTGGGAGCTGGAAAGCGGGCCGGGGCAGAGTAAAGTCCCAGCGCCTGCCCCGGACCAGGGTCTGTCTGGTCCCGACCCAGATCGCACGCGCTGGGGCAGGGGGAGAGGTACCGAGAGGCGGGAAGCGAGAGGGGTGAGCTGACCCAGTGCTAACCCCGGTCCCCGCGCCTCCCGCGCCCCCTTCCGCCCCGGGCCAGAGGGGGCGGGAAGGGACTCGCTGCGCCGGGGCTCCCGCCCCCGCCCCGCCCCGCGCGCCTTCTCTGCGGGGTGGGCGGCCTCGCCTGCAGGGCGCCCAGGCGATTGGCGACTCGCGGAGGAGACGCGAGGGAAAGTCGAATAAGAGGGCGCGACGTCAGACCCGAGATTTGGGGAAGGGCGAGGGAGGGGGTGAGGGCGGGGACGGACACACAGACACAGATACGGACACACACACAGCCCTCCCCCCACCCCACCCCCCGCGCAAGGCACCCCAAGTGTCCACAAGTTTAGGCCGCCTGAACCCAGGGCTCAAAGGCCGGGGGGATGGGAGTGTGGGGAGTGTGGTGTGTGGACAGAGAAAATAGATTTTAAAAAGAAAGAGTGACGGGAACAGAAAGGGGAGAGACGGGAACGGTGAGAAAGGGAAAGACGAGAGTTCCGTAGTCCAGGAACGCGAAAGAGCCCGAAGGAGCGGAAGCGATCCTGGGGGGAAGAGGAGCGCAGAAAGGGGAGGAGAGAGGAAGGGCGAGGAGGGGGAGTGAAAACTAGAGGAGGGTGAAGGAAGCGAGGCGCGACACTGCTCGGGGAGAGGAGGGCAGCGAGGAGCCAGGCGCGGGCAGAGGCGGCTCGGGCGGCCGAGAGGAGGGAGCGCGGCGCAGAGAGGAGGGGCTTGCGGGCCCGTAGAAATGTCAATCAGATTCCGGAGCCCCGGGAATCTCCGCCAATCTGTTCGGACCTGACCTGGCTCCTCGCCGCCGCCGCCGCCGCCGCCGCCCCGGAGCAGATCAATAGGCGAACGCGGAGCGCAGCGCAGCGCGGAAGGCAGCGCGGCCGCAGCCGGGCCCAGCCCCCGATGCGCCCCGGAGCCCGCGGGCGGCGCTGAGCTGGGCGGCCCCGGGGGGCCGGGCCCCCTCTCTGTCCGTGCCCCGCGGGCCACCATGTCCTTCCCCCAGCTCGGATACCAGTACATCCGCCCGCTCTACCCACCCGAGCGCCCGGGGGCCGCCGCCGGCGGTGGCAGCGCTGGGGCCCGGGGCGGCCCGGGAGCCGGCGCCTCGGAGCTGGCTGCCTCGGGGTCCCTGTCCAACGTGCTCTCGTCCGTGTACGGGGCGCCCTATGCCGCGGCGGCAGCCGCAGCCGCAGCCGCCCAAGGCTACGGCGCCTTCCTGCCCTACGCCGCCGAGCTGCCCATCTTCCCTCAGCTGGTAAGTGCCCTGGGAGCCGCGGAAGGGAGGGTAGAGCTGGGGCGCCGGACGAGGTGTGCGCGCGGAGAGTAGACTAGCGTGGCCTGAGCCGGGAGGGTGGAGGCGGCGACGGCCGGGGCTCATCCACGCTCCCTCCGCGCGTGTCCCTTCCTTCTCCATGTGCGTACAGGGCACGCAGTATGAGCTGAAGGACAGCCCCGGGGTGCAGCACACGGCCGCGGCCACCGCGTTTCCGCACCCGCACCCCGCCTTCTACCCATATGGCCAGTATCAGTTCGGGGACCCATCCCGTCCCAAGAACGCGACCCGAGAGAGCACTAGCACGCTCAAGGCCTGGCTCAACGAGCACCGCAAGAACCCCTACCCCACCAAGGGAGAGAAGATCATGCTGGCCATCATCACCAAGATGACCCTCACCCAGGTGTCCACCTGGTTCGCCAACGCGCGCCGGCGCCTCAAGAAGGAGAACAAGATGACCTGGGCGCCCCGCAGCCGCAGCGACGAGGAGGGCAACGCTTATGGGAGCGAGCGCGAGGAGGAAGACGAGGAGGAGGATGAAGAAGACAGCAAACGCGAGCTGGAGCTGGAGGAGGAGGAGCTCGGGGGGGAGGAGGAGGGCCTGGCGGACGACGATGAAGACGAGGAGATCGATTTGGAGAACTTAGACGGCGCGGTCGCGGGACCCGAGCTGGCCCTGACAGGGGCGTCGCACAGGGACGGCGACCTCGGCCTGGAGCCCATCTCAGACTCCAAGAACAGCGACTCGGACGACAGCTCCGAGGGCCTGGAGGAGCGTCCGCTGCCCGTCCTGAGTCTGGCCCCAGTGCCACCGCCCGTGGCCACCGCTCCGCCATCTCCGCCCTCGCCCCCAGCGGGCCTGGACCCCTGCGCTCCTGCGCCGGCGCCCGCCTCGGCCCTGCAAAAACCCAAGATCTGGTCCCTGGCTGAGACGGCCACAAGCCCGGACAACCCACGCCGCTCGCCTCAGGGCGCGGGGGGTTCTCCCCCCGGGGCAGCGGTCGCGCCCTCGGCCCTGCAGCTTTCTCCGGCCGCCGCCGCGGCGGCTCACAGACTCGTCTCGGCGCCGCTGGGCAAGTTCCCCGCTTGGACCAACCGGCCGTTCCCAGGCCCGCCGCCTGGCCCGCGTCCGCACCCGCTCTCCCTGCTGGGCTCGGGCCCTCCACACCTGCTGGGACTTCCCGGAGCCGCGGGCCACCCGGCCGCCGCCGCTGCCTTCGCTCGGCCGGCGGAGCCCGAGGGCGGAACAGGTGACTGCGGCGCGCAGGACTCGGAGGGAGGGGGTGAGTCTGGGGGTCGCGCCCGGGCAGGTCCCTCGCGGGCGCCGCGCGCTGACCACGCCGCGCCCGCCTCCCGCGGCCCGGGACGCCGAGCGCGCTAAAGGCCCTCCTTTTTCTCCCCGCTTCCCGTAGATCGCTGTAGTGCCTTGGAAGTGGAGAAAAAGTTACTCAAGACAGCTTTCCAGCCGGTGCCCAGGCGGTAAGAGACCCGCGAACTGGGGTGGGGGTGTTGGGACTGGCAGGCCGGGGAAGGAAGGAATGCGGAGGAAGCTAGGTCTCAGGTCCCTCCACCGCACCCCGCCCCGGGGGAACGCAGCTAGGAAGCGCTTTTACAAGGGGACAAAACACTCCGTCTTCCCCGCGGGCTCTGAGATGACTCGCCGACAGTCCCAGTCCAGACACCGAGGCTTCGGTGAAGCCCACCTCCTGCCAGCCCCAGATCTCGGGTCCTGACACCTCCCGCCCAATATTATAGTTAAACTGGAAGACCAGCGTCCACAGCTGGACCTCATTTCACAGTGAGATCTGCCTGTCTCCTTTCCCCCCGGCCCCCACTCTGGGTTGGGTCTCCCAGTCCTAGGGTGCATCGGTCCCCCCTAAAAATCTCTTTCTTTACTACGGTCGCCTCTCTCTTGCAGGCCCCAGAACCACCTGGATGCCGCTCTGGTCTTATCGGCTCTCTCCTCATCCTAGTTCTTTTTTTAAAAGAAATTTTTAAATCGTTGTAATAATTGTAAAAAAAAAAAATCGCTCTGTATAGTTATGACTTGTAAGCATGTTGGTGTATGAATACCTAAAAAGAAAATTAAAGAAAAAAAAAAGGAATAAAACAAATCCCCCCCTTAGTCCTCCCCCCAGTGGCTTCTGTTCCCCACATTAGCTGAGTTTGTGAGGTTTGTTTGTTCGGTTGGTTTTGGGGGGTGGAGTTTCAGTGAGAATAAGCGCGTCTGACTTTTTTTTTTTTTTGTATATACAGAAAAATGTACATATGTGTGAACCAAATTGTACAAGAAAGTATCTATTTTTGGCTAAATAAATGAGCTGTTGCCACTTTGACTATAAACCGCCTGTCTGCCCCGAGAGGGGTCTGCTTGGTGCGTTTGGTTTTGTTTGACCCTCCACCCCACGCCCATGTTTGAAGAGTCGCCGGAATCCGCAGACAAGAAGGCCAGGCGAGTCAGGGACAGCAGAATCGGAGGAGAGGCCGAAGCGGCCAGGCTGGGGGCGCCGCTGGAGAAGAGGCGGTTGGAGAAGTACCCCGGGCGATCGAGAGAAAGGGCAGAGGAGACAGGTGGGAAACGGGGCAAGATTCCCCTCCAGGAGCTGGGAAACTGGGCCCAGCTCCCAGTTCCACTGAAGCAACCGCGGAGCCATGGGGCCTTGTCTGATGACACAGCAGAAAGACTCACAAGAAGGATCTGGAAGCCTGCCCCCCATCCTTCCATAGACACAACTGAGGCTTTCTCAGTCTTGTATAAGGGTCTGTGCAAGCTCCGTGTCAGACCCCCTTCCAACCACACGGACCCCCAAACACCTCCTTATGTGGATGTGGGGTGGCAGTGAGTGGGGGCGTATGGAGGAGCAGGAAATCCAGGGGTGCACAGCCTTTCCCTTTGTTGACACTGCCCAGCCCGCATTATGAGTTGAGGGGTCGGTTCCGCGCGGCATCTGTGCGTCTTGGCACCCCAGTGGGTTTCCCCAAAGTGCCCTGGAAGGGCAGCTTTCTGAGGTCCCTGCGCTGGGAAGGCGGGGGAGCTGCGGTTCGGGCCGATGCAAGGGTCCAACCCGGAGTCCGGCTCCAGGCCGGACAGGGATGGGCGGGCCGGGGGAGGGAGCCGGGAAATTTGGGGCTGGAGCTCCCTCTACAGGACAAAAGGGCCGCTCGGCGCTTGCCTCCGCGGCCTCTCCAGCCAGGCAGCGCGTCTCCTCCCTTCCGCGCCTTCTTTTCTCCCTTGAAGTCAGCCAGCCCTGCTCAACTTTGACTTCAATTGTAGAGATGCTGGAAGAGTGGCGCCTTGGGATACAAAGTGGGAGTATCCTTTTTGCATCTCCCTTCCCACGTGGAGTTTGTAAATGTATAGAGCGGCCAGACACCCCGTGTTTGCACCCGCACAGTGGGACATGTGAGTCTCTGCGGGTCCCCGGGAAGTTTGGGGGGAGCCTGCACACTCAAAGTCATGGAACAGGCCGCTGCATCATATTGTACATCTTAGAGATCCGGTGGAAGCGGAAGAGTCCGGCAAGGACCCACCCAGGGGTGGCACAGCCGCCAGTTCTGCGCCCCAGCTGACCCGCCTGGAGGCTGGGAGAGCCTCCTGTGGCGGCTCCCCGAGGGCAGGCGGGAAGGAGGGTCAGTCTTCGGCCTTTGGGGCCCACTGTGGGCGGGTGAGACAGAAGCAAATACCCAGCAAAGATGGGACTTGTTCCTCCAGCCTCTAACCCAGAAGAGAGACTTCAGGCTCCTTCCCAGGTGGCAGGCATAGGCTGTGGTTCATCCCTGGCCCTGGACATAGTGCCTCCAGACGTGGAGTCCAGTTCCAGCTGCCTGCGCCTTGAACCTCAGAGGCCAGGGCTCCATTCCTGGGCAGAGGCCTCTGGTTAACATGAGTGTCTGCACATGGACAAGCCTGATAGCCCCTCTGCTAGTAACTCACAGGCTTCATGGAGCACAGACCAGAGTTCCCCCTCTCTGCATCCTGGGAAACTCTGGGCAGACAGTGAGCTTCTCTGCACCCTATTTCTTCACCTGTAAAATGGGACTAGTGACCTGGCAGGGTGGTGGTTAGGATGAGAGACAGAGCATGTCCAGTGCTGGCACGTGGTAGGAGTAAATAGCCCTGGTCTTGTCCTTATATTCCAGACTCTCAATCCCCACTCCTCAACTCCTGGTAGTATTCTGCCCCACCCTCTCCCATCAGCCATAAAAGTCAGACATCTGAGGACCCAGCTGAACTCAGGGAGAAGGGACACTCTCCAGGTAGGAGTGCAGCAGGGAGAGCAAGTGAGGGCAGAAGTTGGGTGGACAGCATTTCCACACTGACCGTCCAGCAAGAGATTGAACCATGCATCCGTCTGTTCAGAGGGAGATGGGCATGGAGAGGCCAGCCCCAGCTTGGAGAGGTCGGGTCTGGTTGCCTGTCAGTTTGGTCAGCACGTCAACAACCCATCCTACTCTGGGGATATTGGTCCTTGGAGGAGGCCAATCACACCCCACTGAACGGGCAGGATATGTGATACCAGAGGAGAGTTGAGGTAGACCTGGGAGAGATCCAGTATGTGTGTGACTTGCCTATCCCATAGAATACATGGCCACTTCAAATGGCCCCAAGTGTTACTGTTTAGTCTTTCAGTTGTGTCTGACTCTTTGCAACCCCATGGACTGTAACCTACCAGGTTCCTCTGTCCAGGGGATTCTCCTGGCAAGAATACTGGAGTGGGTTCCCTACCCAGGGATTGAACCCAGGTCTCTCACACTGAGGGTAGCTTCTTTACCATCTGAGCCACGAGGGAAGCCCCAATGGTCCCAAGGTGGCCCCAATAAGATAATGTGATCAATACAGAAAGAAACCCACAGGCTTTTCAGCTAATAAGGGGAAGAGGAGGCTATTTTTCTGCACCACTTTCATTTCACCAGGAAACAGATTCCCCAGCCTCCTCTCAGGACCTCCTCCCTGAGTTCCTCACCTCATCACTCTCCATTCAGGGATCCTAGAAACTGCCTCTGTCCTTTATCAGTTGGCCCTATGATTTAAAAAAGGAAACCAGGGAAGAGAGGGAGAGAAAAACAGAAAGCCAGAGAATGAGAAAAAATATTTGGGAATCGCATCCTTGGTCCTGATTAAGCTTCAATTAGAAATAAAATATGTCAATCACTCTGCCTGGAAGGAGTTCCTGCTGTCGGGGCTGGTTATGCAAAGCACTGGGAGGTGTGTGGGGATAATCAATTAGGTCAGAGGAAGGAGTAGATGTCACTGCTTCTCTCATTATCTGCGTGGAGCTGGAGGTGGGGGGTGCTTCGCCGGGCCAGGGAGCCAGAGGAGAATAAAATTATCTCCCTAAGTGATGACCCGCCTCTGGGACCAGCAGGCCCATGGTTTCCAATTGAATTTATTTTGGGGTTGAATGCAACAAGGAGGAAGCAGGGTCTCCAGTCAGAAGGCAGCATGGAAGGGCCAGGGGGCTTTGGGGAGAGGAACGTTTGCTCCAGCCACTCACCTGCTCCAGAGGAGGAGTGGGGAGAGGGAGGGACCACCTCCTGGGCTGCTGTCCTCTGGGCACCTGGTGGCCAGGCAGGGCCAGTGAGTCCTCTGTCTTAGGCCTGGGTTCTGGAAGATTAGAGAGAGGGACTGAATGCTTGGGAAGGAATTGGATGTCAGATGCCTTCACTGGTTCGTTGGGAGTTTGTGTCAGGAACTCACTTTGGGCCTAATTATTTATATCCTTCTAGAAATGTCCTCTGCATCCTGTAGTTTCTGGTTGTATGTACCTTCTACCTCCATCAAATGAAAATGAGCAATTGCAGGTGTGTAAAAATTGCATCTGTGGTTAGAATCACTTGCAACTTGAGTGGGAGCAAGCTTCATACTCTCTCAAGACCCCAGGCTTTCATCAACTGCCACTGGAGGAGATCAGATTGGATGAATTTGTTCAGAATTTCTTACAAATCCAAGATTGGCTAGGATTAAGCAGAAACGAAAGAAATGTGGGTTCCCAAGACAATGATGGGGAAACCGCTCTAGAAACCACCCCTGGATCCTAACTGGTCACCGTCACCTGGTCCAGCCAGCCTACTTGACCACATTAAAAAATATCCATCTATTGCGTCACCAACCTAGCTTTAATGGTGCTGCTGTTCCCCTTTGAACAGAAGCTCCAGCCCCTCTCAAGGCCATCCTGATGGTCTGGATGGAAAACCCCACAAGACATCTCTTCCTGAAGCTGGAAAGCATGAGTACTCAGGGCGAGAGACCTGGAAGAGCTCCTAAGAGCAGTCGTCAGTCAGGTGATCCCCCCACTTCCGGGACGGATGGCAATGTCTGGAGACATTTTTCAGTCGTCATGACTGGGTAGGGGTGCTACCAGCATCTCATGGAAGCCAGGGAAGGTCCTATAAGGCAAAGTCGGGCTCCCTGCAACGAAGAATTATCCAGTCCAAAATGTCAACAGCGCCAAGCTTGAAAAACATATAGTTGAGAGAGGGGAGAGGTGTCTGGGGGCAATCATGGAAGGTATTTTCTCCCAGAAACCATAGCTTTGTGGAGGCAAACATTAACACAGGGCCCTAAGTGGAGTGTTTTTGTTCTTTAAAAAAACTTTTTAGCCCTGGAATGGGGAAGCAGGAGTGAGCAAGGCAAACAGGAAACCATGCCAGCCTGGGAAAAAGAAAGAGCAGATTTTCAGCTCAGCCCGGTGCCTGAGGAGCCACTGGAGGTGGCATTGTCTTGGGCCAGAGGGACAGAGTCAACCCTAAAGAGGACGCATGCCTGTAAAGTTAGAGCCTTTTCCCCTGGATGTTTATATCAGGAGCAGCTTACAGGAATATGGTCACAGCTGAAAGCTTAACTCCTGCCTCCTAATTATTGCCACCTCTTAACTGTTGCCAGTCCTACCATGCCCATAAATGCATTTATTTACTTGTTTATTTAACCCGGAGTGTGTGTGTGTGTGTGTGTGTGTGTGTGTGTGTGAGTGTGTGTGCACGCTCATGTCCCATGCTGGAGCTGATGGAGGCAGGCGGGGTAAGGTCTCACTCTGGGGCTGGCCGTCTAGGACGAGAAGGCTGTGATTTCATGGCTTTTGTCCTGCATTCTCTCACTGCTCTGAGCGGCTAACAAGTGGGCCCACAGCCCTCAGGGCCTTTGGAGTGCACTCATCTGAGAGACTGTGCTCTTCTCAGCCGCTCAGATTTATTTTGCCAAAGTTACAGGGCAATTATGGAAATGCGCCCTTTGAAGCTGGACTGATTTCTCTTTATTTCCTTCTCCCTGACAAAGCAGACCTTCCCTGCCTCTGGTGGGCTTTTTTTTTTTCCTTCTCCCCCCTCCCTTTCCTTTTCCTCTCTCCTTTTTTTCTGATGATTATTAGATAGTGGGAGTTTCCAAGGGTAATTTGAAAAAAGTCTTTTAAACGGTGATAAAAAAATATGAAGAGATTAGAAGAAACTTGCTATTATTTAAATGTTATGTTGGGGTCTTTTTTTTAATGGGGTTTCAATGGCTAGGAGGAAAGAAATGAATTCGTGATAGTAAGAGACCCGCCTCTCATACCCAGATTGGTGTGGGCCTATGACACCATTGCCAGCCGGACGTCCAGAGTGGGGAGCCAGGCAGGCCATCTGCCTGGGTAGCAGACTGTTCCAGTCACCAGGGGCTCCTGCTAGGGCCCAGAATCGTAGCTCCACAAACTTTGCAGGACAAGATTTCTGCTCCCCTCTGCTCACACCTCTGTATGAATAAGAGGCCTGGACCTGACCAAGCTGTGTGTTTTCTGGGCCTTGGACATTATTCATCACTGCAGCATGGAATCTAGAGGCTCTGTGTGAATCAACCCCATCTATTTCTCTCCTCCCATCCCACTTCACTTAACTTGATGCTGGGGTGTGGAGGAAAAGTGTCTGAAGCCAGATGGTGTTCACCTCAGTGCTGGTGAGGCCGTTGAAAGGGAGTGAGGGTGGGGGTTGGGGGGCTCAGTTTCTATTTTTCAGAGTGGTTTTGAAGTTTTCTTCGTCCATGTTTTGGTTTGCTCCTTCCTTCCTCCTTTCCTGTCTTCAGGGGTGAATGGCTCATTATCTGGCCACAAACTTCAACGGGAAGTCTTGTCACCTTCAGGAGCCAGGATTGGCCTCCGAGGCCTGTCCAGAGCGGAGGCCATTTCAACTCTCACTTCCGTTACCCTGCTTCAATAAAATGCAATCAATTAGATGGAGTGATGTGTTTATTATTCGATAGGCCCCATGGTAAACACTTTCCGTGCATTTTATTCAATGTTCATCACCACAGATGAAGACATTCAGGCTTGGGGGAGGGGAACGGAGTTTAAGAAAGTCTTCTGGTAAAGTGAATGATCTTCATGGAGTGAAAAATATCCAGGCAGAATACTCCATATGGCGAGCTATTATCTGAATTAAAAGGAGAATATACATTTGTTTGTGTAAGAAGCTGGTAAGAGTGGTCGCCTTAAGGAAAGGACCTGGGTGGCTGGGGATCGAGGCCCTGAGGGCTATTTTTCCATTTCTACCCCTTTGTTCCTTTTGAACAATGTGAATATGTTAGCTCTTCAAAAAGCTTTTTTTGTTTGTTGTTTTTAAATAACTAATATACTTGAGAGAGATAGAGAGCAATTTCTCTGGGCCTCACAGTGGAGCTGAGATCATTCATTCATCCACTCAAAAAGCACCCCCAGATACTCATGAAGCAGCAGGGTCAGACGCCTTTGGTTCAAATCCCAGTTTCATCACTCCCTAACTGTGACTCACTGCACCTCTCTGAACTTTTCTTCCTTTAAAACAGAAAGAATAATTATAATAATTATAATTTTGCCTCCCTCATAGGTTTTATTTTTTATTTTTATTTTATTTCTTTGTTTTCTTGCAGCACTGTGCAGTTTGTGAGATCTTAGTTCCCCGACTGAGGATCAAACCCAGACCTTCAGCAGTGAGAGCTCAGAGTCCTAACCACTGGACCACCAGGGAAATCCCCCCTCATTGTTAATAGAGTTAAATGAGTTAATTCACGCTTAGAACAATGCATCTTGCATAATGATTTGCCTCTTGCCTAATAATTACTTGCTGCTGCTGCTAAGTCGCTTCAGTCGTGTCTGACTCTATGCGACCCCATAGACGGCAGTCCACCAGGCTCCGCCATCCCTGGGATTCTCCAGGCAATAATTACTTCAGTTCAGTTCAGTTACTCAGTCATGTCTGACTCTTTGCGACCCCATGAATCACAGCAAGCCAGGCCTCCCTGTCCATCACCAACTCCCGGAGTTCACGCAAACTCGTGTCCATCGAGTTGGTGATGCCATCCAGCCATCTCATTCTCTGCTTACTACATTGCAAATATTATTTTTATCTATGACAACAACGAACCTAGGCAATAGCTATTGTTGTCCCCAGTGTGTGCCTAAGGAAACCCAAGTTCAGCCACTTGTTCAACTTGACCAAGTGTTCTGACCCAGACCCTGGGCCCCTGATGCACTTGGGCCTGGCCTGTCTCAGATAGGCCCAGTGCACCAGCTCCCACTGCACGGAGGGCAGTGCCTGGGAGCGGGGCCTGGGCCTGGGAGCAGATGTGCCAGAGGGGTACGTTTGAGTCTGTCACCCTTGATTTTATCCTTTTAAGTGAGCAAAGGACAGGATGAGGGGCTCTGTCCCCTCCTTTCATTCCATCTCTAGTCCTGGTAGAACGGGGTTTCCGAGAGAGTTCAGACACCAAAGGTTTGCAGTAAGAGGCCATCCACATAAGCGGAAGAAAGGCTTGCCTACTTCGAGGTCTCTAGTGCTCAAAGTGTCATCCCTGGACCAGCAACAGCAGCATCACCCTCAGAGCTTGTTGGTAATGCAGAGTCTCGGGCCCTTTCCAGATCCACTGAATCAGAAGCTGTATTTGCTTAGGACTCTCTGGGTGATGAGAGAGCTTACTGAAGTGAGAAAAACACTGGGCTAGATGTTCCTCAGCAAAGCCTGTGGTCCTTCCAGGATGGAGACAGGAACCTGCTCTGAGATGTGGACCTCTGTGGGATGCCTAAACTGGAAGATGATGGAGGGAGGGCAGGGAAGAAGGGAATGAAAGTGGTCAAGGGAGAAGATGCCACATGCCAACCCAAGGCTGAGAATGCCAGGGCTCAAGAGGCATTTTGCCCCTCTTCCACCTTCACATGTGTTCACGATCAGCTGTGAGTAACACTGCGTTCCTCACGGCCACAGCCTCTGCCCACATGCCCTTCCAGATACTTCACAGTGTAGTGAGTGTGTTCCTGCTAAGTCACTTCAGTCGTGTCCAACTCTTGCAACCCCATGGACTGTAGCCCACCAGGCTCCTCTGTCCTTGGGATTCTCCAGGCAAGAATACTAGAGTGGGTTGCCATGCCCTCCTCCAGGAGATCTTCCTGACCCAGTGATGGAACCTGCGTCTCTTGCATTGCAGGCAGATTCTGTACCGCTGAGCCACCGGGGAGGCCCCGTTTGACAGCATAGGTGTATGTGTGTGTGTTAGTCACTTAGCTGTGTCCGACTCTTTGTGACCTCATGGACTTGTAGCCAGCCAGGCTCCTCTGTCCATGGGATTCTCCAGGCAAGAATCCTGGAGTGGGTTGCCATTTCTTTCTCTGGGATATACATAAATAGAAAGTGTAGGACTCGATTCAGAGGAACTGATTTCTTATAGCCTGCCTCACGGCTGATCCCCACTAAACTTGGGTACATCTCACGAAGAGCAGGAAGGAGAGGTGGGAGGAAAAGAGAGAAAGGAGAAGAGGAAGGAAAGAAGTGGGGAGAGAAAGAGTAACGGAGGGAGAACGAAGACAGGAAGGCAGGGCACTATACCAGATGGGCACAAAATAGGTAGGAACTTCTGAGTCAAGGATTGACTCCTTTGCTTATTTTTATTCATTCATTCATTCAAGAATATTTATCAAGGATAACAATATTTATTAATTAATTCATTCAATAATGTATCAGAGACACAAAATGAACAAAGTCCCTGCCCTCCTGGAGCTTTCACTCTATTGGAAACACATAATTTATTCATAAAAGTAGTCATAATAATAAAAATACCAGACTATGACAGAGGATGAGATGGTTGGATGGCATCACTGACTCAATGGACACGAGTTTGAGCAAACTCAGGGAGATAGCGAAGGACAGGGAAGCCTGGCGTTCATGGGGTTGCAAAGAGTTGGACACGACTTAGCGACTGAACAATAGCAACATGAAGGATAAGAACAAGATGCTATAAGCATGCCTCAGGAAGGGGAGTACACCCTAGCTTGGGGTGGAAGGTGGACCCCAATGTCTCAGAAGGGTGACAAATGTCAGAAGGATGGGGTCAGATTCTTGGGGACCATGTTTTGCTTGAAGTCATGAACATGCTTGGCATATTCTCTTCTCTTTAATTGTCCCTCTCTCTTGTCCTTTTGTACTTGAACCTGAGCTGGGGGATGCATCTTTAGGCTGGAGATATCGTAGTGCTGGGTACCTCCCAGAGCCTAGTATTAGTGACCACTTAATAAATACATTGCTGCTTTGGAATTCAGCAATCAAATTAAGTTTTTTTCTAAAAGTGTATTTAGATGGTTAAGAAAACCACCTACAGACACTTTACAAAATAAGAATTACTACATATTATCATTCTAGATAGAATTTTGGAAAAATCGTGTAGTAGTCATCAAATACAACAACTTTAAATACAATTATAACATGCAATCATACGAGATAGCAAGAGTTAGCCTTTGTTCAGGTGTGCCCTGTGTCAGGGACTTGTCATCGTGTTTTGCTATATGAAGTCAGCCCAAGAGCATGTTTTGAAGGCAGCAGCCACTCTGTTTTCAGTTTCCTCTGTCCTCTCCCTGCCATACCTAAACATATGCCCAGTTCCTCCTGACCACTCGTATATTATGGTACCGTCAGGACTTTTCATGAGGCCGGTCAATGAGGTTGGGGAAACCTGTCAAATGCTCTCACTGATTTTTTCCTAAGACTTTCCTTTACTGGCCATGTAACAATTGAGCCAGGAGGTCTCCACACCACAGTCTGTTCCCCCTGCAAGACTCCTGACCTTTTGTGTCCTGGACTTCAGCAGAAGAACAGGATGGCACAACCTAGCTGGAAATAGTACTTGGGAAAAGGCCATTGACTCGACGGTTCGCACCACAGCATGCAGAAGGGCCATTGCCAAAAATACAATTATCCAGAAATGTGGAGCCAAGACATTGCAGGAGAGAAGGCTGAGCAGAGGCGGGGAGAGGGAGGGAGGGCACAGAAGGGCTGGCAGAAATGGAGTTCCTCTGATGGCTGGGGAGGGTCCCTCTCCGTGGCCCAGCAAACTGCAGATCCAGGGCCTTAGAAGGCACCAGATACTGGTTGTGTTCTGTTGTTTGGTTGCTAAGTGGCATTTGACTCTTGTGACACCAGACTGATCCACACACTAGAGGCGTCTAAGGAAGTTGTCTTGACCATTTCACCTTTCCAGGAAAGGGAGAGGCTCCTTCCATCCCATAAAACAGTGGACAGTCAAACTCACTCTGACAATCAGGCTAACCCCCTAAGAGACGGCAGAGGAGGAACCCCCCAGCTCATCTCCCTGGTCCCCAGATGGCACATTTGTGATGAGAGCATCAGATGGGTTAGAAGTTTGCCTGTGGAGAAACCACAATAGAATGTTCTCTTCTTGCCAGCTGAGATCTCTGGCTCCCAGGTTTTCATGCAACTACTGAGCTCATTTTGGGGCAGGGTCCACCCTTGTCTAGTCCTCACTGATGTGCTAATTACAGAAGAGCTGACCTTTCTCTTTGCTCTAGCAACACCCCCTCCAGGTACAATACATGGTTATTAATGGCAAGTTACGGGATATCTCTGAATCGATACTGGCGTCACCAACCCCAAGAATGTGTCACAACACACACCAACACATAGGTGTAACATTTGAAATATTTAACAACTGGGACTTCACCAGCATCAGGGCTGGCAGGGACCTGAGGCCTCTCTCTGGGCCAGACATTGACAAGTTGTTCTGTGAGTCATGGGAATGTCCAGGAAGTAGGGGAATTGTTAGAGCAAAAGAGGGGACACAATTTACAAACTGGCACAGAACTATTTCTATATTTTAAAAATGGAGACAACGGGATATCCATGTACAAAAGAACCGAGTTGGATCCTTCCTCATTCCATATGTAAAAATTAAATCAAAATGTTTTAAATGCCATAGACTTAATTGAAAGAGCTAAAGCTATAAATCTCTTAGAAGAAAATACAGGCAAAAATACTTGTGCCCCTAAGCAAAGTAAAGCCTTCTTAGATATGAAACCAAAATACAAGTAATAAAAGAAAAAAATAGGTAAGCTGGACTTCATCAAAATGTAAAACTACGAAGGATAACTATAAAGGTGCTATAAACATGCTGTGAAGGTTGAAAAGATAAAAAACATAATGAGGGAAATATGTACAAATTATATATTTGATGAGATAACTGTATCTAGAATATATATATTAAAACACTATTTCAACTTAACAATAAAGCACAGATAATCCAATTTAAAAGTGGGCCAAGGATCTGAATATACATTTCTCCAAAGAGAAATGACCAATAAGCACATGAAAATATGCTCAACATGATTAGTCAACAGAAAAATGCAAATCAAAACCACAATGAGATATCACTTCACATTCATTAGGTTATCTGTAAAAAAAAAAAAGACAGGCTTCCCTAGTGGCTCAGATGGTAAGGAATCCTCCTGCCAAAGCATGAGACTTGAGTTCAATCCCTGGGTTGCGAAGATCCCCTGGAGAAGGAAATGGCAATCCACTTCAGTAGTCTTGCCTGGGAAGTTTCAAGCACAGAGGAGCCTGGTGGGGTCCACGGGGTGGCAGAAAAGTTGGACATGACTTAACGACTAAATGACAACAATAAAAAGACATTAACATGTGTTGGTGACAGCATGAAGAAATTGCAACCTTAATACATACATTGTTGATGGGAATGTAAGATGGGCAACCCCTTGAAAAAAAATTTGACCTTTACTCAAAAAGTTAAACATAGTTTCTGTATGACCCAGCAATTCCATTCTTAGATACACATTCAAGAGAAATGAAAACAGACATCCACAAAAGCTTGTCCACCAGTGTTCACAGCAGTGTTCACAGCCCCAGAGTGGAAACAACCCAAATGTTTCTCAACTGATGAATGAATGAACAAAATGCCGTATGTCCAGTACTACTTGGCCTTAAAGAAGAATGCAGTATTCATACATGCTACAGCAGCAGTCCCCAACCTTTTTGGCACGAGAAACTAGTTTCATGGAAGTTTTCCATGCACCAGAGGTGGGGGAAGGTTTGGGGGTTATTCAAGCACATAATACCTATTGCACTATATTTCTATTATTATTACATCAGTTCCACCTCAGATCATCAAGCATTAGATCCTAGAGTTTGGGGATCTCTGTGCTATACATGGGTGAACTTTAAAAACGTGCTAAGAAGCCCACTTTAAAAGATCACATATTACATAATTCCATTCATCTGAAATATCCAGAACAAGCAAATCTATAGAGACAGGAGATTGATTAGTGGTTCCCTAGGGTTGTAAGGGCAAGGCAGACGTGGGGTATGACTGCTAAAGGGTACAGGATTTCTTTTGAGTGATTGAAAATGTTTTGAAATTGATTATGGTAATGGTTGCACAATACTGTCAGTATACTAAAACCATTGAATACTGTACATTTAAATGAGTGAATTATAATTTCCTGTGAATTGTATCTCAAAAACTGCTGGGTATGCCCACTGGCCAACATACTATTTAAAGACGCTCCCCAAAATGTTCAGACATGGGCTCACACACATACACACACACCAACAACAACAGCCAGACTCAAGTGCAAGAAGATAAAGAAACTGGGAGAACTAGGTCAACACAAACAGGCTGGTAAAGGAAAGTGAATTTTTGTTGTAGAGTTTTGGCATAAGAGGTCCTGTTGAAACTACTTAACAGATTTTACAGATGATTTTACCTCCCCAAAGAATAAGCTTTTATACCCTCAAATAATGATGTTCTGAAATGTTCTTATTCGAGAAGCTCCTGGATTGTGCTCATCTCCCTATTATTACAGTAATAAGACTCCAAATGGCCATATTTGAAGGGAGACCTGCATGAGGCTTAAAAAAGCAGGCAACCTTCCCTCCACATCAGCAAACTGCTATTGTCCAACACTCACTATGAAGAGGCAGTGGAAGAAAATGCTTTCTGGAAAACTGCACCACCACGGTGCAGTTCTGTGTCCAGGAGAGATGGAAGTTTGAGCTACACACACCCCCAGGCCAGGGCAGGGAGCCCTCAGTTATACGCCGTGTGGGAAAGACTGGGAGAAAAATATTTGCCAAGCAGATTAAAACCACGTATTTATTCAGAAGGCCATGAAATCTATCAAACACACTGGCTGGTTAAATGAAATTCCAGAGAAGATGAGTTTGGGTTCAGAAAGCAATGTGGTCTTCTCAGGGGCTCCTCTTTTCACTGCTGCACAAGATCACTACCACCAAATTCTACTACCATTTATTTATCAACGTTCATTGATGCTAGAATAAACACCTATATGCTTTATCTCTTTTAATCCTCAGAACCACTCAGCAAGGTCAGTACCATTGTCATGCCCCATGTTGCAGGTGGGGAACTGAGGTCCCAAAGGAAGAATGAAGTTTTTAATCCAGTTGCCAAACTCTGAATCACTCAGGTGCTCTGAACACACATTAACAAACTCCTAGCTGGAGAAGACTCTTGAGCATCCCTTGGGCAGCAAGGAGATCAAACCAGTCAATCCTAAAGGAAATCAACCCTGAAGATTCACTGGAAGGACTGAAGCTGAAGTTCCAATACTGTGGCCCCCTGATGTGAGGAGATGACTCATTGGAAAAGACCCTGATGCTGGGAAAGAGTGAAGGCGAGAGGAGAAGGGGGTGACAGAGGATGAGACGGTTGGCTGGCATCACCGATTCAATGGACATGAGTTTGAACAAACTCAGGGAGACAGTGAAGGACAGGGAAGCCTGGCATGATGCAGTTGGTGGGTCACAAAGAGTCTGACATGACTTAGCTACTGAACAAGAAGGGGAATGGTAACAAGGGAAAAGGCTCATTCCTTTCTTTTTTCGGCCATTGTGTTGAATTACTGTTGAAACTCTAGGGAAGCAACATTTTGAAATGTAAGAAGCCTATGAGAGGAAAGGCCCTCTCCAAGATAAGGGAAAAGAGTTAATAAGGGGAGGGATATTCACACTGAAAAAACCTTCCTGCACATATTTAGGGAAGAAGGAGGAACAGTGGGTAAGTGAGGAAGATGAGCGTGCAGAGAAGACCCTCAAAAGCTGAGCCACACCCCCTTACCTGTGTCCACACTGGGACCCAGACAGACACCTCCTGGTCTAGTGCTCCAGCAGCAACAAAAGATCCTAGAGATGTGGCCTCAGCCCCAACAGAGGGTACCCGCTCCTCTTCTGTCCACATGTCAGGGATCCTTCCCACCAATGAATGAGCAGGGGGATGGGAAATCCATTCGCCCTGTGCTGACCTTCACCTGAGGTTCCTCCCTAGGTCCACACCCAGAAGGAAGAGAAGGTTGTACGACAGGAAAGAAACCGCTGACCGGGGGCCTGAAGGACTGGGTTCAAGCCTCAGTCTCAACTCTCACAAGCAAGCCATCCATTTTAATTTAACTTTTCAATGTTGACCTACTTTCAGATTTACAGAAAAACTTGCAAGAATTGTACCGAGGGGTTCCATACATAACCCCTACCCACTGTACCTCCAATTCCAATCCAACATGTCAGAGTTCGTTAGATCTTTCTTTTTTCCCTATATGTGATTCCCTTCCCTGTCAATGAGAAACCTGGCTCCCATTACATACAATGATTTACTTATCTGCTCAATTCCAGGATTTTCAGCATTGCTAACCTATACACCTGCAAAAAAGAAACCAACTATCTAGAGTTTAAGACTCAAGCAGCATTCTTTTTATCTTTCATCCAAACACTGTGTTCCAAAATCACTGGGGTCAGCTCTTCCTGACCCTTCCTTTCAGTGTGGCTGTGCATTTCTTTTGAAAACTGGTTCAGTTCATTTGTTTTCACTTGTATCTCATTTTAAGACTTTTCCCCAACTCTGTTGATTTTCCTTCTCTTTTTTTTAGCACATGAAATAGTAACATGGTTCCAAAAGTCAGACGTGTACAAAAAAAGTATACTAGAGACGTGTTACTCCCTCCCATTCCTTCTCCTCTTTCAATCCCACTCCCACTCACTTCCTGTCACTAACAGTTTCACGAGTTTCTGTCTTATCCTTCTAGCACTTTTTTGCACAAATGAGCAAATACATATATTTTTTCTCTACACAAAATGTAGCATCCTACTTTGACAATATGTCCTTTAAATCACTCCCACTTAAGGCCACAGATCTTATCCTCAATCATTTTTATAGCAGCATAGAATTCCATTGGGTAGCTATATCACAATTATACAACCAGTCTCATATTGTGGATTTTTAGAGGTTTTTCAATATTTTGTAATTACAGAAGATACAGGAGTGAACAACCTTTCACATACACATTTTCTCATTACTGGAATGTCATCTGCTTTTAAGTGTTATGTATCAGTAATGATTAGACCCAAATGCATGTAATAGAAAACTCGAAATACTACAAACATTTAACGGGTTATTGTTATATGTATGAAAGAAACACTGAGGTAGGCAGTCCAGGGGTTGGTACAGTGGCTCCATGGTTCCTCAGGGACCCAGGCTCCTCTGTCATTCTATTCTTCCATTCTTCTTAGTATGTTCTTTCCATCTGCAGCTACCTCATGATCTAAAATGGCTGCTGATATTCCTGCCATCACATCTATGCTTCAGAAGGGAGAAGGAAGTAAGAACAAAAAAGGCCTTTGTCAGCAGTCATTATTTATGGAGACATCCTGAATGGCTCTCCCAACAATTTCTACTTGAATTTCACTGGCCAGAATTAAGTCTCAGAGAAGGTTGGGGGAAATAGTCTTATAGCTGGCTGCACTACTATGTGATTAGAGTCCTTTTGGTGAGGAATAAGGGGAGATTAGGAGAAGGAAATGGCAACCCACTCCGGTGTTCTTGCCTGGAGAATCCCAGGGACGGGGGAGCCTGGTGGGCTTCCGTCTATGGGGTCACACAGAGTCGGACACGACTGAAGTGACTTAGCAGCAGCAGCAGCAGCAGCAGGCGTTAACTGGGCAACTAGCAATCTCTACCATGTTACTACAATGTATGTTTCAGCCCTTCCATTCTATTAAACAACCAGTAAATGTTTCACATACAAGAGTGAACCAAAAAAGTCCTTTCTTTCCCTGGGGTACCTGGGACAATTTTAGGAGAATTCTCATAGCTCTGAGCCAGTGCAAGCCTCTCCTCCCCTTGGAGACCAGAAATGCCCCTGAGACAGCAGCCACTGGGGACCACCCCTGTTATCTGAGCCACAAGGAGGGTCAGGTATTTTCACGAGAAGAGGAAATACAGTGATCCTTCATCAAGCCCAGAAGCCAGATGCCACTGTCTTTCACCATAGGTGAAAGTAACAAGATATTCAATGTCAGCCAGAGAACCAAATGCATCAAAAAGTGGCCTGGTTCATTCCAGGGGGGTATGAGGACTGTCATTTGAAGCAGCATTAAGTACAAACTGAATGATGTCGGAGGTTCCAGAAAAGCAGAGTTTCTGTGTGAGTCTGGGAGCGGAGGCTAGGGGGAGATGAGGTTAGGTGGGGAGGTGCCGAGACTGAGCTGATGGACTCCAGCACCAGGGCACAGAAAAGGGGAGCCCAGGGATGCCGTGCGGAAAGACACTAGGGTTCTGGCGTCCAACGGAGGTGAGTCCACACCCCAGCTTTACGTGTAACAACCACAAAGTCACTTCCCCTCTGTGGGGCTAAGTTATTTTCCTCCACAAACTACTCTCTAGCTTGGAGCATGTGGAAGGAATTAAAAGATGGATTGAGTCAGAAAGAGAAAAACAAATATTGTATATCAACACATATTTATAGAATCTAGGAAAATGGTACTGGTGAACCTGTCTGCAGGGAAGCAGTGGAGATGCGGATGCAGAGAACGGACTTGCAGACGCAATCGGGGAGGGCGAGAGCGGGATGATTGGAGAAAGTAGCATCGCCGTATTTACACTCTCACATGTGAAATGGATAGTCTGGCGCTCTGTGATTACCTACAGGGGTGGGATGGGAGGAGAGGAGGGAGGCTCAAGGGGGAGGAGATATACGTATAATTACGGCTGATTCGCATCGGTGTATGGCAGAAACCAACACAGCATAGTAAAAATTAAAAAGCAAACAGAAGATCCAGGAAAGTGATTATTTCATGAATAGTTGCTATTGTAACATTGACTGCAAAGGCTCTCAGGCGGTCCTTCCCCAGGTGGCAGTGTCTAGTTACCAGCTCCTCCTGCACCAGGCAAGTCTGCCTGTGGGAAGCCCTGGGAGGACAAAAACAGAAACTCAGCATTAAAGGATTCTCCACTCTCCTTGGCTGAACCTCATAACCCTCCACTAGGTAAGGCTAGAAGGATGGCCTCAGGGGCCAACAGAGGCCCCCTCACATCAAGATACGGGAGGACATTTGACGTTTCCTTTCTCACATTTCAACATGCTGGGTCATAAGGACTTTTGTCCCCAAGGCGTTGGCCATTAAGGAGTCAATTCCCTCATACTCAGGACTCCGGGGATGTCAGCCTATAATTTAGTGATGTCCCGGTGTCCACTGGACCTGCAGCCCTGAACCTATCTCAGCCTCTGGAAATGTCCCTTGTTTCTCCCTCAGGCTGTTTGGAGAAGTCAATCAAAGCCCTGCTCTGAACAGTTAAAATATCAGAAAGTGGTCACGCCCATAAAACAAACGTGTGGAAAGCACAATAGTTCTGACTCATTGGATTCTCCTGGAAAAGGAAAAAAGAAAAAAGTCACCATTTATTGAGCACCTACTGTTTTATTGTCCCCTTTAGTCCATTTTACCTTCAGTATTGCTATCATCATAGTCTGTAGTCAGAGTACACTACACTTATTTCAGAATATTTAAGCTGGGTCTGTGAAAACAGCTGATCGCCGAAGAATTGATGCTTTTGAACTGTGGTGCTGGAGAAGACTCTTGAGAGTCCCTTGGACTGCAAGGAGATCCAACCAGTCCAGTCTAGAGGAGATCAATCCTGGGTGTTCATTGGAAGGACTGTGTCTAAAACTGAAACTCCAATACTTTGGCCACCTCATGCGAAGAGCTGACTCACTGGAAAAGACTCTGATGCTGGGAGGGATTGCGGGCGGGAGGAGACAGGGACGACAGAGAATGAGATGGCTGCATGGCATCACCAGCTCGATGGACATGAGTTTGAGTGAACTCCGGAGTTGGTGATGGCCTGGCGTGCTGTGATTCATGGGGTCGCGAAGAGTCGGACATGACTGAGCGACTGAACTGAACTGAACTGAGGTGGCTCACTGATAAAGAATCCACCTCTAATGCAGGAGACCTGAGTTTGATGCCTGGATCGGGAAGATCCCCTGGAGAAGGAGATGGCAATCCACTCCAGTGTTCTTGCCTGGGCAATCCCATGGAGAGGGGAGCCTGGCAGGCTACAATCCATGAGGTCACAAAAGAATCAGACATGACTTAGCCACTAAACAACAACTATGCTTTTATACTGTAGATGCGTATCTCCTCAGCCTGACAACCATCATGCAGGTGTAGGAAGCAATTGTTATTATCTCCATTTTACTGAGACTAAAGTGAGATTTGGAGAACTTAAGGGGCATGTTCAAAGTTACAGATCTAGTAAATAGTGGAGTTGGGACTGAAACCTAGTGCCATATAACCCAAACTTAGAGTCTTAAAAGGCTAGGCCCTTTAGCAGATGACCTTTCAAAGGCTCAAGAGCAGGGCTTGGATGCGAGGGCGTGGGGCGGGTACTCAGGTCCCAGAAACCTCCTTGCCTTGGGAGACCCGACCGTGTCCAGTGACAACTGCTGGCACAGGGCATCCACAGCTCAAAATCCAGACACTTCCACCCCCAACTTTGCATCTCAGCCACAGTGAAATCAGAGTTTATTTTCATTCTCCCCTTCTCCATGTTAAAGGAAAGCAGAGCTTGGGCCCCAAATTCCATTCTAAATAAGGGATTGGAAGACTGTTCAATCTAATTAAGATGATTGGGTAGTTTCAAAAGAAGTATTTCACATGCGCATGTGTATGCCTGCACACACACACACACACACACACCCCTTCCAGGCAGACCTGGAATATATTTTGAGAAACAACACTCTTCCTTGTAATAAAGGCAACCAGAGTCCCTTGTATTACCTTTAGGAGAAGGCAGCTGGGAAGTGCATGTGACGATACATTTTTAATAATCAGTTCCAAGACCTCGGGATGCATAAATCAGGAACCTATTTTAAAGGTGACAGGAAATCTTACATCACTTATGTTTCTTTAGGGCCACACCCTCATTGCTTCAGGATTCCAATCTGCATTCCCACAGTCCCTCAAGCTCAGGGTCCCCAACCCAGTGTCATTGCACAGCGAACCTCTCCCTTAACAACAGCACTCTCCTCCCAGGCTCTGGAACTGTGTCTTCACTCCCCTCCCTGTTACCTCTCACCCACCTCCCACTCCCACTGCCGATCTCCTCCACCAAATCCATCGCCCAGTTCGTCATACTTTATCTCTTATATCTTTCAGCTCTTCGCATCCTTCTCCTTCCCACTCTGACTATCCGGTTTCTTGCCTCCAAAGCACCACCCTGCCCTCATTTCTCCTTAATTCATCCTACCCACTGCAACTAGAGGGATTTCTCAATGCACAGATTCACCTGCTCAAACAATATCGTCCTCAGGCATCATTGTGGGTGAGGTTTATTAAGCACTTGCTTTGCTCTAAGTCTTACATGATTTTTCCTAGTCTGAAGGCTTGCGATTTGCCTAAGACCTTACATTTAGTAAATGATGACAGGAGTAGGCTTAGGGTTGGGCAATATGGCACCAGAAGCTGAGTGCTTCACCCGTTTATGGTCCCACCTCCCTTCACAGACTGCCAGGAAGGTTACCTTGACCCTCCACCAGCTCGGCTGGCTCCTCCTGTCCCAGCCACACCAGGTCCGTCACTCAAATGGATAGTGGTACTCTGACACATCTTCACCCATCAACATCCTCTTGACATCTTTGCTGAAACACATTTCCTCCATTGCCCAACCACACACCCCCAGCTGCTATTATTAGTGGAATCCTTAATCACCCCCATGAGATGGTCAACTTTCTGAGGGTGGGGATCCGACCTTACTTGTCTATGTCTGCCTTTCCTGGGCCTCACACAAGGTCAGTGCCCCTCTGCCCCCAACCCCCACAGCCCACTCTCCACTCTGCTTTAAAAGATCTGGAGAGAGCTTTAAGTCTTTTTATTATGGAAACTTCCTGCTGCTGCTGCTAAGTCGCTTCAGTCGTGTCCGACTCTGTGCGACCCCATAGACGGCAGCCCACCAGGCTCCTCTGTCCCTGGGGTTCTCCAGGCAAGAACACTGGAGTGGGTTGCCATTTCCTTCTCCAATGCGTGACAGTGAAAAATGAAAGTGAAGTCGCTCAGTCGTGTCCGACTCTTTGCGACCCCATGGACTGCAACCTACCAGGCTCCTCCATCCATGGGATTTTCCAGGCAAGAGTACTATGGAAATTTCCTAACACACACCAAAAATAATATTTCTGTAAACAAAAGCAGAGAGAACGGTTTGATGGGCCCCTGTCAACAATCTTCAGCAACTATCAATATTTTGTCAGTTTTTCCCCATCTGTTTATCCCTTATGTTTTTGCCTGAGATAGGAAATAAGTCTCAGACATCATGGTATGTCATCCACAATTTCTACAGTCCCTAGCTTTAACAGATAAGAACTTTTAAAAAACTATAATTATAATATTGTTCTCACTGACAAAATTAACATTAACAAAAGGTGTCAGTAAACTTCAGACCTCAGGACAAATCTGGCCCTTTGTCTGTTTTTGTAAATAAAGTTTTATTGGAACACAGTGACACCCATTTGCTTTCCTGTTCCCTAGGGCTGCTTTCAAGCTGCAATAGCAGAGTCGAGCAGTTATAACAGAAACCATACAGCCCACAGAGTCTAACATGTTTACCCTTGCCCTTATAGAAAGCTTGCTGGCCCCTGATATGTAGTATCCCATCTGCCTTGAAATATCCCAGATTGAAAAGACATCTCTTTGTTTATTTATTTAATTGAAGTACAGTTGATGTATGATATTATGTAAGTTACAGGTATACAAAATGGTGATTCACAATTTTTAAAGGTTATACTCCATTTATAATCATTATAAAGTGTTGGCTATACTCCCTGTGTTGCACACTATATTCTTGTATTAATAGCTTATTTTATACATAGCGGCTTGTGCCTCTTACTCCCCTACCTCTATATGGCCCCTCGTTTCCCTCTCTCCATTTTAACCACGAATTTGCTCTTTTTATCTGTGAGTGAAAGATCTTTTTAAACCACAGCTCTGATCCAGTCTCTTACCTGCTTAATTTTCACTGGCCTCTTGTTGCCTGTGGGGTGGAAGATCAGAAATCTAGTGGACGTTCCAGGATCTTAAGCTCCACTGCTGCATCCTAATCTTACTTGTCCTTCAACCCCATGCTCTCTCCCAGCTTGTTGGTCCTCGTGTAATTCCTCAACAGTCCCTTTTTTGGGCCTTTACACAAGCTGTTCCCACCAGGATCGTCCCCTCCCCAATCACTCTTTGCTCAGTTAAGCCAATTCTTTCCTTGGTTGTTAGGTCAAAGCCACCTTCTCCAGAGGGTCCCCTCTGAGCCCCCAAACTTCCCTGAGCCCCCAGAACCCTCTGTCATGGACAGTGCTAGTCTTTGGCTCTACATCGTGAGCACACTTGTAACCACACCCGTCCTCGTTGGTTGCCGGATCACCGTCTGTTTCTGCACTGGATGCCAAGTCTAGGAGGGTGGCCAGTATCTTCTTTCTCATCCTTGAATCCTTGCACTTTAACATGTTGCCCAACATACAGTAGGAGTTCAATAAATATTTGGCAAGTAGATGAACTGATTAGTTTATATTTGTTGAACTGAAATGTCCCAGGATAAGGAGGCAGACTAGGGCTTCCCAGGTGGCTCAGCAGTAGAGAATCTGCCTGCCAAAGCAGGAGACGAGGGAGACATGGGTTCGAACCCTGAGTCGAGAAGATCCTCTGGAGAAGGAAATGGCAACCCACTTCAATGTACTTGCCTTGGGAAATCCCACGGACAGAGGAACTTGGCGAGCTACAGTCCAGGGAGTCCCAAAGAGTTGGACACGGCTGAGTGACTGAGCACGCATGTGGTTAAGTGCAGATGATAAAGAGACAGATATCTGAGCACGCCAGGACAATTTTCCCCATCCTCTTAACCAAGAACAAAGAGAGTAGTGGGGAGACAAAGATGTTGAGGTCACACAGCAGGAAAATATTAGAGCAAAAAATCCTATCCTGAGTCCAGATTGCTTCATTGGATATCTTTCTGTTTAATTTTTAATTACAAAATTAATATAAAAGTGTGAAAAACTACTAACAAGCATAATGGCAAAGTTCCTCCATTCCAGTTCTGAAATCACTGCTGATGCATTTTTCCAGGCATTTTAATTCACCTATAAATGTACCTATATATGTATATACATATCAGTTCAGTTCAGTTGCTCAGTCATGTCCGACTCTTTGCAACTCCATGAACCGCAGCAAACCAGGCCTCCCTGTCCATTACCAACTCCCGGAGTCCACCCAAACCCATGGCCATTGAGTCGGTGATGCCATCCAGCCATCTCCTCCTCTGTCGTCCCCTTCTCCTTCCGCCTTCGATCTTTCCCAGCATCAGGGTCTTTTCGAATGAGTCAGCTCTTCGCATCAGGTTGCCAAAGCACTAGAGCTTCAGCTTCAACATCAGTCCTTCCAATGAACACTCAGGACTGATCTCCTTTAGGATGGATATATGCACCTATAAATGTACGTGTATATGTGTATATATATATACACACACTTACACATGTACCTACCAACACTCACACACATAGGGAGTTGTACAAATACAGAAGTAATCTCTGCATGTGCTTCTGAATGTGTGCTTGGTGTATCCCACAATCCCTCACTGTGTTCTCTAGTCCAGTGTAACTTGCATTAGAGTCAGGACCAAGGTGAGGTAAAAGAGGCAGCCTGCACTTTAATGACCCCTTGGATACCTCCTTAAATTTTGCACCTTGGGCATCTCATTTTCCTCATCCTAACCTCGGCCATGGTCCTGCTTTGCAATATACAGCATCTTCTTATTTAATCCTCAGGGGACATCTGTGTTGTAAGTAGGTGCTATTGTTATTGGACTTCCCTGGTGGCTCAGGTGGTAAAGAATCTGCTTGCCGGGTAGGAGACCCAGGTTCGATCCCCGGGTCAGGAAGATCCCCTGGAGAAGGAGATGGCAACACACTCTAGTATTCTTGCCTGGGAAATCCCATGGACAGAGAAGTCTTGTGGCTACAGTCCACGGGTCACAGAGTCAGACAAGACTGAGTGACTAACACACTTTCAACACACTATTATTATTACTTTTTTTTGGCTGTACCACACAGCATGCAGGATCTTAGTTCCCTGACCAGGAATCAAACCCATGCCCCTTGCAGTGGAAGCTTGGAGTCCTAACCACTGAACCATCAGGGAAGTCCCCTTATTATTATTACTACTATTATTTTCATTTCACAGATAAGAAAACTTAGGTCAGAGAGGTAAAGTGATTTTCCCAAGTTGATTCCGGATTGAACCCCAGACTGTCCAACTCCAAAGCTGTGTCTTAAACCACGGGGCTCTGTGTGATTCTTTGAAGGTTAGAGAGCAGCACATATGAAGTCTGTACTTGGCAGACTGTCCTGACATTCACAAGAGGAGAGCTGGATCCTGTACAGGGGCAAGGACACAGTTGGAAGGATGGGCATCACTTGGAGGAGGTGGCATTTGAGCTGAGATGGAAGGACGGCTAGGAGTTCAACAGGAGGTGCTTAGCAGGAGGTTATTCCAAGAGGAGAGAACGGAAAGTAGGTCGGAGACAGGAAAGGCAGGGGCTGTTTCAGGAAGGTGTATGGTCGAGTTTGGCTAGACCATGATCAGAGACATAGAAAGGAGTAGGGAGAGGCACCAGCTGTGGGGCGTACCCACACAGGGATGCCCCTGGCTGGGGTGGGAGGGCTTCACCCAGCTATGCCCAGGGGCAGGGCGACTTCTCTTGGGGCTGGGGTGGGGGACTTTGCCCCTTCTCACTGGATAAAGAGGAGGAGAATCAGGCAAGGATCTGCAGGTTGCTTGGAGAAAATCTCTCTTGTCCCTTGGCACCAAAGTTTTCAGCTGTAAAGCCTGACCCAGAAAGTTCTAGTGAGTCCCAGGGCATGGGGCATAGTATCAGAGGTACATGTGAGAGATGGTTCCTGGGCTCTCGGGGAGGCAAAGGCAAGGAGGCAGGTGTGATGAGAGGGCTTACCTCCTACCCCATGATGGGAGATGCCCCTCCCTCCCCATGAACAGACAGCTTGATTTCCTTCATCCTAAAAAGCATGGGAACTTTTAAGGACAACTGGAATGCCCAGGTTTCAGGAAAATGGGCTCTTTCTCAATGATTTCTGCCCTCTCTGTGGATCATCTGTGGAAAATCATTAATTCCTTATGGGCCCCCAGAGCCACCCTGCTGGTTTCCCAGTGAACTCCCAGCAGGCACTTCCCAGAGTGTCTGCCTGGCTTCTCTTTGAGACCTCCATCCTCAGCACAGAGGGGCATGTCAGGGCCAGTGGTCCACACAGACAGCTTCACCTCGGCTCCTCACCTCTGCCCATCAACTGCTTCATCACCTGGGGAACCAGACCAGCAGGGGATCCATCCGAGAAGGCCTGTCATTGTGACTATCGCAGCCTCACTGCCTGGCACCTAGGCGGTGCTCAGTGAATTACAGGAAGTAATGAGTCTTTCAGGTGAGGTCTCTGCCAATCCCCAAACCTAACTTCTTGGTTACCAGACAAAGATCCCTCAAGCAACTCTTACAGGCGTCTACGGCCACTAAGTTTTTTCAGTAACTTAACCCGACTGCCATGTTTTCTTTATTACAGTAAAATATATGTAACATAAAATTTACCATTTTACCCTAAAGTTAACAATTCAGGGACTTCCCAGGTGTGCCCATGGCTAGGACTCTGCACTTTCACAGCCCTGGGTTCTATCCCTGATTGGGGAACTAAGATACCGCAAGCTGTGTGATGCAGCCTAAAAATAAAATAAAATTTAAAAATAAAGTACACAATTCAGCAACATCTAGTACATCTACATTGTTGTACAACCATCATCACTACCTAGGTTCCACAATGTTTTCATTACCCTAAAAGAACCCCTATAGTCATTAAGCCTTCTCCCTGTAGCCCTAGGCAACCACTCTTTTGTTTTCTGGTAAGGATACTCCACTTAAATGGAATCATGCAATACCTGGTCTTTTGCATTTGGCTTCTCTCACTTAGCATAATTTTTCAAGGTTCATCTCGGTTGTAGCAGGGGTTAGCACCTCATTCCTTTTTACGGTCAAATAATGTTCCATTATACGGATATACCACATTCTATTTGTTCATCCCTTAGAGGACATTGGGTTGTTTAATGTCCTCTGTCTAATCTGAATAGCACTGCTATGAGCATTCAAGCACAAATTTTTGTTTGAACACCAAGTATATAATCAGGGGTGGAATTACTAGATCATACCGTAATTCTGTGTTTAACTTACTGAGGAATTGCCAAAATCAATTACCAGTTTTTCCCAAAAGGCATACATCTTTATCATGGCTGTTTAGAAAATGTGTGCAGAGAGAAGAAAAAGTTAAAATCACCCATAGTCTTGGCATAAGCCTTGTCAACTTCTCTGAATGTTTCCCACCAGGATTTTTTAGAATGCTAAGTTGATCCATATTAGTACACTTTCTTAAAAATTTTACTTTATTAAAGAGTAGTTGATTTACAATGTGTTATTTCTGCTATACAGCAAAGTGATTCAGTTATACATACATACATATATATATTCCTTCTCACGTTCTCTTTCTTAATGGCTGTCATGGGATACTGAATATAGTTCCCTGTATAGGACCTTGTTGTTTATCCATTCTATTTATAATTGTCTGCATCTGCTCACATTAGTACACTTTTCATTGGCCAGTTCACACCAAAACAGAAACGTCATTTTATGCCACCTTCTGGGTGACAATTTTTTAAAATTATTTAATTATTTATTTGGGGCTGTGCTGGGTCTTAGCTGCTGCACAGTTTTTCTCTAGTTGTGGCAAAGGGGGACTACTCTATAGGTGTGATGATGAGCTTCTTATTTCAGTGGCTTCTCCTGTTGCAAAGCACAGGGTCTAGAGTTCATGGGCTCCACAGTTGTGGCTCACAGGCTCAATTGCTTCGAAGCATGTGGGATCTTCCTGGACCAGGGATCGAACCTGTGTCTCCTGCATTGTCAGGCAGATTCTTTGCCACTGAGCCACGAGAGAAGACTGACAATAAATTTTTAAATGGCAACCTTGGTCGTCCCTACCTTCTTTCCTGCTATACTTTACCAGCTTACATTCATCACCATCCAACTCTCCTGTGCTTATCAGAAACCCTGTCAGATGGGATTGCTGACTGTTTTGTTCACTGCCCCGCATACTGCAGAGATTCAACCAGTATTCATCGAATCAACTAATGTTTGTGAATGAATGAAACATGGCTGCCAATTTAAGATATCAACTGGGTTTTCAATGCATTTGCTGGAACACAGCAGAAAAGGTTATCCATTATTCCCCACAGATCACCAGCCACACTGGAGTCTCCCCTCCAGCCCTTATTTTTCTTATGAAGAATAAGGAAGCCTGGAGGCAGTCCCTGGGAATTGCATTGGCTCAAACTGAGTGTCTGCCCACCCTTAAACTTTCCACACACTATTTTGCAAGGAGGCCCCCCTCTCATTTTCACCCCAGGCTCCTGGACGGGGCTGGAAAAGACCATCCCGAAAATCTCAGAGCTCTGAGCCCATTTGGTCCTAATTTCAGGACGGGTTTCTTCCGAACTCCAACCAAAGCCAAGGGTCCCCAAGAGGGACCATGTCTCTGCCTCTACCTTCCTGTCCATGTCAGAGCAATTCTCCCAGCCACCTTGTCACGAGCCCGCTGTGCTGCTGATATTAGTTACAGATGATGGCAATTAGAGGCCGAATCTCCCTGGCTCCTGGTAGAATATTGAGACAGAGCTACAGCTATTTTAAGATTTTAAGCAGATTTATACTTAGTGCTTCAAAGCAGGCCAGTCAGCAAGGAAAATATGGTAACTGTTGCTTTAAATTATAGCTATCATTACTTCAAAAGGAGATTCAATCAGAAACCACTGAAGACTAAAACTATTTACATCTCCTGACACTTAAAAGCAAGCGAGCAGTTTTAACCTGTCAGCCTTGGACATGTTGGCTACAGAGAGAAAGGAGCCTCGCTGGCCTGCGAAAAAAAACATTTTCAAGGGAGCAGGACCTGAGAAGGGATCTTGGGGGTCCTCCCCATCAGAGCTTGCTCCCATCTCTCTCGAGTGGCCCAGGAGGGATTTGGGGTCTAAGGTGTGGGACTCTGCCCAGGCCTACAGGCAGCAGTCTCCAAACCCCTGGGAAGCCTGGCTGCCCCCAAAGCAGGAGGACTGCCCTCTTCTGCCTGGCCTCTGGCCCTGAGGTCCCTGCCTGGGGGAAATCCCGTCTTATCTCATTAACACGAATCCCAGGACAGGACTGTCCTTGCTTTCTCCAGGCTCCACTGCATGGACTGGACAGGAAGGCTGGGTTATGTATCGATCAACTCAGAGCCTTAGACAGTGGTCAAAAGCATTAGCTGTGGAGACAGACTTCTCTGGGTTACAGTTCGGGCTCTTGAATTTACTGGCTGTGTGACCTTGGACAAGCCTCTTAACCTCTCTGAGACTGAACTTCCTCATCTGTAAGAATGAGGTGATCCCAAGTCCCCATTTCATAGGATTGTTGAGATGCTTGCATGAGAGGATGTATGTAACACAGCCTGCCCCCTCTACACACACACACACACACACACACACACACACATAGGCACATACAAACACACGCACACTGGCATCTGGCTCTGAAGCTTACAGCACCCACAACTCTTCCCTGAAGGTTTATCTTGTCTCCCCGAATAGATCTTTAGCTCCTTGAGAGCAGAAATACTATTTTAGAATTCTTCTGGATTTTTCTCTGCCCCAGTTGGGCCTGCCAAGGAGGGATGGAGGTTGGGGAGCACCAGCTTTACTGTCAGGAAGAACTGGCTCACAGCATCGCCCAGCTGTGTTGCCCCGGGGAAGTGCCTGAAGCTCTCAGAACTTGTTTCCTCACCTCTAACTGATTCATGGAGATGTTCTGAGGACCAAAATGGGAAAACATAAATAAATTACCTAATGCACTAAAAGGAGCTATTGCTATTATCACAATTATTACTGACACACAAGCCTGAAGGCAAATGAATGTCTTTTCAGTTGCAAGATGGATTCTGTTCTTTTCCAGGGGATGGTGGTATCAAGGAAGGTTTTTAACAAGAACTCCAAACTTGGAGAACTCTCCCGGAGGCCCTACCACTCAGATTCCCTTGATAGGTTCTTAGCACCTGTTTTGTGTCAGGCAACTCCCCAGGTGCTTCCAAATAAGCTTTCTGGAAGCCAGAAGGTCCAGGCAATAAATAAGTCCCTTTCAGTTCCTCTTCATTTTTTTTCCCCCAAGAAAGAGGAGTGTAGCAGAGAGATCTCATTTTCTAAATAGGTGTGGTCTGTTTTTCTGATGAGACGCCTTCTTTGTCGCAGGGACACACCCTCAGGCTGTCAGGGTGAGTTCTGAAGCACAAGGGAGCCTATGCTGTGTTCTGGGCCTGGGAGGACCGATAGGATGTCATTGGATGTCCCCAAAGGGCAGCCATTGGTCCCCAGAAGAAGCCAAGCTGAAGGTGAGACCCCAGGCTGACCAAAGTTCTGCTCCTCACCTACACGGAGGAGAGTGGCAACTCAGGACCTACGGGAACAAAAAAAGGACATGGAGCCATGGCAGGCAGGGAAGATGGTTTCCCAAACAGCAGGGCTCTGAGCAGAACCTGCCGGGCGCTGATCATCTGTGTGCCTCACCCCTCAAAGCTGCACTCCCCTCTCCTCTCCCTGCTCTGTGGCCCTGGAAGCTGATCCAACCGGTCTGGATCAAACAGGTCCAGTGTGCTTCCTGCTCACCTCCCCCCTGGGGAATTTATTCTCTGGCTCCCTCCCTGGGGCACCTGGGACAGGCAGTGAGGTCAGCAGAGAACTCACGGAGGTCCTCTCTAGAGATTCTGACTTCTCGATTCTGATGGCTGCTCCTTACCCTGGTCCCTTTGGGCCAAGAGGTGGCAACAGCTCACGGCCTTGGGTTTCTCTGCACCCTGCCCATATCTTTGCAAATATAGTAAGTCCCCTACATTTGAAAGAGTTCCATTCCGAGAGAGGGTTCGTAAGTCCCGTCTGTTCATTAAGTCCAACAAACTTAGCCTAGGTTCTCAACTAACACAACTGGCTATACAGTACTGTACTGTAATAGGTGTACAATGCTTTTCATGCAAATAATACATAAAAACGAACAAAAAATTAAAGAAAACATTTTAATCATACAGTACCCTGAAAAGTACAGTAGTACAGTACAACAGCTGGTATAAGGGGCTGAACAGGCAAGAAGAATTACAGACTAGAGGAGGGAAAGAAACCAGGAGATGGTAGAACTGAAGGATCGCCAGCAATAGGAGATGGAGGGCAAGCTGCAATTTCACTCCATAGTAGGTCAGCTGGTAAAGAATCCACCTGCAAGGTAGGAGACCCCAGTTTGATTCCTTGGTTGGGAAGACTCCCTGGAGAAGGGAACAGCTATCCACTCCAGTATTCTTGCCTGGAAAATCCCATGGACAGAGGAGCCTGGCAGACCCCAGTCCATGGGATCACGAAGAGTCAAACACGACTGAAGGGCTTCCACTTTCACTTTCTGACGTTGACGACACAGGTTCTGGTTCCTTGCTGGAACCAGAGGCATGTTCGCGTGTTAGTAAGTTGTTTGTATGTAGGGGATTTACTATAGTACCTTTCAATGGCCTCCTCAAATGACTCTGTTTCCTACTGAAGCTCTAACTGCCAGTCTGGCATCGATGGTACCAGCCCTCTCCAGACCTTGTTTTCCATCAGTATATGTGATGGGGACACCCCTTCCAACCTCACCAGAGAGGTGGCTGTGACATAGGGCACCCTCAGGGAGGGCTTGAGGAGAGACAAGGAACGTCACCCCTGCCAGGCTGTCAGAGTCCCCAGGCATCCCAGGAAAGCCCACTTTCTAAGAAACGGACAACCATAAATCATTCTAGGCAAGATGCTGTGAGTGTCTCAGCCATGGAGAGGAGAGTGGTAGAGCAGAGAGAGAGGAGCAGAGGCAGGAAGGGGTCAGAAAAGGGTTGGAGGAGACAGACAGACCTTACCTAATCTCCTGATGACCCCGGGGAATTCCCTCTATTTCTAAGCGATCATAAAATACTCACCTAATTTAGGAGGAATCAGAGACAAAAGAAGTTGCTTCACCATGAGCACTTTGCACAAGACAGTCTTCATGATAAGTTGTGGAGGATTTAAAAGGTTGCTGACATTTTCCGTTATGTATCTTTTCATTAGAGGTAACTATCACTTTAAGCAAATTGTTTCAGGGCCTGGAATGTGGCAATAAGTGATCTAATTAGTGTAGGTTGTAATTTAGGAAGGTTCATTATGTCACAGACATTATGACTCCTGGGTATTACTAAAGGACTCATTTGTAGCCCTTGAAATGATTTTCTCATGAACACACATAATGTCACCCATCAAACTAGTGTGGAGCCTTCAGATGCCTGGACATGTACGAAACTCCAGCTTTCTTGGGAACTAGGTTTCCAGACGGTAATAAACAAGTGGACAGACAGTTAGAGGAAAATCCAGTTTTGACTAAAACAACACTGGACCCTTCAACTCTGTTACCCAACGTCAAACTAATCACTTAGGACAAACGTGGCATTCAGTGAGAACCAAGAAGCCTATGACCTCTAAATATTTTCAATCTCATGGAGCCAGAAAGCCTGAGAAATGGCTGGCTTTGAGTTTTTGCTATTTTCTTTGGTACCTTTCTGTCGCCCCAAAGAAAGCACACTTGTGATATTCATAGTCACAAAAAGAAAACACGCTGCAGCTGAACCACCAACTTGTAATGGTGTCACTGGAGTGCAGCAGAGCCTAGCTGCTGTCTACCTACATGTTTCCCTTCTTCCTGGGCAACAAGGTAAACTACATTTCCCAGCTCCTCTTGCAGTTAGGGTGGCCATGTGACTGGGTTCTAGCCAATGGGATATGGGCTGATGTGCATCACTGCTAGACCTAGCCCATTGAACCTCAGCATCATACTCCAGGCTTTCTCTTCCTGCTGCCTACTAACAAAACTCAAAGATCCAGAGTAGGGTTGGCAGGTGCCGGGGATGGCAGAACCATGAGATGGAAAGAACCTAGAGTCTGAATGACTGGAGGAAGAGAGTTCCCTCCTACCCACTGTCAGGAGAACAGGACATTGGAAAAACTAAACTGTGTGTGTGAAGTCACTGAACTTCATGTGCTTTTACATCAGTAGTTAGATTCTGGGTTAATACATGCGTATAGGGTTCCCCCTTGCATCAGTCTTTCTCAGCTCCACTGGCTAAGATCTTGAGGGTCTCTCACCTCTATAATTTGTGCTATAAAAGCAATGGGGTTCTTTTCCAGTATTTTCATTTTATTTTTTTTTTAAAGAACTATAAAAACATACTAACTTTCAAAACTTTGCAACTACAGACATTCAGAGACATGAACAAAGCTGACTGCCAGAGTTGGATCTAATCCCCATGAACAATAGTTATTGATATGGTGCCAGGGAATTGAGTGGCTCTGCTTCCAACTAGATAGGACCAGTCATTGAAGCAAGGGGGAGGCACTTCTCTGACTGACCAGGCTGGGGTCATGTGGCCATCTCTAGTGCTAAGAGAAACCCAGGGACTGAGAGTAGAGAAGAGATAGCTTCTGAAGGCAAATCAAGGTGCTGTTATCAAAAGAGAGGAGAAGTGGATGCTAAGCAGGTGAAAACTAGAGGTATCAATTGGACACACATTCAGATGAGGAAACTAAGAGAAAATTCTAGGCACTTCTCTTGGATTGGTTAAGAAGATGTGATATATATTATATTACTCAGCCATAAAAACGAATGAAATATTACCTTCTGCAGAAACATGGATGGACATAAAGATTATCATACACAGTGAAGTAAGTCAGACAGGAAAACACAGATATCATATATTGCTTATATGTGGACTCTAAAAAATAATACAAATGAATCTATATAGAAAACAGAAACAGACTCACAGACATAGAAAACAAACTTATGGTTACCACGGGGAAGTAGATGGAGAGGGGTATGAATTAGAAGACTGGAATTAACAGATGCAATCTACTATACCTAAAATAGATAATCAACAAGGACTTACTGTATAGCAGTGGAAGCACTATTCAATATCTCGTAATAACCTGTCATGGAAAATAACCTGAAAATACATATATAACTCAATAACTTTGCTGTATATCTGAACCTTAACACAATATTATCAGTCAACCATGCTTCAGTTAAAAATGAATGTACAATAAAAAAAGAAAACAATTCTCGGGACTTTGCCAACAACAAACAGCTAAGAAAGACAATAGAACAAACCATCCTCTCCTATGTCAGCCTTCTCCCCATCACCCCTGTGGTAGCACGGGACAGCATGTCCACAGGGCAGATGTTTTTGGCTCTGTGACTCTCATACTGCCAGCAACTGTGGATAATTATAACCACAGAGCAACCATGTTCCCTAATGCATGGGCCATAAACCCATCGGCTGTCCAGAGGCTGCAGAGGGATTTATAAGAGGCCATTCGTCTAATTAATAATTGGTCAGCTGCCAACTTAAGTGGTTTTGTGCTGTTAACCAAAGTATGTTTTTAATGTAAGGAACTTACTCCCATTAACTGTCTTCTCTTTTGAAAATATGACCAAGTAAAAGGCAGAGATTTCACAAGCTGAGAGAATCACCTGGCATTAGCTGGCCTCTTAAGAGTTTACCTGCTCAGCCAAGTTTATTTTCAACATTAAGCCCCAAAGGACCAAACCCATCTTTTGTGGAATAAATGTTGAGGGAGAATCCCAGGCAGTGCTCGTCCTTTGGCACTTAATTTTGTTCTAGCACACAGCATCAGGGACCAGGCATGAAATAAGACTTCCTGGGTCATACTTCCTGGGTGACACTGTCACCTACATCAGTGATTAGGACTCATGTTTTTTGTGCTTTCTAATGCAGAAGCGTTTCTAGCAGATATAATTTTGGGGAGGCGCTTGTGTCTTGGTTTGTTAAATATTTTGACGGTCTCAAGGGGTACCTTGGTGCTATTGAATAAGTTGTGCCTCCCCAAAATCATTACACTGAAGCCCTTATCTCCCAATGTGATTGTATTTGGAGGTGGAGCCTTTGGAGGTAATTAGGTCACAAGAGTCATGTCCTTGTGATGGGATTAGTGCCCTTATAAGAAGAGATAGGGGCTTCCCAGGTGGAGCTAGTGGTAAAGAATCCAAACCTGCCTGATAATGCAGGAGCTCCAGGAGACATAGGTTTGATCTCTGGGTCAGAAAGATCCCTGGAGGAGGGCATGGCAACCCACTCCAATATTCTTGCTTGGAGAATTCCATGGACAGAGGAACCTGGTGGGTTACAGTCCATAGAGTTGAAAAGAGTCAGTCGGAAACGACTGAAGTGACTTAGCACACATGTACACAAGAAGAGATATAAGAGGAAAAAAGAGCTGTCTTTCTCTACCACTCAAGAAACCATCTACAAGCCAGGAAGAAAGCTTCCGCCAGTAACCAAATTGGCTGGAACCTTGAACTTGGACTTCTCGGCCTCCAGAACTCTGAGAAATAAGTCCATGTTGTTTAAGTCACCTAGTCTATGGTATTTCGTCATAGCAGCCTGTGCTAACTAAGACACTTGGCTCGGTCATTTTCCATCTGCCAGTCACCCCACTGAGCACCCTCCAGTTTGGAATAAAGCAAATCCTTCTTTCCTTTAGGAGCAATGGCAATAATCTGCTTCCCCAGCCTCCCTATTGGTGATCCTTTCAAAATATCCTCAAGAATGTTCTTCTGGGCCAGGCACAAACCAGCATTCCTCCAGCTGATTATGATTTAAAAATACGAGTTATTGAAATGTTTAATTTGGTCCAAAGCTTGCCTCAGCTGCTTGATCTGCTAGATTAAAACAAAAGAAAAAAATTTAAAATCCTCCTAGGACTTTTCCAGACTTTCTCTGCTTTTGCCAGGCTGTGATCTAATCCTAGAAACCTCTTAAGGACTGTTTGGGCCTAGTTAGAGTTATTTAAGGCAGGCCGGCCACTCGCTTTGCAAGTGGCACTCAACACCTACCAATAATCAGATGCCTGGGACCTGGATGCTTATATTTAAATAGCAGCTGCACTTTATGACCTCAAGCTTGTTTAATCTGCCCTATAAACATTTGGAAGTTTCAGGAAAGCCCTTTGCATAGAGAGAATAGAGTTGGTTAGGGAAGAATCAATTCGGATAAAGCCTTTCTCTGAGTGGGAACCAGCTTTAGAAAGATGCTAGGCGTGTTAGCCATTTTCCCTTAAACATTTAACTGTTTCTTCTAACTGCTTCCAGAAAACGCAGACAGAACACTCCAAGAGGAAAGAGCCCAACATCACGGAAAAATAAAAGCAAACCCCCTCCCCCAACCCCCACTGGAGGCACCTCACCTCTTCTTGTTGAGACTTTGCATGGGGGGCCAGCAGTCATACCTGCACGCGTGTGCGGTCTGCTAAAGGGTACCTGCCTCTTCCTGAGGTTGACTTGCCCGCCAGCCTCTTCTGCCTGCTCTTGCCTATCTGCAGTCAGACCCAGATGTCAAAGAAATTACAGTTTCTGTAATTCTTTTGAGAGAAAAAAATAAAAATACTCCCATCTCCTCCCATTCCCTGCAGTGAAACCAAGCCATTTAAAGAGAACCCTTGGGAGGGGAGGGAAGGATTGGGAGTTTGGTGGATTAGCCAATACAAACTATTATAAATAAAATGGATAAACATCAAGGCCCTGCTGTATAACACAGGGAACTCCATACTCAATATCCTGTGATCAGCCATCATGGAAAGAAATATGTAGATGTATAGCCGAGTCACTTTGCTATGCAGCAGAAATTAACACAGCATTGTAAATCAGAGAACCCAGGGGAGAACAGGACCGGAAGAGTTGGTGCCCAATAGCCCGCTCCAGACAGTGCTGTCTCTGCAGTCCTGGAAACATCTGGAGTGTGGAGATGAGGCTCATCTATCCTCGAGCTGGAAAAACATGCACAGCAGAGAGACTGCCAGGGACCTCGGGGAAGGCTCCAGACTTCCCAGGTTAATATTCCAAAGGCCTTCCAAGGTTAATATTCCAAAGGTAAGGACTTCATCTGAACACTGTGTTCTGTCGTAAGCCCTCACTTTGCTGAATCGCTCACTTGATGATTTTTAGCAAGGCTGAGGCCAAGGGCAGCAAAAGGCCTGCAGACAGAAGATGCTACACACAGTTCATTTGTGGCATCTCGTACTCAGACAAGTGCTTTTAAATCCATTCTCTTATATGATTTCTGCAATAAAGCTGCCCACAGAGGCCAGACAGTCAGTGACTGGCACCCCCACTTGATGGAAGAGAAAACTGATATATAGAGTTTAAGTAGCCAAAAGAGGGACCTTGAGGAAGATCTCCTGTCGGAGCCACCATGATACCTTCCGTGCTGTTGGGTGCAAGTCGAGTCACTCAAATCATTCTTGCTTGTTCTACCACTTTGTAGCGGTGTGATCTTAGGTAAATCTCATCCCATCACAGATCTCCGAAACATGGGGCTATAATCATACCTCCTTCATAAGGTTGTTGCACGTAAACTTTATAACTGTATAGACCTCTTAGAATAATGCCTGGCTCATAATGTTTTATCCAGTCACCAAGCTGTGTCTGACTCTTCGTGACCCCATGGACTGCAGCACAGCAGACTTCCCTGTCCTTCACCCTCTCCTGGAGTTTGCCCATGTTCATGTCCATTGCACCAGTGATGCTGCCCAACTATCTCGCCCTCGGTTGCCTTCTTCTCCTCTGTCCTCAATCTTTCCCAGCATCAGGGTTTTATCCAATGAGTCGGCTGTTCACATCAGGTGGCCTTAATAAGTACTCAGGTGATGTCAGCAATGCTGATGATGATTTTGAAATATATATTTGTATAGGTTCCTAGAAAAGACTAGGTATAAACTTGTTCATCAGAATTCCAGATAAAAGAAGACTATAATTAGATGATATTATGGGCCTTTCATTTCTTCCCAATGTCAAATATTTAAAGAGATGAGAATATGATCTTCTTTCCTCCACTTTGGAGCACAGGGTCCTGTGGTCATATTTGAAAAGTTTTGAATTCAGGGATCAGAAAAACTTCTGCTATATATGAAATAGATAACCAACAAGGTCCTACTGTATAGCACAGGGAACTATACTCAATATTTTATAATAGTCTATAAGGGAAAAGAATCTGAAATTGATATATATGTATGTATAACCGATTGGAGAAGGAAATGGCAACCCACACCTGTGTTCTTGCCTGGAGAATCCCAGGGATGGGGGAGCCTGTTGGGCTAACGTCTATGGGGTCGCACAGAGTTGGACACGACTGAGGCGGCTTAGCAGCAGCAGTAGCATGTATAACTAAATCACTTTGCTGTACACCTGGAACTAACACAACATTGTAAATCAACTGTACTTTAATAGAAGAAGAAAAGAAAGACAGAAAACCTTTCTGCTCTTCAGTCTTCTATCTTCTCTGCTCTCCAATGGCCAGTAGAAGAATCTCCCACTTTGGCACCAATCAGAAGTTATGAAGATAACACCTAATTTGATGCTTAGGGAATAAAGAAAATCTGGAAGCTTTGGACCCACTTCTCTCTCTTGGTATCTGACATTTTACTGTTTCTTTAGGATCAAGAGCCATCCAGAGACCCAGGGGCAGAGACACCTGGCACTCCTGACGTCTCTGTTCTCTCTGTGTTCCTGGGCCTTACATTAGTCCACTGAAATTTGGGAGTGATGGTTTACAAAGTTAGCCTGCCCCTGATTAATAACGCCACAGTTTTGGCAAACTCTAAAGCAGTGACGTAGCTGGATGCTGTGCTATGCTCTGTCACTTCGGTCATGTCTCATTCTTTGCAACCCCATGGACTGTAGCCCACCAGGCTCCTCTGAAATGGGATTCTCCAGGCAAGAATAGTGGAGTGGGTTGCCATGCCCTCCTCCAGGGGATCTTCCTGGCCCAGGAATTGAACTGGGGTCTCCTGCAATGCCAGTGGATTCTTTACCAGCTGCTACCAGGGAAGCCCAACTTAGCTGGGGTCACATAGCTAATTGGGGATTTGGGCTTCAACTTCTTGTTCAAAGCTCTCATTATTAAAAGCCTATTAAAAGATCCCATCCATCAGTTCCTGAAGGCTCTCTAAAGTCAAATGGATGGATGGATGAATGGGTGGGTGGATGGATGGGTGGATGAATGGATTATGGGTAACTGCAGGGTTGGGATAGCAGCAGGGCTTGTCAATGGATGGATAGATGGATGGGGTGGTGGATGGATGGGCAGATAGGTAGATGGGTAGGTAGGCAATATTCCCATGGTCACTTATCTGCTTAATTGTCTTCAGTTCAGAGAGGAAGTGACTGCCCTTGAGTCCTCAGAGGGATGGGCAATCCTGTTTGGGGCTGTAAATCCTGACCAAGGGCAGTTGGATATAGGTTGGAATCACTAGGAAAATTAACCACTCAGACTCACAGAGATCCCCATTCACAGTGGCCATTCAGTCCCTTAAGACAAGACAGAAGACAGCTCTCTAGACCGGCATTAGCCAAAGAATAGATTGTATTGATCAAGAAATAGAGGGTGTATCAGCTGGCTGGGCCAACTCCATCCCATTCATCTGTGCTTATCTCCCCCAGCGTGCCGTCCACCGTGTTGAAGTGCAGGATGCTAGAGTCTCCCCTCTGCCCAGGATCCTCCTTCTGCGGGGCGGCAGGGGCTGAGTCCCCCAGCTCAGCACTCCGCGGGGACATACCAGGCTCTCTGCCTCTGGCAAGCAGGCCCTTTAAGCTTGTCTTTATGTCCTTATCAGGACTCCACGGCAGGCCCAGGTGCCAGGCCTCATTCACTCAATTACCGTCTTCACAGGACACAATGCTCTCTTCTGAAAGCCTACACTGGGCGCAGATAGAGACACTTTCATGGCAAGGGTTCAGAGCTAAATCCTCTTTTGATACTGTCAGAAACTCCCTGCCAAGCTGACACTGTACGTTAGAGGGAAAAGAGCTCACCGGCGCAGAAAGCCGAAATTAAATTAAACAGGATATTAATACCTAGTCGTTAAGGAAATGATATTTCCTTTTTTTGATTCCTCCCTCTCTCTCTCTCTCAATGCTGAAGCCAAAAAAAAATAAAAATGCATCCCAGCTTGGCTGGATCAGCCAGACCCTGGGATTTTAAAAGCAAACACCAACATGATTCCTCTCAAAGAAGAATCTTCAACAGGGTCTCTTCCCCACCCCCACCAGCGCCCCCCCAACCCCTGAAATCCAGTTTTTCTCTGTTCTATTGAGATGCAGTCTGTTTAATCCCTCTGGAATAGAAGCAAATTGAAACTCCACGAAAATGGTGGGATTATAGGTGGAGGTGTTTTTTATTTCTTTTCTAGTCTCTAAATTTTATAAATTAATGCTACATTACTTTTATAGTAGAAATTGTGTTTATATGAAGAAAAAAGAAAGCACCCATGGCCTTCCTGGTGAGCCTGCCTTTCTGTGACATTTCTCTATCAAATACTTGGCTACAGATCATCATTAATAATAATGACTCTATTGTCATTGAGTCGTTAGCGAATGGTGTTCTTATGGCATTTTTTCATGTGTCAGGCTCCGTGCCAAGCAGTTTATGTGAATCGTGTCATTGCATCCGCGTGACAGTCATGTCAGGTAGATGACTACTGGCATCTGCATTCTAAAAATGAGGTGGGCACCCAAGTTCACAGCAGTGTTAATCGTAACAGTCAAAAGTGGAAGCAATCCAAATGTCCATCGATGGATGAGCAGATAACCAAAATGTGGTCTATACACACAATGGAACATTAACCAGCTTTTAAAATGGAAGGAAACTCCAGCACCTGCTACAACAGGAATGAACCTTGAGGACATCAGGCTAAATGAAATAAGGCAGACACAAAAGGACAGATACCACATGATTCCACTTATATAAATTACCTAGAGCAGGCGTCCTCAGCTTCTCAGATCTAGTGACTGGGCGGTCTGAGATGGAGTTGATATAATAATAATAGAAATAAACTGCACAGTAAATGTAACACACTTGAATCATCTTGAAACCACCACCCTCCCAGGTCTGTGGAAAAATTATCTTCCATGAAAACGGTCCCTGGTGCCAAAAAGGTTGGGGAACCACTGAGTCAAATCCAAAAAAGACTGGAAGTATTGGTTGACTAAGATGGTATGGAAAACCCTGAACAAACTTTTTGGCCAGCCCAATAGAATGGAACTTGTCAAGGGCTGGGCAAGAGGATGGGAGAAGATACAGTTTAATGAGTACTGAGGTTCGGTTTGGGGTTGTGGAGTAGTTCTGGAAACGGCTGGTGGTGACGGTTGCTTGACAATGTGAACGTGCTTAATGCCACTGAAGCACTTATCTGAAACTGGTTAAGAGGATACATTTTACTCTAGGTATATTTCACCCCAGTAAAAAATAAATGAAACAATTGAGACTCAAGCAGGTAAAATGACTTGTCCAAGGGCAACAGCCCATCAGTGGCAGAAGCAGACTCATCTATGCCAAAGCCATGGGCTTGCCCTGCCAGAAATTCTGCTTCTCTGTGATAAAGCCCAGGTGCTGTCATGATAAGTCTCTCTTACACCCCAGACCCTCCCATGGATTTCTGTCACTGCTTAAAACACAATCCAAGTAGGAATACTGTTTAGAAATAAAAAGGGATGAATTGAAGATATGAGCTAGTGAAAGTGAAGTCGCTTAGTCGTGTCCAACTCTTTGCGACCCCATGGACTATAATCTATCAGGCTCCTCTGACCATGGGATTTTTCCAGGCAAGAATACTGGAGTGGGTTGCCATACCCTCCTCCAGGGGATAGTCCCAACCCAGGGATCGAACTCAGGTCTCCTGCATTGCAGGCAAATGCTTTATCATCTGAGCTACCAGGGAAGCCCAGATATGAGCTAAGACATGGGCAAATCTCAAAACAAACAAACAAACAAAACAAAACAAAAACAAAACAGCTATACTCAGTGAAAGAAGACAGACAGAAGAGATGCCATTTGTAGGGAACTTCCAGAAAAGGTGAAGCTATAATGACAGTAGAAAGCAGAAGTGGTTGCCTGGGGTGGGGGCAGAGGGGAGCGGGTATTAACAGTAAATGAGCACAAGAGCTCATGCTGGGGTGATGAAAAGGCTCTCAAACAGATTTAGAGCGATGGTGGCACCATTTGGTAAATTCACTTTAAAAAGCATTGAGTCATTCAGTTGAAAAGGGCAAATTATATACTGTGCAGACTATGCCTCAATAAAGTTATTTTATTTAAATACAGTCCAAGCTCTAAAGGCTTCTCTGATGACTTTCTCCAACTTCTCTCCCCACTGCTCGCTCCACTCAAGTCACACTGGCCTCTCCCCTGTTGCTGGAACACATCAACTACACGTGTACCTCAGGGCCTTTGCACTGACTTCTCCCTGTTCCTGGAATTACGTTCCCTTGGATATCCACACAGCTCCCTCACTCCATCCAGATCTCTACTCAGAGGTTGCCAAATCTGAGAGCCCTTTCCCGGTCACCCTACCTAAAGGAGCCCTCCTAACCACCCTGTCCCTTTAACCTGCTTCATTTTTCTTCTCAGCATGTATCGTAGCCGCCTCCTGACCTGTTACATCTTTGTTTACTCTCTCCCCACATAGAAACGTAAACTCCACGAGAGAGCAGAGACTCTGTATTTGTCCACCGCAGGACTCCCAGAGCCTGGAACAATGCCGGGCATGCGCTGGGTACTCAATATGAATATGTTGAACAAACAGATGAATCATCGATTAAGAAAGTAAAAGCAACTCCCTTGGTAAATATCCTCACCCTGTTGGGAAAACAGGGCTTCCCCGGTGGCTCAGTGGTAAAGAATCTGCCGGCCAATGCAGGAAATGTGAGTTCGATCCCTGGGTGGGGAAGACGTCCTAGAGAAGGAAATGGCAACCCACTCCAGTATTCTTGCCTGGAAAATTCCCAATGGACAGAGGAGCATGGCAGACTACAGTCCATGGGGTTACAAAAGAGTCGGACACGCCTTAGCACTAAACAACCACAGTTTGGGAAAACCAGCTCCTTTTCTCATCTCCGTCCCTCTTGAGTCTGCTGGCCTCCACATCGTGGGGTAGACATTTCTAGTCACCCCTCATCTTTAGCCAAGTCTCAAGGAAATCATGGACATTAATCTCCCAGAGAAGGTTCCCCTCTGGGCTAAGATGAAGTGGCCTTTCTGATAAGCCAGACACATTCCTTCGCACAACTTTCCAGGCACTCAAAGTCACTATCATTCGTCTGTGTTCAGACCCTGAGTTGAGGAGCCCAAAGATTCCCCAGGCCCATCCCAGTCCCGGAGAAGCTTGCAAAGACCACCAAGGGAAGGAAGCCACTATTTCTGCCAGGGGCTCTCCCAGTCCTGGAGAACGCCTGACTGCCCTGTGACTTTCTGTCCTCTTAGGAGACTCAGAAATGAGTCCAGCAAAACAGATTTAACTTCTCTTGGGTCACCCTTATAAATCACATCCAGGTATAGAAAGATTTCAGAGAAGTGGGCCTCCAAGGTCAGAGAGATCCCAGAAATGCTGAATCCACAAGGGCTCTGAGAAGTCCTGTAAGGGAACTTGGTCTGATGGTTCATCTCAACTTTTCCTAAATGAACTTGACCACAGAGCCCATCTTTCCTCTTCTTTTGCCCACTGAGCTATATAACATGGTAATATTATTAGAATCTCAGGGCAAACTTTGAGAAATGCTGGTTCCAGTCTAGGAGAGAAACCTGAGTCCCAGAGAGGAGATGGGACCCATCCCAAGGTCACAGAGCTGGGACCAGAAGGCAGATATGCCAGCTCCCAATCCCTTTCTTTCATAACTAACCTTCATTTTTAGATACCCCACAGACACAAGACATTGTGCTAGATACAGAAGAGAACCAATGTGCCCTGTTTCCCAGAGTTCACACTTGAGAATGGTACAAGTACCAAAGAAGACACTTAAAACTCTTCCTGCAGCACTGTGACCTTTCTGTATTCACCAGCATTTATTGAGCATTAACGATATACAGTGCCTTATGCCTACTGCTTCACACACATCAGCTCTTTTCACAGGACATTAGCTCAGTGAGGAAGTGCCATTTTACAGATGGGAAAACTGAGGTTTGGCAAGGTTAACTGACTGGTCCAGGACCATGTAGCTAGGAAGGCTTGGAGCCTGGATCTGCCCTGCAGTTGTCTGACTTCAGAGCTATTGTTCTCAGCCTCCTTGCGACCAGCTGCCCCTCACCAGTCCCCACTAGAACCTTCCTGTACCCCTAAGGTTAAGAGTTTTACAAATCCCCCTTAAAAAAAACTCTCCCCTGGGTCTCTAAATGAATAAATCTGAGAAGCTGCAGCTTTTAAAATTTTTTTATTTATTTAGGCTGTCCTGGGTCTTCGTTGCAGTGCATGGGCTTCTGATTGTGGGGGCTTAATGCAGAGCATGGGCTCTAGAGCATGTAGGCTTCAGTAATTGTGGCACATGGGCTTAGTTGCCCCAACAGCGTATGTGGGCTCTTCCCAGACCAGGGACTGAACCCATGTCTTCTGCACTGGCAGGCCGAGTCTTAACCACCAGACCTCCAAGGAAGCCCCATAGCTCAGCTTTTTAAGCTTCACATCCTTTATGGATTCCAGGTAAGGAGGGGGTGGGGAAAAGTCAGTTGACCTGGGCCAGAGTTGGGCTTGTTCTCAAGGTGCTGTCTCCATGCGTGTGACTGGGTGGCCCTTAAATAATAAATAGTGCTAGATGGGGTGGACAGAACTTTGTTCTCTGAGCTCCACATCTGCAAGGGCACACTCACTGTCTCACTGTTTTCTCTCTTCTAGTAAAATGAGCTTCTCTGACAAGCTCCTGGCACGGAACCCTGCGGAATGGAGACCAGCAGAAAGATTGATCCTCCATAAATCAGTACAGTTCAGACTAACAAGTAATTATGTGATTGCAACAAGCGCTGTCAGAGGGGGCAGACCGTGGCCGGCAGTAGCTCTGTTCGCCTGACACGCAGCCCCGGTCCCATGTGCTTTGTAGTTGCTGCTGTTGGCTTTTTTCAAACAAAAATCACAAGATCAAAATTCATGGAAAATAAAAGCAAATATAGCCCCAACTGGAAGTAAATTTTGCCTTCCCATAGTGTCCACGGAATGAATGCATTTGTCAGGAGATGGCTAGTGTACAGGGCTGCCCTGTTAAGTGCTCAGGTCAAGGGCACTACTATGCTCTTACCATGTACTTTGCACGTTTTTTCTGCTTGTGAATTTCTGATGACTCCATTCAATTCAGTTCAGTTCAATTCAGTCGCTCAGCCGTGTCCGACTCTTTGCGACCCCATGAATCACAGCATGCCAGGCCTCCCTGTCCATCACCAACTCCCGGAGTTCACCCAAACTCATGTCCATCGAGTCGGTGATGCCATCCAGCCCTCTCATTCTCTGTTGTCCCCGTCTCCTCCCACCCCCAGTTCTTCCTAGCATCAGACTCTTTTCCAGTGAGTCAACTCGACGCATGAGGTGGCCAAGGTATTGGAGTTTCAGCTTTAGCATCAGTCCTTCCAATGAACACCCAGGATTGATCTCCTTTAGAATGGACTGGTTGGATCTCCTTGCAGTCCAAGGGACTCTCCATTAGTATATACTATTAGAATGAATCATATGAAATTGCCATTGGCTGTTTCTGATCTATACAGATGGCAGTTTCCTGTGGTTTGGTCTCATAGCATCATTCCCATTTTGCTGATGAGTATATTGAGGTACAGAGAAGGGAATTCACTTGCCCAATGCTCCCAGAGTGATGGAGTCAGGATTCCAAACTGGGCAATCTGTGGTACGAGGTCAGGCTCTGAATCACCCACCTGCCTCCAGACTGTCTTGTCAGAGTAGTCCTGTCACTGGTCAGGCACTGGTGGGCTTTGTTTTGTCAGGGGGGTGTGTGGTCTGATAGATTAAGAAAGAGCAGCCCAGGAGCCTAACCCATCTTAGGGCCAGCAGACCAAGAGAGGTGCTTCCAGATGCCTCCTCCAGGTAGCCCAAAGGATCTTGTGGCCTCAGCTGGCTTCTTGACTGAAGAAAAGTTAGCTATGGGCCCCTGGAGCTGGGAGGTGATGGTGGAAGTGGACGTACCCATAATTCCTTATTGTTGATGGATCACTCTGGGGAACACAGACCACGTTTGCTCTCAGAGGACAATATTCTCTGTTAATGTCCCAGCATTTATGGCTGAAGGGGTCCTAAGCAACATTCCTAACTTGAAAATTGCTTCTGACCAAAATCCACCAGTTCCTTTCCTACCATCTTGGAGGTTTCTATACAGCGGGAAACTCCAAGCCAAGCCAAGGCTAAGCTCCCAAACCACAGCCTTAGAGTTCTTGGGCACCCACTGGGCCCAGATCCAAAGGGCCCAGTCCACTGGTCACTTTCGAATGCCAACTCTGAGCTGAAAAATGAACCTGGGCACAGGACCAGGGTTCAAGCTGTGGGAGCCAAAGGTTGAAAACGGGTGCACTTTCTTTCTTTAAGTAACAATTTCTGTTTTCTTATTCAAAAAAAGAAATGTCCATATGAAAGAAACCTGGTGATTTAAATACAAAATCAGCTGATCTTTATAACAATCATAGGAGGATCCATTCTACACAGAGGGGAAACTCTGACCCAGATTGTACTGTATTCAAGGTCATGCAAACAAGAGCCTATAATGCTAAGACTCAAACTGAAACGTATTTTTTATTATGATGATTTTTCGAGTCTTATCAGCTTAGCAGCGACAATCAGCAATCAAGCCTCTGGAAGCCCTATCCTTAGCCCCTGGGAGGGACGAGAGCTCTGAGTGGGCACATTCCCATCCAAGCCCAAGCTGGTGAACACACACTGTTCTGACCTCCCTTCTCCATCCATCCCGGAGAGACATCTGGGCCCAAGAACTCTTATCTGATGCACGCAGCTTCCCACGCCCACACTCCACTCTATTTCTGATTTAATAGTTAACATGGGGCCTCCAAACACAGCCCCAGTGGACAGAGTCAAAATGAAGGAAAACCAAAAACCTGTCATTCCCCTTCTTTCTTCATTTTCTCCCTAGTTTTGGCAGGCAGATGATGGTGAGCAGGACATTGGGAGTTAATATTTGAACCCCCTTCCCTGGAAGCGCCCGCTCCCCACGTCTCTGTCTTTTGTGCAAGTTTAATAAAATAAATTTTGAATATCAATAAGGTGGGTCCTATTTTTCTTGGCATGTCCCAGCCCTGCTCCATCCTTCTTTTGCAGAAGTCATGCTACAGACAGATCACTTTTCCACAGATCATTGATGTAGTGCCGCGAGGACTGCAGATGATTTGCTAAAATGCTCCAAAGGTATTCAAATTTCTTTAAAGAAGAAATTCAATTTATGTGCATTTATATTACAATGTCTGTCAGGAAGAAAGGTTATAATCACCAGCATATTTCAGATTTACATTTTCTTCTGTACATGAGGTAATGGTATTAGAGGAAACTCTGAAGCTCAGAGTTGAATTGGATGCACGGTCCTATTTTCATTGCTGCTAAAAGCAGGTTTTTGAAGTTCTGGAGGAAAGCATATGTTAGCATATGTTAGGGAAATAGCAAGAACAGGAGGCCGGGTGGCTGAGAGTTTAAAACATTTGTCTTTCCTTCTGGCCTCTCCATGTGGGGCACAGACAGGCTATTTCTCTATGGCTCGAACCCTTGGGAAGCCGTTTGGGGTTTCAGCAGCTGACACCAGACTCAGGAACACAGAGTCCAAGCTGAATGGGGCTGTTCCAAAGGCACTGTCCTGCCTCGCTGTGGGAGCACCCAGAGAGCCAACACAAGGCTCCAGTAAGCAGAAGGTGGTGAACCACTCACAGCCCCAGGAAGCAATCCTGGGTCTTAGACATTTTAAAATTACTTCCAGGGCTTTCTTCTGGGAAAAATGTCTCCATCATAGGTGCTCAGGAAGTTTCTGACTTCAACTCTGACTAGCTGATGGGCCAGTGCTGACCCTGCTTCATGTAAACAAAAGGCTGAAGTCTCTGTTTCCTTTCTAAGATCCCAAAGCTGGTAGCAGTCCAAGCCAGGATTTCAATCCAAGAGGTCTGTTTCCACCAGCCACTGTGTTAATCCAGTTGCCTTGGGCTAGCCAGGTGGAGACCACATTTAGGTTTCTTGAGCTATGCTCCCTAAATAAGGATCTGTGGGAAGCTGAGTGAACAGATGTCCCTTCGCAATACTGACCAGGTCCTCAGCATCTTACTCTTCTGGTTCATGGTGGAGACATGGACACCTGGCCTCACTACTTCCAAACCATTCATTAAAAAGATATTCAGTGAGGGCTTCCTTAGTGGCTCAAGTGGTAAAGAATCCACCTGCCAATGCAGGGGACATGGGTTCAATCCCTGGTCCGGGGAGATCCCACATGCTGCAGGGCAACTAAGCACAATTACTGAGTCTGTGCTCTAGAGCTGGGAGTTGCAACTACTGAAGCCCTCACGCCCTAGAGTCTGTGCTCCATAACAAGAGAAGCCACTGCAATGAGAAGCCCGTGCACTGCAACTCGAGAGTAGCCCCTACTCGCTGCAACTAGAGAAAAGCGATGAAGACCCAACATAGCCAAAGATAAACACATAACTATATAAAATTATTTTAAATTTCTTAAAAAAAGATTCAGCGAGGGAAGGGAGACAATGTTTCTCCACCTTCTTCCGTAATTAATACATACTTTGTTTGAAGACTATTTTTAAATAAATATCACCACTTCTTCTGTTGTGTTACCTCCTAAAACAAAAGCAATTAACCACTGAGTGTAGAATATTTGGGAACTATTTAAAATACATAGACAAGCTGGGAAAAAATAACTCAAAATCAATCTTAGTTCTACTTCCCAGAGGTAACCATTGTTAACATTTTGGTATAACTCTTTCTGTGCATTTTATACACGTCTGTATTATAATATATTTTATATAAATACATTTTTCATAAAAGCAAAATCACACTCAGTTGGTTATTGAATATTGGTTTGCAACAGATTTTGAGCATCTTTTTATATCATTGCATGCTGTGCTTAGTCACTCATTCGTGTCCGACTCTTTGAGATCCCGTGGACTGTAGCCCATCAGGCTCCTCTGTCCATGGGGATTCTCCAGGCAAGAATACTGGAGTTGGTTGCCATGCCCTCCTCCAGGGGTTCTTGCTGACCCAGGGATCGAACCCAGGTCTCCCACATTGCAGGTCGATTCTTTACCATCTGAGCCACCAGGGAAGCCCCATATCATTGAGTAGTCTTCTACAAAACAATTTTAACAGCTGCATAACATTCTTTTCTATAGCTGTAACTTAAAAGTATTTGATAAATCCCCTCTTATTGGAAATGGGGGTTGTTTCCTATTTTTAACTAATACAACCAGTACCATAATATACTTCTGTGTAGCTAAACCTTAGCTCACAGCCACAATTATTTACTTAAGTTCCTAAAAGTGAAATGTGGGACTCATAGGATGTGTATATTTTTCATTTTTTTAATCAAGATTGCTACATTGTCTCTAGAAAGTTTGCATCACTTATTTTGTCATCAGCAGGGGTAAGATTCCATGTTTCACTGCTGTAAATTCTTAACTCAGTTGGTTAAGAAAGCCTTTCATAAGCTATTATTCCACCTGGAAAAATGACAGATTTCCTGGGAGTTTGACTTTCATCTGGGGAACAGGAAAAAAAAATCGCCTTTGGTTAACAGAGGATTGGGGGAGAGTTCACGAGAAAGAGTACATGGCTTGTAAACAGGTCTTCATGGGACACCTATGAGCCTTTTAGGTGATACAAGAGCTAAGGCTTGGATTTTATTTCCTGATTCACTAGGAATCACTAAAACATAAGATGAAAATTCCTAGCTGGGTTGTCACCATGAAAGGGAAGGTCTTTTGTGCTTAAAAAAAATAGTAATACCAAATAAGAGCTGGATGAAACAGTACAATATACATCTTCCCCCAATCCACGAACAAGCAGAAATTGGAGGAGAGTGAGCAGCCAAAACGAAAGCAGAATTTGGCTTAGAACAACAATACCAGTATTCTTCCTGGTTCGGTGGGTTGGCTGGGCAGTTCTTCCATGGGTTCTGCCTGGCCTCAGTCATGTCAGCTGGGCTGGAAAACCCCAGAAGACCTGTCACACTGGCTGCTGATTGGGGTGCTTTGTGCCCCTCCAAGTGGCCTCTTGCCCTTTCAAAGGCTAGACTGGGGATGATGGTCTTTGCTTGATGGTCTTGGGGCCATGTTCTAAGAAGGCCAAGACAGAAACTGCAAGGCCCCTTAAGGCTTAGGCTCCAAATTTGCTCACTCTCACTTTTGTAAAAAAATTTATTTTTATTGTGATAAAATACTTTTAACATACAAGTTGCCATTTTAACCATTTTTAAGTGTACAATTCACTGAGATTAAGTACATTCACTTTTTGGGGCTACCATCACCACCATCCATCTCTAAGAACGTTTCCACCTTTCCAAACAGAAACGCTGTACCCATTAAACACTAACTCCCCATTCTTCCCACACCCTAGCTGTTGGTAACCACCTTTCTACCTCTGCCTTTATAAATTTGACTGTTCTGGAAGCCTCACAGAAGTGGAGTCATGCAATATTTGTCCTTTGTGTAACTGGCTCATTTCTCTTAGCATCATGTCTTCAAGCCTCATCCTTGATATGGCACGTGTCAGAGTGCCCTTCTCTTTCCATGCTGAGTAACATTTCTTGTATGTGTGTGTCACATTTGGTTCATGCATTCTTCTGTCCGTGGACAATTGGGTTGTTTCCACCTTTTGACTGTTGCAAATAATACAACCTCACTTCTGCTACATTCTTCAGGTCAAAGCAAACCCCAAGGACAGCCCAGACCCAGGAGGGGAGAGTAATAGATCAATGGATGGGAGGAGCAGCAGCATCACATTGTGAGACCCACGGACGCAGAGAGACCAGATTCCTTAGGACCACTGTATAATTCTCATCTACCACAGAAGCAAACGATGGAATTGACATCAACCGAAGCACAGTGAAATGAAACAGGTTATGAATGCAAAGTCCAGGATTGTTAGGTCCAAGAATAACTTGCGTGTGCAGAGTGAAAGGAAAGCGGGTGCATTTGGGGTAGATTTGGGGTGAGAGAACTCTGCTTCCCTCCAACTCAAAGATGCAGTGAGTCTAGTGCTGCCCTTATGAGTTAATCAGAAACAAGCTCTGTGTCATGCGTGGGCTGCTCTGTACAGCAGTGGTCCCCAAACTTTTTAGCACCAGGGACTGGTTTCCTTTAAGACGGTTTTTCCACAGACCAGATGGGGAGATGGCTTCGAGATGATTCAAGCACGTTACATTTATTGTGTACTTCATTTCTATTATTATTATGTCAGTTCCACCTCAGATCACCAGGCATTAGATCCTGGAGGCTGGGGACTCCTGCTGTACAGAAGTATTGAAAAAAGGGCAGGAAGGGGAGCAGAGGGTCTAAGTCCTAGTCTCCCAACTTGCCAGGCTACCAATCATAAGCTAATCCCTACCTTCTCTGCACTTAATGTTTTCTCAGCAGTAAAATGGAAATCATGGCATCTAGCTTGCCATGAATAGATGAACTAATGTTTGTGAAAGTCATTAAAAAAAGAGGAAATATTACTGTGTGTGGATCCTTCCTCCGTCCCCGGGTGATCTCTTTCAAGTAGCCACAGGCTCTGTTTTGGTGTCTAATTCTCCCTTTCTTCCCATCTGGGGTCACTGACAATGGTCCTGTCTTTGCTCTATCTGATTTCTCTCTGAAGTACAGCCAGGTGCCCCCCTCCTCAAAAGACTAAAGAGCTAAGTTTACCAGGATGCTTCCTGGTACATTTTGATTTCAAAGTGCACTGCGGGTCTGATGCATGTTAAACAGTAACGGCGACCACAACAGAAACGGCCCAGCTGCCCCAGGCTCCTTGCTATCCACCGTCTATTTTCCTGTTTCCCTATGAGGGGTGGATGAACAGAGGCCCCCAGAGGACCATTCAGAGCAGAAAGAAGCTGCCTGCCTGGTCGTGCGTGCGTGCACTCTCAGGCACTCAGTCGTGGCCAACTCTTTGCAACCCATGGACTATAGCCCACCAGGCTCCTCTGTCCATAGAATTCTCCAGGCAAGAATACTGGAGTGGGTTGCCATGCCCTCCTCCAAGGGATCTTCCTGACACAGGGAACAAACCTACGTCTCCTGAATTGGCAGGCAGATTCTTTACCACTGAGCCACCTGGGAAGGCCATCTGTCTGGTCACTACCCTTCAATTAGAAGGCCCTGAATTACAAGGCAGGAGCAAAGGCAGTCTCCCAGCACCTCAGTTTCTTCATCTGTAAAATGGGGATGATGCTGGGCCAGGATTAAAGGTGAGGTGAGTAAGGGCGGGTCACAAAAGTGTAGAGTAGGATTTTTGTTACTTAAAATGTTGATAATGTGTTCCTCAGAAATCTTTTGCATTGATGTTTTAAAGTGGCTTTAAAATATTTTCTTTTGGGACTTTCCTGGCAGTCTGGTGGCTAAGACTCTGTGATCCCAATGAGGAGGGCCTGGGTTCAATCCCTGGTCAGGGAACTGAATCCCACATGCCTCCACTAAGAGTTCAGATGCTGCAGCTAAGATCCCACGGAGCCAGAAAAATAAATAAAAATAAATAACTTTAAAAATGTGTTCTTTTTAAACATGTATTTCTTCATTCATTCATTTATATATTTGGCTGTGCTGAGTCTTAGTTTCAGCATGCAAGATCTTTGATCTTCCTTGCAACATGTAGGATCTAATTCCCTGACCAGATATTGAACAACCTGGGCCCCTTGCCTTGAGAGCTTGGAGTCTTAGTCACTGAACCACCAGGGAAGTCCCTAAAGTATTGTCTTGATTATTGAATTTTGGGTGCCTCCTTAAATTGGGAGCCTGCGTGAGTGACTCACTTGCCTCACCCTCGGCTTGGTCTTGCATGATAGTGCCAGTCTCATGGGGTTGCTGCAGAGACTAAATGAGCTGATGCCTGGGAATCAGTGACGGGCACCCAGCAAGCCCCAGACACAGGTGAGCTGTGGTGACAATCACTGCGTTTTTATCACCCATCCTCCTGCCTGGACCTGGAAACCACGGCTAAGAGAGGTCATACCACCTATCCAAGTCACCCATTCCCAACTACAAAGACATCCTTCTAGTCTATTTTCCTCCATGCAGAGTCACAGATGAAGGAGGAAATGACAACCCATTCCAGTATTCTTGCCTAGAGAATGCCATGGACAGAAGAGCCTGGCAGGCTACGGTCCACGGGGTCGCAAAGAATCGGACACAACTGACCAAACAACAGAGTCACAGAGGCAGGAAGCACAGTTTGGGAGGGCAAGAGAGAAGCCATATTTTCCCCAGGCTAGATAAGCTTTGTCTGTTTTTGCCTTTAGACAAGGTTTTACATGTTGCTGTCCCCAGAAAGGGCCTCTGTCCAGGGATATAGGCCCCCAATTTAGGTCAGGCACAACTGCCCACCATCTCTTTCCAAGGTGCCAGGTGTAGTGCCAGCGGATGCCTCTGTCATGGAGCTGCGTGTATGCACATGGTCCATGTCCTCCGGTGGGCCAGGCCGGAACGCCTCCCAGGCAGGCACATATCTGTCATACTCTGTCCCTGTGGCCCGAGCAGAAGCTGGCACGGAGCAGACACCCTCAGAACACTGGCAGAATGAAAGAACCTTTGCGGGCTTCCCTGGTGGCTCAGAGGTAAAGAACCTGCCTGCCAGCGCAGGAGACGCAGATTCAATCCCTGATCAGAGAGGATCCCACATACCTTGAAGCAACGAAGCCCGAGCACCACAACTGTTGGACTGGGGAGCTGCAGCTGCTGAACCCACATGCTGCAGCCACGGACACCTGCACGCCCTGGAGCCCGTGCGCCACATCAAGAGAAGCTGCTGCCCTGAGAAGCTCCTGCACCCAGCTGGAGAGCAGTCCCCGCTCGTAACTAGAGAAAAGCTTGAGCCGCAGTGAAGATGCAGCACAGTCAAAAATAAAATAAATGAATGAAATATATCCTCTGAAATGGAGATAATATTAAAAAGAAGAAGGAAAATAATAGCAACAACGTTATGAGAATAGAGGGTTTCCTGAGGCTTCCAATGTGTGCTTGAGGCTGTACATATGTCACCTGTAATCTTGACAGCATCTCTGCAAAGTAGCTGTTATGGACCCATCTTCCAGATGAGGGAAAATGAGGTTCAGAGGGATCAGATAGTTTGCCCAGAGCCACACACCAGTAAGCGGCAGTTCTGGAATTCCAGCCAGGTGGGCCTGACTCCAGAAATGCCTTTTTCCCACAACTCCATTTTTGTGTCTTTCAAAAAAAAAAAAATCTGGGTTCCCATTCCTCATTGAATACTCTCCATCTGACAGTCTGTCTCTCCACCTCTCAACTCCCATCCCCCACCAGATGTTCCAGAATGAAACTATCTGAGAAAATGAGCTGAATTTCTAAAAACTTCCATCCCAACGTCTGGAAGGCTCTTGCATGGGTGATTAAATTAAGAGAAAGTATGCTTCAACAGAAAGTGCCCCTGCCAAATTGAATTCTTGTTCATCATGTTGTTTTTGGATAAAGAACAGGACCCTCCGTGCATGGTTAGGGCTGAGAGACCTCTGCCCTCAAGAGCCCAAAAGAAAGTGTACAGGCTTTCCGGGGCCCAGGGCACAGGACCCTTCTTCTGAATTTAATTTCTAAAGCTCCCTTAGGGAAATGTCTCCACTTGTACCATCCAGGACCATCTGATAATCCCTCCGCCGCCTCCAGATCACACACCAAGAGGCTTGTCACAGCTGCTCAGAGTGTGGTCCCTGGACGGCAGCAGAGGCAGCACCTGGGAGCTTGTAGAAATGCAGATTTTCAGGCCTCCCACACCCCTGACCTATTGAGTCAGAAATCTGTGTTTTTCTCAAGTCTTCCAGGGGATTCCCATGCCACACCAGCCTTCAGCATTTTCATATAATGGATTTCACTTCCTGAAGGAAAGAGTTCTCTCTGATCTTGGCCAAGATGAAGAATTTAGGGTCCCAGAAGAAGAAAGAAGTTATCTCGATCTTGTATGCAAAGCCTAGAGAGCAAGTGATGTAATGGGAAGAACGAAGAGCAGAAACAGGGGGCCCAGTGAGAACGAGATGCCCCTGCGGGTGGTCAAAGGACAGGGGTCAGAGCTGAAAAAGACCACCATTTCTTCTTTGGTCTCTGTGCCTTCAGTGCCGCCCACTGAGTTGGCCAAGAGCTCTTTCTAAGTCACACATCTCTGATGTCACTTCCTTCCGAGGCTTGTGCCATCAGCCTCAGACTCGAGTCTGAAACTCCCTAGCACAGGCCCTCTGTCACCTGGCCCCACTACCTCCCCTAATGCTGAGCACTCACTGGTACTCACAGCTTCTGGTTCCCACCCTCTGCCTGGGCTCTTGGTCTCCAGACTCTGTATGCCTTTCCTTCTGCCTGAGATAATTCATTTACTGGAGTGTATCAAGGTATCTGCTCCCAAGAGGTCAACCCCAACAGTCATGGCACTCAGTACCTTCCCCTAGTTCAGTTCAGTTCAGTTGCTCAATAGTGTCCGACTCTTTGCAACCTCATGAATCACAGCACGCCAGGCCTCCCTGTCCATCACCAACTCCCGGAGTTCACACAAACTCATGTCCATCGAGTCGGTGATGCCATCCAGCCATCTCATTCTCTGTCTTCCCCTTCTCCTCCCGCCCCCAATCCTTCCCAGCATCAGAGTCTTTTCCAGTGAGTCAACTCGTTGCATGAGGTGGCCAAAGTATTGGAGTTTCAGCTTTAGCATCAGTCCTTCCAATGAACACCCAGGATTGATCTCCTTTAGAATGGACTGGTTGGATCTCCTTGCAGTCCAAGGGACTCTCAAGAGTCTTCTCCAGCACCACAGTACAAAAGCATCAATTCTTCGATGATCAGCTTTCTTCTCTAGTAAAGTCATGCTCAAAATTCTCCAAGCCAGGCTTCAGCAATATGTGAACCATGAACTCCCAGATTGTCAAGCAGGTTTTAGAAAAGGCAGAGGCACCAGTGATCAAATTGCCAACATCTGCTGGATCATGGAGAAAGCAAGAGAGTTCCAGAAAAACATCTATTTCTGCTTCTTTGACTATGCCAATGCCTTTGACTGTATGGATCACAATAAACTGTGGAAAATTCTGAAAGAGATGGGAATACCAGACCACCTGACCTGCCTCTTGAGGCACCTGTATGCAGGTCAGGAAGCAACAGTCAGAACTGTACATGGAACAACCGACTGGTTCCAAATAGGAAAAGGAGTACGGCAAGGTTGTATATTGTCACCCTGCTTATTTAACTTATATGCAGAGTACATCATGAGGAACGCTGGGCTGGAAGAAGCACAAGCTGGAATCAAGATTGCTGGAAGAAATATCAGTAACCTCAGATATGCAGATGACACTGCCCTTATGGCAGAAAGTGAAGAGGAACTAAAAAGCCTCTTGATGAAAGTGAAAGAGGAGAGTGAAAAGGTTGGCTTGAAGCTCAACATTCAGAAAACAAAGATCATGGCATCTGGTCCCATGACTTCACGGGAAATAGATGGGGAAACAGAGGACACAGTGTCAGACTTAATTTTTTTGGGCTCCTATATCACTGTGGATGCTGATTGCAGCCATGAAATTAAAAGACGCTTACTCCTTGGAAGGAAAGTTATGACCAACCTTGATAGTATATTAAAGAGCAGAGACATTACTTTGCCAACAAAGGTCCGTCTAGTCAAGGCTATGGTTTTTCCAGTGGTCATGTATGGATGTGAGAGTTGGACTGTGAAGAAAGCTGATCGTCGAAGAACCTTCCCCTAACCTCCACCCAACTCTGTTATAAAAGATGTCCACCCGCTGTCAACTCTTCTTAACCTTGATCAAGGGATGAAGCTTCAGCAATGCCACATCATTTGGTGATGGCCACCAGGAGTTATTCAGAAAAAAATTTGGTACCACATAGGATGCTCAGCTGGGAATGAGTAAAGTTTTAGGGCCAGAGGCCTTGTACTGGCTTAAAAATTATTCCGTGTGCCCCACCATCCCAAGCCTCTCTGATCCATGATGAAGGTACACCTCTACTGTCATATTCCAAAGAATCCCTCCTTTCTTTCAGGTCGACTTTCCTAATTGCCACCTATGTTGAGCCTCTGAGAAGCAGGACCTCCTCTGTTAAGAAACTACAACCAACTTATAGAAGAAATATTCTGGGCTTTTACCTTGACCCTTACTCATGAATGGGGCTCAGCTGGTAAAGAATCCGCCTGCAATCCCGGAGACCTGGGTTCGCTCCCTGGGTTGGGAAAATCCCCTGGAGAAGGTAATGGTTACCCACTCCAGTATTCTTCCCTGGAGAATTCCTTGGACTGTATAGTCCATGGGGTCACAAAGGGTCAGACACAACTGAGAGACTTTCACTTTCTCATGAAACAGCTCAGTTTAGTCGCTCAGTCATGTCCGACTGTTTGTGACCCCATGGGCTGAAGCACACCAGGTTTCTCTGTCCATCACTAACTCCTGGACCTTGCTCAAACTCATGTCTATGGAGTCAGTGATGCCATCCAACCATCTCATCCTCTCTTGCCTCCTTCTCCTCTTGCCTTCAATTTTGCCCAGCATCAGAGTCTTTTCCAGTGAGTCAGTACTTAGCATCAGGTGGCCAAAGTATCAGAGCTTCAGCTTCAGCATCAGTCCTTCCAACAAATATTCAGGACTGATTTCCCTTAGGATTGACTGGTTTGATCTCCTTGCTGTCCAAGGGACTCTCATGAGTCTTCTCCAACACCACAGTTCCCCAGGGATCAAACCCAGGTCTCCCGAATTGCAGGTGGATTGTTTTACCATCTGACCCACCAGGGAAGTCCACTCATGAATGAAATTGTTGGTAATTATTACCCAACTTGCTTTAATATTTAACCAGTATCTTAGGCAGGGGAGCACTTGCTTTCCACTGACTTAAAAAAATAATTTTATTGATTTAGTTAGTTATTTTGTCTATTCTGGGTCTTCATTGCCTAGTTTCTGCAAGTTGTGGATACTCCCTTGTCACAGTGTGCAGGTTTCTCATTGCAGTGGCTCCTCTTGTTTCAGAGCACAGGCTCTAGGCACGCGGGCTTCAGGAGTTGTGACTCTCAGATGTAGTAGTTGCAGCACATGGGCTCAGCTGCCCCGCGGCATGTAGGATCTTCCCGGACCAGGGATCGAACCCATGACCCTGCATTGGCAGACTGTTAACCACTGGATCACCACGGAAGCCCTTTTCCATTGACTTTTACAATGTGTGCTATGCTTAGTCGCTCAGTCGTGTCTGACTCTGTGACCCCATGGTCTGTAGCCTGCCAGGCTCCTCTGTCCGTGGGGCGTCTCCAGGTAAGAATACTGGAGTGGGTTGCCATGCCCTCCTCCAGGGATCTTCCCAACCTAGGGATTGAACCCAGGTCTCCCACATTGCAGGTGGGTTCTTTACTATCTGAGCCACCCAAGAAGCCCAAGAACACTGGAGCGAGTAGCCTATCCCTCCTCCAGGGGAACTTTGCAACCCAAGAATCGAACCGGGGTCTCACGTATTGCAGGCCGATTCTTTACCAGTTGAGCTCCCAGGGAAGCCCGATTTTTACAATGGTTCTCCACAATCTGACATAACTTTGAGACGTCTTTTTCCAACTTTCCATACCACAGTGGACATGTGCCTTGCAGAGCCCACTCATGGTAGCCCAAAGCAGCAAGCTTTGGGACCCTGGGACACACCCAAGGGAAGAAGTGCCCACCAGCTGCAGAGGACCCCTGGCAGAGGAAGACTCCCAGAGAAGTGAGGAGGAAATTAACAAGGACGACAAAATCAGGAAAGAGCCGACAGCAGGACCCAAAGGGTTAAGTGGCGAGGGGGAGGCTGGATCCTGTGCCAGCTTATGCTGAAGTGACACATGTTTCTGCTTTGCATGATCAGTTTTTACTTTTAACATTGAAGATTAAAATTAAGTGCATTACCATAGATCAGTTTACAGGGATTTGGTACATCTGTTTTGGAAATGTAAAACAAAACTGAGTAACATCATTATATGTATTACCAGAATTGGGGAAGGGTATCAGTAACAGCCTGGACCGCCTCCACGCCACCTCCTCATTTCAGCAATCCTCACACTTGGAAGGCGTTTGGCTGGGGCTGGCGGAAGAGCTACCCCTCCAAAACTGCAAGGAGGCACTGAGATGCAGTCCAGACCCCCTGGTGGCCAGGCCCCCAAAGCAGCCACCTCCTCAGCAGAGGCCCCAGCCAGTGTTTCCCCCACGCTGTACCCCATTCCTGGCCCGACACCCCTTAGCGCCTCGCATGCCAAGAGTTTCACGCTGACCCCAGAGGTCCAGCCAGAAGGGAAAAGACTGGCAAGTTCGATTATTACTTCAATAATGAGCGAATGGTTTCTGGTTTGCTATTTACACTGCTCTCCGGGAGAGAAAACAAGTCGTCCAACTGAAGTCCTCCAATTTCTACTATTTATCCAAGATTACACATCTAATCCCATAATAAAACACCATTCCTGCCCAGAAAGCAGAGTGATTGCCTACAGATGTGCCCAGACCAAAACATCTGCACATCCGAAATGGCCACGGGCAGGATAGCTTATCTACCCCGGGCTGATGACCGAAAGGGCTAATTAACTTCTGGAACTTTCTGAGTGGAAATCCCAGACAGGGGATGAAAAAGGCAGCCTGGTGACAGAGGCCCTGTATCTTGATGTGCTGCCTGTTAACAGAAGACCGCACCATGCCTGCCTTCAAGTCACACCTTGTAGGAGGATGAAGTTTGGCCCCAACGGCACGCCGTCACTGACACATGAAAATAAAATGCTTTCCTAATGTGCCTGGCACAGCATCAGGAAAAGACCTCATCTGAATTTTTATTCCGCTGACAAACGATGTGCGTCCCAGCCTTTATCTAGCTGCTTAGATTCAATATCTGAGTGCAGCAAAGATTTCTTAATTTGCTCGTTTCTCTTGGTACCATTTAGACAGAGAGCTTAGAATGAAAACGTATCGCGAGGCAAAGAGAGATGTCTACCTTTTCATCGCAAACCCCTGGAAATCGCTGGGCCCCCTTGGATCACATCACAGCATCATCTCAGTTCTTCCTTGATTTGTCTCTCAATCTACTGTTTAGAAATGTAACCCAATCACCAAGTCCAACAAGCAGTCTGTTTATTATTACTTTTGATCGAAAGGTTCATAACATCCTGTAATGTGTGTGCATTTTTTATTCCGTTTGGCTACTAGACACTGAAGCCATTTGGGACATTTATTAAAATGCATTCAGCTGCTCTTTAGGATGAGGTTAATGTGGGATTTATGCCTCGGTGGTGTGCAGTGCACAAAGCGGTAATGATGCTTGTTTAGTACTTAGTTCACGTAGGAAATGGTCGGCTATAAAAATCGAAGGAATACAAAGATGGGCTGGAAAAAAACGCACAGGACGGGAAGGGATTTCTTCAAGTTGGGGGCTTCCATAGAACACCAGAGGAGGAAGAGAAATCTATTTTTGTGAAAAATCGAATTCTCTGGTTACATGAGACAGGCTGGGGGATGGGTGGGGACCCCAGAAGGAATTTGGTTTGATAGACGGGTTTGACAACCTGTCCAGCAAGTCCTGTGTCCAGGGATGCGTTCTCTGAGACCAGGTTTCTGCCTCATGTCTAATTCCTTTCTACCCCAGAGGCCTTCAGATAGACCCAATCCTGCAAGAAGGCCAGAAGGTCGGGGGTGGGGGGCGGGGGGAGTCAGTCAAACATCAGGGCCTAGGCCTCTTCAGTATCCAAACCAGATGGACCCAAGGAGATGGGGATAAAAATTCCAAGCAAGTTCCTAATGGTTGGCTGGGCATCTGGGCAGCAGGCAGAGCAGGCATGTTTCCTGCACCTGTTGGTGATGTGCTTGCCTCCAAGAGCAGAAGCGATCCAGAAAACCCCTAGCAAACACCTAGTGCCACCTCCAGGGCAGGTGATGGGCAGCATCCTGGTTCCCTGGAGAACAGGAAGGATTTGGGGGGACCTAGGCACAGGAGGGATCTTCCCTCCTGCTGCATCTCAGCTCATTCCCTGAGGCCGGGGGATGCACAGTGAGGAGGACCAAACCCATTCTCCAGCCTGCAGCTGCCATTCCGGGGAACTGGACTGGAGGCTCTTCTCTCTGCTGCCCATCCCAAGAGAGAGCAGGAGGGCTGAAAGCAGACATCAGCAGGGACAGCTCAGCAGCTAGCATCTCTGTCCCCCAAGATGGCAGGGGCCCCCTAGCTGGCCTTCCTGCTTCTGCTCGCGCCCTCCAATCCATTGTCCCTGAGCCGCCCCGGGGATTATCTGAGACTGAAAACCCAACCACGTCCCTTTCTCACCTGCTTAAATCTTCCCAGGACCTCCCATTGCACTCACAGCATCCACAGTCCTTCCAGAGCCCAAGACGCCCTACGGGATCTGGTTCCGGCCTCTTTCCACCATGTCACCCCCTCCTGCTCTGCCCCCGGGCCTCCTTTCTGTTCTTCCTCTGTCTAGGCCCAGGACCTTTGCACCTGCTGCCCTCTCCCCGAAATGCTGGTGCTCCAGATACTGGTATGGCTGCCTCCTCATTATCTCAGGCAACGTGTTCCCTCCTCACAGAGACCTCATCTTGCCACTCAGTCGAATGTGCCCCCCCTTCATGCCACCTTCTAATTATTACCATAGCATTCAATGCCACCTCCTTGCTCTTGTTTTTTTTTTTGGTGTATAATCACTAGTGGTAAAGAACCCACCTACCAGTACAGGAGACATAAGAGATGTGGATTCCATCCCTGGGTCCCAAAGATCCCCTGGAGAAGGGAATGGCAACCCACTCCCAGTATTCTTGCCTGGAGAATCCCACGGACTGAGGAGCCTGGCAGGCTACGGTCCATAGGGTCGCAAAGATTCAGACACAACTGAAGTGACCTAGCACACACACAAACACATAATTGCTTTACAATGTTGTGTTAGTGTCTGATGCACAGCAACGTGAATCAATTATATGTATACATATACTCCTCCCTCTTGAACCTCCCTCACACAGCCCCAGCCCAGCCTCCTAGGCCGTCACAGAGCATCAGACCGACGCTCGCTGAACATCCCTGTGTTATTCAGCAGCTTCCCACCAGCTGTCTGTTCTACACGTGATAGAGTGCATGTGTCAATGCTGCTCTCTCAATTTGTCCCACTCCCTCCTTCCTGACTCTGTCCATAAGCCCGTTCTCTATGTCCGCGCCTCTATTCCTGCCCTGCAGATAAGTTTGTCTGTATCATTTTTCTAGATCCCATGTATATGCATTAATATACAATATTTGTTTTTCTCTTTCTGACGTACATCACACTGTATGACAGACTCTAGGACCATCCACATCACTACAAATGACCCGATTTCATCCTTTTGTATGGCTGAGTAATATTCCATTGTGTGTGTGTGTGTGTGTGTGTGTGTGTGTGTATATATATGCATATATATATATTTTATATATTTTTATATATACACACTGTATCTTCTTTATCCACTCCTCTGTCAGTGGACACTGGGCTTGCTTCCATGTCCTGGTTATTGTCAATAGTGAAGCAGTGAACCCTGGGGTCCATGTATATTTTTCAATTATGGTTTTCTCAGGGTATTGCCTTTGTGTGTTTATTATTGCTGTTTTGTTGTTCTTTCTTCAACCTCTCTGTTCCAGGATATAAGATAAGCTTTCTGAGGACAGGGACCATGCCTGCCTTGTTTACCCCTGTGTGCCAGCTCCTATGTGAGTGAGGCCAGGCACGTAGTAGGGCTTAACAAGTAAAGAGTTGTTGGATGGTTGAAGGGCAGCACTTACTATGCACCAGATAGTGTAAGTACTTTACAGACATGACCCATTCAACCCTTGTGACAATCCTGTACTCTGGCTACTGGGCTATTATAATGCCCATTTTACAGACACAGAAACAAAACTAGATGAAGCACTTGCCCAAGATCATGCAACCTAGCAAGAGGAGGTGGTGAGGACACATGCCCAGGGTAGTTTCTGATCCCAGAGCCTGTATTGTTGCTCCGTGGAAGGAAAGTTATGATCAACCTAGATAGCATATTAAAAAGCAGAGACATTACTTTGCCAACCAAGGTCCGTCTAGTCAAGGCTTTGGTTTTTCCCGTGGTCATGTATGGATGTGAGAGTTGGACTGTGAAGAAAGCTGATCGCTGAAGAATTGATGCTTTTGAACTGTGGTGCTGGAGAAGACTCTTGAGAGTCCCTTGGACTGCAAGGAGATCCAACCAGTCCATTCTAGAGGAGATCAATCCTGGGTGTTCATTGGAAGGACTGATGCTAAAGCTGAAACTGCAATACTTTGGCCACTTCATGGGACGAGTTGACTCACTGGAAAAGACTCTGATGCTGGGAGGAGTTGGGGGCAGGAGGAGAAGGGGACGACAGAGAATGAGATGGCTGGATGGCATCACCGACTCGATGGACATGAGTTTGAGTGAACTCCGGGAGTTGGTGATGGACAGGGATGCCTGGTGTGCTGTGATTCATGGGGTAGCAAAGAGTCCGACACGACTGAGTGACTGAACTGAACTGAACTGAACTGAGGCTATATGACCTCAATTTGTGGATGACCCAAAAGGAGGATGCTGTGTCTCCCACATCACCCAAGAGAAAGGCGAGGCTGTTTTATAAGAGCTTCTGAGTAACTGGGCCTGGAATCACTTCCCTGCTTTCCCCACCCCGAGACTAGTCTGGATTATTGGTCTCAGCAGGTGCCATGTACAAATTTAGCTTCTATGAAGTCCTACAGGTGGCTTAGTGGTAAAAATATCTGCCCGCCCAATGCAAGAGACATAGGTTCGATCCCTGGTTCAGGAAGATCCCCTGGAGGAGGAAATGGCAACCCACTCCAGTATTCTTGCCTGGAAAATTCCATGGACAGAGGAGCCTGGCGGGCTACAGTCCATGGGGTCGCAAAGAGTTAGACGTGACTAAGCGACTGAGCACGCATGCACCAAGTCCAACACGGTGAATACAGGAGAGCACGTTCTCTCCCCTGCCCCTCCCTCTGGGAACTCTGACTCCACCCCCAACCACTTCCTAAAGCAACCCGGGGTCCCGCGGCATGCTTTCCACCCTCACGCACATGCCTCGTCTCCTTCCCAAACTCTTGAGGGTCCCACCACCCTCTCCCCACCCCCACCCCCAATGAAAGCGACTTTCTTTAAATGAACAGCGTCCAAAGCCTAGCAGAGCATGAGAAAGTGGTGGAGAGAGGCGCAAACTTGACTGTCAGTCAAATCTTTAAACATGGGTTCTCTGGCTTCCGACAGCTTTCACTACGTGCCTGTGGCTCAACTGAGGAATTATCCTCGGGTACCATTTGCTTTCCTGGCACTGCATCTCCAGCGTGTGTTTTAGACCCATCCCAGGGCGGGGCGCTTTGCTTGGTTACACTGAATGACGAATGTTTCCACAGCTGCAAACAAGACACTTTGGCTAGGAAGTTGGGGTTGTCAGAGCAGCAGGAGGACCTTATTATTGGTGTTTTAATGAAGAAAGAGAAGGGAGGCGTCAGGGATCCCTCTAGACAGCATCAGGGCAAATGGCAAGCCTAAGAAAGATGGAGTAAGCCTCTGCTGGTATCTTAATAGGCAAGGCATTTGACTGGAAATATACCGAATAATTGGGCTTCCCTGGTGGCTCAGATGGTAAAGAATCTGCCTGCAATGCAGAAGACCTGGGTTCAGTCCCTGGGTTGGGAAGATCCCCTGGAGGAGGGCATGGCAGCCAACTCCAGTATTTGTACCTGGACAATCCCAATGGACAGCGGAGCCTGACGGGCTATAGTCCATGCAGTGGCAAAGAGTCAGACATGATGACTGAGCAACTAAGCACATATTGAATAATTAAAATTGGTATAGTCCTGCTGTATGCACCACTGGAAAAACAATGCAGAAAGCCAGCATGGATCAAGGGCTTGCTATATACCAGGCATATATATAACTTCCCTCAATCCTCCCCACAGCTCTACAAATTCAATATTCTGATTGTTACAGACGAGAACAGTGGCGCACGGGAAGATCAAGTAATCTGCCAGGATGAGGAGACTTCCCTGGTGCTCCAGTGATTAAGACTCACTCCATGCTTCCCATGCAAGAGGCTTGGGTTCGATCCCTGGTCAGGAGACTAAGATCCCATACTGTGTGTGAAGCCAAAATAAATTCTTAATTAAATTAAGAAAAAAATTTTTTTTAATTTGCCATGGTTAGAAATGGCCCTAGAGTGCTCAGTGACGTATGTCAGACTCTCAGCTCCTGCACTAAAATCTTCCATCCTCTACTCTTCAATTCAGATGAAGTAGTGTTTTTGAACCCAACTGCACAGAATCACCTGGGGTGCTCTTTTCAAAACACCCCTGCCCAGACCCTTGCTCAGATTAATTAAATCAGCATCATTGGCAGTGGGGCCCCAGCCACGGGGATTCTTCAAAAGCTTTCAGAAGGTGATGTGAATGTGCAACCAGTCTTGACATCTGCTGATCTCATTAGTATAGTTGTTCTCAAAGTGGGGCTTCCTGGGCTAGCAGCAGTGGTACCCAGGGACTAGTTAGAAATGCAAAGTTCAGGCTCATGGTTCAGTGGTCAAGAATCTGCCTGCCAATGCAGGTTCGATCCCTGATCCAGGAAGACCTCCCAAGTCTCGGAGCAATGAAGCCCGTGTGACACACTACTGAGCCTGTGCTCTAGAGTTGGGGAGCCGAAACTACCGAGTCCACGTGCTGGAACTATGGAAGTACACGAGCCCTAGAGCTTGTGCTCTGCAACAAAAGAAGTTACTGCAATGAGAAATCTATACACCGCAACTAGAGAGCAGCCCCAGTTTGGTGCAACCAGAGAAAAGCCCATGCAGCAATGAAGACCCAGCACAGCCAAAAATAAATACTTAAAATTATAAAATTTTATTAAAAAAAAAGAAATGCAAAGTCCAGAACTGACCCTAGACCTGCTGAATCAGAAACTCCAGAGCTGGGAGGAGCCCAGCAACTGACAGTTTTAACAACCCCTTCAGGTAATTCTGAAACATGCTAAAGCCTAAAAACCACTGCTTTAGACACGGTTTAAGATGTCTTTGAGATGCTTTCAGGGGCTTTTGGATACAAACACAGAAGCGTGACTGCTGGGTCATGTGGTAGCTTCATTTTTAATTTTTTGAGGGATTGCCGTGTCATTTTCCATAGCAGTTTTACCATTGTGCATTTCCACCAGCAGTGTTCAAGTGTTCTAATTTCTCCACGTCCTCACCAGCACTTGATGTCTTCTGATTCTGGGGATTGTTTGTATGCTTTACCTGGGACCTGATAGCTCAGTTAGTAAAGAATCCACCTGCAATGCAGGAGAACCCTGGTTCAATTCCTGAGTCAGGAAGATCCTCTGGAGAAGGAATAGGCTACCCACTCCAGTATTTTTGGGCTTCCCTGGTGGCTCTGCTGGTAAAGAATCTGCCTGCAATGTGGGAGACCTGGGTTTGATCCCTGGGTTGGTAAGATCCCCTGGAGAAAGGAAGGGCTACCCATTCCAGTATTCTGGCCTGGAGAATTCCATGGACTGTATAGTCCATGGGGTCACAAAGAGTCAGACACGACAGTGACTTTCGCTTTGCTTACTTTGATTAAAGCTCTCCTGACATTTGGGATGATGGTGGTCTGGGTTTGTATTCCCATGATAACTAGTGACAAAGTGCATTTTTTTCAAATACCTGTTGGTCATTTGTACCAGGCTGAGTTCATCACAGCACTAGGCAAAATACCTGAGTGCTGTTGAATACAGAAACAGCCTCAACATTCTCTGACAGATGAACAGATCAAGAAAATGTGGTGGATCCATACAGTGGAATACTATACAGACTTCAAAAAGTAGGAGATCTTCATTCTTGGCCAAGGTGGCAATAAGTGCCAAGGCCATGCAGTTTGATTTTTAAAAAAGAAGAAAGTCCTGCAAAATATAGCAACATGGATAAACTTTGAGGAAGTTATGCTCCTGAAATAAGCCAGACACATATAGACAAGTACTGCATGATTCCACTCAGATGAGGTATTTAAAGGAGGCAAAATCATAAGATCAAAGACTGGAATGGTGATTACCAGGAGGAGGAGGGGAGAAGGGGAAATGGAGACATATTCATCAACAGGTACAAAGTTTCAGTTAAGCAAGATGAATCAGTGCTAGAGATCTGGCCAGCTTTGCACCCATAGTCAGTAATAACATACTGCACATTTAAAAATTAAAAGGCTAGCTCTCATGTTGTGTTCTTATCACAATTTTAAAAAAAGAAAAAACACTGCTCTTTCTAGAATATAAACTCCATAAAGGCAAGCTTGAGTCACCCCTCTATTGCCAGCATCTAGCAGCAAAATACTTACACAATGAATGACTATTTGTTATATGATGTTGACCATCTTTCCATTACAGTGAGAAAACTTGAAGTAAAGATTTAGATCCTACTTTGCAAAGTTAATTAAGGATTTGCCTAGCTATCTATATTGGCAAGATTAAAATCTTTGCAGTCCAAAGTGCTTAGTTAGTCTTTTTTTTTTTTTTTTCTCTTTCAAACAGGCCACAGAGACAATGAAATTGACACCAACCACAGTGGTAGCTGCTGGTCTGGCCCCTATTAAACAAGTAGGTAGCTGATCTGCCAAGGCTGTTTAATTTTCGGCGATCACACCCCCAGAGGATGGAGGGCTACCCATTACTGACAAAGACACGGAAAATTTCCTAGCAATTGAAAGAGTCAATGCTGCATTCTTCTGCACAGCCCAATACCCAGACTGAGCCGTAGCATAATCAGAGAAAATTAACTAGCCTTCCAGCTCTCCTCATTAAACGACGGAAATGCGCTGTATCTTTTCTCAGTAGCCTGCTTCTCTCATAATTTTGCCTTCCCGCAGCCTGACCACAATTTTACTGTGTGTGAAAAATGACTTGGAATTGCAACAGGACTGCAAGGGAGCAATAATTAAATTTGTCCCCACAATTAATGTGGCTGTGATTGGCAGAGGGGAGGGCCAGGAGGGCTGGAGAAGGGGGTGTTAAGGAGCAGTCAACAATCAATGGAGGGAAGGTGACCTGACAACCACCGTCTTCTGCCATTGTAATCAATATCACTCCAGCAAGCGCCTCTCAATCTACACTGCTTCATCTCGATAGAGTCTATTCTTGTATAAATACCTTAAATAAACAGCGCGAGGAGAACACCCAGGGATACTTTAAATTACATCCATATCGTACAAAGGCAAAAGCGAGTTCCACTGGGGAGAATCTGTCTCTCAGAACCAAACAAGCTTCTCCTTTAAAAACCTCATAATTGGTTATTTACACACTCCACAACTTTGCATGTAGGCTGCAATCCCGATTATCATAAGCATTTCCAAACTGACAGAAGCCGACTGTGGTGAATATGCAAGCTCTTCTAATTTCCGACGCGGGCTAACTGGAGATGGTGTGGAGCGATGATTTATCTGTTTGTGATTTGAATAGGATAATGCCTGGAGCGTCTCGAAGCCAGGACTATTTTCTGGGAACATGTGTTGTCTTGAAACTCTGGCTGACACTCTTCAGGAATCATAAAGATGATAGGGGACGAGATTTTTTGCTGTTGCGGGGTGCACCTCCTCCTTTCATCCGGGAAGGGAGGGGAGGAGGGTTCTGCAGAGCGGTTGTGCTGTGGACAACGTCGCAGCCCCGTGGATGCACACCCGGCTTGCAGACCGGTGAGGAGCAGCATCAGTTACATGCAGATCAGTTTAACCACAAACAGCAGAACAGATGGAAAACAAAGGCACTCCCGGAGCTGCTGGCGATGCCCGGGAGGCAGCGACCCTTAGGATCCGTCTTGAAAACAGTCTTATTGATGAGAGCCCCCCCTGTTGGGATAGAATCCTGGACTACTGGCCTCTCTCCTGCTAACGTGTAGGGTGAATTTGCCCACTTTTCTGTGTACGTTGCTTCCATCAAGCCTGTGTCGCCTGGAGTCTAGACTACCCAGAATACTCCTGGGAGCAACTCAGCCCATCCCTGCTTCTTTCTCACCCCCATCCATCCTTCAGAGGACAATCAAAGAGGTCTTTTAAAAATTATCCATCAGGTCTTGGTACTTTTATATATAAAACCCTCCATGTCTTCCCACAGTGCTTGGAGGGACCAGGCTCCTCAGGAAGTGGCCCCTACCCATCCTTACCTCTCCAACCCCTTGTAGGCTACTAGCCCACACAATCAGCTCTTGAACACTCCAAGTTTATTCTGATCTCAGGGTTTTCACCAAGGCTGTGGCACCCTCCTGGACTGCTCTTTGTGCCTCCCCTGTGTCTTCAAATGCTGGACTGTGATGTGATGTGATGTATCATTGCATAATATACCATACACATAGGCTTCCCTCGTGGCTCAATGACTGCCAGTGCAGGAGACACAAGAGACATGGGTTTGATCCCTGGGTTGGGAAGATCCCCTGGAGAAGGAAAAGGAAATCGGCTCCAGTATTCTTGCTTGGAAAATTCCGTGAACAGAGGAGCTAGAGCCCTTGGGGTCGCAAAGCATTGGACATGACTGAGCACACAGATTCCTTCCTTCCTGTGTCATGCATAAGAATCTCTACGTGTCTCTGTATTACATCTAGAGATATCATCTTTTTAAAGATTTTTTTGATGTGGATCATGTTTAAAGTCTTTATTGAACTTGTTACAACATTGCTTCTGTTTTTATATTTTGGGGTTTTGGCTGCAAGCCTCGTGGAATCTTAACTCCTTGACCAGGGATCGAAACCACACCCCCTCCGTTGGAAAGAAAAGTCTCAACCACTGGACCACCAAGGAAGTCCCTATAGATAGCATCTTATACCTGCTTCAGCTCCAGTGTTACCTGCTCAGAGAAGCCCTTCCCAGACTTCCTACCCAGTTCACCTCCCAGCTGTTCCCTCCATGACTCCCTAGCCAGTGCCTGGCACACAGTAGGTGCTCAGGAAATAGTGAGTGAATGAGCTCCAAGAAGGAAGCTCAGTGGCTAGACACCCATTTGCCCCAAGTCCTGGTTCCACTCACTTGACTCAGTTTCTCCACTTGTAAAATTATGACCCAGCTGCCATGGAACTCCTTGAACAGATATGCTAGCCGTGTTGAGCAGCCACTGCCAGGCCTTTGCTTCTGCTGTTTCTGCCTCCTGCCTCCTTCCATATTTCAAGCCCTTTGGAGACCCAACTGAAGACCCACAAGTCTCCTATATCACTTGCACCATCAAAGTATCTGGTCCATTTAAGAAGGTCTAGTCCTCAAGCTTCCAAAGCTCTACCTAGAGCAGTCCATGGTCCCTTCCCTGACTCCATCCCCTTCCAACCATTTGAGAAGAGCTTTCATAGGGGAGGGGAACTGGGCTCCAGTGTTCCCAGTGAAGTGAAGTCTCTCTGTCGTGTCTGACTCTTTGAGACCCCATGGACTGTAGCCTGCCAGGCTCCTATATCCATGGGATTCTCCAGGCAAGAATACTGGGGTGGGTTTGCCCTTTCCTTCTCCAGGGGATCTTCCTGACCCAGGGATCAAACCCGGGTCTCCTGCATTGCAGGCAGACTCTTTACCATCTGTGCCACCAAGGAATCTCAAAGCCTACAGCACCCCAGTGTTCCCAGGCAGTCTCAAGTACTATCCAGGCCCGACCCTGCTTAGCTTCTGAGATCAGATGCAATTGTGCACGTTCAGGGTGGTATGGCCGTAGACATAGTGTTTCCAGAGTGGGGACTATTCTTCTTTCTTCTGGACCCAGCTTGCTGAAAGGAAATAGAATCATGTGTAGTCGCACACACACACACACACACACACAGTCCCTGGAACCCCAGCTGCCCAAGCAGCACCCCTGAAATCCAGGCGTGTACAGGTCCCTGAAGCTCCCACACTGTGCAGTGACTACCCTCCACAGACCAGGAGGTGACCTGTGGTCCTGGTCACGAGCTACCAGAAGAGGAAGTAGCCTCAGCAAGCTCAAGAGAGAGGAGAAAAGTCAACGGCCACCAGGTACCAAGGAGGCGGTCTCACAGGTGAGGGGCTCAAAATGTGACCAGAGGCCTCTCTGCAACCTCTCCACAGAAGAAAGCAAAGTGGGAGACCCAGCCCGGACTGGGCCCACTGTGTAGCACTTGAGCTCCCATGGGTCCATGCAGCCACCAACAGTTAGCCCAAAGGGCCTGTGCTCGGAGCTCCTGGCTATTCCACAATTGGAAGGTCTCCCCATGAACCCCTGGTTAGACCAGTTTTCTCATTTGCCATCCACAGACTCAGGGCCACCACCCGCTTCCCCATAGTAAACACCCAGCTCCGGCTGGGCTGCTTCTGTTCTCAGGGTAATTGACCTAGTTACTTTTCCCCTATCTTTCCAAGGAGGCTTCACCACTTCCACTTCCTCTAAATTTCACTATTAGGGATTCATTCCTTTGTACTGACCAGATGCAGTATTGAAATGTAGATTACATGAGGATGTTTAGTCTGTTCCTGTGCATGGGAACTCTTCCTGTGAAGAAAAGAGAAGAACTCAAGTTTAATTCCTGGCAGGGCATCCCCTCCAAAGATAGGCAGCAGTGCCCATTATGGCAATGAGGGCTTCCCTTGTGAGTTGCAGAGGAACTTTTACATCTCAAGAGATAATGTACCATCACGGTGTGTGTGTGCTAAGTCACTCCAGGCGTGTCTGACTCAACTCTGTGCAACCCCATGGACTGTAGCATACCATGCTCCTCTGTCCATGGGATTCTCCAGGCAAGAGTACCGGAGTGGGCTGCCATGCCCTCAACCAGGGAATCTTTCTGACCCAGGAATCAAACCAGCATCACTTACGTCTCCTGCATTGGTAGATGGGTTCTTTACCACTAGAGCCATCTGGGAAGCCCATACTTTTGCGTGTCCTATATGTCACCATTAGGGATTCATTCCTTAGTGTTGACCAGATGCAGTATTAAAATATACAGATTACTTGGGGGAAGTCTATGCGTCATGCATTCACCACATGAAGGGGAGGAGGCCATGGATCAGTGGTTCTTGACCCTGGCAATATGTTAGAGTTACATGGGCCATGCTTCAGAATAATCGAAACTAAGTCTCTTGGAGACAGAGCCTAGGCATCCAGAGTTAGGAAAGGCTCTCCAGGTCCTTCTGATGCAATATGAGTACCGAGCACTACTTCCCCAGGCAAGTTTTTACCTACTGAAATGTACCAGGAGACACACCACTGACCACTGTTTGTGGATTGCCCACAGAGAGGCCAGGGACTGTTTAGTCTGGGGGCTGTACCGCTCTCTCCCCTGGCTGAGCTCTGTTGTCTAGCCAAGGACCTGGGCCAGGTGTGAGGTGGATGCCTCAGTCTACCTGTGGTTTCTCAGTTCTCCTGATGTGGGGACTGTAGAAAGGACTCTGGATTATATGGAGAAGAGAAGAACTGGCTGATGATAAGTGAGCACAGATGTGTTGCCAGGACACTGAGCAGAAAGTTGCCTGGCAGATGGGAAGATGTTCTAACTCAGAAATCAGGAGCAAGTAACAAGCGCATTCCAGTCCTCACTGCCTCAGCCCACAGCCTGCCTCGAAGGATCCAGGGAAAATGAAAATTAATGGAGTGGGGAAGTAATCAGCAGTGAGTCCCACTTTTGTTAATAACCACCCTCCATCATGGGTAGAATGAGACAGAGAATTCATTCAAGGCCAAGGTCACCTTGATAAAGAAGGGCAGGAGCCTTTGAAAGGTCTCTCTCCAGCCTGGGGCCTCACCAGGTCATGGAAGATGGTCTCAGAAATGTGCTGTCCTTTTTGAGCTTTCCTGGCCTGAGATGGCTTTAAAGACTGGCTCCATGGATAGAAGAAGAAGGTCCATCAGGTCCCTGGCACTAAGTGGTCAGCCCTGCCCACTGCCCCACCCCTCTGCCTTTGCTCCCAGGATTCTTCCACTCTCCTGACTTTAACCCCACCCTTCTAGCCCCTGCTGCCTTGTCCCCACTACCTGTGTATGTGTGTACTCAGTAATTTCAGACATGTCCGATTCTATATGACTCTATGGACTATAGCCCACCAGAATATAGTAGATGGGATTCTCCCCAGGGGATTCTCCAGGCAAGAACACTGGAGTAGGTTGCCATGCCCTCCTCCAGGGAATCTTCCCCAGGCAGGTATTGAACCCGCATCTCCTGCTTTGAAGGCAGATTCTTTACCCACTGTGCCACCTAGGAAGCCCTCCACTGCCAGAGTCATCATGAAAACGGAGATGCTTTGAGATCAAAGCTGCAAGCAGGTGGGGCAGTCATCAGCCTCTGCCCCCAGCACGGCCTCCCAAGACCTCCACATCTAGTCTGATGATAACATCTCACTGCCAATTACCCCCAGCCTGCCAGCTACCTCAAAAATCACAAGGCCCTGTAGACAAACATCTCTCCCAAGGTGGCTCTTGTTTCCAAAACCATTTTCATTTCGTATGTGCTTACTCAGCCTCCCCCCAGTACCGTGTTGCCTGGTGATGGGTGAGATGGGCAAACAGGAGCCTCCCATGGTGGGTCTTTGATGTGTGCTGTCGGGAGCTGGGAGCAGTGCAGGGCCTGCCTTGGAAACCTGCAATGCGGCTCATCTAGCTCTTGCAGGCATGGGGCATGATGGTTAACCTGCCCATGAGGTCAGCAGGGAAAGTGAGAAACTTCTGCTATTTCCCACATGCCATGCACCAGAAGAAGCCCTTTACACATGGTATCTCATTTATTCTGCACACCAAGCCTTGGCTAAATACATACAGATTCATCATGAAAGCTTGGATTCTGGAGCCAGCCTGCTGCCACTGACTAGCTGTGTGTCCTCCAGCAAGTGACTTAATCTCTCTGGGCTTTCGATACCTGAAACTGATCTGTAAAACATAAATAACAGCACCTTGCAAACATAGTTGTTGTAAAGCTCCAGTGAGGTAATAGAGAGAGACAGAGAGTATTTAAAACAAAGCCAACCTAAATGTCCATCAACACAGGAATGGATAAAGAAGGTACAGTACATACATACAATGGAATATTACTCAGCCAAAAAAATTGAAATTGGGTTATTTGCAGAGACCTGGATGGACCTAAAGACTAACCCAGAGTGAAGTAAGTCAGAAAGAGAAAAGCAAACATATATTAAGCATATATGTGGAATCTGCACTTGATCTTAGCCAAAAGGCCGAGAAGCGATATGTGGAATCTGAAACAATTGGTATAAAAGATCTTATTTACAAAGCAGAAACAGAAACATAGAGAACAAATGTTTGGATACTGGGGAGTAAGGGGAGGTGGGATGAACTGGGAGACTGGGATTGAAATGTATACACTACTATGTATAAAATAGATAACTAATTAGAATCTACTGTATGGCACAGGTAACTCTACTAGGGGCTCTGTGGTGACCTAAATGGGAAGGAAATCCAAAAAGAGGGCATATATGTACACCTGTCACTGATTCATTTTGTTGTACAATAGAAACTAACAACACTGTAAAACAACAATACCCTAATTTAAAAATTTCTTTAAATAACATTTGTTTCTAATAGAGAAAACAAACAAACAAAGCCAAGCGTGTGAGTCTGCTCAGGTGACCATAATAAAATATATATAGACTGAGTAGCTTAGACAACAGAAATTTATTTCTCATAGTTCCAGAGGCTGGGAAGTGCAGGATCAAAAAGCTGGCCAAGTTAGTTCCTCGTGAGGCCTCTCTTCCTGGCCTGCAGACAGCCACCTTCTCACTGTGATCTGGCCTTTCTTCTGTGCTCACAAGGAAAGAGAGATTCAATGTCTCTTCTTCTTCTTAGAAGACACCAACCCTTGGGACTTTCCTGGTGGCCCAGAGGTTAAGAATCTGCCTTCCAATGCAGGGGCCACAGGTTCAATCCATGGTCAAGGAAATAAGATCCCATATACTGTGGAGCAACTAAGCCCAGACACTGCAACTACTGAGCCTGTGTACTCTGGAGCCCACATGCCGCAACAGAGGTCCTGTATGCTGCAACTAAGGCTCAACTCAGCCAAATAAATAAATAATAATAATAAAAAAGACACCAAACCTGTTGGGTTAGGGCCCCACCCTCATGACCTCATTTAGCCTAACCACCTGCTCAGAGGCCCTGTATGGAAATAGTCACATTGCAGGTTAGAATTTCAACATACAAGTTGGGCAGGGGGCCTAACTCAGTTCATACTAGCAGGCACATAACATGTTCTATGAGTGTTACCCATCTGTATCATAATCATCATTATCCCAGTTCACATGAGAATACTGAGGCCCAAGAATCTATAATACTTGTGCATAACTCAAATGAGAGCTGACTCATTTGAAAAGTCCCTGATGCTGGAAAAGATTGAGGGCAGGAGGAGAAGGGGATGACAGAGGATGAGATGGTCGGATGGCATCACCGACTCAATGGACATTGGTTTGGATGGACTCTGGGAGTTGGTGATGGACAGGAAGGGCTGGCGTGCTGAGGTTCATGGGGTCGCCAGGAGTCGGACACAACTGAGCGACTGAACTGAACTGAACTGTGCGTAAATGTGGTGGAGTCCAGATCTGAACTCAGTCCTTGGCAGAAGCCAGATGATAAATGAGTGACTTCCCACCAGATCTCATAGGCTCTTATTCCCCTGCCAGGTACCCTCTTGGACAATGGCCACTCCCATGGGCACTCAAGAAGCAGTCAGACTTCTCGGCCAGCAAGCCAAGATTGTCAGGTTGTGGGTCGGGGCTGGGTGCCAAGCCCAGGGGAGCCATGGCTCAGGGAAATGGAGAAGGTCTCCGCCTTCTTCGTCCACCCTCCCAGAAACTTGCATCTTTGTCCTGATTCCTTTTCTAGCCCTGTGTTAGCGGCCAGAATTTGGCCAGGCAGGAAAACAAAAACTTCAGCCACAATCTCTGTTCCCTGTCATTGGGGCTCAGATCCCAAGAGCTAAACAAGGTTGACCTGAACAAAATTCCCTCCTTATTTAATTGTACTGGAAAGAGCCAGGCGCTTCCTCGGTCTCAAAACTAGACTCTGGTGGTAAGTTCTGTCACAGACATCTGCCTGCCCAGCACACCTCCCATTCTTCTGGAAAGAGCATCTGGGTTTCCACCCATCACACATTCTGTCCATGCAGTTTGATGGGGCCAACTCTAAGCCATCATGTGACCTCAGCCTGATCAGTCTGAGCATCACATCTCTCTGGATACTGCGATTGACTCGGGTATACATGCCGGGTCCAAATCTAGGCAAACCAGAGTAAGAAAGAGTCAATTCCAGGATTATCATGACCGTGATCAGGGAAGAAGTAGTCTCTTCACTGGACTTGTGCCTGAGGGCACAGGGGGACAGCCTGGAGCCGCTGGCCACCCTCTTGCTACCATGAGAATGGAGCCAAAGAGAAGGCAGCTGAGCTGAGAGAGGACAGAGGAAGGATAGGCTCCCAGTGACAGTGTCTTAGCCCCTGGATAGACCTGTGCCTGAAACCGTTACAGTCAACTAAGGCAAAATGTTCCCTCTCGTACTAGTTTGACTTGGGTTTGGGTAACTAGCAAAAATTAAAAGGCCATTTAAAACAGAGGGAAGGAGAAAGGAAGTAGAAATTCTGAATAGGGTCAGAGGGGATTAGGAGCCAGCTTGTTCCACGTGCTGGAGATGAGAGTCATGGCCTCTTCTTCAGCACCAGCTTTTCCAACATTACCCCCAAGCCCCAGGAGAACCTTGAGAGGCAGGTGTGCTGTCTCCATTTTACAGGTGAGAAGACTGAGGCTCGGAACGATGAACTGGAATTTGAGCCCACCCGATTGGAAGGCTTGTAGGCGAGGAGCAGGGCTGGGTGCCAGGGAGCACACCTTCCCTCCTGCCCTGGTGCCAGGATCAATGGTGCTGGGGATGGCCTGGCCCCTGCTCTGTCTGCTGGGCCCAGAGTCCATGACATCTGGAAACCTGCCCTTGCTAAGTTATGGCCTCACTTAACCAAAGTTTGTCAAAGGGCACCCTGAGAGAAGAAAGTCTTATCTTGCCAGAGCCCTGCTAAAATCCCAATAAGCCCATTGCGAGCTGGAGATTGAAGTGCGATTTTGGCATCTCTCCTCTGGTGTGGAAAGAGATTACACTGAGTCATATTTCAAAAAGGCAAGCCTGACACAGTATAATCTCTGGTCTTAACTCCCCCTGACCTTGAGAAAGCGGCAGTAAAGTGGAGGCGCTGGAGCACCAGGGAGCAGAGATTTAGACAATCAGGGAGAAGCCGGGCGGGCAGAATCCCATCAGACCCTGGTGGGGCAGCGATGCTGCAGCAGGGACCACCAGGAGCCTGTTCAGGAGTGGAGGCTTTCCAGGTCCCTCTTCCACCACCCCCATCAGGGACTGACGGGCAGCCTCATCTTCCTGGGACCCACCCCCCCAGCTCAGCCCCTTCCCCAGCCCCTTGCTCATTCAAGCCCCGAAGGACCCACCATGACCTCCTCTCATCTCTCCCCAAGATCTGCCTCCTCCAACCCCACTCCCGGCTTTTTCCGGTGACAATAATGAAGCTGAAAATGTCGCCAGAAAAGGCATCGATCTGTTTATCTATCACTTGCTAATCAAAAGTTTCCTGCCTCCTGTTAAAATACCAGTGATTTCCTTTGTGGAATCAAACAGGTCTACTCTCAGAGCCTGAGCGCATCAGTGGGGACAGTTTAATTACTGCCTTTGACGCTCCTTCCCCGAATACCAATCTTCCCTGGGTTACACGATGAACACACATTAGGGGGAAGGATTAAATCAAAAAGCAGGAACTGACTCATCACAGGGCATCTCATGTGGAATCAGGCTTCCCTGTCGTGCCCTCCAGCCCTTCCCAGGACCCAGGCATTCCCGAGTATCTACCTGAGGAATTCCAGAACAGTCCCAGGGGGGCCCACTGTTTTATCCTCTGAGTCTCTTTAATCACATAATAAATGCCATGGTTAGACCGTGGGCTTTTGAGTCAAAAAGTCTGGTCTAACATTCCGGTCCTAGCTCTGGCCACTTAATTTCTAGGAGCCTCCGTTTCCTTGCATGTAAAATGGGAATGTTAAATACCCATATAAAGGACTGCTGGGAAGATCAAATCAAATGAAACAGGCAGTGGATCGACTCAGAGGGTATCATGCTAAGTGAAAATGTCAGACAGAGAAAGACAAATGTAATATCACTGATACATGGGATCTAAAAACTACAACAAGCTGGTGACTATAACAAAAAAGGCATACACGGACAGACACAGAGGACAGACTAGTGTCACCAGTGGGGAGAAGGCAGGGTGGGGAGGGTAAGTACAGGGGAAATCAGGGGCGATGAACTGTTACATATAAAATAAGCCACAAGGAGGGACCTTCCCTAGGGGTACAGTGGCTAAGACTCTGGGCTTCCAATGCAGACAGCCAGGGTTCAATCCCTGGTCAGGGAACTGGATCCCACATGCTGCAATTAAGAGTTCAGATGCCAAAACTAAAGATCCTGCATGCTACAGCTAAAATCCGACACAGCCAAATAAATAAATAAAATGTTTTTAAAGTAAAATAAAAATAAACAAAAAATAAACTACAAGGATATATTGTACTACACAGGGAATATAGCCAACACTTTACAATAACTCTAAATGGAGTATAACCTCTAAAAATTGTGAATCGCTATATTGTACACAGGTATCTTATATAACATTGTACATCAAGTATACTTCTATAAAACATAATTTAAAAAATTATTGATAATCCCGCAAAAATGAAACAGGTGAACCTTGATTATAGTGTGAGATCAATTAATGAGCACCATTATAATCCTTATTCCCATTAAATAGATCAACAAATCGATGTTTATAATAGATAATATTTTATTTTAAATACACCAGTAAACATTATACTTTTTTAAAATCTGGGATGTTATTATAAAATGTGATAGACTGTCTTCTCTATACATCATTGTATGCTCAGTGCCTAGAACTGTGCTGTCCACAGGAAGAGTTCATAAATTTAGAGAATGCATAATTATAAGAGGGACAGGGAATGATACATGGTCACACATATGAACTGTCTTCCTGAATGCCTGACTCTGCGGTGAAAAGATGAAGCAAACATGGTCCCTTACAGGGATGCTGACTCAGACCTCCGCCACCCAGACTTTAACTCCTAAGCCATCTTGCAGGAGGGTGCTGACAACATATGCACCCACTGACAACATCCAACTGTCCCACTTAACAGGGACGACCAGGGTGGTGGACATTTCCACCCTCTCCTGATACCAAATTCATTTGTCAGAAGCAAATGACTGTTGTACGATGCCATTTATACACATAACAATCAGGTTAGATTTTAGATTTTCAAAGAAGCAAATTATAACTTTTTTTTTTTTTTGGCTGTGCTAGGTCTTCGCGGCTGTGTGCAGGCTTTCTCTAGTTGCAGTCAGCAGAGGCCTCTCTCTAGTTGCTGCATGTGGGCTTCTCATCGTGGTGGCTTCTCCTGTTGCAGAGCATGGGTAGGAGTGTGAGGGCTTCAGTAGTTGTGGTATCCGAGCCCAGCTGCCCCAAGGCATGTGGAATCCTCCCAGACCCGGGATCGAACCCGTGTCCCCTGCATTGACAGGAGGATTCCTAACCACTGGACAAGCAGGGAAGTCTGATAACATCATTTATAAAAATCAAGAAAGATAATTCCCCTCTTCTGTCTGGAAAACAATAAAGTCCATGGTCCCCTTTTCGCTCCTCCATCACCCCCAGGTCTTCACGTCTCTGTCTCTTTCTCTGTGTGTGTGTGTGTGTGTGTGTGTCTCTCTCTCTTGCACACTTGCCTGCTTTCTTCCTACACTGATACTCTCACACCTTCCCATGTGGATGGAAACTGGGTTTCCCCTGCAATTCATCAGCTGCCCCTGATGCTATGCTGGACTCCTCAGTCAGAGAACCAGCCGGAAGCCATGTCCCCAACACACTGGCTCTTCCCATTTTTTGTCAGTGACATCAGGAAGCATGACCTTGCTTGAAAGTTAAAAACTTCAACCTCAGGGGGTGGGGGCCTTTCTGTGATGGTCCCACCAACAGGCTTATCCCCGTGGCAGCTTCCTGTCCTTCCATGAGTGTCCTGAGTGATGTCAGTAGGAGAAAAAAGGCTCTCCATCCATCCCTGGGCTCTCTCTGCCAGCACCCTGGGGCACAAGGGACCTCTCCTGTGGATGCTCTTCCAATCATAATGCAGCTGGAGGGAACCTGAGACTCAGTGGGGTTATCCACTCCCCACACTAAGACTCCAATGAAAAACCTGGATGTATTATTCTTCAAGGTCTTTTCTCCAAAACATCACATTTCCCCATCTATGAGAACTAGGAGGAAGACCCTTTTCTGGAGACTCTACTAGAAGAGGCTAAAATGGTACCACCCGAGTCAATAAATACGCACAGAGGATCAGACTCACATATGTATATAAAACCAGGACTGTGTGCCTACGTGCCGTGGTGATGACCCTCAGAGCCAGGAGTCCCGTTGGGGAGAGGACAACTCAACAGACAATTACAGCACAGCATGAGACATCTGGGAATGCTGGGGATGGCAGGACGCAGAGGGAATTTTCAGAAATCAGGCAGGGCTTTGTGTGGAGGAGGGGTTTGGCCAGGGAAATGCAAGGTGTGCAAGGGCGGAAGGTAGGAAGAGTCCGGCCACCCTGGACTGGTGAGCCGTGTTGCAGAGTTCCTCTTGAGGTCAATGGCGAGTCATCAAACCACTTTAAATAGTGATGCAATCTTATTTGAACTTCGCTTAGGGCTTCCCTGGTGGCTCAGATGGAAACAAATCTGCCTGCAATGCGGGAGACCCGGGTTCAATCCCTGGGTGAGGAAGATCCCCTGGAGGAGGGCATGGCAACCCACTCCCCACTCCAGTGTTCTTGCCTGGAGAAATCCAAGGACAGAGGAGCCTGGTGGGCTACAGTCCACAGGGTCGCAAGAAGTCGGACATGGCTGAGCGACTAACACTTCCTTTCACTTTGGGTCACGGGGTGGGTATTTGAGAAATGACCCCAGGAGTCTGATGGTTTGGCTCCTGCAGTGTGTTCTCTTCCCATAACTGACACACCACTCTAGGGAGACCGCATCATGGTTACACGGGGCCATGTGGACTCTCTGCAGCCCCATCTCTCTGGGCTTGCCCCTCTCCTTCTGGGCTCCCTTCCCCGCGTTCTGTCTTTTCTCCCTCCCCACTCTGTCCTCTTTTTCCTCTGTCTGGGTCTCTCTCCCTCTCCCACACCCTCTCCCCCACGTCTTCATTTCCACCATTTCTCTATTCTCAGCCCGCCTGGATTCCCCACCTTTTCCGAACCTCTGGCGGCCGCAACATAGGGAGCTGGATGTCATTTATTTGTGTGACCCCCTCCCCGCCCCCGCTGTCAGCACACACACAATTCCCACCCAGCTCATAATGTAAATATGACCTTTCTGATACTCATTATCAATTAAAGGAACAAATCCCCTTCTCCGAGAGCGCTCCAAGCCGCGCCGGAGACCTTTCCAGGCAAGAGCACAAAAGGGCCTTTCACGTGGGCTGCCAGATCGTCTATCTCCCGTCCCTCGGAGGCCTCAGGGCTGGGTGGGGAGACGGGCACAGACGGGGCAGACCTGCAGAAACAAGTGCGGCTCGAGGCCCCTCAAAAGTCCTTGTGTCTGTGGATTGCACCGTGTGGCCAATTCCCCGGTCAAACCACGGTGAGTCAGAGGAAAGGCAGGGAATGCCAGCTTTCCATTCCTTCTTCCCTTTGTCACTGCGGCAGACACAAGTCAGGCTTCTCATAAGGCCCCTGATTGCCCAGCTCTGGCCACTAGGGCTTCAGCGGCCACCCTTCGGCCCATCGAGAGAGTTCCTTCGCTCTTCTGGCTGATGGACTAAACGCCCACTTTCAGCCAAAGATGGACCCCAGTCCATGGATGGAGCAGCCCTGGGACTCAAATACAGGCACCTTGCAAATAAAATTTTTTAAAAAAGAGTTTACATATTTTATATATATATATTTTTGGACAGCAGGATATCTGGCACGAAACTGTACCCAGGCGGAGCTGGGCAAGGGACAGGACAACCTCCAGGATGGAACACGTGGCCGCTTCCTATGACTGCATCCCCAGGGCCTTTGTCCCAGATTTCCCTGACACCCCAGGCCCACAAACCACCCAGAAGGAAACCCTTCGGACAACACGTGACCTGCAGGGCTGTCACAGCCATGGCTTCACGGATGCTTAGGGAGGGGTGGCAGTTCCCCAACACACCCATGACGCGCCGGCGGGGACTAACCGCACCCATCTGGGTGTGTCTGGGGCCATGCTGTGTGCATTAGAGGCCCCGACTCGTGCCAATGGCATTGGGCACGGTGGTCGCCCCAGTCTGGTTTCCATTCCTAGAGCAACTCACCCACGGGCATCCCCAGGAAGAGGGAGGAGGCCAGACTGCTGGGGCGAAGGGCACAGTCGGTCAGCTGGGGAGCCACGGCAGACAGAGGGAGGGAGGGAGGGGAAAACTCAACATCCGCAAATTGTTAGACGGTGTGGCCTCGGTGGCTGAAATGTGCTGAGCTGAGACCCAGGGTGGCTTGCGTTATTGACTCCTGACAACCAGAGGAGTCTCAGAATTCAACCTGATGGAGAGGAGGTTAAACACGACTTGAATCAGATCATCTTCTTGTACCACCCTGGGTTACAGCAGCACTGGGTTCCAGGTTGTCCCCTGGTGTCTGTCCCTGCCTCTCCTTTCCAGGGGATAGAAAGCCAGGTCCACAGTAGCCAGGCCTTCAAGAGCTGATCTCCAGAAAGGCCCGGGGGGTCCCTGCGGGTGTGCAGCTCAGACCCCTGGGAGGCCAGCCCGCCTAGCTCCAGGCCTCCCTCCCTCAGCATCCGGCCTCTTTGGACCTTCCCTCCAGGACGAGATGCTCTCTGGTGGGGCCATAAGGCAGTGCAGGGACACCGCAAAGGTCAAGGTCAAGCTGGGTTAGGAGGAGGGGTCAACATGGGTTGGTCCCCAGTGCCTAAGGGACACACTCAAACACACACACGCACAGGAGCCAGGGTGTGAGGCTGACACGCTTGCCTAAGTAACATGAGCCCCTCCATCTGGCCGTCTCTATTTAAAAGGCCTCCTTTATTTAAAATGCAACACATAGGGACTTCCCTGGTGGTCCAGTGGTTTAAGACTCCACACTTCCAATGCAGAAGGCCGAGGTTTGATCCCTGGTAAAGGAACTAGATCCCACATGCCACAACAAAAACCCAAGAGCAACCAAATAAAATGCTTTTAAAATAGGATACGTATTGGGGGGTAAACAAGGGGAAAGATCTCCTCTCTTCCATTCCCCTAACTCGGGGCAAGATTTTCTCCTCTAAGAGGACTTCCTGCTCATCCTCCTGTTACAACTCTGGCGTCTCCTGTCATAATGGTATCTTCCCAGTCTCAGAAAATTAACAACTATAGCATCCTAAGTAGAAACACAGTACCAGGAATTTACACAATGGATAGACTGGCCGAAATTTTCCAAAATGTCTTCATGGCAGCGTTACTTTCAATAGCAAAATAACTGGACACAGTTAAACAAATAGCTATTTATGGTCTGATACCAGAACCTGGCTGAGTACGAGGTTATGTATCCTAGGCATTAAAACACACAAGGAGCGGGGCAAGAAAAGCAGCGTGTCTCAGGCCCGCCTCCACAGAGCTCACAGGCCAGTGCGGGGAGGTTGGGTAACAGTAGCCAGGCAGGACATCTAAGTGACCCTGGGAGGAACAGACCTGCAGACCTGGAGGCAAAAGAAATTTCCTAGCTGCTCTTGCTTCCACCTCTCCCCAGTCATATATGGCATCCTTTTTTAAAACTTTTTATTTTATATTGGCATATAGCCAATTAACAATGTTGTGATAGTTTCAGGTGGACAGCAAAGGGACTCAGCCATACATATTCAGGTATCCATTTTCCCCCAAACTCCCTTTTCATCCAGCCTGCCACATAACACTGAGCAGAGTTCCCTGTGCTGGACAGCAGGTCCTTGCTGGTTATCCATTTTAAATATGGCAGTGTGTATATGTCCATCCCAAACTCCTTAACTATTCATCCTCCCCCGGGGAACCATAAGTTTGTTCTCTAAGTCTGTGAGTCTGTTTTGTAAATAAGTTCATTAGTACCATTTCTTTTTAGTCTCTGCATGTAAGGGATGTCAATGGTGGGAAGATCTCCAGGTTATGAAGAATATGGTATCAGCATGTAAGAATTACTCCGTGATTCCCCCTCTACTCCTATGAAAATGAAATATTCCTTAAGCTAAAAGTTCAGTTACCACTAAACCATGTTTCCCTCTGAAGGAAACACTGCAGTCTAGGCAGGGGCTAGAGAATGAGTCCTTTTAGTTAATACATTAACTATTTATTGTCTAGGCATTACATTGAAAAATTACCTGGGGGTAATGTTTAAAGCCCTAAACTTAATAAGACAATAAACATTTCTTATCTCACATAGTTTCTCCAGGTCAGGAATCTGGGAGCAGGTCCAAGGGTTCTTCATGATGTTGCGGTCACCAGGAGGCGTGACTGGGGTTGGAGACTCAGTTTCCAAGGTGGGCAGGAGGCCTCAGTTCACCACCATGCGGACTTCTCCACCAGGCTGCTTGAGCAGCCTCACAACACGGCCGCCAGCTGTCTCCAGAGCAGGTGATGCCAGAGGAAGTGGGATGAGAGCCAAGTGTCTTGAATATCCTGGCCTTGGAAGCTGCACACCATCATTTACATAATATCCTACTGCTTACACAGGTCATTTCTATTGAGTATGAGAGGGGATCACTCAAGGGCATGCATACCAGGAGGCAGAGATCACTGAGGGTCATCTTTTCGTTTTCGGCTGTGCCATGTGGCATGTGGGATCTTGGTTCCCTGACCAGGGATCAAACCCATGCTCTCTGCAGTGGAAGCGAGGAGTCTTAACCACCCCAAGGGAAATTCTCATTGGGGGCCACCTTGAAGACTGGCTACCATAGTAATTAACATTCACATTCAGTAACCCCAAACACCACCATCTCTGACTCTACTCCACCTTTCACTGGCCCCTAGTCCCCCCACTTGCCCCACAAAGATTCCCACTTGCTGCTGCTGCTGCTAAGTCGCTTCAGTCGTGTCCGACTCTGTGCGACCACATAGACGGAAGCCCACCAGGCTCCCCCGTCCCTGGGATTCTCTAGGCAAGAACACTGGAGTGGGTTGCCATTTCCTTCTCCAATGCATGAAAGTGAAAAGTGAAAGTGAAGTCGCTTTACTCCTCGCGACCCCATGGACTGCAGCCTACCAGGCTCCTCCCTCCATGGAATTTTCCATCTCTCAAATTCCTTTTGGAACAGAAGAAAGCATAAGTTAACTTATTCACTTTAATAAAACAGTGCCCACCTATCATCCTATATTAACGGTCCCAGGGGATCTGACACCCTCTCTTGTTTTGTTTCTACCATTTCTCTTCCACCAGCCCATGTTTCTGCCATCAGCAATGACCTGAAGATCCCTAAATATGGATGGTCACCACCCCACTCCAAGCTGCGTATTTGTTAAAACTAGCTGTGTGATCTTTGACAGGTTTCTTAACCTCTCTGGGCTTCTTTCTCCTTATCTGTAAAATGGGGCTAATAAAGTAGCTGCCTCTCTCAAGTGTTATGAGGATAAAATGAGATTCCATGTGTCAAGTACTTAGAATGCACCTGGCATGGAACAGGCACTATTAATCTTCTCATTCCTGTTACTCTATCAACATTGTATCCTTCTGGAATCCCCTCTCACCAGGGCTGCTTATCAACATCCTACCCCTGGGTCTCCTAGCCTCCCCAAGCAGGAGTGAGACCCCACTCCCCTGCGTTTCTAGAGCCCATTTCCACCTTCCGCAGCCTGGTGACATTCTGCCTTACAACGCACGAGTGTCCCTTCATCTACGTTCCCCATTCTCCCGACTCCTCAACCCACACTAGCTAAACTGTGAGCCCCTTGGCACTGTCTCGAGTCCTTAGCGCACAGCGGGAGTGCATGTGATTTACCCTCGTTAGATGACCAGCAAGCATGCGCTGAAAAAGTCATTAGAGGCGTTTCTCTGGTAGTCCAGTGGTTAAGACTTCACCTTCCAGTGCAGGGGGTGAGGGTTCTATCCCTGGTCAGTGAGCTAAGCTCCCACATGCTTCCTGGCCAAGAAACCAAAACACAAAACAGAAGCTGTATTGTAACAAATTCAATAAAGACTTTAAAATAGTCCACATCAAAAAAAAATTCTTTAACAAAAGTCATTAGAGAACTGAATTTCCCTCAAAAGGTGAAACTTTTGTGCTACTTCCATTTTCCTAGAGCTGGTCTCTTCAGTTATAAAAAGGATAAATCATTCTTTAAATCTACAACACATAAATTTTACCATTTTAACCCTTTTTGAGTGTCCAATTCTGTACATTCAACTCCCAGTTATCGTACAGTCATCGCTATCATCATTTTCCATAACCGTCTGTCCCATTAAACAGTAACTCCCTACTTTTCCCTCCCTGTCACCCCTGGCAACCACCATTCTACTTTCTTCCTCTATGACTTTGACTCATCTAAGTACTTCATATGAGTGGAATCATACAGTATTTGCCCTTCTATGTCCAGCTTGTTTCACTTAGCACGAAGCATTAGTCACTAAGTCATGTACTACTCTTTGAGGCCCCATGGACTATAGCCCACCAGCCTCCTCTGTCCATGAGATTTCCCAGGCAAGAATCCTGGAGTGGGTTGCCATTCCCTTCTCCAGGGGATCTTCCCAGCCTAGGCATCAAACCCAGGTTTCCTGCATGGTAGACAGATTCTTTACCATCTGAGCTACCAGGGAAGCCTCCTGGTAGCTGATAATGTTTATTATTTAAAGCTCACTTAGCGTATCTTCAAAATTATAGCATGAATCAGATTCATTCCTATTAATTCCTATTAAGGAATCCTATTCATTCCTATTCATTCATATTAAGCCTGAATAATATTATTTTGTAGGCAGAGACTACATTTTATTATTCATTCATCAACTGGGTTGATGGGACAACTGGGACATTTGGGTTGTTTCTACCTTTTGGCTATTGTGAATAATGCTGCTATGGCAGTCCTTGCTTTCAGTTATTTAGGATATAAGCCCACAGGTGGAATTGCTGGATCAGACAGTTGGGCCATACATACTGTGTTTTTCACAGAATTTGTACCATTTTACATTCTCACCAGCAGGACACAAGGGTTCTAATTTCTTCACATCCTTGTCAATATTTCTTTTCTGATTTTTGGAGAAGAGCCATCTTCGTGGGTATAAAGTATGTAAGTCTTATCCTCTAATGGCTTTTAATTTTTATTATTTAAAGCTCTGGCTCAAATGACAATATCACCAGGAGGAAAGGACACCGAAGTCCAGTCATGACTCCAGAATCAGACTCCACTTAGCATCCAAAGTGAAAGTGAAAGTCACTCAGTCGTGTCTGACTCTTTGCGACCCCATGGACTATACAGTTCAAGGAAATCTCCAGGCCAGAATACTGGAGTGGGTAGCCTTTCCCTTCCAACTGAGCAATGAGGGAAGCCCTACTTAGCATCCAAGGCAGATTCCAAAGCCAGCACCTGCTTGGTCACCTGCCCCTGTGTCTCCTTGGGACACACAGACCACATACCTGTCTCTATGTGTGGCCTCCATCTCTTCTCTCCCTGCAGGATTCCAGGGGAAGAAGTAAACGATCACCCCAAATGTAGAGACAAGAGTGATCTAAAGATCGAGGACTCCCCAGTGAGACTTGTCTGAGACCAGTTCCTGAATAGAGCTTGGAACGTAACTTTCATAAGAAAGAAGACTCTCTTCCAAGACCGGTTTGGAAAGTGCAGTTCCAGAGGCTGGCAAGTCCAGGTCACAGTGACTCAGCTTTGCTTGGTACCCTGAAGCCTGTCAGACAGCTCCAGATCTTCTCTCCATTTGCATTCTTCACTCCAGGTGAGCTGACCCTACTGGGCATGCTCAGTGTCTCCTGGAAGGCCTCAAACAAGAGACCCTGTGATGCAGTAATTGACAAGCCTGGGCTCCCATCTCAGCCTTGTCTCTGGCAGGAGGGACAGGAGGACATACTTCAATTTTACGAGTTTATGAGAAGGGAGAAGGAGGGGAGCAATGTCATGACCCGAGTGTACCATACCACACCTTCCCTTCCCACTCACAGCTGCAAGTATATACAACAGCCATTCTGCAAACAACCTATGTGTCCAGCGAGAGAGGATTGAGTCAATAAAAGTATCTCCATAAGATGGGATAGTGTACAGCCATTAAAAATGATGCTGACAATGTTCGGAGTTGAACATTAAAAGGAGGTTTACAAAATGCCATGCGCAATTTTATTTTTGTAACACAGGTAAGTACATGTGTCTATACACAAAACAGGTTTTGGAAAATAGCCCTGAAAGAAGTAAGAGTAGATATTTTTTCTGGATGAGAGAGATTGAGTGAGTTTTCCCTTTTCTTCCTTTTACTTCTATTTTTAAAAAAAAGAAAAAAAAACTATTGCTTTTGTAATAAGAGATAAAAGTCTATTTTACAATTAGCCCCATACCTAGTAAATGTCAAAAGTGGGATTTGAACCTATATTGCTCTCTAGGACACCATGCTGATTTCTGTCCCAGCAGCAAATGTCTGCTCTTGAGTTTCTGTTCACTTAGAATGATCTCTTTCCCAGGGGGACACCCGCCTCCCCCACCAGCACCATGCCTCACTGAATGACCCTGTTCATAATTTCAAGTACTTCTGCAGGTCTCGGGAGGATTCGTAGGTTGATAAAACCTGGTCTCATTACTCGGCTGGTTCCCTATTCTAAATTATTGGCTAAACCAGTCAGCTTTTTTGCTTATACACAGTAAGCCCTAATCACCATTTCACTTGGACATTAAAAAGCCACTCCCTAGGCCACCATACCTGTTCCATGCTGCCTCCAAACCCCTTCCACTAAGCATGAGTGCCAAAGCCAAGAATGGGAATGACCAAACACTTAAAGTAAGATATTCCCATTTCTGAGTCTATCAAGGTGTCTTAGCAAATTTCCTCTTTAATTTACGTAATTTCAGTTAGCATCACTCCCCTTCCCAAGGGGCTTTTGTATATCAAACATAAACAGGAAATACGAGTCAGTACTCTCACCTTTGCCAAAGCCTAAATGAAATCAAATAAAAAACAGTAATAAAATAAAATAAATGATGGTCACCACCTCACCAAAGCTATTTCACAGTAACAAGGTCTGACAAGTATTAATTCACAGAGCAGCCATATACATGCCCAGACTATAGGCAGCGAAATTCACTTCCCAGTCCTGTAAACTAAGAATGTTTTCATCCCAAAGAATCTTCAGAATTCAAGTCTATGAAATTTGAACTGTGCAGCATCTGCAAATAAAATTTCACCAGGGAAGGGATTCAGATAGAAGTCCACTGATGGAGAGTTCCACTTGGAATTTTCAGTTTTTAAGAAAGAAACAAACCTTATCACAAATCCAGGAACACTTTGCCACCAAGAGTGGAAAACAGAACCACTGGAAAATCATGCACTCACAAAAAGATGCTAAACCGCTAAAATCTTTAACATGGGCAGTAATGACTCCGTTTTATGTTTGAAGAGCAAGCCCTTTTCTGGCACAAATTCTTTCGAAATTTCAAGGGGACCTCAGAACGTAGAACATTGACGCCCTCGGGTAGAAAACTCACCCTGGGTTCAGCAGAGTGGGGAGGGTGAGCTTCATTGGACCTAGGAATTCCTGGGAAAGAGCTTATCCTACAGGAAATGAGAAACAAGCTGCAGACCTACCATGTTACAGTGATGGGTCAGTGTGGGAAAGGAAGGCTGTCTACTACTCAGATGGCTGTCCAGTCCAGCCAGGGAATTGATGTCTGAATTCTAGGAATAAGAAGCCTAAAGAAAGAGGGAGTAAAATGAAAAGAGCTAAGAGGAAAATGATGTTGACTTCATTAGAAAGCTAATGAGGATAACTTCTCAAAGCATCATAAGAGTTCTTTAAATACTGAAAGCATAAACTAGTCCTGCTCTCTCACTGAGTCACAAAGAGTAGGGCCAGGGAGGAGCTAATATTAAAGGAATGAATGAACTCGGGGGACAGGACTGCCTGCGGACGCGCTGGGAAAACAGACAAGACTTCACGTGCGGCATTAGCGGTGGTAATTGAACAATTAAAAGTAGGACACAAGGAAAATGGGGGACTCTTGATTGTAGCTGAGATGACTGGAGTGCAAGTATTCGTGAGACACCTCTGATCGCTCCCAGAATGAGCTAGAATGAATCTAAATGGAGAGTCCACAGAACTAATAGAAGGAAACTTAGAGCAAGGAGGTCATTACTCTTACTAAGACCTTCTGGTTGGTACCTTCCCCACTTGGGTAGCCTGGGCAACAAGGTTGCACACACAACTGCCCTCACGAGATCAAAGGCTCAGTTGGTTTCTATTGGGAGTTCATCAATAGAGGAACCCAGATGCCAAGTCAGTCGGTTTTAATGAAGCACCTCCTAAGATGTACTCTGAGATTCTTTGGCTTTGATGATGAGTGAGAGCTGTCAGAATCACAGGTGGGAGGATGGGGAGAGGAAGGTTATGTAAAAGAGAATTTAGTCACACCAAGACTGAAAACAGGCAGAATAATCCAAGATCCACTTCTTCTAGAGCCCTACTTCTTCTTTACCAGGTAAGGGTCTGGCCTCTTTTCCTTTGTTAGGGCCAAGTCTTGAAACGATTGGGACACAGGCAAGTTTTTCTTTCTTTGATCCCTGCTTCCATCTCCCACTCTCCCCAAACTCCTCCCAAGGAGTCTGAATACCTGAAATATCAACTGGAATTTGCAAATTCATAGAAGATTCTAAGTGTAAAATTTCTCCAGACTCATGGGAATGGAACTTTAAATGGTAGGAATTCCATGGAGGTAGCAGTGAGAAAAAAGTGAAACAATGAGCACAGAAGCTTCCGAGGTGGCTTAGCGGTGAAGAGCCCACCTGCAATGCAGGAGCCACAGGAGATGCAGGCTCAGCCCCTGGGTCGGGTAGATTCCCTGGAGGAGGAAATGGCAACCCACTCCAGTATTCTTGCCTGGAGAAGCCCATGGACTGAGGAGCCTAGCAGGCTACAGTCCTTGGGGTTGTAAATAATCGAACACGACTGAGTGACTAAGCAGCAAAGCAATGCAAGACCACAGGATCCAACAGGAGGACCTGAGCCTCCAGGGCTTTGTGCCCTAAGGATTAGAAACATGAGCTCAAACATTTAGTTCTAGGTGTTGTTCTGAGCCACTTTAGAGTAAAACAGATCCGAAACCAATCAGGCTATGTTTTTCCTGGGTAGGTAGCTTTGAGCCTCAATTTGTTTTTTGTAAATTGGGGACAATGAATTTCTGAGAGTTACTGGAAGACGTGAGCACAGGGACCGGTCCACAACATTATTCTCCTTATTGATAACATTGTTCCCCTCCCTGACCTTCCAACACTCACATCTCACATTCCAATTCAAACTGTTTCCTAACAAAGCAGGTGAAATGGGATCTCTTTCCTGGCCTTGTCCCCTTAATGATATCACAACATGTCAAGATCCTTTTGATCACAAATGACTGCTACCCAAGTCAAACTGGCCTAAGCAAAGTAGGAATTTACCTGTTCATCTAATCAATTCTTTTAGGGGCAGTATCGCTTTATGGCTTTCAGGCATGGCTGGATCCAGGGGCCTTTGTACTATCATTAAGACTTGGTTCTTCTGGCTTAACTTCTTTCATCTGTTTTTCTCTGCTTCAACCATACTATCTGCACGATTGGTTCTCTTGGCAGCTTCTTAAGCCAGCAATCTCTGCATTAAAAGAAAGGCTCTATTTTTCCAAATAGTTATAGAAGTTCTGAAACCAATAACTGGCCAGGATGATGGGATGCTCTAATTGACCTGGAGACAAATGGACTAAATCACTGGGGAGGGGTGCCTCTCCCTGAGGAAACTGGAATTGTATTAATGGAAGAAGAGGAAGTGCTACTGAGGCATAAACAACAGAGCTATATGATCAACCTCTTGAAAAGAAGGAAACATCAAGAAATGAAGGAATTCCCAGATTTTCATGTAGAGGTTGAAGAATATGCCCTACACTCCAGTACTTGTCATGAGATATGAAATAGAAGGAAACAGAATCAAAGTCCTACAAGAGTACAATACCCACCAACAAGAATTACAATTTTACTCCTGAGAAACCAAAACCTTAAACTAAGACTTCTAGAAGGGAAAATGTATTGGTCAAACCCATATCAAAGGAAGGCAAGAAAAAAAGAAGGAAAAGGGAAGAAAAAGCATCATTACACACATGGGCCATCAGTTTTGGGGTGAGCAGATTCTGTTTTTCTGGGACCTATTAAAATGTTTGAGACCAAAAAATATATACTATGTTTATTGGCTCCAAAATTCAAAAAGAAAACCATGAAATTGAATAGGTGTTCAATTAAAATGTCTGCAAAACTTAATATTATGTCCACTTCATTGATGGCTAAATTTAGTATTCATAAAAATTCCATTACATTGGACAACAGTTTGAAGGGTAGGTCTTTCTCTCCACAGGAATTCCTAGGTGCATGTGATGATTGCCAGGAATTCTTAGCCACCATCAGTAAAATGAGGTACCCATGGCCAAGTCATTGCAAAGGTGAAATGATTTTTTAAAATTTTGTCAACAAAGACTTTTCCCTGGTGGTCCAGTGGTTAGGACTTCCTCTTCCAGTGCAGGGGACTCAGGTTCGATCCCTGGTGGGGGAACTAAGATTCCACATGCCACAGGCCTATGGAGCCCTTGTGGGCAGCTAGGACCCAGTGCAGCCAAAAATAAATAAATACATATTTTTTTAAAATATCACGTCAACAATCTTAGTGACAATGAGAGAGGTAGGTACATTTGAATACGTGTGACGTGATAGGGGGAATCTCCAAAAGTCGGGGTGCCCATGTGTCAAAATAGCACAGCGTTTGGGACACCTTGAAGACAGGGAGGCAGCAGTCAGGGGAATTCTGCTCAGTACCATCCCCCAGTCCACTTCGGGTGGCCCAACTCCTACCCGGCTCCCAGCGCCTCCCTGGCTAAGCCCCTACCTCTTTTAAGTTTCTATCATAGCAATAGCCCCAGGGCCAGATCCCTAATTGCCAGCTTCTTCTAAGTGCCAAGAGAAAAAAAAAAAAAAAGCCCTCTCCCACCCTCCCCCCACTCCCCAACACAAGCCCAGGGGGTCAGGCAGGTTCAAAAGGTGAAATAAATGAATCTTTACACATTATAAGGACCCAAGCAACATTCTCTGTGGCATTAGTGCCTGAAATGGCAGCAAGTAAAAGCAGGTGTGCTGGGCGCCCTGTCAGCTAACGACACTGATAAGCCTGCCATGCCCGGTTCTGCTTCATTTCAAACAGACTGCTGGGAAAAAAAAGCAGGGGAAAGCCAGAGCAGAAATAATTGCTGGAGCTTCCAGTGAGCTGAGAGCCTGCAGGCAGAGATCAACGCTCCTGATTTCATCCTCTTCCTTTTATTTCTATAACCTTAAACGTTCTGCTATTATAAAAGTCATCATGTCAGCTTTCTCCCCAGCCTCTCCGGCTGCCCATTTTCAAATTGTATCAATTGGTAAGGCTTTGGGGCTGTAGGATTTTCATCTTGATTTATGGTTCCTGTGCTTTAAAGATGAAGCAAACTCAACTAGCCCGACTCGAGCATGGAGCCACGCTGTCCTGGGTGTGTGTTCAGAATCAGACCCTCCCCAAATGGTGTAGAAACAAGGGAAGGCTTGGTGTCTGTCTCTTCTTTCTTTAAAAATAATAGATAATTAAAGAACGTGGCAAGTGAATAGCATTTGTCAAGAGTCTCTGGTTAAAGTGGGTGGAGGGGAAGTCTTTGATTTTTAGCAGCAATTTGGGTCTGGGGCAGTTCATGAGGCTATTGATAAACTATTGATGACCACTGGCTCCAAAACTGGGAAAGTCAGAACTAAGAGGATGTGCAGACAGAGCAAGGACCTCGCAGTGGGTTTCCTTCTGAACCACCACTTTCTAAGTAAAGAAAGAAAGGGGCCAAGAAACAAGTGTTCAGCTGGCCTTTTTAAGCACAGTTCATACACGCAAAGAGTAAGTAAATTAAAGCATACAAGCCCGAACTGCCGATTTTGGAAAGTCCACAGACTTGCTTTCTTAGTACATGTGGCGGGGTCCCCAGAGAGTGAGTTACTAAAATGTTGGCGTGCATCCTGGGAGGGCTGCAGAGCAAACAGTCACTTCCACAGACCTCTTCACGCACTGCCCATCGGGAACACTGGCCTAAATGAACTACTTGGCTTGGTCACGTAGAAAAGAGTGCCCAGGTTCCACCTGTCACTCAACACCCCCACCAGGGCAGCAGGCAGCAACTAAGGAAGGTAACAGGAGGAGAAAGAAGCGGTTGCAACATATGCAGAACCAGGAGTTGACTTCTCCATCAGACTTTGGAGCAGGTTTGGAGCTGGGGGTGAGCTGGGTGCAGTGTAGTAGAAGCAGGAGGAAGACTGCTGTGGATGAATCTAGAAATCGTGGGTCAGACTCAGGGGCCGGTAGCCCAGATGCAGCCAAACACAGGTCTAAATTAATCAGATACCTGCACTGTGCATTTATCAATGGGACTCTCGGGGTGGAGGTGGCAAAGATGTATGAGGCCCCATCTATGAATTTCCCCAGGAAGGATGGTGGTGGCTCCCTGTAGTCCCTTCCCTAATTCTTTCCAATTAATCTCAGCGTGCAGATTACAGGTCTATCGAGTTACAGCATTGCCTTTCAGAGCCTCCAAAAATCACTCTTTCCTGAGACTTTAAGCCTCTTTCAAAGGCTGCTAACAAGGGAGGTGGCTCTCCAAGGCCCAGGTAAAGCTGTGACAAGAAATAAACCTCAGTGTTGAAGGAGAGAGAGAAAGGGAGAGGGGGGAGGTTGGGGAGAGGGAGAAAGAAAAAGGGAATGCTAATTGCTCCAGGGATGCTGACAGCTTTGACAGAAGGTGTCTTCATTGAGAAATTGCGATCTGAAGTTCCCCGCTCCTTGTTCCTTCAGAAACCGGAGGACAGAGGCATGGGGGAGCCTGACAGGAAGTGAGGATTCTGGGACTTCAAATACACACATTAGAAAAAACAAGCAACATCTGCAAACAGTAAGTACTTATTTATATTTTATGGAGTGTGTGCTTGGGATTCTGACAGATTTTTAAACAGAGACCATATTAGGCCCACTCAGAGGCGAGAATGTCCCTTTTAAAAATGCATTACCCTGCTGCTCCGGCAGGTCGGCCCGGGCTCCGCTGGCCTCAGGTGAGCCCTGACCCCTCCCGACCTGGTCTAACAAAACACACATGCGGGGCTGCGAGATGGAACCGTTTAGGGCCCCTCTCTCAAGGTCAGCGCAGGCGGGCGCTGGAGGGTTAGTATTCAGCAGGCTTCTCCCTCAGCTGACAGAGCCGCTTTGAACTTTTCCCTTTTGAACAAATCGGAAGGGAAACCGCCAAGAAACAAGTGCTGGGAATCATAGCAAAGAGTGTGCGGCAACTAAATAAATAAGCCGCAAATAAATAAATAAGTGGCCAGCCGTGCGTCCCTGGGAAAATAAAAGCATCCTTCTCAGGTTTCCAGTGTTCCCGTGCATGGGGTGCCGACGAGAAACTTTAAAATAAAAACAATAGGAGAAACCTACTATCTTTTTCTTTTCCCTCCCCCTCTGAAGGATGAACCCTTTATTTTTGACAACAAATAAGAAGCAGTTGGCAGGTATGGTGTGCTGTGCACCATGAAATATTTAGTAAGGCAATAACGACTCCCCGGACAGCTTAAGAAAACCACGATTCTATTCAGAGAGAAAGGCACGAACAAACAGAGAGGGGAAAATACAAAGAAAGATAAAGGAAGCCCTTTCATCCGGACTTCCTGTCCAATAAGGCAGCCAGGCTTGATCCATATGTTTTGAGAAAAATCAAAGTGTCACAACTATCCAAAATGTCAATAGCTCCGGTAAGGAATATTGTCTAACATTTTCTATTACACCGTTCAAGAATTTGCCTCCCAGCGCAATTTGGAAGAAAAAAACTCTTTTATTTCAAAAACACTCAAAGAAAAGAGAGGAGGAGGGGGAGGGAAAAAAATCAGAACAAGGCGCGTTTCAGTGCGGTGTGTAATACAATAATGCTCTGGGCTCCCAGACCATCCTGAAAGCTGATCCTTTGATGAAAGTGAGTTCTCCTCCACACCTCTCATAGGTTCCGTTCTTTCATCACAGACACTCTTGCAAAGGCACTTCCTGGACAGTTGCATGTAACGGAGCAATCTCCATGCAGAGGGAAACCAGAGACACCGAACTTTTAGCACCCTTAATATTTGCCTTCCCTTGTAGTTCAGTTGGTAAAGAACCTGCCTGCAATGCAGGAGACCCGGGTTTGATTCCTGGGTTGGGAAGATCCCCTGGAGAAGGAAACGGCAAGCCACTCCAGTATTCTTGCCTGGAGAATCCCAAGGACAGAGGGGCCTGGCGGCCTGCAGTCCATGGGGTCGCAAGAATTGGACACAACTTAGCGGCTGAACCACAACCACAATATTTGGTTAATTCTGGATCATGATTTCAGAATTGATTCTGGAAGACTCTTCTGGCTCCTCTACACCCTAGGTGCCCGGGTCAATGGGTGACCTCCTTTATTTAGAAGGGGATGGGAGAAAGGACCCTGACATAGTAGCAGACAATTGATGCCTGCCTTGGCAACATGTAAACAAAATCCATGCACCTTGCCCTGGGGATCGCCTTGGCAGTATCTAGTTTGACAGAATTTGCCATTCAGCATCTCCTGGACTGGCCGCCTCAACATGCTAGAAATTCTAGAGGGAAAAATCATGCCTGAATGACTGCCGTCTGTGGCCTGTGGAATCCTAAATAGAATGAAGCAGGTCTCTGACAATCAATATTACTGACATATTAATCTCTGTGAATAAACTGCTGTGCACTTTAAGGCTGTCCCAGTCCTCCCAAATAACCGTTTAAATGCAGTGGAGGCCCTTGTGCCAGTGTGTGGGTGGTTGTCCTGGTCATCTGCCTATGGTTAGCACTCAGATTGTCCAGAGGGATTTGATTTCCTAAAATAAAGTCATATAGGAGGCGTGACCCTGCTCCCTGAATCCCCTCTCTGCTAGGATGTCCCTCTGCTTCTGAACAAACATTTGCAAATGCTGAGACGATGCCTTTAACCTACTTGACAGAGGGAGGAGTAGAAAGGAGGGCAAATGGTGACAGTCTACGTTTTTGCCCAAACGCAGTTTATCAGGGCTTCCCAAGAGGCTCAGTGGTAAAGAATCCACCTGCCATGCAGGAGACACGAGTTCAATCCCTGGGTTGGGAAGATCCCCTGGAGGAGGAAATGGCTACCCACTCCAGTATTCTTGCCTGGAGAATCCCGTGGTCAGAGCAGCCTGGCAGGCTACAGTCCATGGGGCCACAAAAGAGTCGGACACGACTTTTGCAAATAAACAATAAGAACAGAGTTTATCAGGAATAGTTTGGAAGCATGGGGCCATGTCAAGGTTTCAAAATTCTAGCCTATTTTTTCTTAAGGAATGGGAAGGACACACAATACATCTAAGAAATCCCCATGATTCCTAAATTTGTGGGTGGAGGGACTCATATCCAGGGCTAAAATTCACCCAGTGGACACCAATAGTAAATATTGGGACATTTTGAACTGGCTGATAAAGAATCATTTTCTCCCAAACCCTCTGTTGCCCATTGCCCTGGCCTTTCCCCAGAACCTCTTCCCTTCCCTTATTTCAGCATCTAAAGGGTTAACAGCTGGCAAAGCAGGAGAACCTCCAGGACATCTCTGCCATGAGCTGGTTGATGGGGGCCACTGCCCACCCCACAGCCGGTGTTAGATATTTTGATATCACCCGAGCTTAGCTCTAGCACATCCATTGCCCAGTCTGAGGTCACTCAGCCTTGGCAAGTTCCTGCAGAATTTCTTCAGGAGAACAAGTGAAACAGCAGACAGGCAAAGCTTTTCTGAGCTCTCATCTCCTTGGGACCAGGTTTCTGACTGCCCTCCATCTGAGCCATGGGTGGAGGTTTCAGAACCCTCATGTACATAGAGAAACAAGGTAAACCTCTACTGAGTCTTTCCCAAGTCACGAGCAGTAAACAGCAGCAGAAATCAACAGCCACAAGGGTATAATTGTCATTAGTATGTAAATTTTAAAAGCTCAGTCAAAAATATCAATACCTCCCACTTAATTTATTACTATATAAAGATGGATGGTAGTGAAACATGGCATTGATTTTCCGAGCCCTTTAAAAGAAAAAAACAGCAAGGAAGAAAATAGTCAAAGACAACTTAACACAAAATGCTGTGTCTCAGAATTAATCACCGTGCTTTTTTAAACACACACATGCTTCCCCAAACACTGTACCAACAGCCTGTGTGGTTCGATCTTACTCGATTGCCTTTTCTGAAAATGAAGACACGGCATAGACCGTTTATGTAGAGTGCTCTCAGAATGGATTAGAGGTAAAGACGGGTGAGCATTTTTACTGTATTGACAGCAAACCATTAGGCAGCCACACTCCAGCCTGGCCACTGAGAGGAAATCGAAGAGAATAGTTGCCTGGCTGGGCTGGGCAGGGCAGCCTGTCAGCTCCCCGTCCCTGGCCAGCTGGGCTGTCACCGTTCCTCCTCCCCCTGCCTGGTATAATTACACCATCACCCTCATATTTACCAAAGTGTTAGTAGAAATAGTCATGACCACTAGATAAATAAGTGAATTCATCACCATCAGGTTTAAAACTGTTCCGGGGAGCCCGTAAGCCGCGGAGATGTGTTTGCGTCTAAATGATGCGGCATTCAGAACATCACCGTTCGGTGTGCGGTTAAAGGATGGGTCATGCCTCTGCTTTTGACATTTGGAGGTGTTTGCATTTATCCAGAGGGAGAAGAGGGGTGGAGAGGAAGGATGGTGTGGGAGCAAAAAAGGAAAAGAGACTGATAAAGATGTAGAGGCATATTGATTTGGGAGATGTCTGTGCCGTCAAGCCACTCGTTTTGTTTTGTTTTTCGGGAACCGTGGCTCTGCGTCTTTGAACGGTCTCCTGATTAAAGCAAGGGAGCCTTTTCTGTTATCTAGAGAGGGGTTACATCTCTCTATATCTCCTGGAGAGCTAAGATTTCCAAAAGAATAGGAATGCCCATGTTTTAAAGTAAGAAGTTTAGGATATTACCTGCCTCATATTTCCTGGTTTCCAGAGAGCTCTCTCTTTCTCTCGCTCTCTTTGACAAACCCTGTGAACTATGGATTATTGTCTTGAGCTTTATTATGGCATCTGGGGAAACATTTTTTTATAGAGATGTTCCACTCATAATCAGGCTACAAGCCAAGAGCAGTACCTCACATTCATCAGACTAGAAATATGCACCTTTAGAAGAAACATTTTGTGAAGAGAACCCATGTCTCCAATAAGGACTGTTCAGCAGGAACTGTGCTATCAGGCTGATATTGCTAATTTATCGAGATGCTTCTACTGTCTTGAGCAGGGACATAGTTCTCTTCCTCACTTTGCTTACAAAGTAGAACTGTGGTTCCCAATGAACATCCAGTTACTGGCTGTCTTCTTGCTGTAATTGGATTTAATTCATTATCTTTCATTTCAATAAAATCACAGGAAAACACAAGGATGAAAATGTGTAGGCTAATTGCTTATGGAAATTCAAGTGCTGTCCTCGGTATAAATTTACCCCTTGCACGAAGAAGACACAGTTGTGTCATTATCCTGGAATTTTTACAACAATATGTAATTATAGACAGGAGCAGGTGTAATTAGCCAGTCTTTCCACAAAGCAGGTAGCATTCTTGGTTAAATATTTACAGCTGCGCAAACAGCCAGTAATAATGAGAGTTTTCTCAGCCACATGTAACAGAGCATCCAACAAATACTATGAAAAGTGGTCATTATCAGCCAGGCAAGCACTGCTTTGCCTTTTTGCTGGTAAGAGATGCTTCTGTGTGGTTTTGCAGGACAGGAATCCAGGCTGAATCGGCAGTGTAGTTTCAACAGGGATGAAAACACAGAAGATCACCTCTCCCCTTGTTGCTGCCGAGAGGAGCAATTAAAGCTGCATATTTAGAGATGACATCAGCTAGGACTCCTGCACACAGAGAGAGAATGAGTCGCGTTTTTTTTCCCCTTCTTTCTTCCCTCGTTCCCTTTTCTGTCCAAAGGAAACCCACGGCAAACTGCCAGAGATGCCGAAAGCTGCAGGCTCGCCAACTCCAAACAGCTCACCAAGGGTCAGCCTGACCTGCAGCTGTCGCAGAAAATAAAATCAATGCAGCCCCCAGTTCTGTGCAAACACCCTCTGTGGCTCTTTATTACCAAATGATATGAACTTTGACCCAACCTGAACAAAATTTAATATTTTCTCCCAAATATTTAAAAAATTCATTCTGGGGCGCTAGAGGAGTCAGGGAGTCTGTGAGCCGTAATTTGACATCTGAATTATTCTCAGGCTAATACGGAAAGCTATTCACAAGCTTATTTGGAGATGTGTCAATCAAGATATCCTTGTGCAGGGAAGATGGACGCAGGCTTAGGATTGCAGATAGCTTTCGGGGAACTGCAAAATAAAAGGAAGACGAGCTCTGATGAATATGTTACGTCTTCATTCTTGACGATGACATATTTTTTTTTCCTTGAGAGAAGAGTACAAACCTAGGAGATAGGTATCTCAGGGATGTGCTTTTTTCCACACCTGTAAAAACACTTTAACGTTTATTAAAAATGATAACCATAGACAACAAACACGGTGTCAAAACTCGCCTCTGCTAATTTCAACACGCTGATTAAGATTTTAAGCAACGCTTCTAAATTAGACTGTCAGGCCGCCATCCTCGAATGCCGGGTTGGGGTTCTGATCTCACGCGGGATTGTTTGAGCCAGCAGCCTTTCTGGGTGGATCGCCAGCCGGGCTGAGTGACTTTCAATGTTCTTTTCATTCATTTTCGATGAGATGGGGGTGAGTCAATTAGCCCTGATTGTCCGTGAGATGTGGCCCAAAATAAAGCGGCTGGGCTCTGATCTCCTCCTCCCCGAGGTATTTCCCAGCTGACAAGTAACAATGTTAATTACCCATTGTTGTGATCTGAAAGACACTGGAATTTTAATTATGTAAATTCGGAGCCATTTTGTTCAAAATCAGCAGACTGTTTTTCCATAGAGGGAAATGTAGTCCCTGTTTGGAATCTCGGCACACTTAACTGCAAGGCATGGGATGTGGCAGAGAAGAGTCAACCCCATCCTGGCCTGAGCAACCTGGGGATGACATCTTTCCCAAGAGACAAAGAAGAGGACATTATCTCCGACATCCTGTTTCTCCTGGCATCCTTCTTCGGAGGTTCTCACAGCCAGCTTTCTTGGCCATGTCTGCTATTGTAGAGGGTGTCTGTAATGGGTGACTTTGCAGTAGGCAAACACCTCCAACTTCAATACCTGTGAGGGTTAAACTGTTACCAAACAGAAACTACGTCAAACACCTCCAATAGGTGCCTCAAAGAAGTTGGCAATGTTTCCTGCTAACTACTAACTCTACTTAGAAAATTTTGCCAGCTGGAAAAATCAGATCAGAATCACAGTTCTTGTAGAAGATGTAGAGAATTCAGGAACCCTCCTCACATTTTCCAGAGAACTCTTTATTCCAGCACGATGTTCTCCATGGCTGTTCCTTCATCACTTCATCATCCCCTACATTATTTGGGATCTGTCAACTATCCAAAAGGTCCATGGTATCCAAGGAGAGCATGTGGGTGTTTATGGGGATCAAGTTGGACTTGATCTCAAGTTGGACTTGCTCTCCCAGGGTTATAAGGGAGTGTCTCTCAGAGGCTTGGTAAAACTAACAGGATGGGGAGGGATCATGAAACTCAGCTAGAAAAGAATATAAAATTTTTATTATTATATTAAGATGCACAGTGATATATTATGACTAGAATTTAAATCTATTGATTTTTAAAGATGAAACAGGGGACTTAAAAGAAAATCTTTCCCTGGAGTTTATTACCTAACACTTGCCTGCATCACATCCCAAACCCTGGGAGGCTGGATGAAGGATGGTTCAAGTTTATTCTCCTTTGCTTTGAAAAGGTCTGGTATGCCTGGGCCCTTAAAGAGTTTATGATCTGGTGCCTTTTTTCCTGCTTCCTAGTATGATAAAAATGGCCAGTAGCACTCCTCCTAACCCCATGAATGGGACAATCAATCCAGACATTGCCAAATCACCCGGTGTAGGGATGGAGGCCACAGAACCACCCTTGGTTGAGAACCACTGCTCTAGATGGCGTTCAGTGTCTTTAACTCTTGTTTGTTGTTCAGTTGCTAAGTCATGTCCAATTCTTTGCAACCCCACGGACTGCAGCATGCCAGGCTTCCCTGCCCTTCACTGTCTCCCAGAGTTTGCTCAAACTCATGTCCATTGAGTTGGTGATGCCATCCAACCATCTCATCCTCTGTTGGCCCCTTTTCCTCCTGCCCTCAATCTTTCCCAGCATCAGGCTCTTCACCAATGAGTTGGCTCTTCTCATCATGTCGCCAAAGTATTGGAGCTCCAGCTTAACTCCTGCTACTATTTAATTACCAACCACACATGTGAATACAGACCATCTCTCAAATGTGATTGTAGTTCAGACCTCTCTCCTGAGTTTGGCCTTATTTATTGTCATGTAAAATCAGATCTTGGAGATCTCACACGTGCCTCAAACTCAACACACTCTAAACAGAACCTGTTAATTCCTGGGCCCCTCAAAGCTGCCTCTCTTTCAGGTCCCCAGTCTCAGCAACAGCCCCAGAAACCCAGGAGTCATCCACGATCACCCTCTTTTCTTTCAACCTCTACCTCCCTTCCGCCTGCACACCCCTCCAACCCCCTACTAAGTCCTTTTGTTTCTAGCTTCTGGCTTCTCCTACATCCTTCCACCACGTCCCATTTTCAGAGCCCCCTTTCCTCCAAACCTGGCAACATCAGCCCCAGGGATGTATTTGTAAGGATCCGGTCATGGCAATTCCCCTGCTTCTTATGACCCTCCAGTGTCTTCTCACTGCTCTTATCAGAGAGTCCGAAGGCCCATCATGGCTGGAGGCTGGCCTGACCTGGTCCTGGTGCCCGTGACAGACTCATCTCAAGCCGTGCTCCCGGGCCTTAGGGCAGCTCACTAAGTGTGGCCATTGGCCCTTCATACAGTAGTTCTGCCCACCAGGCATGCCTACTTCTCACATAACGGAACCCCCATTCATCCTTAAGGATTCATTTTCCCTGAATTACGGGTCACAATCCTCCCTTCTACTGTCACCACCACTGTAACTTTCATTGTACTGTTCTGCTTGCTTGCTTAGTTATGGGTCTTCTCTGCTAGATTCTGAGCTCTGTGAAGACAGAGCTTCATACACCACTGTCTATACCTGAACCCTTGTCTACACCTGCAGGCACCGTTCAGTATAGTAGCCACTGTTCCTTTGAAATGAGGCAAGTTGAATTCAGAAGGGCTGGAAGAGTCAAAGAAACACTGGATTTCAAAGATGTAGAACCAAGACAATGTAAAAGGTATTGTGATATTTCAGATCCATTGGTTAAATAAAACAGTAAGTCTGTCACCGGTTCTGTTTACTATTTTCAATGTGCATGTGTGTCTGTGTGCTTAGTCACTCCGTCCTATCTAACTCTTTGTGACCCCATGGGGCTCCTCTGTCCATGGGGATTCTCCAGGCAAGAATACTGGAGTGGGTTGCCATGCCCTCCTCCAAGGGTCCCAACTCAGGGATCAAACCCAGGTCTCCCGCATCACAGGTGGAATCTTTATCATTTGAGCCACCAAGGAATCCCCAAAATACTGGAGTGGGTAGCCTAACCTTTCTCCAGGGGATCTTCCCAACCCAGGAATCGAACCAGGGTCTCCTGCATTGTAGGCAGATTCTTTACCAGCTGAACTACCAGGGAAACCCATGTGGCTACTAGGCGTCAGTGTTTCAATGTGACTAGTAAGAAATATAAATTTACCGATGTGTCCCACATTATGTTTCTGTTGGACAGCACTAGGGGTTTATTTTTGTCTGTCTTAATAAATACAATGAGCAAATTCATCCTCCAGGTAGATGATCTGAAATGCCTATCAGACCTTGTCACTCTGCTACTTAAAATCCTTCAGGAGATTCAGAAAGGAATCCAAGCTCCTCACCACCATCTGCAAGCTCCTTCCTTCCACACCTGGTCCCCGCCCAGGTTCCAGCTTCAAGTCTCACAGCCCACAGAGCCTTCATGTCTTTGTATAGGCTGATCCGTCTCTCCTCCCATTACCTCTCTGCCCAGCTCTCTCCAGCTGCTCTGTAAGTTCACCTCCAGGAAGCCATCAAGTCCCACGGGATGGGGAAGAGGCTCCGCTGTGTTACAAGTCATCCATTCACTGTTAGCTCCCAGGGATCTAACAGTAAGCAGAAGAGATGCTCCTTGTCCTCTGGGAGCTTACATGTCAGACTCTGGGTAACCACATCTCTCATCTCTGAAGCCCCATCTTTAGCCCAGAGTCTGATATACAGCACAGGCTTCATAAATGTCTCTGCTGCTGCTGAGTCACTTCAGTCGTGTCCGACTCTGTGTGACCCCATAGACGGAAGCCCATCAGGCTCCCCCGTCCCTGGGATTCTCCAGGCAAGAACACTGGAGGGGGTTGCCATTTCCTTCTCCAATGTGTGAAAGGGAAAAGTGAAAGTAAAGTCGCTCAGTTGTGTCCGACCCCTAGCGACCCCACGGACTGCAGCCTACCAGGCTCCTCCATCCATGGGATTTTCTAGGCAAGAGTACTGGAGTGGCTTGCCATTGCCTTAAATGTCTCTACAGATAACAAAATACTGTACACCCCACCGCCTAGGGTCTCGCACGAAAGCATTTCTCGGCAGGTGTGCTCCGTTCAGGCCCCAGCCTGGGGTGCTCACCTTCTTCCTGGCTGCTGCCCCCGGGGGAGAGAGGCCAGCTCAGCCAGGGCCTTACCGGTTAGGCCAGCATTTGCTCAGAGATTACTGGGCCCCTTTCAGAAGAGGATTACCCTGTGTCCAGACCCACCGGGCGTGGGAACAGCCCTCCAAATATTTGCAGAGAGTTCCTGACCTTTCCCTCCTATCCCACAGCCCCCCAGGGCAGGCACGTGAGCCGTGCCTGGGGTGACCCCGCGGCTCCAAGCTTGCCCTTCCCCCTTCCTCCTTGCCATTCATTTGGTATTCAGACCAGGTCTGGCTGCAAGGGCAGTGTCTCTGCTTAGTCACCTTTCATATTAAATAAGGATGCCGATGCTCCCTGCTGTTGACTCTGCTAAGACCATTCATGCCCTGGGTGGCATCACTTTAATTTGTGCTCTTGAAGCAAACTGCTATCGCAGGAGCCCTGGCTGGGAAGATATTGCTTATATTAAAGATCAGGCTGGAGGAGGAAGCCAGTCCTGACCTGCTCCAGGGCAGCTCCGGGAAAGAGGAGCCCATGATTGAACATATGGAACCAGACACAGGAGGTGGAGAGAGGGTCTTTGACTGCTGGAAGTTCCAAATTTTCCCCCACTTCCCCATATCAAGATGAGCCACTCAACTAGTCCAGTGATACTGCATGAGGTTGTCCGGAATGATGGGGTTCTCCCTGTAAGATGAGCCAAGAGGACAGGGCAACATGGTCACTGCTGACCAAGAGACAAAAAAAATAGAAGACAAAACAGGCCTAGCAGAGTCTCAGACAGCCACCTCCCATCCTTTCCAGGCTTCAGGTTGAGCTGAAAGAGCCGAGCGGCTTCCCTGGTGGAGAGGAGACCCCAGAGTTCCTGCGGCCATAGGAACCATGATGCCCAATAACATCCTGAACGGCCAGTTAAACGTGGATGGCAGAGAAAACACACCATTTTTAAACACTTTTTGGTGAGACCTTTGATGTATAAAAATCATATATATCTCTAGCAGATATACACTACTATGTAAAAGAGATAAACAAGGTCCTATTGTATAGCGCAAGGAAATATTCAGTATCTTGTAGTAACCAATAACGAAAGAGAATATGAAAAAGAATGTATATACATACAGAAGCATAACTGAACCACTTTGCTGTACACCAGAAACTATCACATTGCAAATCAGTAATACTTCTATTTTTTAAAAAATATAAAAATACTAAAAATTATGTATATCTAAGATGTACAGCGACCCCATGAATCGCAGCATGCCAGGCCTCCCTGTCCATCACCAACTCCCAGAGTTCACTCAAACTCATGTCCATCGAGCTGGTGATGCCATCCATCCATCTCATTCTCTGTCGTCCCCGTCTCCTCCCGCCCCATTCCCTCCCAGCATCAGACTGTTTTCCAGTGAGTCAACTCGTCACATGAGGTGGCCAAAGTATTGGAGTTTCAGCTTCATCATCAGTCCTTCCAATGAACACCCAGGATTGATCTCCTTTAGAATGGACTGGTTGGACCTCCTTGCAGTTGGACACGACTGAGCGACTGAACTGAACTGAACTGAAGATGTACAGCTCGATGTTTTGATATATGTTGTTGTTTACTCGCTAAGTTGTGTCCAACTCGTCTGCGACCCCATGGACTATACAGCCTGCCAGGCTTCTCTGTCTGCAGGATTTTCCAGGCAAGACTACTGGAGGGGGATTGCCATTTTCTTCTCTAGGGGCTTTTCCCGACCTAGGGATCAGACCTACGTCCCCTGCATTGGCAGGCAGATTCTTTACTGCTGAGCCATCAGGGAAGCCCTTCGTATATGTGGACATTGTGAAAAGATCATTGTAATCAAGCTAAATAACGTATCTGTCACCTCACAGAGTTTCCATCTGTGTGTGTATGTTGAGATATAAGTGAAGTCTATCCTGTTAGCAAGTTTCAAATAGGCAACACTGTATTGTTAACTATCATCACCATGCCATAATTAGATCCCCAGAACTCATAACATCCTGTATAACTCAAACATCATACCTTTTGGTCAACAGAAATAGTGGTCTGTTTTTACAATGAAATACTATTCAGCCCTAAAAAAGAAGGACATCTGCTGTGTATGACAACAAGGATTAACCTAGAGGGCATTATATGGAATAAGCCAGACACAGAAAGACAAATGCTGCATGATCTCACCTATATGTGGGATTTAAAATAGGCTCCCAGAAGCCGAGAGTAGAGTGGTGGTTGCCAGAAGTGGGGGTGGTGGGTCGGGAGATAGAAATAAATAAAGAGGCATTGGTTAGAGGGCACATCATTTGTTTGTATTATGGTAAAATATGCAAAGGGGCTTCCCAGGTGGCTCAACGGTAAAGAATCCATCTGCAATGCAGGAGATGCAGGTTCCATCCCTGGGTTGGGAAGATCCCCTGGAGAAGGAAATGGCAACCCTCTAGGGTATTCTTGCCTGGAGAATCCCATGGATGGAGGAGTCTGGAAGGCTGGCCATGGGGACACAAAGAGTTGGACATGATTTAGAGGCTAAACCACTGCCACCATACCTAAGGTAGTACTGGGGAGCTTTGCCACGTCCTTCACAAAATTGTCATGTGTCTCTGCTACATGGAAAAGGGGTTAATTGTAAATGGAGCCCTGGTTATGGGGAGAACTCCAGGCAGGTACTGGGGAGTTAAAAAAAAAATGGTGTGTCTTGGGAGTTCCCTGGTTGCCTAATGGTTAGGATTTGGGGGTTTCACTCTCATGGTCCAGGTTCAATCCCTGCTTGAGGAATTGAGATCCCACAAGCCTCAGGGCAAAGGCATAAAAAGAAACATGGTGTTTCTTGCTTCTCTACTAGGCAGGCAGGTGGGTTGTGCTAAGAGACAGGGCCTAGACTCTGGTGTGAAGGCTCCTTTTGTAGGCTCCCTATGCCAGTGGCTCTCCACCTTTGGCATGACTGACACCTCCTCAGGATGGTATAAAGTGCTGGCAGACACAACTTCCCTTGCCACGCCCTCCTCCCACCCCTTCAGGCTGGCCTCCCAGAGCCTCTTGTAGAGAAACAACCATCAACACCCCGAGAAAAGAAAAGAGCACATTGAGGAGAAAGCAACCAACCTCCCCCAGGAGGACAGACACCAAACTGAGCTCTCTGAGGAGGGCAGGGCACCTGAAGAAGGAATAGTCCAAAGGAGAAATAGGGAACTTCCCTGGTGGTCCAGTGGGCTTCCCTGGTGGCTCAGACGGTAAAGAATCCTGCCTGCAATGCGGGAGACCTGGGTTCAATCCCTCGGCCAGGAAGATGCCCTGGAGGAAATGACAACTCACTCCAGTATTCTTGCCTGGAGAATTCCATGGACCGAGGAGTCTGGTGGGCTGCTGTCCATGGGGTCGCAAAGAGTCAGACATGTCTCAGCAACTCACACTACTACTGGTGGTCCAGTCATTAAGAATCTGCCTTCCAGTGCTGCGGACGTGGGTTTGATCCCTGTTTGGGGAACTAAGATCTCACATGCTGCAGAGCAACTAAGCCAGAGTACCCAACTACTGAGCCTATACACCACAACTAGAGGGAACTCCCCGCACAGCCCCTCATCCCGGAATGAAGATCCTGTGTGCCAAGACTGAGACCCAACACAGCCAGTAAATAAATAAAGGAGACATAAGCACTCCTTCACAAGGTAGCTGAGAAACTTCCAATGCTCCCTAGGTCCAGAGGGGTGTTGGCAGAAAGAAATGAGCAGGTACCGGGAGGACATGGGCCTAATTCTAAATGACAGCGCTGTGCCCCAGGTGAAGCTGGTCTGCCTTACCCAGGCCCCCCACCCACCCCAGAGGGCCTGCATTCAGTGCCTAACAGCTGTGGCAGAGGAGTGGGGGCTCGGGGAGCGAGTATTTAGGCCCAGAGCCCTCAGCCCAGCTCAAGACTGATCTGAGAGGCCATCCCAGCCTCTCAGCTCCTGGGGGTTCCCCAAGGCCTCCACCTATGAGCCTAGCTACTCCCTCCCTCTCCTCCTGCAAGTGGTCATCCCAGGCACACTGCTTGTCACAGAGTCCCCCTGCTTTGGGGGGAACACCACCTGCCTCACGAATGCTGGTGCCTCTTCCTCCACTTCCCTGCTACCTGTTAGCTCCCTGTCATCTCTCAGCTGCAGCGCCACTTCCTCCAGGAAGTCCCCTTGGACTGCCCTTCTTCCCCCCTGCAGTCAGGGTCTTGCCATCATTGGCTTCCCTAGGACTCAGGTGTGCCCTCTTGGGTACCTGATCTCAGTTTGTGATGACGGTGTTTATTGGGTGACTGTCGGAATCGTGTGCTCACAGCCCCATGGGGACAGGGCCAGTGTCTGGTTTTGTCCACTGCGTATCCTCATAGCCATCCCATGCCTGGATATATATGTTTGATCAACAAGTGTTCCTAGTAGTGACAGGAGTCAAAGCGCTGATCCAAGTGGTGTTTCCGATCTTATGAAGACCCAACCTCGATTATTCCATGAGGCCAAATGCCCTCTTCTGTGAAGACTCTTCATCAAAGGTGGGATTTCACTTCTTGTTGAAGAATAGCCCTGTTACCAACCCACTGCCCCACCCACAAACAAGGGGAGGGGATTACCTTTTACCTTGGACCAAAATGGGGTTTTCCCTCCAGGTATACAGGTCTCCTGTGTCTGGCCACCACACCCCCGTGATGCCCAGCCCTGGGCTTGGTCCCAACACAGGTAGCTTGTTCTTCTTCCTTTGTTCACAGATTATAGGAGGGCTGGAAGCTGGAGGCCCCGCCAGGGCTGAGGGCTCAGCACCTCTCATAATGGGAGGTCAAATGAAATGAAAACCCACCTCCCTTACCCCATCATCTGAATTCCTACATTGGCTATGACATGGCTAAGGGGAAAATATTGGATTTATTTTTATGAGTTAGTCATCACCCTAAGGCCCTTAAGAGGAACCGTGTGAAGTGAATCCATTCAGAAGGTCAGAAGGTCATCACTAACTTGTAAAAATAAATCCAATATTTTTCGCTCTGTCTTATTAGATTTATATGATGCAGACATCCGAGGGAGGTTTGTTTTTTTAAAAAATGGTCATTTTCCAATGCTATTTAGAGTATTTCTTCCTGGCCTCAACCAAATACCCATTCCATCTAGAGGTTTCCATTGATCATTTGGCCATCTGGCAATTTCTTGATTTAAAAAAAATTGTTTTGAAATGCATACCTGAGAGTCTTCACTTCCCTCCCGTCCATCATTCCACCTCTACAGAGACCAGCACCAGCATTTCTGAGCCTAAAGTTGTCAAACATGGAGGTTGGAAATAAATGAAACCATTTGATGGGTGATGCCCCTCGTGGGTTCAAAAATTCACTTTTCATCTGAAAAAAAAGACAGTAAGGTAGGATCAATGGACCCACTGCCATCACTCAGGAAACCAGCTGTGCTGTCCACATGCTTCTTTCCCAAGTTCTCAGGCTGCTTCCGTCTTGGCCAGCATCTCTCAAGTGAAAAGGAGGGCTTATCGCCAAGGGTCTATGGGGAAAGTTCACTGCCCTCCTGGATGTTTACTCAAGCTCCTTCCCCTTTCTCTCTCTCCTTCCTCACTGTCTGCACATTTGCTTTCTCTAACCAGTTTGATACTTAGTTATGACTATTTTCTGCACCCAAAGCTAGTTTCCCCTCTGTTTACCAGGGCTGCCATAAAAGAGTACAGCAGGCTGGGTGGCTTACACAAGACAATCAGTTTTATTCCAGCTGTGGAGGCTGCAAGTCCAAGGTCAAGGTGTCGGCAGTTTTGGTTTCCTCGGTGGCATCTCTCCTTGGCTTGTGGGGTGGTAAGGAAGAGAGACTACCTCTTCTCTTACACATTGCCATCCTAGACCTAAGCATGAGACCTGCAACATAGACTATGCAGTCAATCTTTCTAGAATGATCATTTAACCAGCCGGATAATTTCAGGAAACATCAGATGAAAGCCAACATGAAGCACGTTTTCTTACTTTGGGCCTTTGCAGAGCTTTAAGAGTGGATGTGCCTTAGGAAAGGCCAAGAGAGGGAGCTTCCTTGGAAACATATTTATCTGGGACTATTGAGAGTCCCTTGGACTGCATGGAGCTCAAACCAGTCAATTCTAAAGGAAATCAACCCTGAATATTCATTGGAAGGACTGAAGCTGAATCTCCAATACTCTGGCCACCTGATGCAAAGAGCTGACTCATTGGAGAAGACCCTGATGTTGGGAAAGATTGAAGACAAAAGGAGAAGAGGGCAGCAGAGGATGAGATGGTTAGATAACATCACTGACTCAACAGAGATGAACTCAAGCAAACTCTAGAAAATAGTGAAGGACAGGGAAGCCTGGCTTACTGCAGTCCATGAGGTCATAAAGAGTTGAACATGACTTAGCAACTGAACAACAATATTCCCACATCTGGTTAATTGCCAAACTGAGATGTTCTTGTTCTCCTGTTGGGTAGTTTTTTTTTTTTTTTTTCTTTTTTTGGGGGGGTTAATTTTTATAGATGAAGAGTTTCCTGTGCTGTATGGAAGAAGAACATTAAGAAGCAAGTGAAGGGGCATAAACCTGATAAAAATAGACTTTGGGCAGACTGAGAAGCAGTTGCATAGATGGGGACCTGTGGAAAACCTGGAAACCTGAAGGACCTCAAAGCCCATTTGATGGAAATCCTGATGGAGAGTGTTGTCTCTAGAAGGCATCTGGTTGAATGTGTTTCAATTACATCAGGGGCAGGGAGAGAACAGCGTTTCAGAGGAAGTTGATTTGACTTAAATATCCATCTACAGATGAATGGATAAAGATGTGGTATATAATCACAATGAAATATTACTCAGCCATAAAAAAGAACAAAATAGTGCCATTTGCAGCAACGTGGCTGCAACTAGAGATTATCATACTAAAAGAAGTAAGTCAGAAAGAGAAAAAGGCCATATGATATCACTTATATGTGGAATTTAAAATAGGACATAAATGAACCTATTTATGAAACAGAAATGGATTCATGTACATGGAAAACAGACTTGTGGTTGCCAAGGGAGGAGGGGTGGATTGGGAGGTTGACATTAGCAGATGTAAGCTATTATATATGGAATGGTTAAAAAACAAGGTCCTACTGTATAGCACAGAGAACTCTATTCAGCATCCTATGATAAACCATAACGGAAAGAATATTAAAATAAAATTTAAAAAGTGAAAGTCACTCAGTTGGGTCCAACTCTTTGTGACCCCATGGACTATACGGTCCATGGAATTCTCCAGGCCAGAATACTGGAGTGGGTAGCCTTTCTCCAGGGGATCTTCCCAACCCAGGGATCGAACCCAGGTCTCCCAAGTTGCAGATGGATTCTTTACCAGCTGAGCCACAAGGGAAGCCCCCCTGCAAAAAAACCAATGTGTATATATATGTGTGTGTGTGTGTGTGTATATATATATATATATATATATATGTATATAGCTGAATCACTTTGCTGTTCAGTAGAAGTTAACACAACATTATAAATTAGCTATACTTCAATTTAAATATATCAGAGGAAGTTGATTTGCATGGATTTGTCATTGGGTCCCCTGCAGATATCTAAGGTAGGTAAATCTTCCAGGGACCCAGGAATGAGCATGAGTTGGGAAAGATGAGGAAGGAGGAGAGCCAGGAGAGCAGGGAATTTGGTGAGAGGGCAGAGCCATAGAGGCAGCCAGGGATGGGAAGCTGGGGCCCCAAGGAACCCTGAAGACGAGGGTCACAGTCATGCCCAAGCCTGACCCTGCTCCCTGGTACCATCAAATAAATACAACCTCATCCTTAAGAGGGGCTTCCCAGGTGGCTCAGTGGTAAAGAATTCGCCTGCCAATGCAGACATCACAGGTTCGATCCCTGGGTCAGAAAGATCCCCTGGAGAAGGAAATAACAACCCACTCCAGTATTCTTGCTTGGGAAATTCCAACCCACTCCAGTATTCTTGCCTGGAAAATCCCACGGACAGAGCAGCCTGGCAGGGTCTATGGCCCATGGGGTCAGGGAAGAGTCAGACACAATTTAAGCAACTCAACCACAACAATATCCTTAGGAAGCTAAGTCCACTCTTTTCGTTCTTGAAAAAGAGACAGGGAGAAAGAGAGACAGCACAGCTCGCATCTCTCAGAGCTTCAATTTAGCCCTCCCTTTGATGAGCTGCTGGCACGACGTGCACAAAAACAAGGGCAATTTAAAACTCGGGAAACTCGGCTTTCAATAATTCCCCGCTAGGTTTCTGGCTGCAGAAGAGTAAATAACACAACGGCTACGAACGCTGGGAGCAAAATCGCCAATAACAGCTCCATGCTTATGATAACTTTCCCAATTTTCTGCAATCTCCACCGCTTCTCTCTTTTCTTGGGTCTGTATCAGATTTTTTTCCCCCTTTATTGAACATCTGCCTTGGGAGCCACTGTCACAAAAAGTAATAAACACATCAATCCAAAAGAAAAAGAGAGGATTGTGTGATCCGAACTACTTAACCAATCAAATGGGGCAGCTGGTGGAATGAAATGGGGCGGGTGGGTGAGAGCTTAGAGACCCACTTCCCAGAGAACGTTTCTAAGCATGGTATCCACCCGCGGCTGAAGATGTACCCAAACTGCACCAGGGCTGCCAAAGAAGTTAATTGTATTTCCTAACGCTAATTATAGATTTCAACCTCTGTTGAGATTTCAAGCCCTGGGATTAATTTGTAAGTCTTTCATTCATCCAAAATTTGACCGCTCTTGCTTCGCCTCTGCCTCTGCCTCCTCCCAGATAATAAGAGGAAGATTTGTCTTGGAATAAAGATTTCCTTTTCTTAAGAAATAAACCCAAACAATCATATCACCTCTTAAATTTTTACCAGTGGATTCTGCAAACGTGTACAGGAGAGGGCAATTATGATGTTCGCTGTCCCTGAAGGTCCCCCCTCCCCACCCAAATAACAACAACAGAAAATGATGCCTGAAAGGGAAACAAAAGCAATTTATGTTTTCAGTTATCGTCCCAGAAATAGCCAAAGATTACTTGCATACCGAACAGACGAAATCAAATCTTTCACTATTGCTTAAAAAAAAAAAATCCTATTACAAATTACATTTAACTCAGGTGTGTATAGTTTGCTAGTTCTTATCCAATTGTAAATTAGACCAGGGTTGCCTGTTGGGAGGGAAAAGTGGCTTTTGAAACATGTCTTATTGACTGGGTATAAATTACCTGCAGCAGATTTGTGAAGCAAATTTGAAGCAAGTGATGCCTCCAGGCAACATTGTATTGATTGTAGATTGATATTCAGCTGATTTTAAGGTGAAAAATAAATATTGTTTTAGCAGCAATTTAATTAACAAATCATTGCAGAAACGGTAAGAATATTGTGTTGTCTAATACAGGGATTTAAGCTTTTTTTCTTTTTAACAATTATCTGATAAGTGCTTAGTTTCCCATGTAGATTAATTGTCTTGAGTCATTGTTCCAAGTCCCTGTGAATCCGCATAAAGTTAAATAATGGTTATGGGCACTCTGCTCATTTTTCTTCAGACTCTAGAAGTGAGATTTTTCCCTGCTCCTGAATGAAATGAACAGGCTTCCCTTTAGCACTGGAAACACCTGAGTTGTGCTGTTTTTAGCAGAGCCCTTGTGGTATATTTGGCTGGAGGAATTCGAGAGGCCCCAGCTGTCAGGCCAGCTCTGTCCTCAAGCTGTCATGTGACCTTGGGCAGATTACTTCTCCTAGGCACGCCCCCCTCCCTGCTCCTTCGTGGATTAGATTATCTCTAAAGTGATGGTGTTCTGATAAACAGCCAGCTCTTAGAGGGGGATGGCCGCTGACTGGCAGTGTCTGCCCATTCCCATGGTGTCAATACTCCCACTGCTGCTGATTTCAAGCCTTGGGTTTGACATGACTGGACGTATAGTTGGGATGATGCCTCAAGCCACCTTGAGTGAGTCCCAGCTTACCACTGCCCCCTGAGATCCCTTCCAGTTCAAGAATTTCATTACTTTATGAATATACTGGCTTTCAGAGAAGGAATAAAAACAAGTTTTAAATGCACATACACAAGAAGAGAATTATACTTTTTGTTTCTGATAATTCAGAAATTATTTCAGAACCCTCCAGCATACCAGGGTCATAATAATGAACCTCAATATGATTCATGGAAAAGGATGCCCAGAACATCCAGTCTTTCTCATTTTGTTCTTTCAGGGGAGGGGGAACAGCAAGACAATAGCAAGATCATCTAATATTGAGATAACGTCTATAAGGATTCCCAGAAATCTTCCAATGAACTAATATTTTAAAGAATAACTTCTTTCTAGAGCCTACTATACAGAGTGCAGTAAGTCAGAAAGAGAAATAAATATCATATGTTAACACATATATATGGAATGTAGAAAAATGGTACTGATGAACCTATTTGCAGGGCAGGAATAGAGACACAGGCATACAGAACAGGCTTGTGGTCATAGTGGGGGAAAGAGAGGGTGAATGAATTGAGAGAGTAGCATTGAAACACATATATTACCATACGTAAGATAGACAGCTAGGAGGAAGCTGCTGTGTAACACAGGAAGCTCCACCCCTTGCTCTGTGACAACCTAGAGTGCTGGGGTGGGATGGGAGGCGGGAGGGAGGTTCAGGAAGAAGAGGACATATGGATACTTATGGCCGATTCACGTTGTTGTATGGCAGAAACCAACACAACAATTTAAAACAGTTGTCCTCCAACTGAAAAGAAAAAAGAAAAAATATATTCTTTCCCTCAATACCAAAGCATTATATATGCCCTGAAGAGAATATAGGTGAAATCAGGAAAGAAAAAAAATGTTTAAATCTCAGTAGTTAGCCTCACACAGAGATTAACATGTTGGTGTATTATTATTCAGACTTCCCAGGTGGCTCAGTGCTAAAGGATCCATCTGCTGATGCAGGAGACATGGGTTTGATTCCTGAGTCAGGAAGATCCACTGGAGGAGGAAATGGCAACCCACTCCAGTATTCTTGCCTGGAGAATTCCACAGACAGAGGAGTCTGATGGGCTAGAGTCTATGAGATCACAAAGAGTCAGACACGGTTGAGGGATTAAGCATGCATATTATTATTCTGTTATTTCTCTTTACTTTCTCTCTATTACACACAAACACACTTATTTATACTATTTTTATTAAAAAATGGGATCAAACAAGGTTTTGTGATTTTTTTACTTGCTTAACAATGAAAATATGCCCATGTAATAAAACAGTCCTGCTCTATTTTGAAGGGCTGCATCACCAAGCTTAACCAATCGATCAGTCCTTTATTTTTAGACCTCTAGGCTGCTTCCAGTTTTATGCTAATTTAAGACCACTGTGTATTCAGCATCATAGACCGAATCTTTGTACACTGCCATAATGATTGCGTATGAATCAATTTCAAGAACAGGAGATGCTCCATCTACTAATGTACTTGTTGGAAAAAAAAAAAAAGATCAAACTTGTCACTGAAAGAAACCTGTTAGCATTAACTCTGTATGAGATCAGAGAATACCCATGATCTAGGGACAGCCTCAGATTGATTGAATGATGTTACATGGCTTTATTTTGTTCCTCCCACAAGGCAGTGAAGAATCAGTAGAGTTGGTTGGTGTTGTCTTGTGTGTCACATATCACTGCCCTTCATAAGGATGACCAGAGACATGGTGGGAGAGTTCAGGAGACCAGTTCTTCATCCCTCTTCCCATTTCAGAGGAGCTGCTTGGGAAGTACGTGGAGGAGACATTAACAAAAGCCCACAGAACTGTCCTTTCTTGGAGGAGAGGTGGCAGAGAGAGCCAGCCTCCTGCTAATGGGGCAGAGGAGGCACTGGACGCTGAAACTCCTACAGGTCTGAGAAAAAGGCCACCTGAAGGGCTTTAGAAACCCCTTTTCTCACCATATAGACTTGCTGCAAGAAATAGACAACTTTAGGAAATGTCTGATTTGCTTTTTCAACAATATTCAAAGGACAATGAGTCCAGAAACTAGAGCAAGCAGGATGAGAAAGAAACAATCTGAGATAAGAGAAGAGCGAATAGAGAAAAAACACAATTGATTAATTAAAAACCATCATCTGAACAGCAGGTTGGATACTGCAGAAAATCAATTTAATGAGGTAAAAGACAAATTCAAGACATTTTCTATTATACACATGGGAAAGTCAGAGAGATACCGACTTATAGTGACAGAGAAAAATGATCAAAGATGTACTTGAAAAACTTAAGGACTGCCACTAACAGAACAAAATTAGGGTCTGCCTTTCTAAAATTTTTAATAAAAGAAAGAAATTAAACATTATATTTTTTTAAGGAAGAGGAAAGCAAATAATCCCAAAAGTAAAATGGAATAATAGAAAGCCAAATATTAGTCATAATATATAAGTAGATTAACTATTAAATACAAAACCAGATAAATGAGTTAACTCTATTAAATTCAGAGATTCTCAGAATTTTAAAAATGTTATTTAATTAGATAAGCCTCAAAGAAAAGGACTCAAGAGTATTAAATAAAGATATAAAATTTGAATAATATAATAAGGTTGATTTAATATCAAATTATATTCCCTACAAAGGAAGACCATAGTCTTTAAATTTTTCCATTAAACATGTACAAGAATGATCTTTTAGTTTCCAATATTGACTTTAATCAATTCCAAAAAATGTACTGAGCTCTCAACAGGTCGTTTTAAGACTGAAAATCAAGGCAACAGTGATTTCCCCTTCATTTCCAAAATCCCAAAGAAATTTTTGAAGATATCTAAGAATAAGAAACAACCTGCTGTTGTCCTAGGAAACTGAGAAGAATGCAATTCAGTCAACTCAAGTTTTAAAAAACTTCTGGAAGCTTCAGAAATAGGTTGAAAAACACTCCATCCAGTGACAAAGATCCTGCACTGAGTATCAGGCATGGAGGAACCCTGAGAAGAACCTGGACACTTCAAGGAGTCCAGGAGAACCTCTAATACCAGAAGGGCCACTCTAAGGATGAGGATGACCCAGAAGCAGCCAGTGCAGGCACTTGAACACAGTCCTTTTTAAGATTCTGATGACAATCCAGCCACTACCAGTGATGGGTAAGGTCACCAGGGTGAAATTGATGTGCCCTTCCTGTCTCCTGGGCTCCCTATGGTCCCCAGGCTCTGGTCCCTTTCCTTATAGATAGTGATGGGTGGTAAAGACCCAGGGAGAAGTCATCATTGTGTCATGCTTTTTCAAAGCATAAATTTGTCACAGTACTTGTGTGGAAAAAAAAAAGCAGCATCTTCATTCTCAGATTCTAAAATGCTGAGTTTAGAGAGTTTTATTTTTAAGTTGGAGGTGGGAGATGGGAACCGGAAGCCAAGCCGTATCTTCAGTTTGAAAGTGAAGGCAACCCAGTTTTCTCATTTTCTTTCTGGTTTTTGTTTTTCCAGGAAAAAAAAATATATATCTAAGAATGTCTTTTGAGTTCTTTCCCAAATTCGTATTGAATAAAAATCATATAGTCATGTTTTACAAAGTGCTTTGAGACATACATAATTTCATTTGCCCCTCAAACTCATCCTTGTAATTAGGTAACCCAGGTATTATTGTGCCCATTAAACAGATGATCATTGGGAAAACTGGGGCCCAGATAATTTAAGTGGCTTGCCCACAGTCATAGAGTGGTAGAGCTGACTCTTGAGTCCAGAATGTCTAAGAGTGGTATTCTTACTCCTTCACCAATGACCATAAAATCTTGACCTAATAGCCTTCATGAAGGAAGAGCCTTGGTGTCATTCATGGGAACTGAGATGGTCCTAAAAGAGTGAACAGAACTAAGAGGAGCAGCTATTACACATGAAATTTTCTGTTGAGAGTTCGCCTTGGTCTTTGACTCATTCTCTTTAATTAATCAGGAGAGTAGTGGGATCTGCCATGCTCCTGCCTGGTCTATTCCCTGCCTCCTGGTCCTCTCCTGGGAGCCTCAGAGGATGCAGCAGGCAGCCCATCACTCAAGCAGAAGCAGCCCAAGTGACTTCACTGCAGAGGGACCTGGAGATGGGTGGTCAGGGGCCCCAGGGAGGGAAGGTAACTGCCCTCTTAATGCAGACGAGGTCTCCAAACCTCTCCCATGGGACTTGCCCGTGGCTGAGGACAAGGCTCTCTGAACTCTGGAGTTAGTCGGCTTTTTAGTTCGAGGCTTGGCACAAAGATTTATGTTCCTGGTGTGACCGTACTCACCATCCATCACGATTAGTTACAATAAAATCTCTCTTCGTGTTTTTAAAAGCCCTTCGAGTTACATTCCATTATGCAGTTAACATATCGCAGATGGTTGGGCCATTGTTTAACCAGGGAACCATTTTTTGATCTCTGAAGAGGAGGGCAGGGAACCAGCACTTGACCTCCCCAGAGGCTCTGGAAATCCTGAGCCGGGGTAGAGGAGAGAGAACAAAGAAGAGGGTGGGGGCCCTGGCTCACCCCCTGAGGACTCGGTGGTCGGGCTGAAATGAGTGGCTGAACAAAGCAGATGGGCTTGGATTACAGGCCTTTTTCTTGAGGGAACTTAACCTGCATGCCCCCTGGTCTCTAGAATATCCAGTCTATCTTCTCTGAAACAACTCAGTGCTGCCTCTAAGGCAGACATTCTCCCTAGGTTGGTTCGTATCCAACTCATTTAGTTCACGTGGGATCCAAGCCCTTGATGAGAATTCAGATGATGAGAAGGGGTCGTTTTATGGTGTCCCCCCGCAAACTGCTCTCTGTCTCCTCCCATCACTGCTCACCCCACTCTCAATAAAAGGCATGAGCTGCTAGCCCAGGCCTTTCAATAGATTTTATTCTGTTCCAAGAGAGCCACTCCCCACCTGAGACTTGAACTGTGTCTTGTGCGAGGAGTATATAACCTGTCCTTGTCATTGACTTGGCCATGTGACTAGCTTTAGCCAATGGCACACAAGGGGACGTGAGGTAGGCAGAAGCTTTCCCAGTTGTTGCTTGTTTCAACTTGTCTTCTTCCTTTTTTCCCCTAATCTACCCTGAAGAAGAGAGGATGTTCCTTCAGGCTGGATCCTAAAGTGAAATAGACGTGGGAAGAAGACTGAGCACCCAGTAACCTTCAGGTGACATGGGACTTATGTGAAAAATAAAACAGTTTTGTAAGTGACTGAGATTCTAGGGCTGTTTGTTACTGCAGCGTAACTCGGTAAAATTGGATGAATTCGCATCCCGAATTGAGGGCTTGTCCCGATCGCCTTCTTTCCCTCAGCCTCCGCATCCATCTGCACCAGGCTCTGCTATTGCTACCATCAGCTCTGTCTGAGGTCGACCCACTTTTTTCCGTCCCTCCTGTTTCATCTCCTCGCTCTGCCTCCTGCACCACTCAGCACTCTGCCCCCAGTTCACATTCTTCCTCTTCTCCCATCTTTTCTCCACTCAGCAGCTAGTCTGTTTTTCAACAATGAAAATTAAATGACACCTCTCCCATGCTTAAACCCGCTTCCAAGATTTCTCATAGTTTTACAAGTCAAACTCCTCACTCTGCCCAGTTTCTATGGCTTCATCTCTCTCCACTGTAGCTCAGATTTCTCTGCTCTCTCTTCCTCAAACATGCCCATTCTTTTTTTTTAACTTTTTATTTTGTATTGGAGTATAGCAGATTAGAGTCAGCTTGAGAGTCCCTTGGACTGCCAGGAGATCCAACCAGTCAATCCCAAAGGAAATCAGTCCTGAGTATTTATTGGAAGGACAATGCTGAAGCTGAAACTACAATACTTTGGCCACCTGACGTGAAGAACTGACTCATTTGAAAAGACCCTGATGCTGGGAAAGATTGGGGGTGGGAGGAGAAGGGGACGCCAGAGTATGAGATGGCTGGATGGCATCACCGACTCGATGGACATGAGTTTAAGTAAGCTCCGGGAGTTGGTGAAAGATAGAGAAGCTTGCGTACTTCAGTCCATGGGGTTGCAAAGAGTCGGACATGACTGAGCAACTGAACTGACTGATAGCCGATTAAGGATGCTCTGACAGAGGATGAGATGGCTGGATGGCATCACCGACTCGATGCATATGAGTTTGGGTGAACTCCAGGAGCTGGTGATGGACAGGGTGGCCTGGAGTGCTGCAATTCATGGGGTCACAAAGAGTCAGACACGATTGAGCAACTGAACTGAACTGATAGTTTCAGGTGGACAGCAAAGGGACTCAGCCACACATATACATGTATCTGTTCTCTCCCAAACTCCCAGCCTGCCTCATAACGTTGAACAGAGTCTCCTGTGCTATACAGTACGTTCTTATTGGTTACGCATTTAAAATATGGCAGTGTGTACATGTCTATCCCAAACTCCCTAACTATCCCTTCCCCCAACCCTGAACATGCCCATTCTTTTGCTGTCCCCAGATCTCTGCCGGGAGTGCTCTTCCCCAGATCTGACTACTTCTCCAGGAATCAGTACAAACATCACCTGCTCAGAGAGTTCGTCCCTGAGAAACTCCCCTTCCCTGCAACTCTCAGAGCAAAGGTGGTTCCCATCCATTTGTAATTGTCTTGTTTGTTGGTTTCTTGGCTTCCTGTCTACCCCCTCCACTACAGAACAGAATGTAAACCTCATGAGAGAAGGGACAGTTATCTTCACTGGTGCATCCCCTGGCACATGGTCACTTGATAAATATTTGCTAAATAATGTCTACATAAATGGAATGATTCTAGTCAAACTTCACTATATGGGTGAAGAGACCAGGACTGATTCCCAGGGAGTTTGTACCTGGCTGGGACCCCTGCTATCCCCCATTTAGCTAATGGCATCACCTGTAGAAGAACCCAGATCTCCTAACCCCATCCAATGAACACTTTCCTCTCTAGGTCACACCTCTTTTCTTCCTTCTCAGGTTCTTCAGTCTCTTTTCCTCCCTTGTTCCTGTGTATAACCTCTACTGAGATCAGAAACTCCTCTATGTTTAACATATAACCCTCAATCAGCAGTTTATAACCCAATAAATCTCACCACTGACTTATTCATATTCTGGCAAAAGAAATGGCCCTGATTCCATCCCCAGCCTATAAAAGGATGGTGCTAATAACAGCTGGGGCTTCCCTGGTGGCTCAGAGGTTAAAGCATCTGCCTCCAATGCGGGAGACCCGGGTTCGATCCCTGGGTCGGGAAGATCCCCTGGAGAAGGAAACGGTAACCCACTCCAGTATTCTTGCCTGGAGAATCCCATGGACGGAGAAGCCTGGTAGGCTACAGTCCACGGGGTCACAAAGAGACGGACACGACTGAGCGACAGAACAGAACAGACAGAACAGAATAACAGCTAACCTTCCTTGAGCACTTGCAGGTATTAACTCATTGAATCTTCCCAGCAACCTATAAGGTAGACACTGTTATTAGCATCACGTTTTGGTGAAGACTCGGAGGCACAGAATGGTTACCTAACTTACCTAAGGTCACACAGCTACTGAGTGGTAGACCTGGGACTTGATCCGGGGCAGCCTGGTTTTGGAACCTGGGCACTTACCTACGGTGCCATCCTGACCAGATCAGTGCTTGTAGGGTTCTTCCGAGTCACACTCAACCACAAATAACACTACAGTACACCTTTGAAGAAAATACACACATTTACACATTTCCAAAATCCAACCACACTCCCTCCTTCCTGTCTCAAGGTTCCCGTAATTTTGTAAGAAATAAAATGGACTCTAAGGCAGAAAATCTGGGTCAGCTATCATTTATTGACTACTGACTACTTTCCAGGCACAGAGTCATAATCATAGCACATAATATCTCATTTGACAGATAAGGAAACTTAAGCTTAGGAAGGCTGAGTAGGTTGTATAACCTCACAGTCAGAGGGAGAACATTCCAGCTCAGGCAATTGGACTAAATTACTCCAGTTAAGACACTTAATCCCTCTGAGTCTCATGTAACTCCATCTACATGTGTGCATGCATGGGTGCATGCTCATTTGCTTCAGCCATGTCCGACTCTTTGTGACCCCATGGACTGTAGCCTGCCAGGCTCCTCTGTCCATGGGATTCTCCAGGTAAGAACACTAGAATAGGTTGCCGTTTCCTTCTCCAGGGGATCTTTCTGACCCAGGGATTGAACCGAGTCTACTGCATCTCCAGGTTTGCAGGTGGATTCTTTATCACTGAGCCACCGGGGAAACACAACTCTATCTACACAATGATCCAAATAATACTGGAACGTCTCTAGTAGTTGAGCTCCCAATGCAGGAGCTGGGGTTCAATACCTGGTCAGGGAACTAGATCCCACATGCAACTAACGTTCCTGCATGCCAAAACTAAGACCTGGTGTAGCCAAATAAATAAATAAAATACTAAAAATAAAACTAAATAAAATCTCAAAGTTCATTCCCTTCTATGGATCAGGCATCAGATGGAAAGGGGCTGCCAGGCCTTTGGTCTCCCCTGTCTGCCTCCCTGCTTCACAGTTAACCTATCTTGCTTGAGTGGCAGCCATTGAGGCTCACTTTTCCTTCCGGCAGGCTTCCCAGGTGGCATGAGTGGTAAAGAACCCACCTGCCAATGCAGGATATGCGGGTTTCATCCCTGGTCTGGAAGATTCCCCTGGAGAAGGAAATGGCAACCCACTCCAGTATTCTTGCCTGGAGAATGCCAAGGACAGAGGAGCCTGAGGGGCTACAGCCCATAGGGTCACAAAAAATTGGACATGATTGAGTGACTAAGCACAGAATTCATTAAAATATATATACACACACACACACACACACACACATATATATATCACAAATAAAACACCCAGAGCCCTGATGGTAGCTAAAAATTAGGGAGGAGTCTTGCCACTGGGCACAATTGCTCATTAGAAATAACTACCTCTGCTCAACTCTCAAGCAGCCAGGGATTTCAGAGACTCCTGAGAAAAGTATTGATCCACTAACGACCCACCTAAATCGCTAGAAAGCCATCTGCAAACAAAACGCACTTGAGAAATCAGTTGTCACCAGCTCCTTAACCTTCATGGCCGGTGGGGTCAGACGGCAAACTTCATTCCCTAATGTTCTGGTCCCCCGCCCCCAACACTTCCTGAGCTCTGAGCACGCTGGTTAACAGCTTCGGGGACAGGCAGCTAACCTTTCCAGACTCTCCACTTCCCAGCTAAAAAGGAATCGAGCCCAAAGTGACCCCAGAGAGCTCCAAATGAGATTCATTTTCTCTAAGTCCTAATAAATGAGAAGGAGGCAGAGTGTTTCATCTCCCGCTTATCAATTGCATGATCTATCCTGGGGATGCGGCCGTGAGGCTGGGAGCATGACAGATCCATCTCATTAGGCGGCAAATTCATCATACTTTCTATCTCTATTTGAGGTGCCTTCTCGGCCCATTCCTGATTAGTCTCCCTATCCCTGCTATCCACTCGAGGGCATACCCACTGGCCAATCCACAGGGGAGTGGGCAGTTCTGGAACTGCACAGTTCCAGCATGCACAGTTCTGGAACTCTGGCTGTGCCCAGGCTTATAATTGGAAGCTGGCAGAGGATAGGTAGCAAGATAGCAGAGATGGAGGAAAGCTAAAATTTGACTTCAGACCCCACACATCCGATGTCGGGGATCTTAGTTGGATAAGGAGAGCAAGATGGCGCCCCCAAGTAGACAACGGGCATCTCCCAAATTCCAGAGTGCCTCCATCTGCCCAGGACTCCTTTTGGGTCCTTCCTACTCTGGGACAGACTAGGTTTCTGAAGGACACTTTGAGGACTCCAAGCATTCTTATGAGTAAATTCCCTCAAAACCCAGAAGCAGGTTTTGTTAGAGTCCTTAAGAGGGCAAAAGCCATAATTGGTCATTCAAAGAGATAAGGACTGCTGTGGCTCAGACCATCTGCCCTGTAGAGAGTAGGACAGAGGGGATGCCCTGAGGCATCAAGATTAGCAGAATGGAGACTTCCCTGGTAAGCCAGGGTCTTCCAATACAGGGGCCCAGGTTCGATCCCTGGTCAGGGAACTAAGGTCCACATGCTGCAAGGTGTGGCCAAAAATTAATAATAATAAAGTAAAAAATGTATATATATATACATATACACATCAGTAGAAAGTACCACTGATCTGGATTCAAGACAAAATCAGGAGGTTTCCCTGCCATCCAAAGCCTGATCTTCATGGAGGAGAAAATTGTCACTCAGTCTAATCTTTAACCTTGACCAGAAGGCAAGAGGCCAAGGGTGCACATACATGCATGCTTAGTCGTGTCCAACTCTTTGTGACCCCCTGGGCTGTAACCCGCCAGGCTTCTCTGTCCACGGGATTCTCCAGGTAAGAATACTGGAGGGGGTTGCCATTTCCTCCTCCAGGGGATCTTCCTGACCCAGGGAGCAAATCCATGTCTCCTGGGTCTCCTGCATTGGCAGATGGACTCTTTACCACTGAGTCACCTGGGAAGGCCCAAGGGAAGATTTGAAAAAGCCCACAGAGGAGAATTCAGTATCTGTCTCTTATTTTTTTAGAGTTTGAAAGCCAATAGGAACTAGTTGCTCTTCCTAAGTGAGGTAAAAGAAAGCTGTGATTGGCTATCGCCATGGCTCAAAATGTGAACATTTGAACATTTTCTGTCCCTATACTTGGGAGCAGTTTCCTAGCTACGTCCATAGTGCAAGCCCTCGACATTTCTCCCTCCCAAGAGTATTTTGAAAGTGCTGGTCAGCTCAAACAGGAAAAGATTATTTCTTAAAAGAGAGATATGCAACTACCATCTGAATGTTGCTCAGTATCATCTTGGACAGGAAATTAAAGGTGATCTTAAAAGTCTTTGAACAGGGATTTCCTGGTTGATAAGACTCTGTGCTCCCAATGCAAGGGGCCTGGGTTTGATCCCTGGTCAGGGAAATGGATCTCACATGCCAACTAAGACTAGTGATGAACCTATCTGCAGGGCAGGAATAAAGACGCAGAAGTAGGGAACGGACTTGTGGGCACGGGGATTGGGGGGAGGAGAAGGTAGAACGAACTGGGAGAGTAACACTGACATATATTCACTGCCATTTGCAAAACAGATAGCTGGTGGGAAGCTGCCATGTAGCACAGGGAGCTCAGCTCAGTGCTCTGTGATGACCTAGCGGGGTGGGATGGGTGGGATGGGGCGATGGTGGGAGGCCCAAGAAGAAGGGGAATGTGCATACATATAGCTGATTGATTTTGCTGTACAGCAGAAACGAACATAGCATTGTAAAGCAATTAAACTCCATTAAAAAAAAAAAAGAGTTCACATGACACAACTAGATCGTGTTTGCTCCAACTAAAGATTCCATATACTGCAACTAAGACACAGCACAGCCAAAGAAATATTTAAAAAATTTTTTAAGTTTTTGGATAGATAGGATACAAAAAACACAAGCAACCAAAGGGAAAATTAGGTAAATTTGGCTTCATCAAAATTTAAAATTTTTGTGCTTCAAAGGACAGATCCAAGAAGGTGAAAGATAACTCACAGAATGTGAGATTATTTGGAAGTCCATATCAGATAAAGGACTAATAGCCATAACATATAAAGAGCTCTTATTATTCAATAATAAAAAAGAAATAACTCAATTAAAAGATGAGCAAACGATATGAAAAGTCATTTTTCCAAAGACAATATGCTAATAGAGAATAAGTACCTGAAAACATGCCCAACACCATTAATCGTTAGGGAAAATTAAATAAAAAGGACAAGAAAATACCACTTCATACCTGTGAGGTTAGGACAGCTATCATCAAAAAGATGGACAACGATAAGTGTTGGGAAAGATGTGCAGAAACCAGAAATCTCATTAACTTCTGATGGGAATATAAAATGGTGTATCTGCTTTGGAAAACAGTTTGACAGTTGCTCAAAAAAGTTCAACATAAAGTTAATAAATGCACAGCAATTCCATTCCTGGGTATATATGCAGGAGAACTTGAAACACATCCATAAAAAAAATTGCACACAAATATTCATAGCATCATTATTCATAAAAACCCCAAAGTAGAAGCAACTAAAATATCCATGAATTGATGAATTTTTAAAAAATTTAATGTGAATGAATCTTCTTTATTTGGCTGCATTGGATCTTAGTTGGGGCACATGGGTTCCTCCGTTGTGACCTGGGCTCCTCGCTGTGGCAAAGGGCTTCTTTTGGTGCCCAGGATTGTCTCTAATTGTGGTTGGCAGGCTCAAGAGCACGCAGGGATGGAACCTGAGCCCCCTTCATTGGAAGGCAGATTCTTAACCACTGGGCCACAAGGGAAGTCCCCAAGAATTAATGAATAAATAAACAAAGTGTGGTCTATCCATGCGATGTAATGTTATTTAACCATAAAAAGGAATGAAGCATCGATACATCCTACAACATGGATGAACCTTGAAAACATTATACGAAGAAGCCAAAGCCAAAGGCTTCTTTGTATAATGAAAACATTATACAAGCCAAAGGCTACAAATCATATGATTTTACTTATATGAAAGGTCCAGTGAAGGTAAATCTATAGAGACAGAAAATAGATTAGTGGTTGCCAGGGGCTGGGGAAAGGGAGAGTGGGTGTGACTTCTCATGGGTATTCAGTTTCTTTTTGAACTAATGAAAACATTGCTAGTGGTGATAGTTGCATAACTTTGAGAATGTTGAAAAATCACTGAATGGTATACTTTAAGAGGGTGAATTTTAGTAGTCATGTATGGATGTGAGAGTTGGACTATAAAGAAAGCTGAGCATCGAAGAATTGATGCTTTTGAACTGTGGTGTTGGAGAAGACTCTTGAGAGTCCCTTGGACTCCAAGGAGATCCGACCAGTCCATTCTAAAGGAGATCAGTCCTGGGTGTTCATTGGAAGGACTGATGTTGAAGCTGAAACTCCAACACTTTGGCCACCTGATTCAAAGAACTGACTCTTTGGAAAAGACCCTGATGCTGGGAAAGACTGAAGGCAGGAGGAGAAGGGGACGACAGAGGATGAGATGGTTGGATGGCATCACCAACTCAATGGACATGAGTTTGGGTAAACTCTGGGAGTTGGTGATGGACAGGAAGCCCTGGAGTGCTGTGGTCCATGGGGTTGCAAGGAGTCAGACACAACTGAGCGAATGAGCTGAACTGAATTGCATTATATCTTGATTAAAGAAAACCTCTTTGGTAGTGAACACAAGGATCAAAATCAGACTTAACCTGGGGAAGGGCGCCTTTTCTAACTTTAGCAGATCCCAAGCAGGTGATGGGAAGTACAGGAAGAGCGCGAATGGGGGCACAGCTTTGACCAGAGCTGGGTGAGGGGAAGCCTGCTGGTGAATGGAATGGGAGAATGAAGCAAGAGGATCAGTCAGGCTGCTACTGGCTGCTCAGGCAAGTGGTTCAGATATAAATGAGTCAGACTTGAGTTTTTAAAGAAAAGGAAGCTCCTTCTGCTCCCAGTTAACATAAACCCACATGAGCTCAATGCAGCTGAACAAATCCTTCTGGGTCCTTCAAAGCCTCAGGCACTGAGGATCCCCTGAGAGCATCACTTCTGTCCATCACACACACACACACACACACACACTAAGGTCTGGTAATTAGGAATCCTGGTGATCGGCCCCAGTTTTGACTTTACTGGCTATATGACCTTGCACAACTCATAAATATTTTGGACCTCAGCCTCCTTCCTCAAAAGTGAAGAAATTGGGACAATTGACTTCCAAGATCCTTCTAGCTCTAGAATTCCAGGATTCCATAACAGATCTCCTATAGAAAAAGACACTTTTCCTATTTCCTGAAGTCTCGTTTTCTGAATCAGTCTTTGATCATGAACCATATTATGCTATTTCCATCCTATCCCTTTTTTCCTACTGAAACTAGGCTGGAGGTTTGTCCAGGTCAGAGTTATTTTTTTCTTCTTTGCTGCATGTGGGCTTTCTCTGGCTGCAGCAAGCCTCCATGGCAACCAGAGGCTGTTCTTCTTTGCAGCGGCTTCTTTTGTTGCGGACCACAGGCTGTAGGCTTGTGGGGTACAGTCGTTTGGCACAGGGGCTCAATAGTTATGGTACATGGACTTAGCTGTTCCATGGCATTCAAGATCCTCCCAGACCAGGGATCAAACCTGTGTCCCTTGTATTAGCAGGCGGATTCTTGGCCACTGGACCACCGGGGATATCTTAGGCCAGAGTCTTGACTCCCCCAGAGGATCTGGCAGGAAGTGCAGCTCTGGGTAGTTATCCAATGAATGCCAATGGACATTGAGTTGAAATGTTCTTTGGCATTCAGTCTAATGATCTAGTTGATATCTCCCTTCAGTTATACAGAGACTGGCCACTCTGTAGGTTGAGAATTAGGAAGTCTTAGCAGGAAGGTCTGAGACTGGAGCCCAATATTTCTGAACTCTTGGTAGTTTCAATGGTAGATGCTGGGGTTGTCCTTCAGGGTAACTCCCACTTTGGGAGGGACCACTTGGTGAGTGAGTTTATTCATGTAGACATTAAGTAAGAACCTCCCATGCTATGGGAATGGAGTCATCCAGAGACATGTGATTCTGAAGAAATGCTAAGAGGTCTGCTTCTTCATGTCAAAGGCTGACCTCATGAAGGACAGGGCTTATTTCTGAAGACTGTTACGATATTCACCAATTTAAAAACAAAACAAAACAACTTTTTTCTTAAAAGAGGTCAGTAGTGATACCTTTGGGCTGGAGGTGGGGAAAGAGAGAACCATTAGAAAGGAGCTCCTTGCCTGGGAAGAAAATCTATCACCTACCATATGGTGTCAAGTTGGAGGGTAAAGGGAAGAGGTGACAGGTACAGGCCCTTGGTGAAATTAAGACACTGCTGGCTTCCAGGTGGAGAGAATTCTTGTTTCAGGATTTTCTTGTTAGGTTTTCCTTCTTGGTGTTGCTTCCTGTAGGTGTTGGCTCCTTCTTGGTTGACTTCCCTGGTGGTTCAGGCAGTAACGAATCTGCCTGCAAAGTGGGAGACCTGGGTTCATTCCCTGGGTTGGGAAGATCCCCTGGAGGAGGGCATGGCAACCCACTCCAGTGTTCTTGCCTGGAGAATCCCCATGGGCAGAGGAGCCTGGTGGGCTACAGTCCATGGCGTCGCAAAGAGTCTGACACAACCGAGCGATTAACACTTTGACTTGTTGGTCCCTGTAGTTATCATCAACCTGTCATCAACCTTGACATAACCCTTGCTCATCATTGCTGTGCAGTCTCCACTTTCTTATGAGGAATTATAGGCGGTATTCTTGTCTTCTTTTGTGAGCAGGAATCTAAAAGAACATGTGTTTCCCCATGATGGCTCTTCTTACAGGACTCAGGAGGTGACCAGGAGCAAAACAAGAGGCACCCTGAGTGGAGTGGAGGTGGGCAGGCAAAGCCCTGGTTTCACTGGCCACAGCTCCAAGCCCTGGACTTCCCAGGGGTGGAACAAAGCAGCATGCCCAGTGTTCAGGTCCCAAGACACCCGGCTAAGGAGTGATGGTGCCTCTCTGGTCATCACTTGGAAGCATTTTCAGAGCCAATGATGTCACATTTAATGGATAGAATCTGCCAGGCCTGGCTGACCAGATCCCCTCAACCTGAATCTCCTTGATAGAGCTTTAGCCCCATTCCAAGTGCTCACAGCAGTCCTCACATTCTGCACAGACTCATCACTTGGAGGGATCTTAAGAACATCTCAGAATGTTAGGAGTCCAAATAAGGCTTAGTTCCAATGAAAACGCTGAGTTTTGTTCACCAGGAAACTTCTGGATAAAGTCATACAGTAATGCTGACACTTAAAGAGCATGGAAAAAATAGTTTAAAAGGGTGTGTGTGTGCGTGTGCATGTACACACTTGTATATAACTCAATCCCTTAGCTGTACAGCAGAAATTAATACAAAGTTGTAAATCAACTATATTTCAGTTTTGAAAAAGGGAGAAAAAATGATTGGGAATTTGGATCGACTACTAACAAGCTGGTGCCTGCCAATGCAGGAGATGTAAGAGATGTGGGTTCCATCCCTAGGTCAGGAAGCTCCCCTGGAGGGGGGCATGGCAACCCATTCTAGTGTTCTTGCCTGGAGAATCCCCATGGACAGAGGAGCCTGGCAGGCTATAGTCCATGGCGTTGCAAAGAGTCTGACATGACTGAAGCAATTTAGCATGTACAGAGGCAGTAGCAGACATAGGGTTTTTATTGAGGGGGGAGGTGGGGGTGGGGAGGGTGATGGAATCAGATAGTGTTCTAGAATAAGATAGTCATGATGTTGTACAACCTTGTAAATATACTCAAAACTACTGAATTATGTACTTTCAAATGGTTTATATGGTGAATTTTATGCTATGTGACATTTACATAAATTTTTAAAAAAGGATTAACAAACTCAATTCTTAAAAAAACCAAAAACATAAAGACACATCCAAGAGAGCCTAACTCCAAACACAGTAAGCCAGAGAGCAGCACAGGGAGGCTTGATTCAGGATGTGGCTTGTGGGAATGAGGCATCCTTCTTGTGAGGCATTCTTGTCTATACGATTTCCGGGGCGCCTCACCCCACACATCTTTCTCACTGAATTTTGCACTTAGGCCATCAGCAATGTATTTCTCTGAGTGAATGCTGCCCCTACCCCAGCCTTGTGTTTAAACAGCAAATGCTCTCAGGATATCTTACTCCATTCTTAGTATAAATGAGTGTTATGGTTGAGAAGAGAGCTTGTCAGGAGAGGCATTTGGAAATGGGCATAAGACAAAAGAAGAACAGGGATAAAAGACTGAATTCAGCCATATCAGAGTCTGGCTAAGGGCTGCTTTCAAATCTAAAGTGGAGCTGAAAGCATTTCCCCCATTTTTAGGGACAACAAATATGGCTTTGTTCTCCTGTGGCAAGGAATGAATCAAAAAGAAATTTGCACCACAGTGAAAAACCACTTCATACCCATTAGGATTGTTAATATTAAACAAACAAAGAAAAAAACAGAAAACAATGTGCTGACATGGATGTGGAAGAATTGAAATCCTGTTTGTTGCTAGCAGGAATGTAAAATGGTATAACTGCTGTGCAAAACTATAGAGCGATTCCTCAAAGAGTTAGAAACAGAATTACAATATGATCCAGCAATTCCACTTAGGGGTATATTACTCAAAATAATTGAAAACAGGTGCTGGAACAGATATTCACAAACCAGTGTTCATAGCAACATTCCACCAAAGGTGGAAATGACTCAAATGTCCATCAGTGGATGGAGTGGAGAAACAAAATACTATTTAGCCTTAAAAAAGAAAGCAATTCTGACTCATGTTACAGCATGAATGAACCTTGAGAACATTATACTAAGTGAAATAAGCTAGTCACAAAAGACACATAAGTATGATTCTCCTTAATGAGATACTTCAATTTAGTCGGTCAGTTATGTCCAACTCTTTGCGACCCCATGGACTGCAGTACACCAGGCCTCCCTATCCATCAGCAACTCCTGGAGCCTGCTCAAACTCATGTCCATCTACTCAGTGATGGCATCCAACCATCTCATCCTCTGTCGTCCCCTTCTCCTCCTGCCTTCATTCTTTCCCAGCAGCAGGGTCTTTTCCAGTGAGTCAGTTCTTCACATCAGGTGGCCAAAGTATTGGAGTTTCAGCTTCAGCATCAGTTCTTCCAATGAATATCCAGGACTGATTTCCTTTAGGATTGACTGGTTGGATCTCCTTGCAATCCAAGGGATTCTCAAGAGTCTTCTCCAACACCACAGTTCAAAAGCATCAATTCTTCAGCGTTTGGCTTTCTTTGTGGTCCAACTCTCTCATCCATACATGACTACTGGAAAAATCATAGCTTTGACTAGATAAACCTTTGTCGGCAAAGTAATGTCTGTGCTTTTTAATATGTTGTCTAGGTTGGTCATAGCTTTTCTTCCAAGGAGCAAGCATCTTTTAATTTCATGGCTGCAGATACTTAGAATAGTTGAATTCATTGAGACAGAAAGTAGAACAGTGGTTATCAAAGCCTAGGTGATGTGACCCAGAAATCTCACTCCTGGGCATATATTCAGAGAAAACCATCTTTCAAAAGGATGCTGCTGCTACTGCTGCTAAGTCACTTCAGTCGTGTCTGACTCTGTGTGACCCCACTGACGGAAAGGATGCACACACCCAAATAGTCACTGCAGCACTATTTACAATAGCCAAAACATGGAAACAACTTAAATGTCCATCAGTGGAGGAATGGATAAAGAGGATGTGGTACACATACACAACGGAATGTTAGTCAGCCGTAAGAACGAGTGAAATTGTGCCATTTGCAGAGACATGGATGGACCTAAAAATTGTCTTACAAAGTGAAGTAAGTCAGAAAGAGAAAAACAAATATTGCATAATATTACTTCTATGTGAAATCTAGAAAAATGGTAGAGATTAAATGTAGAGAATAAACTTATGGTTACCAAGGAGGGGTGCAAATTGGTGGATTGGGATTGCCATATGTACACTACTATGTATAAAATAGATAACTAATGAGATCCTACTGTTTAGCGCAGGAAACCCTACTCAGTAATCTGTGGTGACATAAATAGGAAGGAAATCTAAAAATGAGGGTATATATGTATATGTATCACGATTCACTTTGCTGTACAACAGAAGCCAACACAACATTGTAAAGCAACTATACGCCAATAAAAATAATTTTTTTAAAGTTCTGAAGACAGATAGTAATGATAGTTGATAGATCAATGTGGATGTACTTAATGCTACAGAACTGTATACTTAAAAATGGTTAAACTGGTAAACTTTAAGTTATGTACAAGATGTTTTGCTACTAAAAAATCTTTTTAAGGAGAAAAAAAGAAATTCAGTAACTGAAAAGTACGCTTGCCTTCCCTTTCCTCTAGGAATACAGCTATGATCAGAATTCAGATGAGAGCAGAAGATGTGCTGGTTGTGACAGGTTAGGTTATGCTTGGTAACAAGCACTCCCTGCATTTCTCACTCATGCTGCACTTCCATCATGGGTTCCCGGGGGGGCTCTGCTCATCCTAATTCGGAGACTCCAGCTGACACAGCAGCACATGCCAGAGTGAAAAGATGTCCAAAGGACCTTGTTTCATGTGTGTAAACATACTCAACACTATTCTCCTTTAAAACTTAGAATTTAGGGGCTTGCCTGGTGGTCCAGTGGTTAAGTTCCCTGATCGGGGAACTAAGATCTCACGTGCTGCAGAGCGCCTAAGGCTAGGCATCACACCTACTGAGCCTGCACACTCGAGCCCAAGCACCACAAATAGGGTCTGGGCACCACAGCAATCCAAGATCCAGCATGCCACAAAAAAGATCTCACGTGCTGCAAATAAGATCCAATGCAGCAAAATAAATAAATTAAAAATACACACATTTTAAAAATTAGAATTTTTAAAAAGATGAATTTTCAAATCAGTGTAGGAATCATTGATTGTCCATTGACTATTTACAAGGCAAGTGGACACACTGGGGGGGAGGGCACAGAGCCAGAACTTTTTCTGACATCATTCACCACAATAAATGTTAGGTAAAATAAAGATTTGAAGTTAAATAGAAAACAGACAAAGCACCAGCAGAAAACAAAGAGTAATTTGTGATGGGGAGTGCTCGTAGGACAGAAACAAAAGAGAATAATGGAAGATATGAACAGGTTTGAATATATTAAAAGTCCAAATGTTCATATATGATGAAATATACAATATGTGATAAAAGATACCATAATCAACATTAAAAGACACATGATTGACCAGGAGACAATATTTGAGACACATACAAGAGAGTGATGATATTGAAAATATACAAAGAGTTTCTAGGAATCAATTTAAAAGGACTATTTTTTATTTTTTTTAATAACAAAGGATGTGAAAGTGTTAGCTGCTAAGTCAAGTCCAACTCTTTGCAACCCCATGGACTGTAGCCCACCAGGCTCCTCTGTCTATGGGATTCTCCAGGCAAGAATGCTGGAGTGGGTTGCCATTTCCTCTTCCAGGGGATCTTCCCAACTCAGGGATCAAACTGGGGTCTCCTGCATGAGCCACCACGGAAGCCCCTGACAAAGGACAGGAAGAGGCAATTCTTAGAAAAAGAAATTGAAATGACTGGTATGCCAAAAATATATGTTAAAAATACCCTTTCTTGATCCTTTCTTTTTCCTGTCTTATAGATTATTTGAAACAAAAATGATTTTCTCACAGTGTCCACTTTGTCTCCACTCTTAAATCCATTGCCATCACCTCTCTGCTGAATGTCCCAGTGGAGTCTGTTCAGCTCCCTGGAAGGAATGGATGTATTTGGGAAACAGGAAGCACCATTAGATTGGAACCAGAGGCTTGGCAGGACTCAGGGAGGAGAGAGTCAGGCACAGAGATGGGAGATGAGACTAGAGGAGTTTTTGGGACCCTACTGTAGGGCTGGCTCACATGTGTTTATTCTTTTAGAGGAAGCTGATTCTGGCCATTGCTGTGGATAACAGATTCTAAGGGCCCAAACTGGAAGAAAGATCCCTGGGAAAGCTGCTGACATTGTCCCAGAGGAAATGACAAGGAACAGAAATAAGGTGTTGGCAAATAGAGAAAAAACATGATTCTGAGGCTGCAGACTTGATGGATGGATGGAGAGAGTAAAGATGGGGACCAAGAAAGAGCTGAGGACAACCCCTAGGAGTGCTTCAGAGCAGCATGGCCAAGTCCCATAGAAAGAGACTCCAGGCGTGAGGGCACTTTAAAAGATGCTTATTCATTCACAAGCCCCTCCTATTAACCTCTAGATTGTGTTTAGGTTTTGAAGAAAGACCAAGAAAAGAAAGCATTCATCACTAAGTAGTAAGGTTTTTCCAAGTGTCTGTTTGCTACAATAAATGAAAATCTAGATGCCTTAAAAATGTTATTTGGGAAGATATCCAACCCAAAAAAAATCTAAATTATCTGATGCCCTATAAAATAAGTCATTAAATATTTTATAAGATCCCTCTTCCTTCAAATATGATCTTTATAAACCAGCCGTGTACTCCACTCCCACCCTCTGTAGGAAGCAGTTGATTAGAGATCTTGGCTTGTCTTTTTTGCAGCCCAAGTCCGGTTAATTGTGGATTTGATTCAAGTGATATCAGCGTTGGCAGAATGAGTCTGTCTTCACTGCATTGATTCCCCTCCCTCCACCCCCATACCAGCTGGGAGTCCTCCTGAAAGAACAATAGATTTATAATATGAGCAAAACAAAGGAGTCGGGAATGAACAGCTCTTGGAAATAAGTAGGTCAAGACACAATCAATTTCCAAATCTAAAATTATGTTTGAAAAATGTACCTTTAATACCAGAGTCGGCTTTGGCCCTGTGGGGCAAAGCATGTAAAGTTTAAAGTTCCTGAGTGGCTGCTTTATCAGGTAGCCTGAAGTTTACCCTGGAGGTTAAGCAATAAAATGGAAACAAAAATAATTTAACAGTTTTGCAGTTAGTTTAACCCAGCCACGGCTTCTTAAATGGCATTCACCTTCCTGGAGCTTGCCACGCTCATAAAGCTACAAGATGCATTTCAAAGCTATGAATTTGCTAAATAGAACTCCATTTCCTCTTCTTATTAGAGGTAATTAAATTTATTAGACGTCAGTAAAAGCCTTGTAAACAGAAAATATGAATGCTTATAAAAGTCTGCCCTCTCTTTGCAGCCTAATAATTAAGATGCAACAAGAAAGCAGCTAATAACAGCTCATAATTTATGAAGTGTCATTCACCCCCGAAACTGAGACATATTGTGGAGGAATTACAGACTGAAATGAAAATAATACCCACTGAAACACATTATTTATTAAATACATAACCACTCAGAGAAATAAACACATCACACATAGAACTTGATATTTCTGATGGAAACAGTATATACATCATCTCCTGCTTTGGATATATTACCCATCAAGTCAAATCCTTAAATCAAAGTCACCACTTGTTTAAATGCAAACGGCCCGTGGCAGCCCAGCAAGCTCCAAATTTCCACTAGACATTCACCTTGATGTCAGTTTTCAAAGACCGAGTCACTGTGAAGGTTTTTCATTATGATTGTTTTTAACATTCTCAAAAGAAAAGAAATCCCTCAGCAAGCATTAGAGAGAGAGAGAGAAACGGGAAGGAAGACGAGGAAAAGATTCTAAATAGAAGAGCAGGAGTCATAAATTAACAAAAACATTTCCCACCTTCCAGCACAGGTGAACTCAGAAGCAACTGCGGAATCAATGCCCCCACCCCAGTGATGCAGTCTCACTCCGAATGGAATCTCTTTTTATTGCAGTTTAATAATGTACTTTACATCTTTATCAACAATCCAGCTCTGTACTTTAATCTCTTTAGAGTAAATGGTGATAGAAATTTTAGACACATTTCATCAGTGCAGAGACCCTTGGTTATGCACTATACTGCTATTTTATGTATTGTTATGAAAGAAAAAATAAAATGCTGCTAATTAAACTATGACCTGCCATTGTTGTAAGATACATCTTGATGTCAGAGATGTTAAAACTGGGGGGGAAAGGTATTTTAGAATTCACTCAATATAATCCATAAAACTAGATGAGGTAAAGATTAACATCAATCTTAAAACTGTTATCTTGGTTACAGTAGGTGAATTATAGCTCAATAAAGCTGTTATTTTTAAATGTTATTTTGGACTCAATGCTGAAAATCCTAATACTCAATTGTGTAGAAGGTAGCCAGGAAAGGCCTCACTTTGAAGGTGACAGTCGAAGAAGGACCTAAAGAATATGAAGGCACTGTGTGGGTACCGGGATGAACGGGGTTCCCAGAGAGCCAAAAGCAAATGCAGAGGCGCTGGGGTGGGTGAGGACTTGGTGTACGGAAGCCAGAGTGGATGATGCAGAGAGAGATAACGAAGGCTGGAAGTGGGAGGAGAGAGGTTCACAGGAGATGAGGTCAATAAGGTGACGGCAAAAACAAAAGTTTCGGACTTAAATAGACATTTCTCCAAAGAAGACATACAGATGGGAAAAAAAAAGTGAAAAGTTGTTTAATATCACTAATTATTAGAGAAAGGCAAATCAAAACTATAGTGTGGTATTGTTTCACACCAGTCAGAATGGCCATCGTCAAAAAAAACAATAAATGCTGAGAGGGTGTGGAGGAAAAGGAGCCCTCCTCCATTGCTGGTGGAATGTAGACTGTAAGAACCGCTATGGAGAACAGCATGGAGGGTTCTTTAGAAAAACAAAAATAGAATTACCATATGATCCCGCAACCCCACTCCTGGGCATATATCCGGAGGAAACCACAATCAGAAAAGAAGACTCAGGCTCCTTGCAGCATTATTTACAACAGCCAAGACATGGAAGCAACCTAAATGTCCATCAACAGAGGAATGGATAAAGCTGTGGAATATGTATACAGTGGAACATTACTCAGCTATAAAAAAGAAGAAAAGAATTCTATTTGCAGCAACATGGATGGACCTAGAGATTTTCATACTGAATGAAGTAAATCAAACACAGAAAGACAAATAAATATGATATAATTTATATGTGGAATCTTTTAAAAGGGTATAAGCGAACTTAGTCACAAAACAGAAGTCAAGTCATAGACACAGAAAACAAATGAATGGTTGCCAGGGGACAAGAGGGAAGGAGGGATAAATTGGCAGATTGGGATTGACATAGACACACTATGATATACAAAGTAGATAACTAATAAGAACCTACTACACAGCACAGGGAGCTCCACTCAAAACTCTGTAATGGACTGTATGGGAAAAAATCTAAAATAAGTGTATGTATAATGTATATGTTTAACTGATTCACTTTGCTGTACACCTAAAACTAACACAACATTGTAAATCAACTGGACTCCAGTAAAAAAAAATTTTTTTAAGTTTCCTCCAGGTGATAAAAATTTCCTCCAGTTTTCTATGAAGCTAAACAAAAATTTTTTAGGAATATTAAGAATATTCTTCAAAAAACATTTTGGGGGGCGGTTAGGCAGCTCAGTGGTAAAGAATCTTTCTGCCAGTGCAGGAGATTTAGGAGACATGTATTCAGTCTCTGGGTTGGGAAGATCCCCTGAAGGAGGAAGTGGCAACCCACTCCAGTGTTTTTGCCTGGAAAATCCCATGGACAGAGGAGCCTGGTGGGCTACAGTCCATAGGGTCGCAAAGAGTGGGACATGACTGAGCGGATGAGCATGTACTTATCAATTTCACACCTAAACTCTACCTTGGCAGCTTCTCGAATGGTTTAAGAATCAAGTGACCTTAGCAGTCCTGCCATCTTTGCAGGTGGTCCCATCCAAAGCAGTTGCTGACTCTGTTCAGAGGGGACATGATCGTTAGACCACCTCCAGGCTATGAAGTGCATGGACTGCTTTCACGCTGCGGGATCCTTGAGGAGGTGCCTTTATTTTTTCATCAAGGATCAGCAATTGCTCTCTTCTACAATAACACTCATGGAAACCTGCCCCCCTTCCCTACTTACTCCTCAGCACCAAAGAGCAAAGTCTCTTCCTCAAAAAGCTGTTTCTCTTTTTTGAGCAGTTACTCTGTTTTGCCCTATGCTAAGAGATTTGTGTACTCTCTTTTTAACCCTCAAACCATCCTATGTCATAGATGTGGTTAGTAGTCAAACTTAGGAGGGAAGCTGGGGCACAGAGAAGTGAAGCCACTCACCCATGGTCACACAGCTGTTTGTGAGTGTGTGTGTGGTGGTGGAGGTGGAGATCTGCTGGGACTGAAACTTGGGTAAGACTTCCTCCAAAGTCCAGGGCTCTAACTGCTCCACTATAATGAATTGCTCTCATGTGACAGTGGCTGAAAGTTACTCTGGTTCCTGACTTTACCAGATCTGGTACTTTCTAGGTTTGGTGGAACCAGTAACTTGGATGGAATTGAGAAGGGTATCAAGCTCAAGCTGGGAAAGAGAGATTAAGTGCTTAGGCTCTGGAGCCAGATTCCCAGGGTTCAAATCCTGGCTCTGCCAGCTACTAGCTGTGTGATCTGAGGCAAGTTATTCAACCTCTCTGTGCCTAAATTCCCTCACGTGGAAAAAATGGAGTTAAACAATAGTAACTATCAGATGGGGTTGCTGTGAATGTTTTGTGAGACAGTGATGTGAAGTACTTACAGCACAGGCCCAGATGGTAGTTATTGTTTCCATCCACAGGTTTCAGAGGACATTTAGGAACACAGTCTAGCCCAGTGCATCCCAAATATGTTTGGTTAAAGGATCATTTCGGATTATTGGATGTGCCTGTGACCTTGTCTGAAGAAGTCTCATGCAATCAATGAATGGGGAGAGGGGTCTCCTTCCAGCAGAATTCATGAAGACACGGCAGCAACGCCCAGGGGAAGCTCGGTCCCCAGGGACAAGTGTAGTTCTAAGGTACAAGCATGAGCGAGCTTTGAGTTTCAAGAGTATAGTCACATCTTATGTGCAAGGAATCATCTACAGTGACAATTACTCTTGAGAGTCCCCCAGGGAGGTGGTATGTTGGAAATGGGAACACTGACTTTTATTTTGTTCAGCCTGACTAGTTTTTTTTTTTTTTAATTTTTTAAAATTGGAATGTGATTGCTTTACAATATGGCGTTCGTTTCTGCTGTACAATGTGAGTCAGCCAGCCATATGTATACATATATCCCCTCCCTCTTGAGCGTCTCTCCCCCCAGCCCCACCCCCGGCCCTCTATGTCATCACAGAGCACCTAGCTGAGCTCACTGGGCTATGCCACAGCTTCCCACTAGCTGTCTATTTTACACTGGTAGTATATATTTATATGCAATGCTGCTCTCTCAATTCGTAACCCTCACTACTTTCCCTCACTGAGTCCACTGTCTGTTTTCTACAAAAGCAGTGGTTAGGTGTCATAAAGTAGGTGGCAATGCCTTAACCATGTGGGTGTTGTCAGGCCCAAGGGCCTCTTCCATTCTTGTCAAGGGAGTGCTAACCTTTTCTCCCCTCTCATACAATACCTGACCAGTTTCTTTTTTAACTTCTTATTTGGGAATAATTATAGATTCTCAGGAAGTTGCCCCCCTCCAAAATATATAGGGAGGTCCTTTGTGCCCTCCAGCCAGTTTCCCAGGATTGTAACATCTTCAGCTCAGTTCAGTTCCGTCGCTCAGTCGTGTCCGACTCTTTGCGACCCCATGAATCACAGCACACCAGGCCTCCCTGTCCATCACCAACTCCCGGAGTTCACTCAAACTCATGTCCATCGAGTCGGTGATGCCATCCAGCCATCTCATCCTCTGTCGTCCCCTTCTCCTGCCCCCAATCCTTCCCAGCATCAGAGTCTTTTCCAGTGAGTCAACTCTTCGCATGAGGTAACTGTAATACGATATCAAATAGTCCTATAATATCAAAACTGATAGTGCTGCAGTCCACAGAGCTCACTCAGATTTCAACAGTTTCATGGCCATGTATAAACAGGAAGCACAATATTTTCCTATGTGTAGATTCATAAAACCCCTGCCACCAGCTTCGAGATACAGAACTCTTCCATCACCATGAGTCTCCCTGTACTCTGCTCTTTGATAGCTACTTCCCATCCCTGACCTCTGGCAACCACCAATCTGCCCTCCAGTTCTATACTTTTGATAGTTCAAGGTTATTCAAGAAGTGAAATCATTTGCTTGCATACATGTATAGCATATAACCATTTGAGATTAGATTTTTCGGTTGTTGTTTTTCAGCACAATTCTCTGGAGATCCATTCAAGTTGTTGCGTGTATCAATAGATTATTCCTCTTTTTATTGCTTAGAAGTATTCCGTGATATGGATACACCCAAATTACATCCTTTGTAGTTTGTTTACAGTCTGGGCTATTATGAATAAAGCTGTGGACAGGCATGTACATTTTTAGGAGTAGAGGCTTTAATTCTCAGGGATAAATGATTGAGTATGATTGCTGGATCCTATGGTTAATTTCCTATTTCATTTTATAAGAAACTGCCCAACTCTTTTTTGGAGTGGCTATACCATTTCCCATTCCTACCAGCCATTTTTGATGCTCCAGCTTCTTACATCCTTCCCAGCAAGTGGTGTTAAAAAACTTATAAAATTATAGCTGTTCCTATAATAGGTGTGTCGTGGTTTAAATGTGCATTTCCCTGATGCCTAATGATATTGACCATCTTTTCATGAGCTTGTTTGCCACCGGTAAGTTCTCTCTGGTCAACTGTTTAGGCAGCTTTGCCTCCCCGTTGCTGGAACAGATTGTGTCTTTTCAGTAAGCTCCAGGTGAAGTAACTGACTATTTAGAAGCCATGTGGTACCTTCCCCAAAGAGAAAACAGGATACTTGTCCCCATCTCATCCTCCAGGCTGGGCACTTGATGACTGCCACTTGGTGATGGAATCATTATGTTGGTTTGCCCTTTGCTTTGTGTGTGTTTGCTTGTGCCTGGAGAATTGAATTCCCGAGTAAATGTTTATGATATGACACTGCTGTTATTTGTAGAGTAGCCTAATGATCCCAGGTCAATGGGATCTGAGATTAGTCTTGCCGACTCAAGTCCAGTGCCCCAAGTCCATGGCCATGGAGCTCTTCCAGTCTTCCCTCAGTCTTCACTGGCCAAGGCATGTGTCTTTTGTGATCTTGCTCTCAAAACTGGACTGGCCCTGGATGCCTGTACTGAAAGCTACACAGCTTGGCTGGGCCTTGACTTCACATGAAAGGTTTGCCTGCTCCTTCCTGGGGGTGCCTCCTCTGTTCCCTTTAATCTTAGGCAGAATCAAGGCCCCATATAGTCCCTGCTGCCATGTCTCAACCACCATCTCAGATGCTTGGCTATCATATCAGCACCTCCTTGATCAAATGCCTCTTCAGAACACAGATTTTGTTGATCAAATGCTCCCCAGCTCCACCCATTCTCAGCTTTATCCTATTGCCTACTGTAAGTCCCACCATGTTCAAGGCCACTCACCTAGATGCAGAGCCAGAGCCATGGAAGAACCCAGGACATGGTGCAAAATTAGGTGTGGCTGGAACAAGGTGAGAAGTAAGTTTGGGGAGATGAAGTTGGAGAGAGAAGTTGGGGGTAAATTTCAAATAGCCTTGTAAGCTGTGGTCAGAAAAATCTTAGGGGAAGGGGGTCTGGGGGATTGGGGGCAGATTTTAAAGCAGGAGAGGATGATGATAGATCTTTTGCTCTAGCAGCCAGTCAACACATTTATTGAGTATCTATTATGTGTCAGATAAAAGTTACCTGGATTGATAGCTAATAAATATTAAATGCTTTGGGAGAGATGAAGTGTGATTCTGAATGTTATGGAGCCTAATAAAATGGAAGTAAAGATCGGATTCTGTGAGCTCTGCCTTCTGGTATTTCATAGTCCAATATGGAAACTGAATTTGACAAAGTGAAATGGTATTTATAAACACGCTAGTGGCAGAACAAATGGAAATGATCAACAAATGAAAACGGAGTGATTTTTAAGTGACTCAGGGATTCAGATGGCAGGAGATTAGTGCGACAGGAAAGACCTAGGGCATTCCTGGAGAGTTTGGATGGTAGGGCAAAATGCAGAAGCTTTAAGGCGGCAACAAGAACCTGACAGCACACGGGATGGAGGAGAAATCTGTGGACAGCTAGACTCACCTCGCATCTTCACTACAATGGTAACAGTCTGAACAAAAATGATAAATTGTGAATTCCTTCACAAAACTCTATAAGCCACCAGAGCTTTTGGGGTGATAAGTTCAACCACAGAATAAGCAGCAGCTGTGTTTTTCTGATCCTTTATTATGACACATTAGTCAGCCCTGTAAGGTAGAAAGCACAGGTCCACCCCTCCCCCTTCCTTCCACCCACCTCCACGAAAAAAAAAATCATGGACCAGATCATCACTGCTCCTAATGAGGCATTAGATAACCTTAGCAAGAGCAAGAGAGACGGGGAGCGCTCAGAAACGATTCTTCACCTATCTCTTCAAGGAAGATGAGCTTGCAACTCGCTCTCCTGCAGGCCTGCCCTCCAGTTAAACCAGATGCCTGACCCTGAAAGACAGGCAGTGGCTCCACCCTCTTGGGATGGCTTGCCCTTGTCCCCTGCCTGCCTCACTCAAGCTCCTATAATTCAAGAACCACGGCTCTTGCTACGAGTCTATTTTGCTCCTTAACGGTGTTGCCCTTGAATGTTTTTTCCCCACGTTGCTGTATAGAGTGGCCTTGGCATGAGTGTTTTTGTTGGGGTACTATAGCAAGATTTATCATCATCTTTTTTATGTATTGAGTAATTAGTAAGTAGGGGCTTCCCTGGTGGCTCAGAGGTTAAAGCGTCTGCCTCCAATGCGGGAGACCCGGGTTTGATCCCTGGGTCGGGAAGATCCCCTGGAGAAGGAAACGGTAACCCACTCCAGTATTCTTACCTGGAGAATCCCATGGAAGGAGAAGCCTGGTAGGCTACAGTCCATGGGGTCGCAAAGAGTCGGACACGACTGAGCGACGGAACGGAACGGAAGTAATAGACATGATGTGGGTTTGATCCCTGGGTTGGGAAGATCCTCTGGAGGAGGGCTTGACACCCAGTCCTGAACATTCATTGGAAGGACTGATGCTGAAGCTGAAGCTCCAATACTCTGGCCACCTGATGTGAAGAACTGACTCATTGGAAAAGACCCTGATGCTGGGAAAGATTGAAGGCGGGAGTAAAAGCGGACCACAGAGAATGAGATGGCTGGATGGCATCACCGACTTGATGCACATGAGGCTCTGGGAGTTGGTGATGGACAGGGAGACCTGGCGTGCTGCAGTCCATGGGGTCGCAAAGAATTGGACATGAATGAGTGACTGAACTGAACTAAATGGCAACCCACTCCACTATTCTTGCCTGGAAAATCCCATGGACAGAGGAGCCTGGTGGGCTACAGTCCATAGCATTGAAAAGAGTCAGACAACTGAAGTGACTTAGCATGCACACATGCAGACATGATGTGACTTAACCCGAAGGATCACAGGTGACACAGCAGTTCTTTGAGCCAGGCTAGGGGTCAGCCAAGCTTTTCTGTATGGGACCAGATGGTAAATATTTTCACCTTTGTGTCTCTATCATAACTACTCTGGGAGTGCAAAAGCAGCCACGGGTAGATAACATGTAAACACACAAATGTGGCTGTGTTCCAATAAAACATTATTTATAAAAACAGAGGGTAGGCCAGATTTGGCTGTGGGCCATCATTTGCTGACTCCTGCTCTAGAATTTACTATTGTGACTTCTGCTTGACCTGCCAGTGATTGGGATGATTGGCCTCTGATTTTAGTATCCTGTACCATAAATGCCAACGGTTTATTTGAGTAGTTAAAATTACCAGAATTTTGTGGACTTTCGTGGCCCAAGAGAAAACAAATTAATTCCACTTGAACTATTTTCTACATCAAATCCCTTACGATTACACAGTGGAAGTGACAGATTCAAGGGATTAGATCTGATAGAGTGCCTGAAGAACTATGGACAGAGGTTCATGACATTGTACAGGAGGCAGTGATCAAGACCATCCCCAAGAAAAAGAAATGCAAAGAAGCAAAATGGTTGTCTGAAGAGGCCTTACAAATAGCTAAGTAAAGAAGAGAAGCTAAAGGCAAAAAGGAAAAGATATACTCATTTGAATGCAGAGTTCCAAAGAATAGCAAGGAGAGATAAGAAAGCCTTCCTCAGCGATCAATGCAAAGAAATAGAGGAAAACAATAGATTGGGAAAGACTAGAGATCTCTTCAAGAAAATTAGAGCTACGAAGGGAACATTTCATGCAAAGATGGGCTCGATAAAGGACAGAAATTGTGTGGACCTAACAGAAGCAGAAGATATTAAGAAGAGGTGGCAAGAATACACAGACCTATACAAAAAAGATCTTCATGACCCAGAGAACCATAATGGTGTGATCACTCACCTAGAGCCAGACACCCTAGAATGTGAAGTCAAGTGGGCCTTAGGAAGCATCACTACAAACAAAGCTAGTGGAGGTGATAGAATTCGAGTTGAGCTATTTCAAATCCTAAAAGACGATGCTGTGAAAGTACTGCACTCAACGTGCCAGCAAAACTGGAAACCTCAGCAGTGGCCACAGGACTGGAAAAGGTCAGTTTTCATCCCAATCCCCAAGAAAGGCAATGCCAAAGAATGCTCAAACTACCGCACATTTACACTCATCTCACAGGCTAGCAAAGTCATGCTTAAAATTCTCCGAGCCAGGTGTCAACAGCACATGAACTATGAACTTCCAGATATTCAAGCTGGATTTAGAAAAGGCAGAGGAACCAGAGATCAAATTGCCAACATCCGTTGGATCATTGAAAAAGCAAAAGAGTTCCAGAAAAACATCTATTTCTGCTTTATTGACTATGCCAAAGCCTTTGACTGTGTGGATCACAATAAACTGTGGAAAATTCTGAAAGAGATGGGAATACCAGACCGCCTGACCTGCCTCCTGAGAAATCTGTATGCAAGCCAAGAAGCAACAGTTAGAACTGGACATGGAACAAGAGAACTGGCTCCAAATGGGGTAAGGAGTATGTCAAGGCTTTATATTGTCACCCTGCTTATTTAACTTATATGCAGAGTACATCATGTGAAATGCCGGGCTGGATGAAGCACAAGCTGGAATCAAGATTGCCTGGAAGAAATATCAATAACCTCAGATACGCAGATGATACCAACCTTATGGCAGAAAGCTAAGAGGAACTGAAGAGCCTCTTGATGAAATTGAAAGAGGAGCATGAAAAAGTTGCCTTAAAACTCAACATTCAGAAAACTAAGATCATGGCATCTGGTCCCATCATTTCATGGCAAATAGATGGGAAAACAGTGAGAGACTTTATTGTTTTGGGCTCCAAAATCACTGCAGTTGGTGACTGCAGCCACAAAATTAAAAGACGCTTACTCCTTGGAAGAAAATTTATGACCAACCTAGGCAGCATATTAAAAAGCAGAGATATTACTTTACCAACAAAGGTCCATCTAGTCAAAGCTATGATTTTTCCAGTAGTCATGTATGGATGTGAGAGTTGGACTATAAGAAAGCTGAGTGCCAAAGAATTGATGCTTTTGATGCTTTTTCTTCAACACCACAGTTTGGTTTTGGAGAAGACTCTTAAGAGTCCCTTGTACTGCAAAGAGATCCAACCAGTCCATCCTAAAGGAAATCAGTCCTGAATATCCATTGGAAGGATGATGCTGAAGCTGAAACTCCAATACTTTGGTCACCTGATATGAAGAACTGACTCATTGGAAAAGACCGTGATGCTGGGAAAGATTGAGGGCAGGAGGAGAAGAGGGCAACAGAGGATGAGATGGTTGGATGGCGTCACTGACACGATGGACATGAGTTTGATTAGGCTCTGGGAGTTGGTGATGGCCAGGGAAGCCGGGTGTGCTGCAGTTCATGGGGTCACAAAATTTCGGACATGACTGAGCGAGTGAGCTGAACTATTTTCTAGACTTCACAAAATTTCTCCCCTCTGGGCTGCAATTGGAGGGGTAGGCTAATCTTGTCCTTGTTCTTATTCCCCATATCTCAGGTTTATTGGGGAGGTGAATTTAAGAAAGCCCGTATCGGACTTCTCTGGTGGCCCAGTGATTGAGATTCCACCCGCCAGTGCAGGGGACACAGGTTTGATCCCTGATCCAGGAAGATTCTAGTAGTGCACCAAAACTACTGAGCCCATGTGCCCTAGAGCCCATGCTCCACAACAAGAGAAGCCCCACAGTGAGGAGCCCACAAACCGTGATGCCAGACCAGCCCCGCTCACCGCAGCTAGAGAAAGCTCACGTGCAGCCACGAAGACCCAGCACCGGCACCTCCGAAAAGAATGCTCACATTCTTTCTGAATCTCAAGATATACCAGAAGCTTACTTAACTTATACGCAGAGGACATCATGAGGAACGCTGGGCTGGAGGAAGCACAAGCTGGAATCAAGATTGCCGGGAGAAATATCAATAACCTCAGATATGCAGATGACACCACCCTTATGCCAGAAAGTGAAGAGGAACTAAAAAGCCTCTTGAGGAAAGTGAAAGAGGAGAGTGAAAAGGTTGGCTTGAAGCTCAACATTCAGAAAACAAAGATCATGGCATCTGGTCCCATCACTTTATGGGAAATAGATGGGGAAACAGTGGAAACAGTGTCAGACTTTATTTTGGGGGGCTCCAAAATCACTGCGGATGCTGATTGCAGCCATGAAAGTAAAAGATGCTTACTCCTTGGAAGGAAAGTTATGACCAACCTGGACAGCATATTAAAAAGCAGAGACATTACTTTGCCGACAAAGGTCCATCTAGTCAAGGCTATGGTTTTTCCCGTGGTCATGTATGGATGTGAGAGTTGGACTGTGAAGAAAGCTGATTGCCAAAGAATTGATGCTTTTGAACTGTGGTGCTGGAGAAGACTCTTGAGAGTCCCTTGGACTGCAAGGAGATCCAACCAGTCCATCCTAAGGGAGATCAGTCCTGGGTGTTCATTGGAAGGACTGATGCTGAAGCTGAAGCTCCAATACTTTGGCCACCTCATGCGAAGAGCTGACTCATTTGAAAAGACCCTGATGCTGGGTAAGATTGAGGGCAGAAGGAGAAGGGGATGACAGAGGATGATGTGCTTGGATGGCATCACCGACTCAATGGACATGAGTTTGGGTGGGCTCCGGGAGTTGGTGTTGGACAGAGCAGCCTGGCGTGCTGCAGCTCATGGGGTTGCAAAGAGTCAGACACAACTGAGCGACTGTACTGAACCAGAAACTTGAAAACCCACTTCTGTAATTCTTAAATAACTTAATTTCTTTCATCCAGGCTTTAATCGCCTCATCTGTAAAACAGGTACAACATATGAAAACTTTTCTTTGGGATACATGTCTTGCTCCTTTGACTAAAATACTCTTTTATTCTTGAAAGAGAAGAACTGAAATTAAAGTCCCGAAGTGGCGTCCAACTCTTTGCAACCCCATGGACTGTAGCCTACCAGGCTCCTCTGTGTATGGGATTCTCCAGGCAAGAGTACTGGAATGGATTGCCATGCCCTCCTCCCGACCAAGGGATCGAACCCATGTCTTTTATGTCTCCTGCACTGGCTGATGGGTTCTTATCTTTAGCGCCATCTGGGAGCCAGATGACCCCTAGCACAGAGTCTGGTATTTAGGAAGGAATCGGTGAGTGTTTGTTAGAAGAATCCATTTTGGCTAAGGAAGGGTCAATCTACCAAGAATTGGTGGTATCTGCTGCCTCTGCCCCAGCAAGGATGCCCCTAACTCGGCCACACTTCTGTTGCTTTGTGCTGGATACACACTTTCGTCAGCCCAAGGCTGTCAAGTTCACTTCGATTTTGGCCTCGACTGGGGCTTCATGCTTTCAGAAAAATTTCCCCCACTGCCTTTCACGTGAGATCCCTGGCAGGGATGGGTTCTCCCATTCTGCACGCCCAGCTCACTTAGTGGGCTCAAAGAAATGGGAGAAAGCTCGGGAAAGGAAAAAAATAAAAAACAACTCAACTCAGTCTAAACCTTGGGAAATCTACCAGGGTCTGCATTTCTTTAAAAACTATACACAGGCATTTCTGGTCGAAGTGAAACCATGCTTGTCACAGAGGACTGGAGACAGCCAATGAAGCCTTAGTCATACACAGTTAGTTTCAAACTGATGTTGCCGCTCACAGGGAGGAATCAATGTACAGTATATTAAAAACAATCACTGTGGCCTTTAAATGATCCAATAGTTTAGCTTTGAATGCATTCAAGCTAATGGGGGCTTTAATGGCTTCTGACAGATCATTCCATTGATCAAGAGGCATGTATGAAATAACACTGCCTACTAAACTCTGTTTTGATTTTGAGAAAAGAAAACTAAACGTCCATGGTAAACAGGGCTTGATTGTTCAGTGTTCACCAAGAGCCCTCTCGGCCTGACCCTGGTCGGGAGCAGAGGCGGGAAAGACAATGGGAATCCTATATACCTGGCTTGCCTCTCTCTGGGCTCTAATCAAGGGGTAATCAACTGGAAATCTCTGTCTGAAGAGCAGGGGGGCGGGGGCGGGAGGGTGACCAGGGGTACCGTTCTCTGAGTTGGATGAGTTACGAGCTGGAGCTCGAGTTGCCCTGAGAAACTGACTCAGCCCTTTTGGGGCTCTGAGGTTGGTAGGTTAACTGCACTTGCTCCAAAGTGGAAAAACTCAATTCCCTGTTTGAAAAGATAAAAGCATTTTAAGCTGGGAATGGCCAATTTGCAAAGAAACAAATGAATGTCTGCTCTCTGTATCTCTGTGTCCCGAGGACCCAAGATTATTTTAGCAAGGACTGAACAGTTCTTCACTCTGGAAAGGTGTTTTCTCGGAGTTCGTGGTGTCTGAAAAAGTTTTAAAAGCGGCCTTAACAGTATTTTTCAAGACTGTTTTTGTGAAAGTGCAGCCACGCTCTGGCTGTTTGCTGTGGTCTCAAAAGGGAGTTGTAGGTCACTAAGTGTCAAACTGGCTTTGCCTGATCAGAAGTGATAAACATACACAAACTCTGCCATTATGCATCCAAATGAAACTGATCTCACAAAATAAATAATAAGAATCCTCCTTCTTTGGATTTGCCTAGCGCTTTGCTGTTTATAGGCTTCCCTGGTGGCTGAGACAGTAAAGGATCTGCCGGCAATGCAGGAGATCCGGGTTTGATCCCTGGGTCAGGAAGATATCCTGGAGAAGGGAATGGCAACCCACTCCAGTATTCTTGCCTAGGAAAACCTAAGGACGGAGGAGTCTGATGGGCCACTCTGTGGGATCACAAACAGTCAAACATGACTGAGCAACTAACATTTGGTATTTACAACGTTCTTCCAAACATTGTCTCTGGCGCGAGAGGTGCTGGCCTCATAGCGCTGGTGAAGTTTCCTGTCGGTTTCCTGTATATCCTCTGACTCTCTGTCTCAGAAGCTGGGAAGGGGAAGCAGGGTACCTTTGAGACCCCGGCCCCACTAAAGGGTGGCTAACCTATGGTCTCTGTTGAATATTGAATATGAGAGCCGGGATCAGCTTCCTGCGGCAGTCATTAACCAAGCAGTCTGGGATGGTTTCGAGCACACAGAGTCTGGAACCACTGGGCTTTTCCTAAAATTCCCGGAGAATGGCCTTCACCTTTTGGTCCCCATCTGTGGCAGCACTGTCCTAAGCCAGCACTTCCCATCCTTCAGCAGGAAGCTCCAGCACTTTACCAGATTAAAAACAACGGGAAAACCCACATGCTAGAAGCACTTATTTGTATTGGTGCCATGTTTAGTCAGTGGCTTTTGTAAAATTGATGAATTTTGTCTAAAGGCAAGTGCAGACAGGCAAACAGATCTGTATCTGCTGTTATCCATTTAGCTTGACACACATGTGCAGCGGAACTATTTTACCTCAATTCTTTCAGGACTGATGAAAAGAAAATGCAAGCAAAAGTCACGAACTGCATCATTGGAAAAGAATCACTGAATCTAATGCTGGGAGTTAATTAATGCTTCCTTCCCCTGGCAAGAGATGGACTCTGGTACTTAGACATGCAGAGTCAATAAACAATTGTTGAACACAGATCATCCATTAAAAGGTGATGGCGAGAATTTTTAAAGCAGATCTAAAATTGCAAGGGGGTGACCTAATCCCGTTGTAGTAATGGGGAGTACGAGGGAATCATTTTTCAGAGCATCTCATTTATAAAAAGGTCCACACCATCTGCCGAGAGGAAAAAAAAAAGTGGAAGCTGGGAGAGGAAAATGGGATAGAATGGGATGGTAACATATTGCTCTGGTACTAAGTAGGAGACACTGTGAACCACTACGGTGGCAGGGCAGCTTAACCAGCTAGGCGTTACAGAAACAAAGAATGGATCACAGGGGGGTCAAGGGATTTGCCCCAGTCATGAAGCGACAACTGTTATCACAAGAAACTGGGATCATAATTATTAGAGCTGGCATGTCACTGAAGACCCAGCCAGGCCGTGTGCACACCAACATCTTAAGTCTTCACGACAACCTCAGCTGGTAGATATACTACTATTGTTCCCATTTTGCAGATAAGAAAACAAAGTTTTGAAAGGGAGGCTAGCCTTAGGAATACACACAGAATCAGGACTCTGCAACCAAAAGACTCTCCTGACATCCAGGAATCAGAAGATTCTGAAACTCTGACCCATGCTGACCGGATACAGAGCAGGGGTGTTGAGAGGACGGGTGTGCAACCACGGGAAGAGGATCTGGGGGCTCCCTGTGAGCCAGTCTCTATTTTTATAACGCCGAGCTGGTTGGGCTGTCCCGTCCCCACAATGGTTCACGCTGTATCTCCTACTTAGTTCCAGAACAATATGTTACCATCACATTTGATACCTAGACAATAGGCTTCCTGGGTGCAAAGTGGTAAAGAACCTGCCTGCCAGTGCAAGAGACTCAAGAGACATGGGTTTGATCCCTGGGTTGGGAAGATCCCCTGGAGGAGGGCATGGCAGCCCACTCCAGTGTTCTTGCTGGAGAATCCCATGGACAGAGGAGCCTGGCAGGCTACAGTCCATGGGGTTGCAAAGAGTTAGACACGCCCGTGACTGCACAACAGCAACCTGGATAATATTAGTAAACTGTATTGCCTTGACAGGTTGCGGGGAGAAAGGAAGGGGCTGGGCGGAAGGTTGGTGGGTCAGCCCTGCTCAGGAGTCAGGCTGGGGTGAGGCTACGGCACCGGGTCTGGGGGTGCTCACCCAATCTCCTCGTTAATGAGGGACTCGGGACCTGAGAGAGCCAGGTGTACCCCTTTTCCTGATAATCCCTACAACCAGCCCCCCAGATGCAGCAGCAGCCCCGGGAACCCGGGCATCCTGCGGGAAGTCATCCCTGGCTGCCGGCTCCTTCCTCCCCCACCCCTACTTCTCCCCGTCCTCACCCCAGCCTTTTAAAACTGCCCGGCTCTCCCTGCAGCCACGATCATTACAGCACTCCTGGGCCTTCCCTCCCCCTTTATGGTTGTCAAATTGATTTCACCACTGCCATACCTATGGCTCCCAATGAAACTTAATTAAAAATACCATTTAATCACAAAGTAACAAAGGCAAACTGGATAAACGGCATTACCACTTCAGCTCATTTTAATCCGCACTGCTCCTCGGTCCTTCTCAATCTGTTTGGATGAGAATTGCCTTTTCAAATAAGAATCCCCACCCCCCGCCCCGTCTTCCATGGGCTTGCCTCTGACAGATTTCCAAAATAAACAGTATTTAGCGTGGCATAGATCCAAATGTATGCAATTTGCCCAGTGGTAAAAATCAGCCTTAACTAGATCAGTGAAGAAAAAAAAAAATGTTGCTTTCCAAAATACTTTCCCTGGAAATACACACCAAAAAACTACTCAATGTGGTGTGTCCATTTAATAGAGTGATGGAATCTCATTTCTAACACCCCTCGGTTTGGTTAGTGATGGATTTGGAAGCTCATTACTAAAATTGTGTCACAAACCATGCCACGACCATCTCCCCCATCTCCCTCTTCTCTCTAGTGAACTCCCCTGAGCAGAGGCTGCCTGTGAAAGCAGGGTGCAGGGGGTGCAGTGGACACAAAGTTGTGGGCACTGCTGGAAGTGAAGCAACAGGAGAATGGGGTGCTGCCTCCTGCTCTTGGAGGAGCTGGCAGGACATCTTCTCCACCTGGCCCCAAGAATCAGGAAATTCCTGGTTAGAAAGCCGTGCCTTTGGACGGAGACCCTTCGGAATCCAGAGAGCAACCAGGCAATGATCTGGAAGCGTGAGACTTACACCAATGACCCCCAGCCTCCTGTACAGAGCCTTCCATGTTTCTTGGGCACTTGACAATCACATTCAAACATTGGTCCCGCCTCTGCCCCACCTGCATCTCCTTCCCTCCTTGGCCTTGTTTCTCTGCTTCAGCCGTCGTGGTCCTTTTGCTTCCTTGATCTTCCCACTCTAAGCACCTTCCAGCCTCGGGGCCTTCGTACCTACTGTTCCCTTTCCTGGGAAGCTCTCCCCCCATCACCCCCTTTCCTGGACTTCCTAAGCCAAGCCACCGTTCCTCAGTCCCCAGCTATGCTCTGTCCCCTTGCCTTATGGATTTCCATCCTGGTATTGAAAATGACTGGAAACCATCTTGTTGTTTATTTGCATTGTTGTTGCTTCCCCACTATAGAGTTAAGTTCCTACTGGGGTCACCACATCCCCCGCTCCAGCATGGGGGTTGGTACACGGGAGTCCTTGGAAGGCAGGGACCTCCCTGGATGCCCAGGGCTCACCACGCCCCTGAGGTGCAGTAGGTGGTCAAGAAACATCTGTGGGAAGGGAAAGTCAGTAGCATCTTAGCAGAAAGGGACCTGTCTCTTCAGATAACTTTTTGATGATAGCTGGGCCTGGAGGATGGGAAGCCTTACAGGTAGCAGTGAGGACCGCTGACCAAAGGTGGTCCCAGGGCAAAGCTTCCTCCCCACCCCCACTACCCACATGGCCCATGTCCCCGGAAAAGTCCTGCAGGAGTTCATGGGGGAGGAGAAGGAACTGAGTTGATTGTCAGCTTAGTGTCCCCAGCCACCCCTTTTCTTATCATCTCTTGACCTTCCCCCTTCCACCTGTCTGAAACCTACCCTACCCCTCTCTGAGAGCAAGCATAGGTAATCCTCAAACACACTGAGCTCAAGCTCATTGAAAGCCACCACTTCTGAGAAAACATGATCTCACCTGGTTTGGAGAAGGCAATGGCAACCCACTCCAGTACTCTTGCCTGGAGAATCCCAGGGATGGAGGAGCCTGGCAGGCTGCCGTCTATGGGGTCACAGAGTCAGACACGACTGAAGCGACTTAGCACCAGCAGCAGCAGCTGGAACTGGTTTCTCCAACACTGGCTGTTTCCCCACCTGAAAGACCCTGGGCACACTCTTCACTTGCACCCCACCCCCAGCCCCGCCCCAGCTGGGCCCAGGAAGCATGCTTGCCTGCACCTGTGAAAGGAGAACTAGAGCAGGCACTCTCTTGGTTTCTTATCTCATCCTTTCAATACTTTTATTGTTTATGCGTGTTTTATGATGTACATGGCATATTAGTACAAGCAGTCCACAACAACAGCTGGACAGTAACACACACATATTGGGGTAAGCACACAACTTTATTATTTATTTCTACTCTAGGGGTGCAAGCAAGCAGGTGCTGATGTGAAGGGGAAAAGATGGTCAGATTCACAATAAATGGTAACTGGGAGCGACGGGGGCCATGGAGGGTTCATGTACCACCTAAGAGGATGCTACCTAGCTCTCTGCCACGTCAGGATGGAGGCTGCTGGATGCTCTCAATTTTAAAAAGGATGCACACATCTTTATGTTGTATGAAATCTTCCATTTTTAACTACTGGCTCCTCATGAACTATGACAAGGAACAAACTTTCCAGGGGGTGAAATAAAACACGAAGCTGTGTGGTCCCGAGGCTGCCCTGCACACCCTGCCTCCATGATTTCATCTTTCCCGCAACCATAAGAGGGAGCACTTCATCTTTTACCGATGAGGAGACTGAGACTTAAGGGCATCAGGGAACTCATCGAAGATTTGAGAGTCTCAAGATGGTGAAACCCTGCCTGCCTTGTGTGATGTGATCTCTCTGAGGTTAACTCCGTAGAAATGAGCCCATACCTTGAACCGGTGAAGATTCTGATGGTGGGAGAGTTTAGTTCTCAGGGTACCTCTGAATGGGTAAAAAAGCTCCTCGGCTTCCCAAATACTGCAAATGACAAGAGAAGGCGACAGACTGGGGAGAGGGGCTGACTAGTCTTGTGATTTCTGGGGCCACCATAGGGTGAGAGCCAGGCCTGAAAGGGAGAGGTGGGTTCATGGCATCATGAGAAACTGGCGCCAAAATTGAGGAAGGGAGGGGGAAATGCCTACAGCAGGTCAGCTTACTGATATATAATATTTTACTAATATTTACTGCATGTTTAACTACGTACCAGAGGTTCTAAATCTGTAGCTAGGTTATTTCATTTCATCTTCACCTTGGGAATCGGTGTGCCTGTAGTATCCCCATTATACAGATGAGGAAACCGAGGCACAGTCACACGTCAAAGATCACAAGCCAGTGGGCATTTGCATCTAGACACTCGAAAAACCAAAGCCCAAGTTCTAATCTCTTTCTCATCTCTCTGGTGCTCCAGCATCATCAGGATGGGGCACTAGGGTTCTTCAAGCCTCAATCCTAGCCATTATGTGCGAATGGAGGAATTAAAGGAAAACAAATATGTACTGAGTTGGTTAAACCCAAGAAGCAATGTAAATAGTTTTGTCTCTTTCACTAGATCAGAGGAACTTCCTAAAGACAGGATGTCAGTTTTATTTTAATCTTCAACACTGCTCTATTCCTGTGTGCAGAGTACAAGGCTCACAACCTTGGCTGTCTTAGAGAAGGGAAAGAGGCTACTTTCCAACGAGGCATTGCTCTTTTCGTTTATTTTGCCGGTGGGGAGAGCAGCTACAGAGAACTGGCAGACAGATTCTCTCTCTCTCAAACTTTTGACAGAAGTGTCGTCTCGGAGGGCTTTCTAGAATGATGCAAATGTTCTGTGTCCAATACAGTAGTTCCTGGCCACACCTGGCTACTAAGCACTTGCAACGTGGCTTGTGCAACTGAAGAACTGAATTTTTCATTACAATTAAAATGGAATTTAAATGGTAGAAGCCCCATCTACCTAGTGGCTACCATACTGGACCGCAGAGCCTCTGAAGGGTGTGTTGAGAAAATGGGCTAAATTCGGTCTTTTCCTCCATGACTTGAGAGATCCCCTGTAGAGGCTCTACAAAGGCTTGGGAAAGGGGAGAGTAGGTTAGGTTCTACCAAAGGCTGGGTTCATCCTGGTCACTCCCCAGGCCTCAGGAGTGGAATGGCTTGCATTAAAAATCCAAGTGGGGAATAGTTTTGTTTTGTTTTTTTTTGGGGGGGTATGACATTTTTTGGGTATTTTTCATTTAATACCAAATCACTATAACACTGTGTCATTTTCAAACATTTTAATCCTCATGGGTTCCACTCCCTAATTGTTCCCAACTGGAAATGATTTCCAAGGCCATTCTCTATCATCTCAACAATTTCTACAAACTCAAGGCCAAGTCTACCCCATGCTGCCCTTGCCTAAGCCCATGACAGGGCTGGAGAAGAGGAATTGAAAATGGCCTTTCCTCCTCCACCTGAGAACTGTGCTCTGTCTCTAGGGCCTGATTTCCAGAAGCAGACCTCTGAGTTCAGAAACGATCTCTGTGAGGTCAAATGGCAGAGGCATCGAAGGATCACCCTTTTCCCAGTACGGCCGGCATTCTGGCTTCTGATCAGCGGGTAAAGTTCGGGCAATTCGAGACTGGCACCTGGAAAAGTAAGAACAGGCAGTTAATTCCTGGGAAGAGAGGACTGCAAGACCCATACTTAGGCAACTTGGGGCAAGCTTGGCAATCCGCTGTGATGGTGGTGATGAGGAGGAAGGAAAGACGAGTTTGGGAGGCAGAAAGCAGGTGTGTGTATAAGAAGGAAGAACTGTTCTTGATGAGGCTGGAACCTTTTTATTTCAGTTTTCAGATTTGTATTATCTCTCAAGGCTTTGTAGAAGCCAATCATGGGGGGAAATTCAGTTACTCTGCCTTTAAAATGGTGAATTATTTTTTCATTATCTCAACTGTTATTTAAAGTGTGTGATTAAGCCATTATCAGATTTAAATGTTTGTGGGATTTCCATGTATTACTAGATTACTGGGAAAGATTAAATTGAATTTACTGCATTAAAACGTCCAAGAATAGATTAAACAATATTACAGACTGGGATTGACTTCGGAGATCCTGGAGATTTACAAGTGTCCCAGCTTGCTGTGCTCGGAAAAAGGCACTCCAAGGAGAGACCAATTTATAAGGATATATGCAAATAGAGGTTAATAATCATTTCCACTGATGAATAGGTGGGGAAAACTTCCACAAAATTAAATTAAGAGGCTAGTGAGAGTGACTCCCTAAGGAAAACACTTAAATCACGGTTTTTATTAAATGGATTATTCATCAATAGTAGAGAAATTAATTATCATATGCAACTAAATTATAGCCTCGGAGGAAAAAAGTTGGGGCCACATTGTCACACCTTGGCAGGCAGCTACCTCTCCAAGAGACCAGCTTACTGGAAATTCGTCTGGGAAAACTTGGTGGCTTTCGCTTTATGTATCCGAGAAATGAGGATCAGAGAGAAGAAAACACAGATTGCAATAAGAAACGAACAATTTCTCTGTTCTCTTGGAGCATGTGGCAGGGACAGTGCGTGCCCCCAGAAAGAATTACTCTTGAGTACATCTGGGAGATCTGCCTGGTCCTCTCCCACACAACCCCTACCTTCTCAGCCTTATCCTTTAAATCAATTAAAAAAGTGGCCCTACCCATCCATCATGTGCCTTCCGTGTAGGACTAACTATGAAGAGATCAAAGAATGGACCATCCCGACCCTATTTCCAAGCCTTGATGGTCGAGAAGGCTCCTAACTAAAAGACATCTTCTCCTCTGGGGAATTATTAATGGTGAGGGGATCCCCATGGGAAAACATACTTCAACTTTACACCTATTTTCTCGGGTGGTTAATTGCTCCACCGGCATTCTGTGCACTCAATCCGTCGTACATTACACATAACATTCCAATATATCTTCAGCTCTCCGCATCGGGCCCTGATAATAGCGTCTGTTAACATGCACTAAGTACTATTATGTAGCACATCACTTCATAAATAATAAGATTAGCTGACCTCAGGGCCCCAAGAAGAGTAATGTGTTTAAATGTTCTCATTATTTATTTAAAACAAGAATTAAAGCAACAGAAGCTGCTTTTGACAATCCTCTTAGCATAAATATTAAACTGTTTGCACTGATAAGCCCACACAGCACCGAAGAACAGAGGCGCGTTCTACAGACTACTTAATAATAATAGGTGTTTGAGACACTGCCGCTCACTTCAGTTCTAGAGATATAGTCTCTAAATCACATGAAAGGGATGGGGGAGAAATTAATATTCAAGGGAAGCTGCGACTAATTACAAAGGAACTCTGCAAAGCTTTTTAAATTGCGCTGTCTCTCGGCCTCAGAATCAGAGAGTAAGGCTCAATTTACCAGAGAGGGAGAGTTACTCCAAATTGAGCACTTCCATCTCAGGCAGGGAAATGATCTCTGCACACATTATCCTGGTTGGCAGATTAAAGGGCTATGATAAGTGCTGATCCACCTTGGCTAGTGTAAGGTTTGTCCAAAGTCAATAGAGATGCTTTTTCACCTGTCAAATGGGTTTGGCCCCCTCATTTTGAGAAAGTATTAGAAATACAAACACCTGCTGCAGAAGTTTGCTGACACTGTACTGCACATGTCCGAAGCCCATCCAGTTTTCTTCTGGGTGAAGTTGCTCTGATTTTCTACTATTGTTCTTCTGATGGAAGAGCTGACTGACGTGGGGCCTACCTCCTTCTCATGCTGGTCCTGAGAGGCTAGGAGCTGTGTATACCCACTGCCTCCCTCTGGACTAGAGACAGAACCCCTTGCTGGGGCTCTTCAGGGCCTTAATTCAGATCTTTCAAGATCACTTTATTTTTTTCAATATTCATTTATTTGGCGGTGTTGGGTCTTGGTTGCGGCACTCAAGATCTTCATTGCGTCATGTGGGATATTTCATTGCAGGGTAAGGACCCTCTAGTTGTGGCCCACGGGCTCCCGTAGTTTAGAGTTCATTACTTTAGGGTTTAGTTGCTCCGAGGCATGTGGGATCTTAGCTCCCAGACCAGAGAACAAACCTGCATCCTCTGCACTGGGAGTGCAGTCTTAACCACAGGACCACCAGGGAAGTCCCCTCAAGAGCACTTTAAAGATCTTCCTTTAGGGACTTCCCTGGTGGTCCAGTGGCTCAGACTCCATGCTCTCCATGCAGGGGACCCGAGTTCGACCCTTGGTTGGGGAACTAGGTTCCACACGCCACACTAAGAGTTTGCAAGCTGCAAAACAAAAACAAAACTCTTCTTTAATGCTCAGCGCTCCTTCCAGTTTGTCAATGATGACTGGGCTCCGCAGAGGGCTTGCTGTTGAGGTCATGGATCCACCTACGAGAAAGGACAGTCAGCCCCGACTCAAATCATACTGTCCGCTTCAACACCATGCCAGACAGTGGGACTGAAAAAGAAAGGCTTGAGAATGACTTGAAAGCGTATCTTCCTATAGTCACTCAGTTGCGTCCGACTCTTTGCGACTGCATGGACTGTAACCCACCAGCCTCCTCTGTCCATGGGGATTCTCCAGGCAAGAATACTGGAGTGGGTTGCCATGCTCTCCTCCAGGCAATCTTCCCGACCCAGGGATCGAACCCACATCTCCCCCATTTCAGGTGGATTCTTTACTGTCTGAGCCACCAGGGAAGCCCAAGAATACTGGAGCGGGTAGCCTATCCCTTCTCCAGGGTATCTTCCTGACCCAGGAATTGACCAGGGTCTCCTGCACTGCGGGCAGATTCTTTACCAGCTGAGCTCCCAGGGAAGCTCCTGCTCAAACCATGCATTCAGTCTCTCTTCCATCCTAATTTCCTAAGATGGGGAAGCACAGTGCTGAAGGTGTCCTCTGGACACAGGGCATTGCCGCTTCCCTGGGGCCTGACATCTTGAGTACCCTAAACTCACCAAACCTCAGTTTCTCACTTGTCACATGAGAATAACGATGATGACAATGAGACTACCTTATGTATGGGCTTGTTGTGAAAGTTATAGGGATTAACACATGTGAAGTACTTAACACACCGCCTGGCACATTATTACTAAATACTATGGGAGGCCTGGCGAGCTGCGATTCATGGGGTCGCAAAGAGTCAGACATGACTGAGCGACTGAACTGAACTGTCACTACTGTTACTTCTCCTACCAGTAGTGAACTGGTATCTCCAGTGATGACAGGAGATGCCAACGAGGGGGCTGCCTGTTGCTCCTCTGACCGTCCCCTCCCTTCAACGAACTGAGTGGGGTGGCCTCTGGATTGGCTCTTTGTGGGGGAAACTGGAGAGCCAGAGCAACTCTTTCTGGCTTGAATCAGATGAAGCCTGAGGCTGAATCCTAGCACAATGTGACATTCCAGGATGCCAAGGCTTATGTATGCAAGCTGCTGCAACTCTCCAGTGACAGGCTAAACTACTCAGACTCAGGAAAGACTTAGCGGTTGCTCCTGAAGACCCAGAATTCTTAATAAGCACTGTCGTTGGACTACTTCAGCGGCAGTTGTTTCAGACTGACTTGGCATTTCCAGGAAATGAAGTTGGATGGTTTCTCACTGTGCATACTCTGTGGTTCTTGCAAAATCAAGGGGCCCTGAGCTCTCTTCAGCAATGATTTAGGAATCCTGACAGTGGTGAACATTGGCTGTCTTGTGTCTATTCCCATCTTTGCCACAAAGAAGATTCTAATTTGCCTATGGAGAATTTGTCCCGTTCCTATGCTTGGCCATGTGGTTTGAGTGGAATTGGTTCCATCTCTTATAGACATGACTCCCCTGGTGGCTCAGAGGGCAAAAGCGTCTGCCTACAACTCAGGAGACCTCGGTTTGATCCCTGGGTCAGGAAGATCCCCTGGAGAAGGATATGGCAACCCAGTCCAGTACTCTTGCCTTGAAAATCCCATGGACGGAGGTGCCTGGTAGGCTACACAGTCCATGGGGTCGCAAAGAGTCGGACACGATTGAGCAACTTCACTTTCTTTCTTTCCTTACAGACAGAGGAGAGAAGCTAAATAGTAAGAAACTCAGCTAAACAGTAAGAAAGTTACAGTTTCCCCTTTCCACCTTGTACTCTCTACTCCCATCCTTAAAAAAAATCCTCTTTTGAATGCTTTAGGTTAACAAATAAACTTAGATCTACTTAGAAAAGAAAGAAAGTGATGTAGCTCAGTTGTGCCCGACTCTGCAACCCCGTGGACTGTAGCCCACCAGGCTCCTCCATCCAAGAGATTTTTCAGGCAAGAATACTGGAATGGGTTGCCATTTCCTTTTCCAGGGGATCTTCCCGACCCGGGTCTCCTGCACTGCAGGCGGATTCTTTACCATCCCCGCCCACAGGTGTAACTCATGCAGGGCCCCACTGCTCGCTGATTTCCCCCAGGGCTACACTTCCATCTGGATCATCAGGACGGCGGCTACATTAGGGAGCACTGGTCGCCATGCTGAAATTAACCACTTTAGCTAAAGTGTGTGTTAATTATGGGTATGCAAGCAGTCAATAAAAGGTTAATGCAAGAGTCAGAGGATAAATTTCTTCCCTTATTGCATCACTTCACAGACTAAATGACTAACATTATACTTTGTGTTTTTAATCAATAGGTTTTACAGTAATGTGCTGGCCATTGATTTTAAGAAAACATGTAAGGTCTTCCTCCTCATCCTTACATTTTGCGACAAATAAAGAAGGACAGGTAACATTTCCGTTAAGTATGCTTGATGAAATGACAAGATTTCAGGAGGAATGGTTCCTGCTAAAAGATGGACTGGGATAAAGCAAGCATAAAAAAATAAAAAAGAAGTACCAGAAACTAGAACTTGATGGATTAAATATTACCAAGCACAGGCCTTGAGGAGACAAGGAAAACAAACTCCTAAGAGATAATTCTTTAATGTGAAAGAAGAGAGTAACTGCTGATAAAGTAAGTGCATTCTGTATATTGTTTGAACGTCCTGAAGAGTCTTAACACGCAGCACTGATGTGCTCAGTTTTCACAATAACCTGAGAGAGGAAGAGGCTGGTATTTGAACCATGTTTCACAAGAGAGCTGCCTCACCCAAGGTTAATTCAATGGCAGGTGGGAGAGCAGGGGGTGGGCAGACCCTAGACATTTGGTAGGCCGCCCTTTCTACCATGTTCCATCTTTCTCATGGATTCCCATTTGGACCAAAGTGGGCCCTATCCCCTGATTCCTTGGCTATTCTCACCAAATTTAGGTATTCAGGAGATTCCAAACCATTTCAGGGGAACGAAAGGAGCAAAATGTTTTTGTCATGTTTCTAAAATAATAATTACAGCAAATGAACTGATAAAACTTTCTTCTTTTCATTCTAATGACTTTGCGGTTCTCATAGCATAAGTATCTTTTGTCTATAGACGTAAAAGATACACGTTCATCTTTTGACAGAGCTTTCCTTTCTTTTGGCCATGGTTTGTGGCATGTGGGATCTTAGTTCCCCAAACAGGGATGACTGCATGCCCCCTGCGGTAGGAGTGTGACGTCTTCACCACTGGGCCACCAGAAAAGTCCCACACCTTTATCTTTTACAAGCCTAAACTACTTCTAATTACACAGTTATCCCCAGGTATAGACAGACATCCCCAGGTATATAGAGTCATCCCCCAGTATTTTTGGGGAACTGATTCCAGAATCCCCTGCTTGGGTACCAAAATCCATGAATGTTCATATCCCTTTCAGCTGGCCCTCCATATCCTCAGGTGATGTATCCAGATATAGAGGTCTGACTGTTTATTTATTTTCAAAAAATCCATGTATCAGGGAATCTTCTTAGTTCAAATCTATTCAAGGGTCAACTGTGTTCCTGAGGTGACCCTGAGAAAAATTTCCTGAACCCTTAGTTTCCTCAACTGTTATGTGAAGTCCATGTTTTCCTGCTTCACTGGACTATGTGAAGATAAAAATTAAACAATGTATATAAAAGTCCTTTAAAATATGTTGACTACTGCACAAATGTTGAATTACACCTCCATAGTCCGTTCCAACTTCCCAGGTGGCTCAGCGGTAAAGAATCTGCCTGCCAAGAAGGAGACACAGGTTTGATCCCTGCGTTGGGAAGATCCTCTGGAGAATGAAATGGCAACCCACTCCAGTATACTTGCCTGGCAAATGCCATGGACAGAGAAGCCTAGCAGGCTACAGTCCATGGGGTTGCAAAAGAGTTGGACACGACTTAGCGACTGAACAACAATAACAGCCCTTTCCAATGTGACACAAGTTCTATTTATAAAATACAGCTCAGGCAACATTGGCTGGGAGGCCTGTAATGCTTTAAAATGCTTGGGGAAAAAATGAATAAACTATGTGCATCCAGACAATGAAATATAATGTAGCCATTAAAAAGAAAGCATCCAAAAAAAAAAAAAGCTAGTGGAAGGACATCACACTTCTAAAGACTAGAACAATTTAGACTCACAGCTTCATCAGAAAATACCCAAGGACTAAAAAAAGTGCACTCTTCTCCAAGTCAGAGTTTTTTTCTGGAATTTTCATTCAGGCTGAGGAGCTGAGCGTCCTTCTGATTCAAATCAAACAGAAGACTTTTTCAGGATATCGGCCACATCAGAATACATTCATTCCCTCAAACAGTGTCAACCAGCACCAAAGTTTAAGAGGCTTCACTAGAAAATCCTGACGTGTCACATCAAATCGATTAATACATTTAACCTGCAAAACCCAACTGCCAGGACCAGCATGAAAAAAGTGGGAAGTAAAAATGTAAAGGAGTAACAATTTCTTCAATGGCTTCTATTCTCCAAGCCAGGCTTCAGCAATACATGAACTGTGAACTTCCAGATGTTCAAGCTTGTTTTAGAAAAGGTAGAGGAACCAGAGATCAAATTGCCAACATCCACTGGATCATCGGAAAAGCAAGAGAGTTCCAGAAAAACATCTATTTCTGCTTTATTGACTACAGCAAAGCCTTTGACTGTGTGGATCACAATAAACTGTGGAACATTCTGAAAGAGATGGGAATACCAGACCACCTGACCTGCCTCTTGAGAAACCTATATGCAGGTCAGGAAGCAACAGTTAGAACTGGACATGGAACAACAGGCTGGTTCCAAATAGAAAAAGGAGTACGTCAAGGCTGTATATTGTCACCCTGCTTATTTAACTTCTATGCAGAGTACATCATGAGGAACGCTAGGCTGGAAGAAGCACAAGCTGGAATCAAGATTGCTGGGAGAAATATCAATAACCTCAGATATGCAGATGATACCACCCTTATGGGAGAAATTAAATAGGAACTAAAAGCCTCTTGATGAAAGTGAAAGAGGAGAGTGAAAAAGTTGGATTAAAGCTCAACATTCAGAAAACTAAGATCATGGCATCTGGTCCCATCACTTCATGGTAAATAGATGGGGGAACAGTGGAAACAGTGTCAGACTTTATTTTTGGGGGCTCCAAAATCACTGCAGATGGTGACTGCAGCCATGAAATTAAAAGACGCTTACTCCGTGGAAGGAAAGTTATGACCAACCTAGATAGCACATTAAAAAGCAGAGACATTACTTTGCCAACAAAGGTCCGTCTAGTCAAGGCTATGGTTTTTCCAGTGGTCATGTATGGATTGAGAGTTGGACTGTGAAGAAAGCTGAGCGCCAAAAAATTGATGCTTTTGAACTGTGGTGCTGGAGAAGACTCTTGAGAGACCTTTGGACTGCAAGGAGATCCAACCAGTCCATTCTAGAGGAGATCAGTCCTGGGTGTTCATTGGAAGGACTGATGGCTGAAGCTGAAACTCTAATACTTTGGCCACCTCATGTGAAGAGTTGATTCCTTGGAAAAGACTGTGATGCTGGGAGGGATTGGGGGCAGGATGAGAAGGGGATGACAGAGGATGAGGTGGCTGGATGGCATCACCGACTCAATGGACATGAGTTTGGGTAAACTCCGGGAGTTGGTGATGGACAGGGAGGCCTGGCATGCTGCGATTCATGGGGTCGCAAAGATTTGGACACGACTGAGTGACTGAACTGAACTGAACTGAATGAACTGATGCTTTGGATGGAGCTCAGACCAATCCAGGACCTTGAATGCTCTCTGTTCTTAGTCTCCCCAGGCCAAGTAGAATAGAAACATCTCGCCAGGCAGAGTAATTCCAGTGTTTAAAGACAAGCAGTACTTTACCTGTGGGCTTCCTTGGTGGCTCAGTGGTAAAGAATCTGCAATGTGGAAGATACAGGTTCAATCCTTGGGTGAGAATCCCAGGGACGGGGGAGCCTGGCAGGCTACAGCCCACGGGGTTGCGAAGTTGGACATGACCTAGGGAGTTAACAACAACTCTGATGCTGTACTGTTGTCTCATTGGGAGGGGTAGGGAATAACCCAAGCAAAGCCCAACTGCTGTAAATATTAACAGCTGTGTTTTCCACATTTGTTTGGAACTCAACATTTTCTATGTAAACAATGGTTCTCATATTTCCTAATTCTTCTCCTCAACACCAATATTACCTATAATTTCTCTGAAATATAATATTAATATATTATGTAGCCCAGTAACCATAAATAGCAGGATGTCAGAATTCCAACTTGGGAGCCAAAAAGAAATTTCCTTTGACCAGGTCCAGGTTTCTGGTCCACCTGGTGTATGGAACCAGGGCTTCGTCCCACTCTGGATCACTGAAAGAGCCCCTGTGACCTGTGGCAAAGGTTCCACCAAAGAAGAGAAGCACTGGGGTGAGGGATACAGTGCTCAGATAGTACCTCCAAGAGGTCAGGAGGGGAAAAGGCAAGGTCCCAAGACCTCTTGCTGGTATAAAAATCAGTGATACTTTTTGGCAGTGGAATGGCTTACTGAGCCATTTAATAAGCCTTAAAGGCATCTCTGTTCTTTCTTTCGGGCTTCCCTGGTGGCTCAGAGGTTAAAGCTTCTGCCTCCAATGCGGGAGACCCGGGTTCGATCCCTGGGTCGGGAAGATCCCCTGGAGAAGGACGGTAACCCACTCCAGTATTCTTGCCTGGAGAACCCCATGGACGGAGAAGCCTGGTAGGCTACAGTCCACGGGGTCGCATAGAGTCGGACACGACTGAGTGACGGGACGGACGGACGGTTCTTTCTTTCAGGGCCCAGGAGGATGGCACATGCTTTTCCCTTCTACAGTACAATCTGCTGCCTCCTCTAGGGTTTCCTCCCAACCCACATGATTATACTGTGTAATCCTGCCATCTCCTTACCCTTCTGCCCTTACGAGTTTTTCAGAGGTTCTGTTGCTATGGGAGATCCTATAAAGAAATTCTATTTCATGCCACTGCTTCCCTGATGGCATCTCCTCTCAGACCAAAGGAATAGTAATAATAGTAATAGAAGCATTAAACATAGCCAATCATATACACTGGGCTTCCCTGGTGGCTCAGATGGTAAAGAATCTGCCTGCAGTGTGGGAGATGTGGGTTTGATTCCTGGGTCGGGAAGATCCCCTGGAGAAGGGAACGGCCACCCACTCCAGTATTCTGGCCTGGAGAATTCCATGGACTGTATAGTCCACGGGGTCGCAAAGAGTCAGACACGACTGAGCGAGTAAAACACACACACAATCATACACACTAAGCGTCAGGCACTGTGAGAAGTGAAAGTGAGCCCCCTTCTCCAGCGGATCTTCCCGACCCAGGGATCGAACCCACATCTCCCACACTGCAGGCAGGTTCTTTACCAACAGAGACACCAGGGAAGCCCAGACACTGTGTAAGTCCTCTTATTAAATGCATGTCCTCAAACAGAAGTAGAGATACAGAAGATTAACTAACTTGTCCAAGATTTCACAGCTCAAGAAAGGACAGAGTCAGGATTTGGCAAAATTGTCTGATTCCTAATCTCCAGCTCTTTGTAATATTCTAAAATATAGACATCAAAAGAATCATTTTGGATCCTGGTTTTAAAAAAGTTTCCCGAAGGCACCTAGCCCCAAGCTAGCCTCCCCAGAGGAAGGTCCTGTCCATGTGAATTTCTGCATATGACTCTTCAGACTGCGTCAGTCTGCGAAAACACACACCATCTTAACCTGCCACAAAGGACCACAAAGATGCTGAAGGTCATATGTGGGGGGTGGGGGGAGGGACACGAGGGTTTCTTTGGGTCCACAGAGAACTCACATTAAATTCATCTCCATTTCAGAGGATACCAGACTTAGTATTGGTTCCTGAAGACCTGCAACTTGGCCCCCTAGGCAGGCAACCAACTGGTGACTTCTCAGGGTCCAGCACAGAGAACAGGCCTCCTGGACTCCTTCCCCTTACTTCGGGGACTCCGTCAGGCTCATGGAACCACTTAATATGTGAGACTGCTTGGCCCACCACTGGGGTGTAAGCCCAGGAGGCGGAGGGTAGAAAACAATTTTATCCCCAGCTTCATTTGTCGGCTTGTCAGTTACATAATGAGAGTGATGAATGGGCTACCTTGACAGCCGAACGTTTAGGAGCTGCTGACCTTTGATCTCTGGTCACACGATAGGGTCATCTGAAACTGGCATGACTTCTACCTGGCTGAGGGTAACAATATAAAGGTCAAATCGGCTGGACGATTATATGAATCAGGTCTGAGGCAGCTTGGTTAGGAGTTTTAAGAGAGGCCGGGTTGGGTTCCCCAGCACACAAAGCTATGGAACCACTGCAGAACTGTGCTCAACAAAAGATATACAATTTCAAAGCAGTCTAGAGTAACTTTCCTTGCAAGGGAATAGAATGAACTCATTATTTTTAAAGGGCAACAATGAAAACAAACACTTTGGAAGAAAATATATTCTGCCAGTGATTCTGCCATTGGGAGGGAAAGCATACAGCCCTATGACTTAATGAGTGATATTAATGCTATACCTGCAGCATGGCAGAAGGTCCGATTTGATGCAATTACTGGAACAAAATCCCCACGGGGTAGTATCAAGCCCTCCTTTCAGCCATAGAATACGGTCTCTCCTCCATCCTCTGTCAGCACCGTACCCCACAAAGGGCCATGATTGACAAAAGATAACCCTTTCCAAATTTCATGACTTCCCCCATTGCCTGAAACTTAAGTAAAGTTTGCATGGGACAGTCTCAAACTTCAGAAAGCTCCCAGAATAACTTACGATCAGAAATTCAAGGCAGCTGTGATTTTCAGATGCACTGTAACGTTTTTTAAAAAATGCTTCTTCTTGCAAACCTGAAGATTTTTGCTTTTTGACTATTTGGTTAAATTCCATTTACTCAGCATCAGATAACAGCTGTCACAGAGATAATGAATATAGTTATGAAAATGAAAGCTAAGGGGTCAAAGCCATCGATTTTCAGGATCTAGAAACTTCATAACCCATGGAAGAAGCAGACATTACAGAGGAGTCTGGTTTACATCAAGAGCTTGTTTCCTACAAAGGATTTTCCCCTGCAAAGTCAAAGACCGACAGACAGACGGCCACTGCCGCATAACCCGCTCATACTCTTGAGAGATGAGCAAAGCAAAGGACAATGGCTTACAGCATAAAAGGCCAGCTGTTCTGACTTTGGAATGCTCATTTGAGTTGTAAGCTGTGAAATAAATTTGAGTTGATGGTTCTCCCATCTGCTCACCTGTCAGTCTCTTTCCACTGGGCTGCTGTTTTTAGAAATACTTGCGAGTAACCTGCTTAATTGGTTTTTGGAGGCCGAGAAGCGTCTCCCAAGTTTATTTTAACCTTATGCCGAACGAGAGGCTAACTGGGCCTTTGTTCCTCTTCTCTCCTTTAAGAACATTCGTTAACAGGTCGAGAGCACTTACACAGAACTCTCGGTGGAGCCCCAAACCGACAGTGGGGCAGGGGAAGGCAGTCTAGGTGTGGAATGAGAAAATGGCGCGCTGAAACAGAATGCCAATTAATCAGGGATATCCCATGGACAGAGGAGCCTGGCGGGCTAGAGTCCATGGGGTCACAAAGTTCGGAGACGACTGAGCGACCAACACACACACATCCCAGTCTTTTGACGAATCTATGCTTTACACCCATTTACGAGCTGAGTCCTGGTGCTTCCTGGTGGTCCAGTGGTTAAAGATTTGGCCTTCCAATTCAGAGGGTGCGGGTTCTATCCTTGGTTGGGGAGTTAAGACCCCACATGCCTTACACCCCCAAAAATAAAATATAAGACAGGAGCAAAACAAATTCAATAAAGAATTAAAAAAAAAAAACAAACTGAGTCCAAGTCAAAATTCTTACAATGGTCCTCAAGTCCCTACATGACCTACCCCTTCCCCACCCCTACTCCTGGTCTCTCCTTCCACTTGTCCCATTATTCTCTTTGATCCAGTCCTTCTGGCTTATTTGCTCATGGAGAGTCGGACACGACTGAGCGACTGAACTGAACTGAACTGAACAGGCAAAGAACACTCTCAGATATTTGAATCTGCTGTTTCTTCAGCTTTGAAAACACTTTCCCTAAAATATCCATGTGGTTCATTCCCCTGTTCCTTCAGATCATCGATTAAACATGATCCAATGATCAAGGCCTTCCTAGATTGCCCCATGGAAAACAGCAGCATCTCCCCTTCCTCTGTATCCAACCCTGTGCTCCCCACTCCCCATCTTCTTTTCCTGCCCCATTTTCTGCTCCACAACACTTGATACCATGTGTGTGTGTGTGTAAGCTCCCTGAAGGCAGGAATTTTGTTTTACTCATTGCTATATCCTCCGAGCCTAAAGCACAGTTTGGCACATTGTACCCACAATAAATGGGCTTTCCCAGGCAGTGCAGTGGTAAACAATCCACCTGCTAATTAGCAGGAGATGCAAGAGACGCGGGTTTGATTCCGAGGTTGGGAAGAGACCCTGGAGGAGGAAATGGCAGTTACAGTAAATAGGGGTGGGATGTACAGATGATGGAAAGCAACTCGCATCACGGGAACATCCCAACTGTACAGAGATGAACTCATCTCTCTGTGAAAGCACCCATTTTATGATGATGACAGTAAAAGTACAAGGCATAATCAGAGGAGGAATAATGATAATATCTTACTACCCATGGACAAGGAGGATCAGAGCGGAGGAAAAAATATTGGTCTGGAAACTCAAGACCCAGCTCTACCACTAACCTATCCTGAGACCGTGGGCAAAACCTTGACTTTCTGGCCACTGGTACTCAGATCTGTAAAATGAAGGGCTGGGTTAGACAATCCCTAAGGTTCTTCCCATCTTTAAAAAAATTGGGATTTTATATAAAAATATATTTAACGGTATTTAATTTATTTATTTTTGGTGGTGGCGGGTCTTAGTTGCAGCGTGCAGGGTCTTTGTTATGGCACGTGGACTTCTCTCGAATTGTAAGCTCTTGCGCTCAGGAGTTGCAGCATGTGGGCTTAGCTGCCTACACTGCATGTGGGATCTGAGACTCGAACCTGTGTCCCCTACATTGGAAGGCGGATTCTCAACCACTGGACCACCAGGGAAGTTCGTCCCTATATATAAATACTATGGTTTACCTCCACATACCTTCTCTCAAGTGACCCTCACTACTAGGATAGGAAATAAAGGTGCTGGCCCAGTTGGAGAGATTAGGACGTGGAGGCCTTGCTCGAGGTCACATGGCTGGTAAGTCACGTAGCTGGGACTGAAATTTAGGTGATTTGCTAGTTCAGCATTTTTCTAGGAAACCTCACTTCTCCTGGTGGAATTGGAAGTACTACCGCTCACTGTTACTCTGATTCAGAAACTATTTTTGCCCACAAATTCTCATTCCCTCAAGGTTACACATGTGGATCACAGACTACACTGGACACTATTCTACGCTAGCCCAAGAATCCACAGATTCCCTAAGCTGCCATTTCATTTCAAGATTAGAGATAATAAACAGCTCCCGCCACCTATGGGTGTTTTATGACAGGAATAAAACTATATTTCAGTGGAGCTCTTCAGTAGAACGGCAAGAAGTCCAAGCAACTGCAGCATCAAGACTTCTATGCTAATAAGGCCCCAAACTCCAAAGATGTCAGAAATGTCCTCATCTTACAGCCAAAGCAAATCTGCGTTTTATATCCCTAGGAACTGAATGATGTTTCTGCAGCTAATGTTTAGAAATTAAACTTGCTTTTACCCACATAAATAGCTATGCTCCTGGGTTCAGTGATCAAAAAGGAGGAAAACTCAATAAACTATAATGGTAAAGAATTCAAAAGTATAGATATATGCATATGCTGTTGTTTAGTCAGTTGGTCATGTCTGACTGTAGCCACCAGGCTCTTCTGTCTATGGGATTCTCCAGGCAAGTGGGTAGTCTTTCCCTTCTCCAGGGGATCGTCCCAATCCAGGGACTGAACCTAAGTCACCTACGTCTCCTGAACTGGTAGGCAGATTCTTCGTCACCGAGCCATCGGGGAATCCTTATACATATATGTATATATAACTGAATCACTTTGCTGTTCACCTAAAACTAATATAATATTATAAATCAACTATACTTTAATTTTAAAAAAGGATGACAACTCAGTGTAGCTTACTAAGTGCCTGCCTACTGACCTATTGATCAAGACAGGATTGAGGCAGAAGGGGTTTGGTTAGTGCTCTGTGTGTGTGCCTGAGTCCATTCATTCATTCAACAAATATTTACTACGTACAAGGATCTAGTGGAGTAGGAAATGGCAACCCACTCCAATATTCTTGCCTGGAAAATTCCATGGACAGAGGAGCCTGGCGGGCTACAATCCATGGGGTCGCAAGAGTTGGACACGACTGAGTGATGTTCACTTCACAAGGATCAAGGTACAGTAATGAACTAGACAAAGTTCCAGGTCCCATGGAGGTAACTATTCTACTGAAGGAAGACAGAATAAGCCATGTATCAGTTATAAGGGGCTTCCCAGGTGGCTCAGTAGCAAAGAATCTGCCTGCCAGGCAGGACACACAGGAAATGCTGGTTCAATCCCTGACTTGGGAAGATCCCCTGGAGGAGGAAATGGCAACCCACTCCAGTATTCTTGCCTGGAAAGGCCCCGTGGACAGCGGAGCCTGGAGGGCTACAGTCCATAGGGTTTCAAAGAGTCAGACCTGACTGAGCGACTCAACAATAGCAATATTAGTTATAAACTGCATCTAGCTGCCAGCAAGAGGGATTAGGAATTAACAGTGGCTGAAGAAGAGGGAAGCTTTTTTCTTTTTCATGGAAGGTCACATGACAGCAATCCACAGACATCCAGGGCTGCTCCATCTGTCTTTTTGCTCTGCCATTCTTAGCTGATGGCTGCCATCTTGGAGCTCACCTTAAGGTCAAGGTGCCTCGCCACTACATCTGGTATCCCAAGCAGGAGCAGGAAGGACAGAGGAGTAAAATACACACTTACCTCCTCTTTCTAAGGAAGACAGCCAGTCAACCTCCACTTCTAGCTCACAGACTAGAACTCAGCCCCTGGGGGTACAGAAGAGGCGGGGAAGTGCTGGGTTTTAACTGGATGTGCTACCTTCTTCTTTGCTCCATCAATACTGGGATTCTACAAACTTATGTTTGCCAGGGAGGAAGGGATACTCAGGGACTTCGGGATCAACACGTACACACTGTTATATTTAAAATGGTTAACCAACAAAGGCCTACTCTAAAGCATAGCTCAATGTCATGTGGCAGCCTGGATGGGAGGGGAGTTTGGGGGAGAATGGATACATGCATATGTATGGCTGAGTCCCTGTGCTGCCCTCCTGAATCTATTACAACATTGGTAATTAGCTATACTCCAAAATAAAAGCTTAAAAAAAAAAAAAAAAAAAACACCTGGGATTCTATACTCAGGAACAAGGAAAGAAAGGGGCCAGGATGAGAAACTAGAATTCTCTGCCACACGAGGTCAGTGAATAGACATTAAGGTAATTTCTGCTAGAGATAAATGCTCTGGAGCAAATCAAACAGGAAATGAGTAAGAGAGCGAATGAGGGATGGGGGAATGGGTCTGCCTGGAGTGGGAGGAGCAGGCATCTCCCCCGGGGGAAAGAGATTTCAGGTGACTGTGAGTCAAGCATGGTCAAGAGAAACAGCAAGGAGGCTGAAGGAGGTGACCAAGGGATGCAGGCGGCAGGGTCAGAGAGGACCAGGGCCTTGGCAGCTACTATACAGACTGATTGTATTCTAAGTGAGGTGGGAAAGCCCTGGGGGACTTAAGAAGGAAAGTGACAGGATCCAGTCTCATCCTCCGTAGAAAACTTTCTTCTTTAGGAACTGGTGGTCATTTCATGAGAAGAAACTTCTACGCTCAACCTACTCCAGGTGTTGACTTGATGAAGTGAAATATTCTCCTTAAATCTCTCTCCTGGCCTGACGGGCCCTCCCCAGGCTGGATGAGAGGGAGGGGGCAGTACTGAACCTGACCATTCTCATCACTTTGACGCTTTGTTCCCATTTGTGCTGGAAGAGAAAAGGAGAGCCTCCCAGTATTCCAAAGTTCACTGGAAGTGTTTCTTTTGAATGTAACTCACATCCAATTTTTGCTTTTCTTTTCCTTCGGGGGGCTGTGGATTCAGGCTGAGGAAGAAGGGTAATCTTAGATGCTGGGAGCCACAGAAGACTAAGCAGGGCTCTGAGTCAGTGCGGGGGTTCCCTCTAAAATGACTGGGTTTGAAAGCAGTTTTCTTTTTTTTTTTAATTGCACTTCAGTAGAAAGCGGACCAAATTCTGAAATCATCCAAGTCGAAGCTTCTGCTGGGCTACCAGTGTTGCCACCCGTGGACACCTCGGCGAGAAAGGATGAGTTGCCCAGAGACTGCCTTAGGGGCTGCGCGTGGCCTCCAAACTGCAGGTTAACCGGGCGGGTTGATTCATTAATCATCACAGCCACCAGGTTCCCATCCGAGCATCTCCAAGGAGCAAGCAGGCAGAGAGACCAGCCATTATCTATTTATTACTTACAGCCTTGTAGGGTTTCGCCTTCTGCAGGCTGGTGCAAAGCCTTCTACGCTGTGGCTTTGAAAGCTTGGGTCGGCAGTTCCCTCACTCTCTGGGGTGGTGGTGGGGGGGAATATGTTCTCCCTACATGGGTGTTGGCTGGTGGGGTGACCTTGGCAAGGGCACTAAGACAGCATTTTCTCATCTGTCAAGGCGAGACAGCCACTGAGCCCCAGAGTTTCGCCTGGTAAATACTCAAAACATGGGCCAAGTACCGGCCATCTCATCTCAGTGCCCCCTTGGCTCCGGAAGAAGAAGGCTTTTTTCCACCAGGGAAAAATGAATAAGGCCATGTCCTTGCCTGGTGCGAGTGAGAGATGCGGGTGGAGGCGGGGGTGGAAGACCAGAGCATCTCTTTGCAGGAAAGACACCCTTGGGCCCTCGCCATGCATCCCAGGCGCTTTCTCATTTGCCAAAATCCAGAAGGTCACAGGGAATCAAAGGACGACTCTGCTTGTGCAGAATGTCATTATAGAGGAGGCTGGGAACGAGAGGCCTGTTACAAGTCACCTCTCCGGCTCCCGCGAACAGGCCGATTAATGGAGAGGTTCGGCTCCTGACTGAGAGCAACAGGAGCGGGGTCAGCGGGGAATGGGCCAGGGCGCGGTGGTGAGTCAGGCCGGCACAGCGAGGGCCTGATTAGCGGCTGTCACCTCCTGCCCCCGTGCCTGGCCTGCCAGCGAGCCAGGCTTCTCAGCCGACTGCTAAGTTAGAATTTCACACTTTTTGGAAGAACGGTTCTGCAGTTGAGACCACCTGGGAGTTGGCACGGACTCCTCAACTGAGGGGCCATTATGCTTTCCCTGCATCACCCCCTAGCTGCTAGGGAAGCTCAGTGAGATGGAAGGAGCTTTCGGTTCCTAATTTAAATTGCTCTTTCTAGTTGGAGATGGACTGGCCCAGGTCCTAGTGCCCAACAGCACCCACTAGTAAGTTACAAGGCCGGGGTCATCTGTGTAACTGCCAATGGCAGGTGGCCTGCCCACGTGGTATGCGAGCAGAGGTTTTAGGATAGCCTCCTCGATGCAAATAGTTCTTGCTCTGGCCTCTAATCCAGACCAGAAAGTGTACCATTCATTCTTTTTTTTTTCCCCCAGTGTACAGAGGAAAAAAGGAAAGGCATTTAAAAATGCAACTGCTTCTAAGGACGAGATGATTTTAAGTCACCTCTTGGACTGATCACATTGTTTCCTTGATGGAGCAGAGGGACATGTGAACTCCACCTTCCCTGGGGTGCGAGGAAGGGGGATTCTCTGGAGGCTGATTTTACCTTCGTAACAGTTTCACCGAGGGCTGACCACATGAGCAGCCTTCTGGGAGAGATCCGTCCAGGAGGCCAGCAAATACAGACTAGCAGCAATTTAATTGGTTCCAAGTTAATGTCCTTTTTCACTTGGTCTCGTGTAAGCACCTGGGAGTTATGGCCACTAACTTAAAATGATTTATAAAGTTCTGTCCCAGGAGAAGGTCTCCGGACAGGCAGCCAGTGAGGCTCTGAATTATGCCTCCATAGTGGGTAGAGTATGAGGATAAAGGAATAGGCTCAGCTGTAAAGAATCTCTCGGAAAAGGGAGGGGAGTCTCATGTTTCAGCAGGGTAATTTTTGACAGTCGTGGCCCTTTTAGATTTCAGATCTGACACAACCTCTATTCTTAGGAGTTCATCTTAGCTTATATCCTTCTCAGTTGGAGGCTGAGGTTAACAAACTTGCTCAGCTCATGTGGCAGAGTTGGGGTTCCCTGATGGCTCAGATGATAAAGAATCTGCTTGCAATGCCAGAGAGCCAGTTCCATCCTGGGTCAGGAAGATCTGAAGAAGGGAATGGCTACCCACTCCAGCCACCCCAGTATTCTTGCTTGGAGAATCCCATGGACAGAGGAACCTGGCAGGCTGCATTCCGGGGGGTTGCAAAGAGTCAGACACAACTGAGTGACTAACACTTTTCACTTTAGGAGACTAAAGATCTGGTCTGAGGATCCCTAGTTCACCATGGGTTGGCATGCTTCTTCTTTTTTAAAGTTATAGCTGTTAAGAGCTGACATTATTGGAGGGTCTACTTGGCGCCTCATCGGCATTCTAAGTGTTCTATTCATGTAATCCTAATCACCCTGTGATGTTATGATTTTGTTTTAAAGTATTTACTTATTGACATGTGTCTTTATTTGTGTGCCAGGTCTTGGCTGCAGCACTTGGGATCTTCAGCCTTCGCTGCAGCATGTGAAATCCTTAGTTGTGGCACGTGAGCTCTAGCTCCCTGATCAGGGATCGAACTTGGGCCCCCTGCACTGGGAACCCGGAGTCTTAGCCACAGGGCCAGGTTAGTCCTGAGGTTATGATTTTTATCCCCAGCTTACAGATGGGAACCCTGAGGCACTGAGTGGTGATGTCACTTGCCCAAGGTCACAGAGATTGTAACTGACGTGACCAAGATAGGAGCCCAGGTGATCTGGCCCCACAGCCAATACTCCAAACCACCCTAGCATGTTATGGAAACAGTGCACACCCACAGTTTTAAATCTAATGATATAGAAGAGTTTATACAACGAAAAAAGCAGGAGTTCCTGGCTCTAATCCATCTCAGCCCTGGATCTGTTTCCAACAGTGGTTACCTGGTGTATCTCTCACCAGTATGCACCACGCTCCTATTCCTTGATCCTTCAACTTCAGATACAATCCTTTGTCTTCCTGCAGTGTGACAGTAGGGTTTGACTCTCCTTATCCTGTGCATGTGAGACTGGTGTTTGATGTAACTAGCCTCCAAACATGGCCCCAACAGACCTCGCTTCCAGGATTACCCATATTCCGAGGCTCAGCTGGACCTCTCTGTCATCTGCTTTAAACAGGAGCCTGCAGCATAGGTAACACTAGAACAGCTCTTTGGAAAAGACTGGAAGCTTCTGCTTTTGTGCACTTGGGTGTCTTGAGCCTCACTGCAAGGAGTCTGTGTATCTGCAGGAGAGACCGCACAGAAAGGCCACATAGAAAGATGGAGGCTGAGTGATCCCAGAGTCCCCAGCTGAACCCAGCCTTTCTGCTCCAGCTGTTGCCTGACTACAATCCAGGTGAGAGACCCTCAGTGAGGCGAGTAGAAGAGCCTTCTATCCAGATGAGTCAACGCACAGAAGACCGGGGTCTTATATGAGAATTAGTAACTGTGGTTGAGGGCTTCTCTGGTGGCTTAGACGGCAAAGAATCCGCCTGCCAACAGAGACATGGTTTGATCCCTGGGTCAGAAGGAAATGGCAACCCACTTCAGTAGTCTTGCCTGGGAAATCCCATGGACAGAGGAGCTTGGTGGGCTACAGTCCATGTGGTCACAAAAGAGTCGGACACAACTTAGTGACTAAACAACAACTGGGTGGTTGTAAGCTGCTAAGTTTTAGAGTGATTTGCTTTGAAGCAAGTAACTGCAATAGAGTTTTTCTGTATTTTTAGTTCCTTAATTGTATACCTTTGGAACTTTAGATGATATGCTTAAGTTCTACATCTGGTTCCATTAACTTTTCTTACTGTGTTAAAAAATATATTATGTAAAATTTGCCGTTTTACCTACTTTTAAGCATATAATTCAGTGGTATTCATTGCATTCACAATGTTGTACAAGAATCATTGGTATCTGTTTCTAAAATTTTCTCATCATCACCTCGAACAGAAATTCATCATGCAATTCCCCATTCCCTCTTGCTGCAGTACCGGTAACCTCTAATTGACTTTCTGTCTCTCTGAGTTTGTCTATTTTAGATAGTTCGTATAAGTGGAATCATATATTTGTCCTTTTGTGTCTGGTTTATTTCAGTCGGCATGTGACAGAATTGTGTTCCCTTCTATGGCTGAACAGTATTCCATTCCACGTATATAACATGTTTGGTTTACTCACTCATCTGCTCGTGGAGGCCTGGGTTGCTTCCACCTTTTAGCGATTGTGAATAATGCTATTATGAATGTTGGTATACAAGTATCTATTTGAATCCGTTTTCAATTCTTCTGAGTTTATACCTAGGAATGGATTTGCTGGGTCACTAGATGGTAATTCATTTAACTTTTTCAGGAACCACCAAATTATTTTCCAAAGGCATTGTGTGGTTTTACATTTCTACCAGCAATGTATGAGGGTTCTAATTTCTCCACATCCTTGCTAACACTTGCTATTTCGCTATTTTAAAAAAATTATAGCTCTCTTAGTAGGTGTGAAGTAGTCTCTCATTGTGGTTTTATTTTACATTTCCCTAATGATTAATGGTCATAAGCATCTCTTCATGGACTTACTAGGTATTTGTATATCTTCTTTGGAAAAATATCTAATCAATTGCTTTGCCCAATTTTTAATTGGGTTGTTTGTCTCTTAGTTCTTGAATTTTAGGAGTTATTTATAGTCTGGGTAGTAAACTTTTATCAGATACATGATTTGCAAGATTTTTTCCTCTATTCTGTGGGCTGTCTTTTCACTTTCTTGACAGTGTTCTTTGACGCACAAAATTTTTTCATTTTTGATGAATTTACCTATTTTTTCTTAGGTTCCACTAACTTTTGGCAGAATCTCTCAACTTCCCCTTTTGTAAGATAAGGATAAGAGTACCCAGTATAGAATGAGAGACTGGGCCAGTTAACAGCCTAAACAGTTGCAGGAATAAGAGATACCTAATGTTTTATGAACTCTGGTGGAAGGATCTTTTCCATCTGTGTGGCATTCTTAAGTCAGTTGTTGGTTTTCAGCAAAGCTAAACACTATCTGACAAGATTGTTAACCCTAAACCTAACAGTAGTTAATGTGAAATAACTTAGAATCTTTACACCCACTCAGATTGGAAGTTTTCAATCTGCACTTCCACAAATGTATAGAATCTGACTGTGTACCTGCCTTATTTCTTCCATTAACCCAGAGGAAGCCAATGAGCATCTCCGTACCTATCCGATTCTAGCCCAGAAGAATGACAGTATCTGATATCCCTGGTAAACATTTTCATGGAACTTACCCCTTCTGGCCAACGATTTTAGTCCTTTAAAAGAATTTCCTGCCATCTTCAATTAGATTTGTAAGAGACTGAGGTGTGGTTATTAACACCATACACGTACGTGTATCCTAATTGGCAAGTCATCCTTTACATAATCATGTTCTTGCCTGGAGAAACCCAGGGATGGCGGAGCCTGGTGGGCTGCCATCTCTGGGGTCGCACAGAGTAGGACACGACTGAAGCGACTTAGCAGCAGCAGCAGCAGACACCTCTTTATAGCATGAGTGTTGATAAACAAGGCAAATAGAGAACCTAGTACCATGGAGGAGAATTTCCCAGGATGCAACTGTAGCTCAGGGCGCACAGTCTGACCTTCGGTGTAACTCAATCTGCATAACAGCAAACTCACCACAATGATAGTCTCCTTGAATAACAGCTCTACTTGGGCATTTCTTACAGCTGATTATCATTTTTTCCCCCTACTGAAAACATTTAATTCACTGCCATCTGGAATGTCTATTTATGTGTGGGGCGTGTATGATACCAAATGTCTCATTATTGTTTTTGGTCCTTCCCATCAGAAAGGAAACTTGGCTTGGTAGAAGACATTAAAAAAGTATGGGGTCAGGTCAATATTCAGCTATATCAGGTCAGTATAAACATTCTCAAAACTGTATTTGCAAAAGCCAGCAAAGACGATTACATGTGCTCTATCTTGGTTCTAAGCATTTAATGGTGTTTTGCAGAACTGCTTATAATTTGAAAAACTGGAAACAACCTAAATGTCCATTATTATGGGACTAACACTGAACGATGGTATATACAACCTATGGCATCTCTGCAACAATTAAATAGATTTATATCATATGTTCTAATATAGGGAGAGTCCCAAATCTAGATGTGGTATTGAGTAGCAAAAGCAAGCTGAGTATTGACTGGAAGAACCAATGGTGGTTTGTCATGACCATTTAGGTAAAACAAAGAAAACGTATTTTTCTGCAGTACATCTACAGGTCTAAAAATATTTGGAAGGGTGAAAAGGCCTGAGATTTAGAGGCAGTGCTCAAAGAGTACTTGATGAAGTTTTAATAGTGAAAAAAACCAAAATCCCTTACAGTTAGGGATGTGAATCAGCTGTTAAAGAATATAAGCAGCTTCAGTTCTCACTTGTGTTCCCAGTCAGAATTCTGGAAACTCAGTAAGAAGTAAAGTCTTGGTTTAGTCAATATAGGAATTTGAAGTTAACCAGGTAAAACAACTCCTTTGCATCTTAAAGGAGAATTTACCCACAACACCCTGGTTGTTTCAGTAAAGGTAGGGTCCTCTGAGGATTGGAGTAGAAAAGGGATTTCTCCACACTATTTCCTCTTCCCCAAACTCCTGCCATTTCACTGAAACTGAAGCCTTGCAAGCGGGGAGAGGAAAGAAAATACAGGACCAGTGGCTATACTTATTTTAAACACCTAAGCTTTATAAAACTTCTTTCATCTACATGTCTCTTAAGAAAACTGTCAAAGCAACAAAGAAGCAAAGTGGAAACAGATGTTTTTCTACCAAAAATGCTCTCAGGAATGGTTTCAGATATTCACGTTCATTTTCTAAGTAACAGTACCAACCAGCTCTTCTTGTCCACCATTACAGCCTGTGGCATGTTTCTTGGGGCCCCTCTGACGCATGCTTAGACAGGACCTGGCCCCAGTAGCCTAGGTTCCCAGCAAGCCCTGCAGTCAGAGGAAGGCATGGAGCTCCCAGTCAGCTCAGCCTCTGGGCATCTCGATCTACAGGCCTAAGAGTGCATGCTCTGCAGGCTAAGTGAGGGCAATGGCATTTTATTCTCCAACTGATTTTGTTTTTCCCTTTGGGGGCAGGGCAGCCCACTGGAACTCCTCTGGGATGTGAATGGTCCTGGAAACACAGGCTCTTCCCCTCCAGTTCACGACCCCTCCCCCAAGTCTCTGCTTTTAGGCACCTCAGTTGCTAAAGGCATTTAACTTTAATTCCATTTGACTTCAATTGTGTCCAAATTACTGTAAAAAGGAAGAAGACAACAAGCTGTAAATATGAAGAGAGACAGAAAATCATTGAGAATCCTGCCTTTATGAATATTTGATGAAGAAAGGTTAGATCCATAGCTGGTAAATTATAAGAAATTATGTCCATCATGTGACTCTGTCAGCAAAGGTTAATACAAATGGGTTGGGACTTAGTTGGGATGACAACGCAGATTAAAAAAGATTTGTCCTGTCCTCTCTGCAATTAGTTTTTCTCCTATTATTAGTGTAATAGACTTGATCATTAGGATTATGGCAACAGAACAACTGCTCTGCGAAATCATTTTGTTTTGCAGACCCAGCGTTGCATTTTCACAATAAATTTTTCATCTCTGCTAATCTTGCCCTTAATTGTGTGGTTGCTGTGGGCAGGATCCAATGATTAACTCTTTTGATCCTACAATGCCCTTGCCATCAAGTACGCTGATTACATGCAGACTGAACGTGCGAGCCTACATTTTTCTTTAGCTGGATACATGGCTCTTGTGGTTCATTTAGCGCAAGCAGAAAAATGGTTATTTTTGCTCAAATAACAGCTCCAGTCAAGTGTGAAATTGTATATAATTGTGTTATAGGATTTTGCCCAGGTTAAAGGGCTTCTTGGGGCTTGCATTATGAACCTCATTTCTCAGGTATTTATGATTCGTTTTCCACTTTTTAAAAATCTGAATTAGGCTTAACGTTCTCTGCTCGGAGGCCTTACTGTCGTTGTTGTTGTTATTATTTTGCAAAGGGGATTAAAGTACTCATCTCGCATTCTTTGAACCAAGGCAGAGAATGTAATTGATGTCTAGCACAGTGAGCTGGGAGGTAGAACAAATAGCACGATGGACCCCAAGAGCTGAAGGCGTAATTTATCCAAGTGGTGGCTTGGATTTCCAGTGGTACCTTGATGCCCTTTCAACAAACAAGGTTGAAGACCTCGGAGATGGAAGCCAAAGAGAGGGTGGAGTGAATAAATAACAAGCTAAAGAAAGAGATCAGAGGGTTCTGAAGTTTCTAGCTATTCCAGACCAGACTCTAAATCAAGCAACTGATAAACAAACTGCAATGAATGATACGGTGCTAGCTAATTTATCATCACTCTGTGCTCTTTATAGATAACTCTATTGCCCTTACCGAAGACCACTCTTTCTTTTGGTACCTACACACCGTGCATCACATACCACTGAGTTGCTACGTAGTTTTTAAAGGAGGGATGTGGCTGATGGAATACTTAAAGATCACTACCAGATGAGGAGAAAGGCAAATATGATTTCTGCCATGGAGGGGGGTGGAGGTGGGGGTTGTCCAGGAGGGGAAGTTGAAGAAAATGGAGTGCACTCACAACAGAAAAGGAAAATAAAAAATAAAAACCTAACCACATAAATGCTAAGAAATCATGAGACCCTAGAGGCCCAATGCAGAAGACAAAGTGTGTTCCCAAATCTAATGTAAGGCTACAAATGAACTTATTTACAAAACAGAAAGAGATTCACAGACCTAGAGAAGGAACTTATGGTTGCCAGGGGGATGGAAGCAGGGGAAGGGACAGTTAGGGAGTTTGGGATCAACATGTACACACTGCTGTATTTAAAATGGTTAATCAACAAGGTCCTACTGTATAGCACTGGGAACTCTGCTCAAGGTCATGTGGCAGCCTGGATAGGAGGGAAGTGTTGGTGGAGAATGGATATGCGTATATGTACGGCTGAGTCCCTTTGCTGTCCACCTGAAAACATCACAGCATTGTTAATCGGCTACATTCCAATATAAAATAAAAAGTTAAAAAAAAATAAAGTAAGGCTAGAAAATGTAGATAACTAGGAAAAAAGTCTCAGGAAGGGTTAAGTGTGACACCCAAAAGAATAATGGAAACTGTCATGCCTGTAGCAATCTCACTGTAGAAGCAGTGTCTAAGCAAGGTCCGCCGAGAGACACCCCCCAACTGAAGCATACACTCTGCCCACACTTACAGTCAGCCCAAAGGAGGAGACTTAACACATCAGGGAGCTTGCCGGATTATCAGATCAACTAATCAATAGCATTGACAATATTCCTGCCTAAAAGCATGGGTGGGGGGAGCAGTAAGTGAGGCACCAAAGCAGACAGAATCTTTGCCAATACATTACCTTGGACCTTTGACTTCTGCCAACGGCCCCAGAGGCACGGGACTTTTCTTTCCAGGACCTGGGATTTTCTGCCTAAGTGACTTTGACCTGCTTGAGCTGAGTCAATTGCATCCTTCACCAGCGATGGGTACCGGGGTCGTACGCAAATGGCGCAGACCTGGTCTCCCAGGCATTGGAAGCAGCGTGTCGGGTCATGCCATTACCGGCTCTCGGCAGCCCTTCCTCCCGAACTCTGTAAATCTCAGCTGTGTGTGTGCAACATCACTGGGCTCAGTGGAATACAAATGGCTTCTCCATGTACCTGGATGGCTCCTGAGACTTGAGCCACCTGAAGAGTTCTCTTCCCTCCGTGTGACCTACACCTGGAGGTTCTAAAAAGACATTCTGGCCCCTCTCAACTCACTGAATTTAATGCTCCAGAAAGTAACCAGATTTCATCACTGAGAATGAAGCTAACTCAGAGAGACAAAGGAAATACACTCTTCACATCCCCACATCTATAAAAGAGCATTCGGGGCCATTCAGAACCCAACTCATTAAATCCACACCAAAAATGCTCTGTAGAGTTTGAGCATCTCCCCCAAACTGCTGCTTCTGCTATAGCATTGTGGATCCTAGCCCCTAAATATCAAGCTGAACCCTAAATTGAGAAACACATTTGTAGCTGGTAAAGCCTAGAGCAGGACCATCAAGGAAAGAGGACTTAACAAATAAGTATCTGCTATGGATTAGTTGGCTTCCCTGGTGGCTCAGATGGGAAAGAATCTGCCTGCAATGCAGGAGACCCCGGTTCAATCCCTGGGTAGGGAAGAGTCCTTGGAGGAGGGAAGGGCAACCTGCTCCAGTATTCTTGCCTGGGGAATTCCATGGACAGAGGAGCCTGGCAGGCTATATAGTTCATGGGGTTGCAAAGAGTTGGCACATCTGAGCGACTAACCCTACTACTATGGATTAGTTACTTGACTGAACTGAATTTTTTTTATTGAGTTATCATTTATATACCATAAAATTCACTTGCTTTACTTGCACAATTCAATGATAGTTCCCCGACCAGGGATGGAACCCAAGCCCTCAAGATTGTAAATGTAAGTCTTAACCGATGAACTGCCAAGGTAAGTTCTAGATTTAACTTTCTTAACTCTGCGTAATCATTTAAAGTTTACTGATGAAGAAACTGAGACTTAAGACAAAGAGATTATGTAACTTGTCCAAAGAGACAGAGCTTCTCCAAGGAAAGACTGGGATTCAAACTCAGGTTTGGCAGGCTCCAAACCACTACCCAAAGCTCTCGAGGACCATCCAATGTTGCTTCCTTTCTACCAGAGGACAAAAGACAGCTTAGCAGACACAGTAAAGGCTAACAGAGGAAATGTCACTCCTTCAAACTTCCAAATTCCCAGATACTAAGATGCATCCTTTGGAAGGGATACTGCTATTGGCATTTGTTCTGATCTCCATCAGGACACAGAATGGGGGTATAAACATGGGACTCCAAGAGGTAAAATGCAGAATTTCTGTGAACACAGAGCCCTCATGGTCCACATACATACCAGTCACTGGGCTCTCTTACCCACGACAAAGCCAAGGTTTTCTAAAATGGGCAGATTATTGTAGTCTGCCTGGCTGGGCTGTAACTATTTCAAGGACTATTAAATTAAACCCTGGAGACAGTTTCCCTTAAGATAAAGAGCATGCTTTTTATTGTGCCATCAAAGGAGACCAGAAAACCTGAAGCTTTCAGCTTTAAAGACAACATAATGAGATCAGAGATTTTGCTTGCAAAGAAATTAACTTTCGGTTAATTAATGAAAGTAACCTTAAACAGCGGGCGTGTTGCCAACAACCAGGACACTATAATCAAAAGGAGGCGGGGAGATAATGGGCTGCTTTCAAGGGGCCAGGGCTCAGCAGCCCAGAAAAGAAATTTGATGAGGATGCTGCTTGTAAATTTGATCTCAAATTCTTAAGATGAACAAATAATAGTCTTATCTGTAATAAAGTCGGCTACAAATGCTTTCTTTTCACCCATAATTTTCTGTTCAATTTAGATAGAAGATTTAATTAGATGCTGGTGAAACACCAGTTATTTAATAAAACCCTTAATCAAAATCCAATCGATGGTACATAGAAACCACTGTAACATAATCACAATTTTTAAAAAATACATTTTAGGGTATTCACTTTTTACAATTAAGAAAATCTGTGGATGCAATATATTCTGTTTCCCGCTCAAGGCAGGAGCTAAGAAGGCAAACCCAATTTAAAAAGAGCCCCCAAACTGCAATCCTTTCTCCCTTCTCATAAAGTTTGCTTTTAAAGATTTTCTTTTGTCCGTTGCAACCAAAAGGGGTCCTTGAGCCAAAATGAAGAATGATCCCTCCCACCTCGTAAAGTTTTTAAACTAAAATTTGCTTAGCATGAGAAACTGACTTTTAAGAATTCCTAAAATTGTCTGAGAAACAATATGGGCCCCTCAGTCTGTTAAATTCAATTGTAGTTTTGCCATTATAGACTATGGGAATCCTGAAATTCCCAAATAGTATGGTAAATTAATGGACCAAGAGTGACAAAGCACATATGAAGGTGATCTTAAAGATACTGTGAGTATATGCCTAAGCTTCTAAGTACTTTAACCAGAGGCAGAATTCCGAACTAAACACACTGAGCATCTCCCAGATTTCACTCAATATGGTGATTTTTTTGAGGTCACATTTCCTACATAAACTTTGAAAAAATTGATTTATCTTTGGCTGCATTGGGTCTTTGTTGCTGCAAGTGGGCTTTTTCTAGTTGTGGCGAGCAGGGGCTGCTCTCTAGTTGCTATGACGTACGGGTTTCTCATTGCAGTGACTTCTCTTGTTGCAGAGCACAGTCTTTAGGCACAGGAGTTTGGTAGTTGTGGCGCACGTCCTCAGTTGCCCTGGGGCATGTGGGATCTTACTGGACCAGGGGTTGAACTTGTGTCCCTTGCACTGGCGTAGGATTCTCAACCACTGGACCACCAGCAAAGTCCCCTACATGTAACTTTTATATTTGTGGGAACGTTGGCTTCCATGTGAAGTTGCTCCTGTAAGCTCTCAGCCTCTGGAGAAAGAATTAAATGGCAAAATATTTGAAACGTTGGTCATCTGCGTTCTACAGATCAGTGAAAGGAGCTGGAGAGCTTGGAGGCAGAGACACTGCCCTTGACTCAACAGTTCAAATTGTATTTCCTATATGCCGTGTCTCTTTCCTTGACATTGCATAACTCTGACTGAAATAATTTCCTAGACTCACAGAGTGGGGGTGGAATTTAACTTAGTAGAAGCGATAACTCCCCTGGCCCAAGATGCTGGTGGAAATCAGTCTGCTTTCTGCTAATGTCTTTAACTGACCCAGCACTGAAACTCACAAGCCTGTGAAGTGAACTCTGTGTCCTTGGCCATGGTCATGTGGTGTCTCTGCTCGTATCTGATTTGAGAAGGTCGCTGTTTAATGCATCTGGATGTTGCGATCATCCAGATTTAATCATCAGGATGGGGGTTCCAGTGGCTTCTGCTGTATATAAATTTAAATAATGGCCCCTCCCCTCTTGAAGGAAGGAAAGTCCATAGAATTCGCCCATCTGTTCCATGGGGCTGTTCATTCTGACTTTCTGATTAGATCTCCTACTATCCAGGGCACGCCATAATCTCCAAACAATGCTGCAGTGTTTGGGGGCATCTGATGATTTATCGCGCTTGTTATTTTTGGTTCAAATCTGCTGCCTCTTTGGCTACTGACCCGAGGGCAGGGCATGGCATGGACTGAACATGGTCAGAGCTTATTTCAATCCACTGTGCACAAGAAGCGGCCAGTGTGCGTGGTGGCAGGGTGACTATTGGGCACTCTGGGGCCACGCAGTCACTCAAGAATGTGTCCTGAGTGGGTCCCAGGCTGGATCTCATTTCTGTGTCTGCCATGCCGATACCTGCACGGCTGGCTCAGCCGCTAGTGCGAGCCCAGACCCAGACTGGGCTGGAGGACAACAGAAATTGGGGACCTGCCACGAGGTTCCTGGAAAATGGAATGCGGACACGATCTGAAATAAGATCTCACTGCCTCCTTTGGGAAGGCGGGGCTTGAGACAGCCCCGGGAGCCCCTCTGCCTGTACCTCTTTCCAATGGGGGCTATGCTCCATCAGTCACCTTCCCTCCCTCCCCTCTACACACTGGCTTCTTCTCTGCCTCATTGCCATACCCAGGGACAAGAGACACATTCTTTTGTTGAAAAAAAAAATGGTGATGTGCTTCCAGGTCTGAAAAGCAAAATAGGGGAAAGAAAAATCCAACCCCCCCCACTTTTGGGAGAAAGCACAGAAGCTTTCTTAAATATTAACATTATAATGAGAAGACATGGGGTTTAGCTCCACTTGTGGGTTTTACACAACATCCTGCCCCAACAGGATCTTTTGAGGCCCCGTGATGCCTCCAAGCACGAGCTGTTCTTCCAGAGGGATGTTGACTTTTGTGGTCTATTAAGCAAGCGATGCATAAGTCAAAGTATATTCTTGCAGGAGAACGCTGATGCAAGCGCTCCAGGGCCAAACTGAGTTGGTCCCTTCTCCCCTGGGCTTTTGCTAAAGAGAACTTTCCATAATGGGACAAGGGTGGTGCCCAGCTTTGGTGTTCAAACAATTATTGACCAGGCAACAAAAACCATGGAAGGAGATTGTTATCTTTGTGTTCCTGGGGAAGCTGCTGAAGCTCGTGGGTGATGCGTGGCATTCAAGGCAACCTGGCTCTGGCGTCCTAGTGTAGTGAACAGAGGCTCCACACCACTGGGCAGCTTAGGCTCAGTGGTTGAGACCCTGAGCTCTGAAGTCCAAGACAGGTATGGGGTGGAGTCTTGACTGTATGATTGAACTTGGGAAAAATGACAAAATCTTGCTGAGCATCCTTATCCATAAGTGAGGAAGTAAAACTCCATTTCATGGCACTGCTGGGAAGACTCCCCAAAATGCCTGGCACAGAGTCATGAGCTCAACAGATGACAACTACTATTCATAGTGTAATGTATTCCCTGGTGTTTGGTGATGACAAGTGTTAGTGGAAGTGTTATCACTCAGTTGTGTCTGACTCTTTGTGACCCCATGCACTGTATATAGCCCACCAGGCTCCTCTGTCCATGGGATTCTCCAGGGAAGAACCCTGGAGTGGGTTGCCATTCCCTTCTCCCACAGATCTTCCCAGCCCAGGGACTGAACCCACATCTCCTGCTTACAGGCAGATCCCTTACTCTCTGAGCTGCCTGGGGAGCCCTGGTGACTGCAAGCTGTGGCAGTTATTCCATTACTGTCTTTTTTAAAATTAATTTATTTGTATGTATTTGGCTGTGTTGGCCTTGGCTGCAGCACTCGGGATTCTTCGTTGGGGTACACAGACTTTCTAGCTGTGGTGCGTGGACTCACTTGTTGCACGCAACTAGTTGCACTTAGTTGCTCCGTGGCATGTGGGATCTTAGTTCCTCAGCCAGGGATTGAACCCACATCCTCAGAACCGCAAGGCGGATTCTTAACCACTGGACCACCAGAGAAGTCCCCATCACTGTCTTTAAGTCAAGAGTTGCCTCTACTTTCCTCCTAATGTGATTCTTAGCCCTCTCTAGTATTCCAAGGCATGACTTCGCCCTGTGGTTGGCATCACATGAGAATGGCAGAAACGGTACAAGGCTCTGGTGCTGAGTTGGCAAAATGGTGGCTCAAGGCTGACATTTTGCTCCCAAATATTTATTGTGGCCCCAATAGTTTTGGCTTTATACTTTTTTTTTTAAAAAAAAAGAAGTGAATCAGTTATTTTTTGAAAAAGAAAAAGAAATCTAGAGATTTTGCTCTAACAGTCAGATGTTTGGCTTTGCTTGAAAAACTGAAAGATGTGCTTATCTGGGTCAATATCCCCCCAGGATGATAACTAGGGGGAGCTGAGTAGCGGCTGCCCCCTTCAGACAGGACACACATGCTCCAGTGTGAATCAAATCCCACCTCTCCACGCTCGGCCTGCTTCATTCATCTCTGTTGCGTTCTGCTCCAGCTCACTGGGCTGTTAAAGAGCCAACCCATGTCTGTGGTCATGCACATCCAATGGTTGTCTCGTGTCTTCTAGGATGCTGTTCATTTTGCTTTCTGAATTCTCAGTTCAGAAGGGCCTTGGTTGAGGAGGGCTTCCTTGTCATCTGGGGAGTTGCCCCACTCCACAGGAGTTCCTTGGTGGGCTCTGCATGCTTTTCCCGGGGTGACCATTAACAAACAGCCTGTCCCTCATTTATTTTCATTCCCTAACTCTAGGTAACAGGCAAATTTTGCCTTGGAGTACAGAATGAAGCAGGGCAAAGGTTAATAGAGTTTTCCCAAGAGAATGAACTGGTTATAGCAAACACCCTCTTCCAACAACACAAGAGAAGACTCTACACATGGACATCACCAGATGGCCAACACCAAAATCAGACTGATTATATTCTTTGCAGCCAAAGATGGAGAAGCTCTATACAGTCAGCAAAAACAAGACTGTGACTCAGAGCATGAACTCCTTATTGCCAAATTCAGACTTAAATTGAAGAAAGTGGGGAAAACCTCTAGACCATTCAGGTATGACCTAAATCAAATCCCTAACGACTATACGGTGGAAGTGAGAAATAGATTTAAGGGACTAGATCTGATAGACAGAGTGCCTGAAGAACTATGGACGGAGGTTCATGACACTGTACAGGAGACAGGGATCAAGACCATCCCCAAGAAAAAGAAATGCAAAAAAGCAAAATGGCTGCCTGAGGAGGTCTTACAAACAGCTGAGAAAAGAAAGGAAGTGAAAAACAAAGGAGAAAAGGAAAGATATAAGCATCTGAATGCAGAGTTCCAAAGAATAGCAAGGAGAGACGAGAAAGCCTTCCTCAGCGATCAATGCAAAGAAATTGAGGAAAACAGTAGAATAGGAAAGACTAGAGATCTCTTCAAGAAAATTAGAGATACCAAGGGAATATTTCATGCAAAGATGGGCACAATAAAGGACAGAAACAGTATGGACCTAATAGAGGCAGAAGATATTAAGAAGAAGTGGAAAGAATACACAGAAGAACTGTACAAAAAAGATCTTCACAACCCAGATAATCACGATGGTGTGATCACTCACCTAGAGCCAGACATCCTGGAATGTGAAGTCAAGTGGGCCTTAGGAAGCATCACTATGAACAAAGCTAGTGGAGGTGATGGAATTCCAGTTGAGCTATTTCAACTCCTAAAAGATGATGCTGTGAAAATGCTGCACTCAATATGCCAGCAAATTTGGAAAACTCAGCAGTGGCCACAGGACTGGAAAAGGTCAGTTTTTATTCCAATCCCAAAGAATAGCAATGCCAAAGAATACTCAAACTACCTCACAATTGCACTCATCCCACATGCTAGCAAAGTCATGCTCAAAATTCTACAAGCCAGGCTTCAACAGTATGTGAACCATGAACTTCCAGATGTTCAAGCTGGATTTAGAAAAGGCAGAGGAACCAGAGATTAAATTGCCAACATCCTATGGATCATCGAAAAAGCAAGAGAGTTCCAGAAAAATATCTATTTCTGCTGTATTGACAATGCCAAAGCCTTTGACTGTGTGGATCACAATAAACTGTGGAAAATTCTGAAAGAGATGGGCATACCAGACGACCTGACCTGCCTCTTGAGAAATCTATATGCAGGTCAGAAAGCAACAGTCAGAACTGGACATGGAACAACAGACTGGTTCCAAATTAGGAAAGGAGTATATCAAGGCTGTATATTGTCACCCTGCTTATTTAACTTATATGCAGAGTACATCATGAGAAACGCTGGGCTGTATGAAGCACAAGCTGGAATCAAGATTTCCAGGAGAAATATCAATAACCTCAGATATGCAGATGACACCACTCTCATGGCAGAAAGTGAAGAGGAACTAAAGAGCCTCTTGATGAAAGTGAAAGAGGAGGGTGAAAAAGTTGGCTTAAAACTCAACATTCAGAAAACTAAGATCATGACATCTGCTCCCATCACTTCATGGCAAATAGATGGGGAAACAGTGGAAACAGTGGCAGACTGTATTTTGGGGGGCTCCAAAATCACTGCAGATGGTGATTGCAGCCATGAAATTAAAAGATGCTTACTCCTTGGAAGGAAAGTTATGACCAACCTAGATAGCATATTAAAAAGCAGAGATATCACTTTACCAAAAAAGGTCCATCTAGTCAAAGCTATGGTTTTTTCAGTGGTCATGTATGGATGTGAGAGTTGGACTATAAAGAAAGCTGATCGCCGAAGAATTGATGCTTTTGAACTTTGGTGTTAGAGAAGGCTCTTGGAAGAGTCCCTTGGACTGCAAGGAGATCCAACCAGTCCATCCTAAAGGAAATCAGTCCTGAATGTTCATTGGAAGGACTGATGGCTGAAGCTGAAACTCCAATACTTTGGCCACCTCATGCGAAGAACTGATTCATTTGAAAAGACCCTGATACTGGGAAAGATTGAAGGCCAGAGGAGAAGGGGACGACAGAGGATGAGATGGTTGGATGGCATCACTGACTCAATGGACATGAGTTTGAGTAAACTCCGGGAGTTGGTGATGGACAGGGAGGCCTGGTGTGCTGCAGTCCATGGGGTTGCAAAGAGTCAGACGTGACTGAGCAACTGAACTGAACTGAACTCTAGGTAAACTGATGGATGTGTCTCCTTCTGTGATAGCATTCCTGGCTTCATTTGGGGGCCAGTTTAGATGCAAAGAATATCAGGTGATATCAGATCACAAAGTCCAGAATCAAGTTCTTTTTGGATTTGGTCATCCTGTGCCTATGTTTCCTTATTATTATTGATTATGTCAATAGTCACTGAATTCAGTGCAGTAGCGTTAGTCACTCAGTGTGTCCAACTCTTAGCCACCCCATGGACTATAGCCTGCTAGGCTCCTCTGTCCATGGAATTCTCCAGGCAAAAATACTGGAGTGGGTAGCCATCCCCTTCTCCAGGGACTGAATTCACTCAGTAACTCATAAACACTACCCCATCTCCAGGGAAGTGCTTAGCATGTGTGACAGCTGAAGCAAATCATTTTTCATACCCCTTGCCTCTATATCATAAAATTTTCTCAATAATTAGCATATTATAATCAGTAAAAATATTTTCCTTGATTTAGTCTTCAATTTAAAATAATCAATGAACAAACAATCAAAGAATATATTTAACTTCAAACTGTGATTCAAATTCAATAAAATATTTTACATAGGGAAGCAAAAGTTTCATTTACCAAATAACAACTATTACAGAGAGATTTGTCAGCTGTTTCACAGCTTTAAATTTTAAACAAAAAACAAAAACTTCAAGTGGTCTCATGGTATGGAAGAGTTGAAGTACCCCAATTGTTTTTTGGTCTTGTTGATAACTATTTATTTCCCAGCTACTGTCTGGGTGCAGGAATATGGCAAGCATAGTGGTTGGAGATATACACCACACCTGAAGCAAGGTTCAGTCATTTCCAAATGGTGATGAACTTACTCTTGAGAGGAATGGGTACAGTTGAGTACGTATGTGTCAGCTGTTAAGACTGCACAAATAAGTGGATGTCAGTTGTTGACGACACAAATTCTCTGAGAGGATGTCTATGCCAAATGCAAGGTTTCTTAAAGGATGTCTCACTAAAATGTGCTAATCTGAAGCTTGTACATACGTGAGTAAACTTCAGGAGTAACTCAGAAATTGGATGGATGTTAGACCAATACAAGATTTCTTTTGAGAGGAATGTGTATTCCATCATGGCTGTTATTTAGAACTGACAGAGAATGGTGATAAGGAAAGGCAGATAGACTCTCTTCTGTTTTGTTACTGTTTTTCAACCTTCTATAGACAATGCAGCCCTTTCCAGACAGCATGGATGGGTTCTGAGAGGGAGAGCTGGGGGGGACTCCTCCCACTGCCCCATCCTTGGTATGCCACTGCCCAGCTTTTAAGTTGATTTCAGCTTTTCATGGTTAAGACATTCTGGTCCTGTTTCCAAACACCTTTTGGCCTAGAACTTCAGTTGGAGCCTTTCCACTCAATCTGGATTCTTGATGCAACTGCCTGCCATTCTGGCCTCTGGACCTTGCTGGTCTCTTCCTTCAGACTCAGCTCCCCACACCCAACCCCCCTCATCTACCTCTTACCATGCTTTGGCCCTTTCACGATTTCTCGAAAAATGAGCACTTGCCTGACCAAGGGGACTCGGTAAGTTTTCTGCCTTGTTTAGCTGAACTCTTGGCACAAATTCCACTGCTGCTGCCTAAACCTCCATGTGACAACCACAGGACGAGCATCATTTTGATAGGAGGAGCCATGGGGTGGGGTGCAGACAGGCTGCTAGGGATGCACACTTGGCCTTGGGTATATACGACTCACTGGTGGTGCTAGCGACAACCTGCTCAAGGGCATGGATGGGTTACAAATGGCAGCCAAGCTTACCAATAACCAGGCTGAAAAGAGGTGACAAGGCTGCAGATGTTGGGCTGGGTCTGGGATTTAATGCTTTATCTGACTCCATGCTGTGTCTGCTGGGCTCCCAGAGGCAGCTTTGGCATCTGTGATGTCTATTTCTTAGGACAGTATATTGCCCGATAGCAGAATTTATGGTCTTCAGTTCCAAGATGTCAATAAAATCACCTAGCCACGTGAGGGTTTTCTCCAGGACAGTCTAATATAGAACGCTTATCTTATTCGGGCACAACATCAGCTTTTAATATCCCACTAAATCTGCAAATCAATCCATGATTTTTAAGATTTCTTTGAGAGGAGGCTTAGGCAGTCTGCAGGTCCTTCATATATGCCGAAGATGACGATCAGTAACTTTATCAGAGAATCGCACATGTCAGTAACCACACAGGCCAGTTACTGGGAATTGTTTTGCTTTGCTTTTGCTTAAAATTCTGACCTATTACTATCAGAAACAAGAGCTTTCAGAAAGAGTAGTGGTTGTGTCTCATCTTTCTGGAAAACCAAGACAGAGGTTCAATACTTCATTCTAAATTCTTGGCTTCCATTATTAACGTGTGTCTTTACTCATTTGTGCCAAGGACCAATAACCCCAGGCTTTCATCTCATTGCAAGTGAAACAATACAAAAGGAACATTTTAAGATGTAGCTATGATAGGCTGAATGATGACTATGTTGTATGTATTTAGCCCCTAAAATCTAACAAAATATCAATATCCAATCAGACAGGCTGCCTAACTCCACTAGATGGTTTGTATGTATACAACACATACATAGCACAATGTATACATATGTGTTACATATACATTCATAAACAGGTATGTGTATATGAAATGTTTAGGATGTAGATGAAGGGTTTATATCAATGTACTTGAAGAACAGTATTCAAGTGATATTTTAAATGTTCTTTTCCACACATGCTTGCTTTCTGCAATTCAGATGTTGCCCAGTGCTGCATGGCTGTTATATGCTTCTCGGAGGTGGTTTTGAAAAACCTCAGCCACCTTCAAAGATTTTTTAAAGTGATTCCTTTATTCTCATAAAGAGGAGAAAGGCAGGTTAATCATCTATTGACTCCTCAGTCTTATTACTGGCGTAAAGCTCGGGCTTTAGTAAATTTCCGCTTTTTAGTTACCCAACAAACATACATCAGCAGGAGGTGCAGATAAAGATCGAAAGATTAAGCTTTGTCACTCAAATGATAATTAAAAAGAGTATTTTAAACACACTGTAAATATACACAAGCCATCATAAAATCATCAAAACCCTGCCAGGGCTCACCACCTCTAGAGTATATAGATTATCAGGGAGAGGGATATTGATGTTAAGTCCTGCTTGTCTTGGAAAATTGTCATTAACTGTCCCAAGTCTGCACTCAGCGAGCCATCTGAGCTGGGGCAAGATGGGGAATCTGGCTTCACACATTCTAGTAGCAGATGAGTGGGATTTGGGACAAGCAGTTTAATATGCATTTAATTGTCATCCTTTTCTATCCCATTCCAAGACGCCATAAAATATATTATTAATATTCCGAGCACTTAAATGAAAACAACAGAAATCAAGATTCTGTTGTCCTGCTTTTAAAACATAATTTCATACACAGGAAAGATTTGACTAGGGCAGATTAATTTCTACTAAACATTTCATTTATAACATGTCATAAAAAGACACATGAACCCATGTATATTAGAAGCAAGCAGTAGCATCACCTTTCATAAAAAGAAAAGCTTGTCATCACAATCTTATTAGGATGTCATGCATTGTTAAACTGGTAAAATATTTCTGTATATTCCAATTAGTGCAACCATTTACTGGCACAGACATTACAGCGAAAACTATCTTCTTTCAAAAAAGTCCTTTCCTCTGGGAACGAATCCTTTGTTTGACAATTCAGAGAACGTTATTTAGAGATTTTAATTGCTCAGTTGATCTGTGGCTGGATCTCAATAATCAAAACAATAAAATTGTTGGTTTTTTTCCTTTTTTTGACAACTGTAATAAAATGCTGGTAGTGTCCTGGGATAGTTAACTCGAGCTGGATTGACACTGTCAGATTCTTTCCCATATATCTTTTTTATCAGCGGCAAACAGCCATTTTTTAAAAAGTAAGAAGTTCATGAATAACATTGCCATTATCAAGACATTCCAAATACAACTTAATGTCTTCATGAAGAATCCAACTGGACTGTCTATAGCAATCTCATCTGATTATCTATGAAAAGGAGCCATAATTTTTAACTGAAAACAATTCTTCATATCAATTAGAAAAAGCCAAACACTTCAATAAAAATGGGTAAAAGAACTGGACAAATATTTTACAAAAGAAGACATATAAATAACTTTAAATAGAAGAAAACACTTCTACCTCATTAGTAATCAAAAAAATGTAAATGAAATCAAGGAGACACTGTTTTCCTAATCTGTCAAATTGAAAATACACACACACACACACAGGCACGCTCACAAACTACTGGAGGAAGCTATATAATCAGTTCTACCTTTTGGAAAAATATTTTGGCAACATGTATCAGAAACTTTCAAAATGTGCATATTCTTTGACTCAGTTAATTAAATTTCTAGTAATTTAAGGTGATAGAAACACACATAAATTTCAGCCAGGAATACTTATCCTGGTGTTTTATATAACATGAAAAAAAAATAGGAATTAACCTAAGTGTTCAACAACAGGAGAAAAATGAAATTAATACGGGATGTCTATACAAGGGAATTCTAGTTTCTATTAACAATCATGTTCTCAGGGAATATGATATGAACAATCATGTTCTCAGGGAATATGATATGAAAAACTGCTTATGATATAATAAGTGAAAAAAAATTATAATTTTGCTTTAAAAAGTATATACATAACAACAAGGACCTGCTAAATAGCACAGGGAACTATATTCAATATCTTGTAAAAACCTATAATGGAAAAGAATCTGAAAAAGAATATATATATATATATATACGTACATACATACAGTGATTCATGTAACTGAATCACTTTGTTGTACGCCTGAAACTAACACTTCATAAAGAACTATACTTCATTTGTTTAAAAAAGTATGTACATATGTGTGTATGTATTTTACAAATAAGATAATTTTTACTGTGAGATAATACACTAAAAAACATTCATAGTGGTTATCTCAAGGTGATGGGGTTATAGGAGACATCTCTTTTCAGTTCTATATGTCTTTAAATTTAAAAAAGTGATTCAATAAAGTGAAGATTACATGCTTATTTAAAACATGCTCAGAAATACTGTTTATTTTTAAATGTTCCCTACCCTATATTTGAAATAATTTCCCTTATGGAAAGTACACTCAGATCTAAATAAATTTCTTTTCTGAAGAAGAAGAGTCTGGAGTATGTACACAATGGCAAACTTTACAGATACATGGAAATTGGGCATTTTTAAAAGCTGACGAGGCTGGACCTGGATGTTAGGCTGGTCAGGCCGCATAGTTTGTTCATTTTACAATGCTAACGTGCTAGACGGAACGCAGGACACCCAAAACATGACATTTGGTGCCACGGGAAACTGAGCATTTGGTTTAGCACAAACAACTAGCTGTCCTAACAGTCCATAGGAGAAACACAAGCCAGCAAGGATGTGCACTTAATTCTGATTTTAAAATTCTATCAATGGGGAAATTTTTATTTTAAATATTCATATTCAGAAGAGGAGTCTCTCTCAGCCATTATCACACCTTTCTCAACCCCCAAACACAAATACACAGGGACATTCTGACTTCTCTTTTTCAGGGTCTGCGAAGCCCTGGCTACGAACTTAGTTTCCACACCCACCCACTACTGAAATCCCAGGCCCAACTTGACCGTGAAGATGATGACCATTATGACCTTGCTTAGGAGGTGAAATGTTTCACAGTCACAGGATTTTCCACTCTGAGAGTGAAAATTCATTAATTTGCCAACTAAAGAGGCAGGGCAGAGAGAGATCCTCTTATCTTCTCTAACTTTATCTGCCTCCTGCCCAGCATCTGCGCATCTGCATTTTTTTTTCTTTTCTGCTGGATTTCACTTGGGAAGAAAGGCCTCCTGATCCTTGAGAAGGCCATCAATTCTTATCTAATTTGAAGGATGGGGAGGAAGGGAATGCATAAGGAATGGAATAGAACATGTATGAGAAGAAGAAAAATGTGTATTGGGCAGGTCAACAGTTATTGGTGGACTTCCACCAGCCAATGCAGGGGCCGCAGGTTCGAGCCCTGGTCCAGCAAGATTCCACATGCCATGGGGCAACTAGGCTTGTGCACCACAATGACTGGAGCCCGCATGCCTAGAGCCTATGTTCTGCAACAAGTGAAGCCACCACCATGAGAAGCCTGCCCACCGCAATAAAGGGTAGCCCCTGTTTGCAGCAACTAGAGAAAGCCTACAGAGCAACAAAGACCCTGCACAGCCAAAAATAAATAATAAATAAAATTTTTTTAAAAAGTCATTGGTCTACTGATTGAGCACTCACTATGTGCTGAGTGCTTTATCTCATTTGATTTTGCACATCACAGAATTCCAAACTGCTGCTTGTGCTGCTAAATCGCTTCAGTCGTGTCCAACTCTGTGAGACCCCATAGACGGCCTCCCACCAGGCTCCCCCGTCCCTGGGATTCTCCAGGCAAGAACACTGGAGTGGGTTGCCATTTCCTTCTCCAACGCATGAAAGTGAAAAGTGAAAATGAAGTCGCTCAGTTGTGTCTGACTCTTAGTGACCACATGGACTGCAGCCTACCACGCTCCTCCATCCATGGGATTTTCCAGGCAAGAGTACTGGAGTGGAGTGCCACTGCCTTCTCCGGAATTCCAAACTACAACCTTGTAAAGTCCTTCTGTCCTCAAACTCCAGCTAGGATTATTCATTATGACCATCAATATTAAGGTATGTTTCAAAGCACAAAGTGTAAGAACTACGGATTTCTCAGCTGCGGATTTCTTCATTTTTAATACCAGGGGATGGTTTAGACTCATGTCTAGACAGAGGTAAAAGTGGCCAGCTCTTCTTTCTGAACTACAAAGATGGGTTGTTGTTGCTACGTCATGTTTGCTTTTGCGACCCCGTGAACTGTGGCCTGCCAGGCTCCTCTGTCCATGGGATTTCCCAGGCAAGAATACTAGTATAGGTTGCCATTTCCTCCTCCAGGGGATCTTCCCAGACTAGGGATCAAACCTGTGCCTCCTGCACTGGCAGGTGAATTCTTTGCCACTGAGACACCAGGGAACCCTGAAGATGGCGAAGCTCCTCTAAAACAGGAAACCCATTGTGTGGCACCAGTAGCCTGTCCAGCGAGGAGGCGGATTAACATTGGGGGAGGGGCACAGAGCTGCAGCCTGGGCAAGGGAAGACCGAACATCTTGTCCCTGAGCCATGCCTCGCTCACACCGAGATTTCTGAGACTGCTTTTGTTCCAAAGCTTAAATTTTCAAATGCAAAGCAGAATCTGCCATTCCCGTCCTCCTCTCAAGCCTGCAAGCCGCACCCCCACCCCACCTCCTCAGACCCCAGCTCGCTAAGCGGCTGCATTCATAAATGACTAGAAGGAATGCTTTATGCTTGGCCACCCCTCCAGCAGGAGACAACTGGCTTTCTCCGCGGTGTTCAGCGAGCCCCACCGAGCCACTGCCGATACCTCATTAGAACGCAAGACACTCCTGCCGACCCTGGGCGTTGGATGCTAGCCGCCTGTGGTCCGCATCTGTAGTCATGACAGCCGGCCCAGACTGTTGCCTTCCACTGAAGACCGAGTACATGATCCACTGCAGTTAATCAATAGGATAATGGAATGAATCAATAGGAAAGATTTTTAGAAGGTCTTAATTAAAGAAACACTTGCAGATACAAATGATGTCTTCAATCTATTGATAGTGCCAAGGTGAAGGGTTAAACACAAACAAAACCATCAACTTTATTTTGCCAGCATGTCTTCCACGAGAGAACAACCCAGTAGCCTCCTGGCCCCAGGGTCGGCCCATTAATCAGTCCCTTGTCAATTTCACGGCCACACTGTATGGAAAAATCAGGCTATGATCAAAAATTTTAATTACTAAACAGCGGCTCAAAACAACAATGAAAAATAGATTCGCACACACCCTGGCTGGCTTTCCTTGGCCCCTAAAGTGGGAGCAGCCTTCTCCATAAAAACCAGATCTGCACACAAACTCCTCTTCTGATGGGATGCACCAAATTAGAATAATTAAAGAAAGTCTAAATTGATGGATCCCATTTAGGCAGGGGAATTCTCCAGTGGGCCTTCTGCTCAAACATGTTACATCAATATTTTTGATTCCCTAGACACCCCTGCAGTAGGTACTGGTTTAAAGAGACATCAATCTCTGATGTCAGCATTTATCTAATGAACCTTCAAAAATCAATGTCCAGGATGGCCTGTTACATGCCGGCACCCCATTTGTCCACTCTCCCTAGCCTCACCGGCGAGAACTTGAAGCCCTAATAAACAGGACACATGGGCTCAAGTGGTCAGGCGGGATGGTTAGATCAGAAGAGGTTGGGATCCTATACTCAGTTTCAACCCTGAGAACTCAAAGGACATGGGGACCAAATGAGGAAGCCGGGAGACCCCCCTAAGCTTTCCGAGGGTCTCCTGACTCCAGACAGGTACATCCCCAAATAATCTGATTCTTCAGATCATCCTCTCTCCAAATGCATCTTCCCCTCTCACAGTTTCACTCCCTAGACTGTTGCCTGACAGGACGCTGGTCCCATTCCTGACAGCTATGGTAATTTTCTGCTTTTTGGGATTCCATTTAGCTCCACTCCACAGGAGGTGCGTGCTTAGCCCTTCTCTTGTTAGCGTTTATGCTTAGCTCACCCTCACCGTTCTGTGAAGAGGGCTCCTTGACACTGATATCCTGACACCCTAACAGGCAGAAGAGAGTGCCTAAGTTTGTTTCACTTCTTTTTGCCTCTTTAAAATAAATTGGCCTGTACGGGCTGCCACGAGGCTGAGCTATTTCTAGTGCGTAACTCGGGGTGACAGGTATGCCATTCAGCGGGCCAGGGCTTGGCCCGCCTTATCATCTCTGCTTTCATTCGCTGCGGTTCTCTTTCTCTTGACTGCAAGAGTCCGTCCTGAGAGCCGCGTGGAGCTCGGGTGCTCGTAAGATGATGCGTGGTGTAGGCTGAATTCGTTGGTGCACGATCCTGTCTGTCTCCTGGAATACAGCTTTCAGCAAGCCCCTCGTGCCAAGTTTGAGTCCAATTAAACTACAATGAGAGGTACCATGATTTCATTTGCTTGGATTGTCACATTTCAGAAGTTCAGTAGCCTGCAAAATGTTCGCTGTCTCTCATTAAGCCGGTTCCAGCAACTGTGTAAAGTCTCTAATTTAGCCGCTTTTTTATACTCTGCTTTCAGCCCTGAAAATGGCTGCCTGCAGGGAAGAACCTCTGCTGTCTGTCGTATTAGAAAGTGTTTCTGACCATACGGATAGAATAGCAAAACTGACTCTAGGACAAAAATGAGATGACAGTCTGAGGGTTCCAGTTACGTTTGTCTAACGTTTCTCCGGAAGAATCCTTGCTTCAGAGAGGAGGTGTGTGTGTTTGTGTGTGTGTGCATGTGTACACGTGTGTGCGCATGTGTTCACGCACACGTGTACATGTGTGAGCGTGTATACATATGTTTGGGGGAGGAGTATATTCTATGCTGAAGAACTCTCAGTATGGTGATCACAGTTTCAGAACCACAAATAAAGACCTCTAAGGTTTTCTTTTTTCCTGATACAAATGTTTGTTTCTTTAAAAATCCTCTAACGATAGGACTTTCTGGTGGTCCAGTGGTGAAGACTCTGTGCTCTCAATGTGGGGTGGCGGGGTGGGGCCCTAGGTTTGATCCCTGATCAGGAAACTAGATTGTGCATGATGCAACTAAGACCCGGAGCAGCCGAATGAACAAAATAATAATAATAATTTAAAATTTAAAAAATCCTAACAAAACCTAAGGTTTCATTTAGATAGACATTAAAAAATGAATTGCCTTTAGTCAAAGAGTGCTATAGGAAATCAGAGTTGTCCTGGAATTCTGAAATGTATTAGACACTGGGTTGATCTCACTTGAGTCTTGGTTGGGCTTAAGGAGAAAAAAAAAAAAATCACCGTTCTGTGAACTGTGAGTATGCTAATTTCTATTATGGCTCTGGTATGACAAGGAAATTGCTATACAGATGCCATTCATGACAATTACAGTTTACTGATGGAGTACTAGATGCCAGGCATTGTGTGGAGATCTTACATACAGAATCTCACCCTATCCTCTCAGTAATCCATATTCCAGATAGGAAGACTGAGGCACAGGGAAAGTTAACTTACTCAAAGGCCTGCTTAGGAGAAAACCAGGAATCAAACCTAGGTCTGTCTGACTCCAAAATCCATTTTTCCAACCATTCTGCCTTACATTTCAAAGGCAAAGGTTGGCTCAATCCCTGTTAGAGTCACAAAATACAAACCAGCAGGTGAACAGTGACAGTCACATCTGTCTTGCTTACCTCGGAGCAGAGATGAGCAGGGCCACTGAGTCAGTTTCAACCTTGGCTAACGTATTCACTTTGGTAGACAGGAATTTTCTGGAGTTCTAATCCTTCTACTAACCTCTCCATTTTGAAAAATAACACTTCTGAGTAGGATTCCTTTTCTAATTCCAAAAGAAAATTTGGGAAATGTAGAAATGCCCAAAGCAGAAAATTTAAATCACGTATAATTCCAATACTTAGATATAATCACTCTTGGTGCAAATTTTCTACTGCTCTTTTTTTTTTTTGGTCTATAAAACTTATGATTTCCAGGATTACTGGCTCAGTGTTTGGTATTTTTCTTGGTGAATATACACATCCACCTATATCACGTCCTTCCTAGGGATAGATGTGTTTATAATCACTGGATTAAATCGGTCACTTCTTGAATGTGAAACCCCTGGTTCTTTTAAATGTGCTGTCATCTCAACTGATTCCATAGAGGCAAAACATGGAACTTTTCTTTCTTTAGGTCCAGGTGCTGAGAACAGCCCCAGCTGGTAGAGAACTGAAGGTCAGAGAGGCCCTGAGTCTGGCTGAATGTGCCAAACTCTGAATCCCAGAGGCTTAAAATGTAATCAGAGTTCCTCCTACCAGCTCAGAGACCCATGGATCTTCTAGTATTCCTTAAAAAAAGAAAATGCTCAATATAAAACTGAAAAGATCAGTTTAATTGTGTATTCGTAAAAACTAATCAAGATCAAAAAACGCTTTCATTTTCCTGGGTAATTTTTTTTTTTTTCTGAAACATATAAGGGTGATATTCTCGCTCAGAAGATGGAAATGATACTTCGCCTACAGCAGTCAAGGGTTTAACAGAACGGGGGCTGATGCTCTTGGCCTGGCCCTGGGAAGGGTGTGATGAACACGGTCTGGAATCAATATCGGGGAACAGTTACTGCATCTCAATATTATTTGCCGAGATGGGCTGCTGGAAGGGGATGGGCGAAGAGAGAGGTATGTCGATAGCTTTAACGAAGCACTCCACAGCCATGCACAAAGGGAGGTCAAATAACTATCAGCAGACCAATCCCCATTGTAAGTAGTAAAAATGATAAAATCAATATTATTAAATAAAAAGTTAGCACTGCTATTGAACCCTCTCATGGTCTTGGCAGTGCCTGGCTGAAAATGAAGGAGGCTATTTTCCAATCTCTTCAGGGGCAAATGTTTAGGATCAGAAACATTTGCAAAACATAGGGGGAGAAAAGAGGTATTTTTCACATAGAGACTGAGCCACGGGAACATCTGAACAATAGGGCCAGGTAACTGCCACCTCAGAAGACGACGACCCTTCCCACCCAGGTGAGCATACGTTCTGCGGGCCACGGAAGGTGACTTCATTTAGAACTGGACTTGGCTCCTTTGTCCTTCAGGGTGACAGAGGTCGGGCTGCCTCAGGGCTTTCCAGGAAAAGAGAAAGGTCCTACTTGCTGTCTTTTCAGATCTTGAGAATAAGAAATGTACCAGAAAAAAAAAAAATCATGGAGGACAAAAAGGAAACAGAAAAAAGAAAAAAAAAAGAAAGCCAAAGGAAAAAGGGGAAGAAAACAAGGGCATTCAACAGCCGAGGACTGACCTGTTCTTGTCAGCCCAGAGGACTATGGGGAAGCTTCAGGAAGCCAAGGAGGCGTTCTTGTTTGCTGGTGCTGGGTGGTTAATTGTGTAAACCAAAGGCAGCCTATAGCAGGTATTGAAAAAGATAAATTTAGACTAAAGATAGCCCAGCCAAAAATTCCTATGAAAGCAGCAAGCTCCAGTCATATCTGGAGGAGGAAAGGAGAAAAAAAAAAAAGAGAAGACGATGAAGAATGGGTAAAACTGAGTGACAGCCCGGCGGCAAGCCTGCATTTGCTGCTCTGACCTGCATTTAAACACAGAACTGCTTAGCCTTTTGAACACCTAAAGTTGGCTCCCTTGTTTGCATTTCATAGAAACTACTATAGAAAGTAAACAAGAACCTTTGGTGAATTATTTAGCATACAAATAAACCAGCGACGAAGGCTAAGTAGGCCTATATGAACTAACTGGATTGAAATATTCATCTGTAAATAACCCTCCAATCTGGCGCTTTCACGTACAAATACTACATGGAACATTAGACACAACTAGCTTCTAGGGATATTTAGGCTCACTAGAGAGCAATTTTTATGTCTCCTGGCATCTGTGGCTAGTGATATGGACTGACTGTTAATATAACCTACATAAAATTTATGTGAACACTCACGGAAATAGGAACACACTGTCAGACAGCTGGTGTCTGATTCGAAGCACATGCGGGTTTTATATGCACTGCGTAAACTAACCTTTGCAATAAAGATTTAGCAGGTTTATTAGTTTAGGAAATCGCTATAATTAAGGATAATTCATAATGGCCGCTTATCCACTCTCCAGCAATAGCTAGCTTCATTTAGGCTCCATTTCTTTGAGCCATAAATAAGTGAGCTGCTATCTTCTGCACAGATGTGCCATTCAACCTGTTCATGTTGGCTGGTTTTTGCTTGTGTTTTAATCAAAAGCATTAGTAGATAAGACTATAAAAAGCACAGGCTTTGAAATAAATTAGCAAGAAATGCATAGGTGAAGTTTTATTTTTAACTGCTCAAAAAAAAAAAAAGGTAACCTCTCCCTCCAGAGGTAAAACAATTAAAAATAAATAATCCTTTTAAATGTACTTAAAGGAACTTTCATTTACAAACCCAAGGAGAGAGAAAGTGATGGAGCAATAACATTAATGAAGGCTGAAGAAATATGAGTGTGACCTCGCTACAGTATTTCCATTTAACTGTGCATGTAATTAAAGCCTGACCTTTGCAAGGCAGCACACTCGGCCTTGCTGCAGCTTCCCCTGTGATTCAAGATCCTCGCCCGGGCTTCGGGGATGGGAGCCTTCCACAGCCCCCTCCCTCTCTCTCCTGCCTCCAGCGTCTACAATCTGTCCCCCTGCCAGGGACACCTTTCCTCAGCGATACCTGACACTCTTTCATTCACCCATGCCATCTTGGCATTACAGCCCCTGCCCTTAGAAAATACTCGGGGTGAGTCAGCGAAAGGCAAGCAGTGCCAGAATTTGGGTCCCAGTCATCAGCATCTCTGATGCCGATGAATTAGTGAGCATGCCGCAGGCGAGGGGCACTCCACTAAGCCCTCTCTGGTTCTGGTCTCAACAGCTGGCCAAAGGAGACTTTCTTCTCACGAGGGAGAAGATTGCCCACAGGGAACTGCGGCTTGACTGACATGGGAATTTGGAATCATCTGAAGGGTGATGCTCTACAGAGACTTAAGTAGCTTTGTTCTTGAGGTTTTCTTGATTGTGGGGTTAATCCCACTATAATGCAAAGAGTGTTAGTCTAAGAGTTGGAAGGTCTGGGATATGTTTCCCAGCTGTGTCACCTGTCATCTGCTGTGTTCCCAAGAAAACTAGTCAGCCTCCCCAAGTTTCAGGCTCCCCCTCTGCAAAGTGGGTCATCATCACCTGTCCCACCTACAGCAAGGACTGCTCTAAGGACTCTGGGAAACACTGCCCACAAATCTCCTGGGACAGCAAATGCAGCCCAGCCACTTGGTAATGGGACCTCTCCAAGTTTTCCAGTAATAAAGCAAGGCCAATGGTATCTGCCTAGTCACCTCACCACATTAAGAGGATCAAAAAAAAAATAATAATGTGTGCAAAGTGGATAGTCAACCCTGAAGAGCGCAACTGTGCTCTTATTTGAACCAAGTCTCCTCTTGAGAATCTCCAAAGGTGCTGCTGGCCCAAGGGTTCCAAAGACACCAGTGTCCCTCACAATCACTCGGGCCGGAAGCGGATTGGTGAAGAGGATTTGAGGAGGCTGAGGCAACGCCAAGTGTTGGTGGGCATGATACAAAAATGGGCCGGGTGCATCAATTTTGGAAAATTACACCTTGGGGCTTCCCTGGTGGTCTAGTAGTTAGGGATCCACCTTGCGGTGCTCTGTGACAACCTAGAGAGGTACGATGGGGTGGGAGATAGGAGGGGGTTTAGGAGGGAGAGGACGTGGGTACCCTGTGGCTGATTCATGGTGATGTATGGCAGAGGCCAACACAATATTGTAAAGCAATTACCCTCCAATTTAAAAACGAGAGAGAGAGAGAGAAAAGAATCTACTTTGCAATGCAGGGGACTTGGGTTCGATCCCTGGTCAGGGAACTAAGATCCCACATGCCACGGGCAACTAAGCCCATAAACCACAACTAATGAGCCTGTGCCCCGCAACTAGAGCCTGTGCACCACAATGAAGATCCTGCGTGATGCATCTAAGACCCAACGCAGTCAGATAAATAACTAAATAAATATTTTTTAAAAACAAGTTAAAAAATTTTAATACTAAAAAAGCTTTTTGATTCCTGGGAAGGTAGTACAGGTGGGTGAATTATCTCTGTGAGCAGTGACTAGGTGAACACAGGGAGGGCCAGTGATAAGGTAGGTTAAACTCTCCAAAAGAAACTTCTCTCCCAAAGCACTCTCATCGAGAATTTGGGTATGGAGCTAAAACCGAGGATGTGAGCATCATCTGATACATTTTTAAAATTATTTATCTATTACTGGCTGTGCTGGGTCTTCATGGCTGCACGGGCTTTTTCTCTAGTTGCGGTGCCCAGGCTTCTCATTGAGGTGGCGTCTCTTGTTGCGGAGCATGGGTTCTAGGGCGCATGGGCTTCAGTAGTTGAGGCTCCCGGGCTCTAGAGCACAGGCTCAGAAGTTCTGATGCCTGGGCTTAGCTGCTCCCAAGACTGGAGGGATCCTCCCAGACCAAGGATCAAACCTGTGTCTCCTGTACTGGCAGGCAGATTCTTTGCCACTGAACCACCAGGGAAGCCCCATCTGATGCATTTTTAGTGACAAATTCTGGTAGCTGGTGTCCTGGCTAGGAAGTTGGCACATACACAGAAGAGCAGTAGATAGATGGAGAAGAGAAAGGGTAACTATGACAAACATTAGCACAACTCAGCTGTCCACAGCCACAGGGCCCCCTGACAGTGGCCACTGTGCCCATCCAATGAGAAGAGGTGGGTAGGAGCTGGATGACTTCCAGAAGAATCTGTGCACATCACAGCAAGGAGATTTGTAGCCGGGAAAAGCCCCTGGCTTGCATTGCATCACCAAGGCCCCAAGAAGTAGTGTGACCTTGGCTCTCAAATGAACAAAATAAGCCAAGAGTTCCCTTTAGGTTCTGGAGTTCTGGGTACCTGGCAGGCTCACCTGTAGCTCCACGATGCTAAGTGGTCCACCCTCTTTTTAAATTCACAGACAGGCCTATGTAATCAGGTGTGCACTGGGAGATTCACATCCCATTACAAAAGGGATCTTGGCAAAATAAAAATCTAATGCCCTGGGCTGTAAAAGAGCACTGGATCACAGAGACAGCGAGTGGGGTCAGGGAGTGGGCTGGCCCTTCCCCATTCCAGCCTTCAGACTGAAAGTATTAGCCCAAAATGAGGAACATATTTATCAGGAAAATCTTTTATTCTTTTAAAATCGAGTTTCCTTTAGGAGTCAAAGTTCACAGGAACATTTACCATTCTGGGGGCACAAATTGACATCTTTAATAAGGCTTCTGGAAATTCAGAATTTAAATCATGGTTAGAATGATAGGGTCAAAACATGTCAAACTGAGAACCTGGGTCAAAAAAAAAAAAAACTGTTTTCATTATCGTTGAATGGCTTTAAAACATCCTTAGCCTCCCCAAATTATAAACTAAAAGAATCTTAAAACCAAAAAATAGGCCCCAGGGTTTTCTAAAGAAAAATCTCCTTGCAAGGGTCTGCCTAGAGAGGAGAATAAGTGTTTAAATATATACAGCTCAAATAGAAGTGGTAGCAATCAGAGTAGCTGCAGCATTAGTCACAGTTTAAGCTATTTGTAACCAGTTTTGAGGAAACAAAGTTTCAGAAACACAAGGTGCTCTAGATTAAGCTCCTAGAAGTAAAATTAGTAGAGTAGGTACAATTGACATAAATCAAGGACATATTCAGGGCTTCCCAGGTGGCACAAGTGGTAAAGAACCTGCCTGCCAATGCAGGAGACATAAGAGAAATGGGTTCAGTCCCTAGGTCGCAAAGATCCCCTGGAGGAGGGCATGGCAACCCACTCCAGTATTCTTGCGTGGAGACTCCCACGGACAGAGGAGCCCGGTGAGATACAGTCCATAGGGTCGCACAGAGTCGGACACGACTGAAGTTACTTCGCACAGCACAAGGACATTTTCACCTATGACAAAGGTAGGTGGCAAAAATGATAGCAGTGGAATAGACCAAGAGGACTCATTTGCCGGGGGGGGGGGGCATATTATGGTAATTCTTTTCTTTAAAAACGATTACAGTAAAACAGTCAGAAAAAGAATTTGCTAGATGAGCCTCCATATGCCACTTACAAACATCAACAGCAGCGATACTGATCACTGTTATAGAAAACAGATTCTTGATTATGGGTTTGCTTTCCTTCCGCCGTCCTGCTAATCTGCACATAAGACTCAGGACCCACCCTGTCTGAAACCCTTGGATCCCCAATATGGTTACACTCATCCCTGGGGTCAAAAGAGTCCTTCTGGGTAAAAGGAGAGCTCTAAATGCCTTTGCCCCAATCCCTGATGGGGACCCAAGGAGGTTTTCACTCTTATCGTGTATGCTTAACTATCATCTCAAATCTCTTTCATAACTTTCCAAGAAGATGATAGGACACACAGCCAGGCTTTAACGACCTCAAGAATAATTAAAACAAAGATAGCATATCCCACATGGTAACACAATGGATTTCAGGACCTGACCACACAGCTCTGTTTGCATCTCCAGCTCAACTGGGAAGCAGCAGGTCCAGAATACAGCCTGTTGTTTTTTTTCCCCGCAGTGATTCCCTCTGAATCTCTTTCAGTGAAGAAAAGCAGATTCTTAGCCAGAAATAACAAGCCTCTCCAGCATAAAAGATAAATTTAAGCATCCCCTCCGTGCCTTCCTGGCTACCTCCTGCCCTTTGCCTGGTGCCCCTGACATCAACGGCTTAGCAGTCATATTTTGCTAACTATCAAAACGTGGATTCATTTGATTTGCAGATGGGGACCCCTATTGGTATGAAAAAAATCCCAGGGAAAGAAAATGGAAACGAAACACAACCTTCTTAACCAAATAAATCTGAACCTAACCAAGAAAAACACACAACACCCAGAGTTTCATTTCACCAAGAAAAGTACAGGAGAGCGTTGAAATCCTCTCCCTGCCCCCCACCACCCACCCCAGTGAACACCCCTCTGGGAAAAGCCTCTGCCCCCACCCAGAGAGGCTCTGAAGTCGACCCCCTGACACCCCCCGCCGGGGGCACGCGTCACTCCAGTCGCCAGTGTCACCCGGGCTGCCGTCCATCTCTTTGCTGACAGATCTCCGTGTTAGGCAGGATTTCCAATCCTTCATGACTCTCTATTTGTCACTGCAGGTGAGTGGTGGCACTCAGCCTGATCCCCAGCCACTTTCACAGTTACTTATCTGTCTTTATGGATTCATCCTGTGTGTCAAGCCAGCGCATAACAGCATTACTGTCAGGGTGACAAAACTGTCCCCAGAGTGCCACAAATGATTCTCTCTCCTTATGGCTGCTAGCAGGGGAAGCGCGGTGACACTGCCTCGTCTCACTCACATCCTTTCTCCAGCCCGAGCCTGGTTCCGCCACCGCCTCCTGCGTGGAGAGCGAGCTAAGGATGGGTTTAGGGGAGATGTGTGGTCTCTAAAAATTAGAGAGAAAGAGGAGGCGGGGCCGGCATTCACCCCTGCCCGCAAGGCACCCAGGGTCTTGTCACCTGCGCGGAGGTGGGACATCCGAGTGATGAACATCTACCACTGCAGAGGCCCGAGAGTGGATAACTCCTCTCCCCTCCAGCCCCCAAGGCCTGTCACTTGGTCACCCTCCCCAGCGCACATACAACATGCAGCGAGGGAACCTCAAGGCTGCTCCCCGCCAAGCCTGTAAATCTGAACGGCCACCGACGGCAAGCGGAGACCTGAATGTTGTCGTTTTTTTAGAGCAGAGATATTAACTGGAACTAATAATAAATAAGGACTTGGAGGGCACGTTGGATTTGCCAAATGATTTGTAATCATTTTCGGGAGCTGACTGCTTCAAAAATAACATCTCATTTCTTTTCTGTTTTGAGACGGGAGCCCCGGCTCCATTTTCCTCCCCACGCTTCCTTCGGAATGTAATTTTGACAGCAACGTGGTGCCTGTGGCCATGTTAGTTGGAAGGAAGGTTTCTGCCTTTCCTTTATTTTAATCCCACAACAGTGTGCTGAAATTAACACAGGGAGGGGAACAAGGGAGTTTTTATTGCCACTGGGAACTTGCTCAAAGATTCTACATTAAGCCATGCTAGTGTCAGACCAGGCCCACAATCCTTTCACCGGCCTGCCCACTGACCTTCTAATGCCACCCCACAGTTTCACAGATCCCTCCAAAATCAAGGTCAGTGGAACCTAGCCCTGCTCACCAGGGCCATCACACTATTATTTGGGGGCTTCAATAGATGCAAAAAAAGAAAAAAGTCAACAAGACATTCTACTCACCAGGTTGGGTCGGGGATGATAGTCTATTGGAAGGTCAACTGGAATACAAGTGCAAGGCAGGGGCGTGCACACACACAGAAACACACACACCAGTTCAGACGTGTCTTGCACTCCGCTTTGTTCTTACTCTGATGAGCACTCACTGTCTTGAGTTTTTGTTTTTTTTTTTTAAATAAGTTCAATCTGATTTCTGACACTGGAAAAACAAACCTAAAAGCAATTTAGAAAACACCTGCCCGTGAAGTCAGATGGCAAAATATCTAAAGCTTCTCTCGAAATCTGTGACCTCAGAGGCTGACATGGTTTGATGGGAAATTTAATGTAATAGGCTGCGAAAGCCAAGAGGCCTGTTGTCAGCAATGAAGTCTGAAAGTTAGCAGAATTAATAACACTGTACAATGGAAGAGCCCTCAAGGGACAGGGCTGTAGAACCGGGGCAGTGGGGAAAAATGACTTTTGAAGTCATTTCACTATGACATTCTGTCATCACTGCTAAACGGAAATAAAAAATCATCCGAATCGCCACATGTTTCTTTGTGTGTCCTTCCCTTATCTAATATAAAGTAATAACACCCCACCCAGGCTGGGAATGGACCCTCGAGGGATTCCCAGCGCTCCATTTTGAATCGCTAAATGCAATAAGAATAAATGCAAGTGGGAGTCTGTTTAGCAGAGAGTGATGCCTGGTCTGCTGCCCATCGAAAGCCAATAAATCTCAATGCTTCAACAAGAGATGAAAATAGTTATCTCATCATTGCAGTGCCAGGGCGAAATTTTCTCTGAGCCAGAGTATTTTTATAGATGATTTATGTCCGGGAAGGATAGTTATTTAGCAAAATGGCAGATAATGATGAATAGAAAGTAAATATGAATAGCAGCAAGGGAGTGGTACTCTGCCGCTGCAAAAGACCAGACAAAATACCTCCATAAAGTACATGCCACAGATAATTGCCATTACACTGAAACTCGCATCCCTGGATGACTGGGAGTGAAATACAAAGGAGCCCATCTGATTCACTAAGTGATGGCTTTTTGTTGTTCTAGAATACATGCCCCAGGAGTCTGCTAATTTTTTGTGAAAGCGTACTTTTTATCTTTAGAGTTCTAGTTATGAGCACAGGCTCCAAGCTACATGGACTGGATTCAAATCTCAGCAACTTCCTACTTGTGAGACCCTGGGTAAGTTGCTTAACCTTTCTCAACCTCAGTTTCCCCATCTGTAAGATGGAGATCCTAGTAATCCCCTCTTAGGTTTGTTGTAAGGATGAATCTAGGGACCCGGTACCATGATTCCTGGGCACAGAGTTAATACAACATAAATACTGGCTATTAGTTAGGGACCGGCCACCTGGAGAACTATCTATTACTCTTTTAATTTTACCCTGTCTTTGCCAGTCACTGAATCTTCCAGTCGAACCCAGAGTAAGATTTAAAAAGAGTAGAGTTATCCGGGGAAAGTTTGCCATCTACTGATTGGGTGGAGGTCAACATTTTCCCAGCATGTTTTCTGAGCCTTCCACCATCACTAGCTTAATTCTCAAGGCAAATGAGATGGTCACATGATCAAGTTGAAAGAGAAGTAAGGAACAAGAGAAATTATTCATGGAGTTACAATGGAAAAGAAGTCTATTTGAAAAATAAACAGAACTGAATTTTTGGAGCCTTTGAATAAAAGATAAGTTGACTGCACACAGAATGTCAAAATGGAACGGAAGGTATTTTTTTAACACTGTTTTCCTGTACTGAAGCTCTACACAAGGAGAAAAAAAAAACTAATTATAGTTTTAAATGTCCAAAACGCCATGTCCACCAAAAGCCCGGTGCTCATTAGTACTAGTAATTAACTTTACAACTGTCAACACAAACAGCCCACAGGCTGACAGATAGAGAGGAGCTCTGAGGGTGCTAATAAATCCGGAAATAACAACTTGACACACAGATGCACAAAAGGATGCAGGTGATAAAGAAATGTTGACATCAAATCTAATTATCTTCGAAACGGCCAACTACAGCACGAGCCACGGTAATGCACTGTTATTGCTGGTGATGAGCCCCATTGGAACAGGGCTTAACCGCTGCCTACAACCCAGCTTTTACAGCCCTTGTCAGAGCTGGTGAGGACAATATCAAACAGGAAATTATGAGTGCCATGACCCCTCCAAGTCAAAAATCCAGTGATGAATATGGGCTCAGCAAGGCATAGCAGATTACCCCCTCACGAGTTCTAAAGCTGGGATGATATATGACATTTTTATCAGGCACTTTCTCAGGAATGTCACCAAGAGGGAAAATAAAGGCCCTGCAAAGAGGCGACTAGGTGAATTATGCAACTGTAATTGCCGATCATAACCTGATATGAGTCGAAATTGCTCTGTTTTCATATTGAGATAGCAGAAAATTGTCGGGAAATGCAATGGCTCCTTAATGTGGGCTAGATGAGTCTAATATTCTGATCATTTTTCACTCGGCTGCAAGGTAAATCGAGCTTCCTTAACACAGCCACTGTGGCCCAGGGCAATCGAGGGGCCCAATTTTACACTTGAATTGAGCAAATATGTGTAAACTACGATTTTTCATATTTTCTGCATGCATAAGAAGATGAAACATCTTTATCATCTGTATTGTCTGGCTGAGCTTATACAAAATATTAGTTTATCTCTCCTGCTTTGGTTCATTCCATAAGCGAGACACATAGATCTGAAGGACAGGCAATATCCCATATATAAAACAAGTCCATCTCTCATGCAGTCTCATCTCACAAGTTCTCCTATTTAAAACAACAACCACCACAAAAAACAGACACTGCCGCAGCACACAGAGGAGGCGCTTTTTCTTTTTTTTAAAGGGGAGGAAAAGAATCCAAACAAAAAATTCCTACACACCACCCATGGCTCCTCCGTTCTCCTGTGCACAAACAGGAGGTGGGAAGAGCCCAAACAATCTTTGGTGTCCCTCCTAGGCTGCCTCCCTTCTCTGCCTCAAATCAGTTATACCTGCAAGAGGACAGTATCAGCATCTTACTGCTTTCCCACCATGGCCTGTGGCAAAAGGAAAAAGAATGTGTTGGCTCTTTTCCTCCTCGGAGTCATCTCTAAAGCTGGGAGCATCTTGACAGTATTATTGTGGTTCTCTGGTGCCTCTTCCTTCTTGTTCCTGAGCTCCAGCCCCTAGAGGGTAGAGGGCCCAGGCTCAGCAGAGCTGCTTCTTTATTGCAAAGTGAATTCTCCCCTCTCTGTCATTCATCAGCCATAGGTCAGCCATAGAACACCATCCCTGTGCAGGGAAAGCTTGCTTTAGCCTAGAGGATGAGGTTCTGAAAATGGGTCTACTGATGAATCCGCTGTTCTAAAGGGCCACCATAGGAGGTCCCTATGGAGATACGCTCCTTCACTGCGTTTAATACTGATCATCAGTATTATCAGGGTGGGACTTCCCTAGTGGTCCAGTGGCCAGGACTGCATTCCCAATGCAGGGGCCCTGGGTTCGATCCCTGGTCAGGGAAGCAGATCCCACATGGCACAGCTAAGACCAGTGAAGCTAAACAAATAATAAAATATGGGTGACTAGGTGGTAAAGAATCTGCCTGCCAAGGCTAGAGATGCAGGTTTGATCCCTGGGTCAGGAAGATCCCCTGGAGAAGGAAATGACAACCCACTCCAGTATTCTTGCCTGGAAAATTTGATGGACAGACAAGCCTGGCAGGCTACAGTCCACAGGGTCACAAGAAGTCAAACACAACTGCGAAACTGAACACACACACACACACAGACACACACACACACAGGCTATACAGGCTGATGTCTTTATCTTCTCATCATTTTCTAGAAGCATTCGTTGGTGGGCCTATTCTATTGGTGGGCCCTTTTCCTCCTATCATGTTCAGCCTCCAGTCGCAGTGAAACAAGTGTTTCTACAGCCAGCAAACATACAAAACATTCAAACAGTCTCATGGTTTTTTGTTCTTTTAAAAATAATCAAATCATTTGTTTCTAATCAAAAGGCTCCTGGATAATAGAGTGTTAGTGACAGAGAGATCAGGGGAGGATAAAGAAAACTGACAGACAGAAGAACCATTCAAAAGGAGTCAAGTTCAGCATGGGATGCTCACACCCCCGGGGCCAAGAACTTAGGACGTTTCTTCTGTAGTGGCAGACTCGCTCTATGATGACTCAATGTGGATGGACACCGAACAAAGCTGGCTGAGAACTGTTTAAAGCTAAGCTAAGTTACAACTGGGAAGCAGCGTTTCCTGTGATGTACTTGTGGGTATATAAGAGGCCATGTGTCAGTCTTAGAGACCCTCCCAGGCCACCCTGTTCCAGCTTTCTCCTTTGTATGTCCATTGCACCTGTACGGGCAGTGCTTCAGTGCTCTCTGTTGACACGCCCGTCTCCCTCTCCTGCAAGTCCTTGATGGCAGGGACCTTGCCTTATTTGTCCTGGTGCCCCTGGTGTCCTGGTGTTTGCACAGCCCCTGGCAGAGCTGGCGTTCAACAAGCACTCACGAATGAACAAGTGAATAAAGCAATGGCTAGTACATCCGTTATCTACTGCTGGGTAACGAATTGCCCGCCACATCAGGGGCCTAAAACAGGAAGCGTGAGTACCTCAGTGTTTCTGTAGGTCAGGCATTTGGTTCGGGGTCTCTCACGAGGATGCACTCAATGTGTCAGCGGGTGCTGCAGGCACCTGAGGCTTGATGTGGGCTAGAAGGTACACTTGGAAGCTCACTGCCACGGCTGTTGGCTGGAGGCCTCAGTTCCTTACCATGGGGGCTTCTCCAGAAGGCCGTTCACAGCATGGCAGCTGGCTTCCCCCAGAATAAGTGGTCCAGACAGAAAGACATCGAGAGTTACCATGACACCCTTTATGACCTAGTTTCCCCCCTTATTCTGTTTGTTAGAAGCAAGTCACCAAGTCTAGCCCTCACTGAAAGAGAGGATTTCACTAGGCTGTGAATTCTGGAAGCTGGGGATCATGTGGGGCCATCTGAGAGGTCAGTTACCACTGCTGGATGCTAAGAAAACAATGAATTCAATCAATAGCTATTGAGTTCCTGCTATGTAAGAGACCCTGTGCTGGGTGCTATGCCTACAACAGTCAGTGGAAAGCAAGGTATGTCTCCTGCCCTCACAGAGTTTACAATCCAGTAGGGAAGCTGGGTGTTAAGAAATTAGAATATGAATATTACATGCGGAAAAGTGATGGGAGTAGGGGTGGGAATGTAGGAGCGCAGGGCACCCTTAGCTTAAGATATTTAAACTGGAACCATAGCCCATTAGACAGACTGCTATTATACATGCTATTATTATGCCCTAGCCATCATTTTGGCTTCTTCCCAAATAATTATACACTGTCCTGAAAATACAGTATTGGATTGTAAGTGAGGGTGAGCCTTTAATAGGTAGCAGGCAAGAATCAGAGATGGTTATCAACTTCCTCTCTCCAGCGAGGAACTTCAGGCCAGGAGGGCAAAGCCTTGCTCAACTGCATGATAATAACTTTATATCAAAACACCTTCACTCTTCAGAGAGAAAACAAGTCATGGGTGGAGACAGAAAATCTACTTTCCAAGCCTGAAAGATGCCCTTCTAATTACTACATAATGGGGGATTCCATTGTGCCTGTAAGTGATCTGAACCCAACTAAATCCAGACAAAACCTTCTTGTGTCACGTATTTACTATTTAAAATGTTCTTTTTTTATTTTTCAAGTAATGGAAAGGCAGTGAGTGTAAGTTTTCTTTTTTTGGCGGGGGGGGCGGTGGATTCTGTTTTTCTTGTTTTGTTTTGTAATCCAAGGATCGACTTCTTTCTTTCCTGGGGAATCTTTATTGAATTGCAACTCACTCGATATTATTAAGAATTCCGATCAGAGGTAAACATGCAAAACACTCATCTGAGGGGATTAAGACTCTTTGTTAGTGTTTACATTATCTGCTTTTAATTCCTATATATCCTTTCTTTATCTCAGTGTTTCAACACTAATTGCAAAGCAGCTCTTACTAGTGGTAATGAGCCTCAGACCTTTGCAGACCTCTAGACGTGGCTCCTTGTGTAGATAAGGCAGCCCCTTAACAAGGCTCCGTATCTGGATCAAGGCCGTAGTCTGCTTCTCTACTTTCTTTGGCTTGTCTGGCCTTCCAGAGGCTAAACCAGCTCACTAAATAAATCAGGGAGTTCAGGGTGATGGCTTAGTCTGCCGCGTGTCTAAACTCAGCCAACTCTAATGAAATGGATGTGCTGTTCTCGGCTTCTTCAAGATACTTCCTGACTTCACATGAATTGAGATGGAACATCTGTATCTGAGAGTACCAATTCCACCTGGTACTACAGCAGGACTGAATCAAAACTGGACCCTGTCCCCCAGTTAACCCCAGTTCATTGGTATGAACTAAAGTTGGTATGAATTAAGCTTGTCCTCAAGATTTCAAGAATCAGGCATGACTCGGGTCTCCATCTCTCCCTTCCATGAATTTTCACGCTGCACTTGAGATAAAGAGCGCTCCCTGAGTTCTGCTTGCACTGGAATCACAAAGTGTCGAAGAAAGAAGATGAGCTTTTGTATTAATGGGGTTGGTTCGACTGCCGCTTTCTCTTACTTAGCAAGGGAGGAACTAAGTTCCGTCTTTTCTCTCCCGTAGCCCCAATTTTCCACTCAGCCATTTCTATGATTACTAATACCTTTTACTCCTTTTTCATTACCGACTCACCTACCCATCGAAATGGTACCTATTTCATCTTCCTGTCTTGTCTCTTCCTGTATGCCCCTTTCCAGAGACTTAATTCAGAGACTGTTGCTAGGCAACTATACATCATAGCAGCCAGTCACCAATAACTAATTGCCCTCAGCACTTTCGCCTGACAAATCTGGACCACCTATGACGATGGCAAGTAGTTCCGATGGCCAAAAACACACCAACAGGTTTTCTTAGCTCAGGGAAGGCAAAAGCATGAAAAATAAGGTACCACCGTCAAGGCAGAAACAAAGACTTGCAGTCTCTTACACCCACCAAAGTGCATGGCTATAAAGTCATCATCTTGGCACCGTTCTCCGGTCCTGCTCAGGTACCAAATCAGAGGTACGCCTGGAAGCATCTGAACCCACACACTGATGGAAAGGTGAACACTGGCGTTTCACATTCACGCACCTTCCTCCCTACTGGCCCCACCCCATTTCTACAGTTTCTAGTTGAATTGAGGGTCTATGAGTAATCAAATTTCAGCCTCAATTTTACGGTGAGTGTAATGGAGTTAATTTCTTTAATGCTAGCAGTTCATGGAAGGGGTCTCTTGTGGCCGCACAGACCTGGGATTCGCAGCAGCTGTCAAGAGATGCCGCTGAGGAATTCCTTATTAGCTAAGATGCAACCAGGCAGAAAACTCATTACACAGTGCTAAATATACTTAATCACATCTATTAGAGAAAAACGAACTTGATAATGACAACAAATAACTAAACTGCAGAAAGTGTTCAAGGAAAAAAAAAAAAAAAACCAAGAAGAACCCACACCGGGATTTAAGGACACAGGGAGTGTGAGCCGCCCAAGACTAAAGGGAAAACAGCCCTGTGCAGCTTTGAGCTGAAGGAGAAACCCTGGTCTCAAGGTAGGTGGGGCTGATTTAAGTTGCCTAAGAAAATGACAAATTTCCATTTCAAACGTGCCCTTGTTTATTGGGTATATGTAAAATTTTAATTAGAAAGAAATCCTCAGAGGGTAAATGCTTTGTTTGTAGACAGGTTCCTGGTATGGTGGGGGGGCAGGGGGGAGGGTGGAAAAGGAGCTCACGGTAAACACTCTGTTTGACAAATAGAGATCTCTAATAGCTCAGTGGCACACACGACATTCCCTGGAGCCTCGCCAACGTTGAGAGTCAAGTTTGTCTTTTTCTCTAATCACAAACAGTGAAGTCCTTGAGTTGGGGGGCCTCTGCCATCCCTGACTGAGGAGTTACGCAAAGAGAGCCACTGTAAATATCTCCTACCCATTTTCCCAGTGCCTGACCTCACCCGGGGAAAGTCACTACCATCGGAGGTGGTTCAAGGTACTTCTGCTTCTCAAGGCAAGACCAGCAGACCAAGGGAACTTTGGGCAGTGACCCAGCAGGAGCTGATCTTTGAAAGCTCTAAGGAGGAAATGAGGGTGGGTAGCAAGAGCAGGCAGAATAAAGACAAAATGGGTGCTTCCTTATCCTAGCGGTCAAGGAGAGTCCTGAAGATGTGTGATGAGCAGGAGTCAAAGCCGGCCGAAGCCTAGAGGGGTCCCTGACTCTTTGACAACTTCCTGTCCGCAGAGGTCGCCAGATGGACATGGTTTTTAAGCACAGACATGGCAGGATGGTTTCATCTCCTTTAAGTCTGCTGAACAAAAATACACTTCTGTCACCTTGGGCCACTGCGAGCAGCAGCAGAAAGACACCCACCCACCCTGAACACTGGGAAAACTGGAAGTCAAGCCTGGACATCCACAGGAATAACTGAACGCTCCTCCCTCTTATTATCCATATTTTAAAGGGAGTGGAAATAGAAGCAGTGAATGTGATTAACCTGTGACACCAAGCTTCCTGATCAAAGAGGTCTCCTTTCCTGTCTTAATGTTTTGGTGGAATGGCCGTTGGTATAGTCTTGGTTTTTTGTTTTGGTTTGGTTTCAATATTTCTTTATTTTTGGCTGCACCATGTTACTGAATGCAGCCTCTTCACCTCAGCATGCGGGCTTCTCTCTAGTTGTGGAGCTTGGGCTCCAGAGCTCCCGGGCTCAGTAGTTGTAGCCAGAAGTCTTAGATGCCCCACAGTATGCGGGATCTTCCTGGGCCAGGGACTGACCCCGTGTCCCTGGCATTGCAAGGCAGAGTCTTACCACTGGACTTCTCTATCTAGGGAAGTGTCCCCCAGGATACTCTTGTTTTGGTCACCAACACAGGTTGTGACCTTATCCTAGCTGTACTCCATGGAAGCTCTACATTCCAGACTCTGGGCCCCAGGGCGTTGAGTGCAGCCAATGCCCAGCCCTGGCATCACCCTGCTCCCCTAGCTTCCATCAAGGCAAAGGAGCACCTGTGCTGGGAACACCATGGGATATGAACATGGAAGGAAAGAGCATCAAGAGCAACTGGTCAACATCTTGGAGCAAGGGAAGAAAGTCTGACTGACAGTGGGACCAATGTTGCTGGGAGGGAAGAGCACACGGAGCAGAAGAATGTAGGTCACGGCCACCTTATCTGAACTCAGGTCACACTGTACTAAAGTCAGATATTCTTGACCTTTTCAAACACGTGCGTGTGTGCTACCTCGCTTCAGTTGTGTCCGACTCTTTGCGACCCTATGGACTGGAGCCCGCCAGGCTCCTCTATCCATGGGGATTCTCCAGGCAGGATACTGGAGTGGGTTGCATGCCCTCCTCTGGAGGTATCTTCCAAACCCACGGATTGAACCCGTGTCTTCTGCATTGCAGGCAGACTCTGTACCACTGAGCCACCGGAGAAGCCCCTTTTCAAACACACGAGCCAATAAAATCTTTGCCACCACCTTCCCACACATCCCAGCCAGGCTTTTGCCCCAATTTCAACTGAAAAGATCCTGAAAGAGTGTCACCTGCCCACTGTCAACTACAACACTTCCCATGGACTCCGCCTGCCGCCAAAGGAAAGCTCAGGGGATAACCATATGACTTAAGAGGAGAGACCTGAACCAGGTGACTGCTGACTCTGTTTAGAGCATGCATTCTGCGGTCCAGGTGCCCAGTGAATGAGCATTTCAGAACTCGAGTCACAGCACGGCGGGTCACTGGGCACCCGCCCTTCAAGCTGGTAGAGAGATCAGAGGACGTGGGAATATCAGCTCCAACCAGCCATCCAGCTGCACTGCGTTTCATCACGTATCAATTTTTACTGAAAAGAAAACCATACAAATTTAATCAGCTCTTCATATGGAAATATTTAACTTTTTTTTTCCCTTGGAGTTGTTTGATATTATTGTTTTAAGAGTCAGGATTACAAAAAATATCAAGATGTGTGATAGTGGCAGACACAGAAAAGCATCCATTTCTGGCAAGAATGCAAGTCTCATTTCCAGTAGACTTGAGTCTTAAATGCACTGGCGTCTCCGTCAATTGCCTGGCTCAATGAAGAACATATTACATGCCCATAACCATGAAGCATAAGATGAGAATGATCCATCTTGCACAGCCCTCACCCGCGGTCGAGGCAGCATGCTCTTATTGGTGAGAATAATATGATCTCAGAAAAGCTCCTGTTGTCCCCAGGTTCTGGGAGTGTGCTGTTTTGGCATCCAGACCTCTAAGGTTTCTATCTGCTCCTTTGCCCTTCAAAGATGTTATCAAACGGCCTTGTTCCAGAACTTTTAATCTCTGAAAACCTATAACGTGGAATTCTTACATATATACCTATTAAAGAACTATGCTCTCTCTCCGTATTCATAAAATATAAAACACCTCTTAAGAGACTGCCTTTGTTTCCCAGCCAAGGAAGGGCACATGAGACGAAAGAGGCTGCCTTTTAAATATAATTTTAAAACATTCCATGAAATAAAATGAAGTATCGATATACAGCGTGATTGAAAAACAAGGACTGCTTTTGAGATCATAGGGCATTCTGAAGTGTAAAAGTGATGTAAGCTATGCACCAATGCCAAGAATTTCACGTCTCAGAAATGGGTCATCGGAAACTTAGGGGTGAGGAAAATACAGTGCATTTGAGGAAGACATGTGCATTTGAAGACCACACATCACTTGGGCCAGTTCTTGAGGACAGTGGGTCAGCTACCTGCAGAGTCTAGCCCAACCTCGGCTGGGACAAATGTCCACACTGTCCTGAACTGCCTCCAACCACAGTCTCAAATCCTTAGGATTAGAAACTTCTAACACTAAGACACTTGCTAAGTGGTAATGTGTGCAAGAGATGCACCTATTAGGGACTGGCCTGGTGGTCCAGTGGTTAAGAATCTGCCTTGCAATGCAGGGGACCTGGGTTCGATCCCTGGTTGGGGAACTAAGATCCTACACACTGCAACTACTGAACACGCACGGCACTATGAAGACCCGTAACAGTCAAAACTTTTAAAAAGAGAGCGAGATGCAGCTATTAGGTCACCAATCCAGATTGATTTTCTCACTGCTGTTTCGCTGAATGGTGGAAATGAAAGTCGCTCAGTTGTGTCCAACTCCTTTCGATCCCATGGACTATACAGTCCATGGAATTCTCCAGACCAGAATACTGGAGTGGGTAGCTGTTCCCTTCTCCAGAGAATCTTCCCAATGTGGGGATCGAACCCAGGTCTCCCACACTGCAGGTGGATTCTTTACCAGCTGAGCCACTAGCCCTGACCTGTCTATTTACTAAATGCCATGATATCTGCCAGGTGGGCAGAGTTAATCTCCCAGGCTCCTGTGAAGACGTCTTCTGGCCTTTATCATGTTAGCAACACTGACCTCTGCCCTTGAAGGAGAAATGGTGAAAACTGTTAGCAGTGGAGATGAGAGAAGCCTGTTCTTGAGAGGCGGAGTTTCGGGAACCCAAATCACAGAAAACTTTATGTCAACGCTATGGAGCATGCTTTTTTTCTTTTTAAGAGGAAAAAGAAATCCCATTTCTATTATGCAGTCAGGAAATTGAAGATGTCTATCTCCAGATAACCCACTGCTTGTGGTGGGATTTCAGATGGAAACTTGCATGTAGAATGTTTTCCTCCTGTCCTGGTGTTTCTGTCACTTCACATTGACGTTTTTTTTGTTCTCTGTAGCAAATAAATCAGAAAGTTAATAGTTCTGTTGATTTGTTGGAGTCCCCCCGCTTTAAAAAAATAAAGAAAAGAGTAGATTTAAAGGGAGGAAAAAAACTGATCCCAGTGTGTTAACAACTCCATCATGGTTTCAGGCTGCGGTCATGCCAACTGTCTAGTAAAGAGAGGAATTCCAATGTAGCAGAAGTCATAAAATCTTCTTTAAAAGCACAAATACCATGCAGGGAAGAAACGTACACCCTTGCACTGGGACCAGGAAGGTGGGGGTGGTACGAAGGAAAATATGGACTGGAGCGCTGGGGATTAGTGGTCACCACACTGCCTTGGAGGATCTTCCAGCAGAAGTAGCTGTTGCCTTGACCCAGAGCCTTCTCTTCCTCTTAATCCATCACCCGGAGGATTTTGCAAAGATGTCAGCTATTATCTGAAGCTATCTTCATTGTTATTTATATGACAAAATATTTATCACTGACCGACTCTGCTTTGTCAAAGAGGCTGATCTCCAAGATGAGTATTTGGGAGTTTCTCACCAGCACAGCAGCAGGCTTAGGGCAGGCCAAAATGTGACTGCCCTGGGAGACAGACAGGTGGATACAGGGAAGAAACATGTGCTGCCTGTTCACCAAACCACTGTTATCTTATCCGTCCCTAGACCCCAGAGCCAAGCTTTTGACAAGAGCCCCCTATCTGGATTTCTAGATCTCATAATTGACAAATAATTGACTTGCCTTCCAATCAGGGTCAAAGCTCCCCCCAGTTACCACCCCTGGTGATGAACACAGTGGGCCAAGTGTTCCCCGGGTAGCCAGGAGGAATCCTGTCTGCCCCACAGGCCCCCACTCAGTTACTCCAACAAAAGGCAGCAGAGAAAAAGTCAAGCGAAAAGAGCTCGGATCCTGTGACATGAGGCATTCAGCAGCCAGATTGCTTTCACACAATCACTCAATATCTCTTGATGATGGCCAGACTGAGCCGGGGGATCCATTTGCCAGGTACTGCTCTGACGCTGGGAGCCGGCGGGCTGGGGGCAGACTGCAAAGCCAAATTCCTGTTTCCGAATTCAAGCACTTCTCGAAAACATCCACCTCTTTGACGCGCTGCAGAATCCTGGGAAAAGGAGCCGGCAGAGCAAGAGGGCAGGGCCCCACGGAGGGACCTCTCACAGTCTCTACCCCCTGATGGGCTGTCCCTCTTCCCTTTCCCTGAAAACTCTGCTCAAGGGAAGGAGGGGGCCGCTTCTGGGGAAGTGAAAGGCAGTGGCAGTGGCGGCAGCAGCCCAAGCCACCCCCTTCACACTTGAATGAATTAAACGCCCAGATACAAAGACGTGTATTTCATGTCATCTGCCATTTCCTCCGCCCTCCCACCACCCGAGCTGTATGTAAACATTACAATTTCCCCCCCTCACCACTTTGGATTTAATTGTATTCCTAATTGAAAATGAAAATTAATTTGCTTTTGATCAATTCCAGGTGGCAGATCAGCCGGCTATGGTAGTAGAGCGTGTGTTCCCCTCCACCCCCAGCCCCATTCTCTGAGTGACCACACACACGTGCCTATAAACACCAGCCAGCGTCAGGGGTGTAAACAGGCAGCAGCTTCTTTCTGCACAAGGTCTCCTAGTTCCTAGTGTCTCTCATCCCTTGGCTGATTGGCACCATTCGATTTTTTTTTTTTTAAATAAAAGATTTACCAAAGTGACGATACTTGTGGAAATCAACTGCTGACAGACTTGCAAAGTTAAGTACGTAATTAAGGCTGTGGAAATACAGATGTTGAACAATGGCGGCTTACATCAAGATGTATGTGGGGATCAAAATAACCCGGCATCTGGTTTCTTTATCTAAGTACCTTTCTTACGGTTTGGATCTTAATTTTTTACAGTTGACAGCAGTGTTATTTGAGCCACTCAGTGGCATCTGGCTGCTAGGGGAAAGCTAAAAAAAAAAAAAGCAAGCAAGGAAGAAGGGGGAAAAAAATCTCCATGCACTTTAATTAATTGTGGAGAAATTACATGGTCCTTCAACCGTGTAGTTTGTCATCAGCACACATTACAGATTTATATTAGATGTTTCTCCACAGTGTCAGGAATAATTAAAAGGGGGTAGGAAATGATGCCAAGCAGCAATGCTTTACATCAGTGGTGAAAGTTTTATATTTATTACAGCCAAACAATTTTAGAAGAAGATGTCAACTCAGAGGCTTGACTGTGCGTGGAATACATATCAGGCTGGAGGGGAAGCCAAGGCTGCAAGAATAATGGGAGGCTGCTCATGTTTAATCTGTCAGGCCAACCAGAATTGGTGTGGCATGCCAGAGTTATTAAGGACACGGCATCCCCTTTGTAAATCCTAAAAACATTCACTCCAAACAATAAGTAACATACGCCTTTTTTTTTTTCCCTCTGAAATGATCTGCATCCAATGGTCCTTTCCAGTCCTAATAAGAACAGAAAGGCCAACTGAATGCAAGTCACTTTTTTTGCTCAATTAATTCGTGCTGCACTTTTGGCTTGGGGAGCACTGGTAGAATTACTTAGTAAAAAGATATCAAAATGACTTCTGCCTTCATTGAGTACACGATTACAGCATCTCTGCCAGGGCTTTCCATGGAGGGGGCCAGGCCCAGACAACAGCCAGCATGAATGGTGATCACCATCCTGTATCTTAGCTTCCTTATTCCTGGTGCCATGGAACAAACCTGGGCCATATTCCTTTACCTTTTCTAGAGATCATGGCCAAAGACTACATTTAGAAACCAAAGGTCACAAAAAAAAAAGCTCTTAGAAACGGCCCACGTCAAAGGGCACGATCCTCCTCAGGACATAAATCTTCTGGTTAATTCTTTCGAAGGACCAGACTTCCTTTTGTATCAGGAGTTCATCAGGCAGCACATTACCGGGCGATGATTAGACACCCTCAGCCTTCATCATGGGTCTTGCAAGAGAGTCAGATAATCCCCTAATATGCAATGCCTGTCACTTCTTATTTATTAGCTTCTTGCCCTGGATATTTTCATAATTTCCATTTAGCTCATGTGGCCCCAGAAGTGGGGACTTTCTGGGAATCACAGCCTCAGGATATCTTCACCTTTGCTCGCATGGACTCAGAGGAGGGCACTGGGCCAAACCAGGATCCTCTCCTCAGTGTGTGTGGGTTTACATGGTGGGAAACCTCCTCCCTGAAGCCCTCACGATGTATGGAAAATGGCAACAGAGTCCTCAGAGCAACGCAGGCCTCAGGGAATGGCCACATGGGTCTAACAGGGAGAACTGGCTTCTCCCACAATAATGGCTTCCCTGGTGGCTCAGATGGTAAAGAATCAGCCTGCAATGCAGGTAGACCCAGGTTTGAACCCTGGGTTGGGAAGATCCCCTGGAGGAAGGAATGGCAACCCACTACAGTATTCTTGCCTGGAGAATCCCCATGGACTGTAGCCTGCGAGGCTCCTCTGCTAGGCTACAGTCCATGGGGTCGCAAAGAGTCAGACACGATGAGCAACTAACACTTTCATAAAGTAATAATATCTTCAATGTTGTTAAACGATTTCATAACAATATCCTTAAATGTATAGTGTTTTAAAATTTTCAAAGCACTTTGGTAAATATGATTTGATTTTACTAATCCTTGCATAACTCAACGTGGAGGTACCAGAAAGGGGAGAAACCTCTGTGCGTTCTTCAGTCCTAAATAAAACATACACCTCACCCATTTTCCCTTTGCTGAGAAGTCTGTGTTTGGTTGTCTAAAGTATTCTCTGGACTTACAACACAACTGAAACTTCTTCCTGTGGCCCTGTGTCCTCTCTGACTATTCCCGTCTCCTATCACTCTGCCTTGAACATGTTTCCAACCTTCTCCTCTTCCCCTAAGACAGCAAGCCCAATCCTACCTCAGGAACTCTGACTTGCCGGGGTCCCCTCTGTTGGGAACACTAACTCCACATCCTTACGTAGATGTCTCCTTCTTGTCTTTCTAATCTCAGCTTAAACGTCACCTCTCAGAGCAGCTTTCTCTGACCTCTCTAATTACCCACCCTTCTACCCTCATTTCCTAAGTCACTCTCTGCAATGATCTGATTTTTATATTATTGTTGTTCAGTCGCTAAGTTGTGTCTGACTCTGCCACCACACAGACTGCAGATCGCCAGGCTCCTCTACCCTCCGCTATCCCTCAGAATTGGCTCAAATTCACGTCCATTAAGTCAGTGATACTATCCAACCATCTCATCCTCTGCTGTCCCTCTCTCCTCTTGCCCTCAGTCTTCCCCAGCATCAGGGTCTTTTCCAATGAGCCAGCTCTTCACATCAGGTGGCCAAAGTACTGGAGCTTCAGTTTCACCATCAGTCCTTCCAATGAATATTCAGGGTTGACTTTTCCTTTAGGATGGACTGGTTTGATCTTGCAACCCAAGGGACTCTCAAGAATCTTCTCCAGCATCACAGTTCAAAAGCATCAATTCTTCGGTGCTCAGCCTTCTTTATGGCCCAACTCTCACATCTGTACATGACTACTGGGAAAACCATAGCTATGACTATATCGACCTTTGTTGGCAAAGTGATGTCTGCTGTTTTATATTGGGTTGGCCAAAAAGTTTATTCAGGTCTTTCCATCAGTGTTACATAGAAAAACTGGAATGAACTGTTTGGCCAATCCAATACTGGTTTAAAACTGGTCTCTCCTGCTGACATGTCAGTACTAAGAGAGCTTGGCAATATACCACTTCAGGGAAGATTTCCCTATGTGCTTAAATGATTAGTCTCGAATAATCTATGTGTCAAATTTTTCTTTAATTCCGTAGAAAGTCTTTAATCTGGTTAGCATAACTGAAATTTTGACCATGTCAATGATTTTTCTTCATCCCATTTGGGTTTCAAAGCCACAGAGGGAACCTCTCTTTTGGCGTGACCCTAATGGAATTAACCAAATGGAAAGAGATGTTGACCTGAAATCACTATTATTGAAAAGAAAAATCTGAATAAAAGGTCAAGTCAGTGCATCTTGTGTCTCTAAAAGGATTATTTTAAACTCATTCCCCGCCCCGCCCCCCCCAACTGTTAGTATTAAAGCAGTTTGTTCACCAGGTTTGAACTCTGATTTGAATTGAGGTTTGCAGAGGCTCAACCAATCCCTGCTAAATGCAGCTTCAGGGAGGTGCAACTAAGTGCAGCTGTGGCCAAGGTGAGAATGATGCCTAGCAGGGCCCTGTGGGACTCCAGGGCATGGAGGCCTTTTCGTCCCCCATTCCTCATGAGCAGGAATCTGGCCTCCATGACCTTCTGAGTTTCAAAGGGCAGAACAGTTGCTCATCGAAGGGGAAGCAGCAAGGAAACCACCTGAGGCAGAGGTTCATTGAGATTAGAAGAGGACCACCTGGGACCCTGCACACACCCTAATCTTGTCAGCAAACCCCACCCTTTTAAAACTGCAGAAGAAAGAATCCAAGACTGTTACTGCCTGAGCATCATCACATACTCCTGCCTGACTATATAACCTTTCCCTACTCACCAAGGACTGCTAATGCTGTTAGTCACTCAGTCGTGTCCGACTCTTGTGACTCCATGGTCTGCAGCCTACCAGGCTCCTCTGTCCACGGGATTCTCGAGGTAAGAAGTCTGGAGTGCGTTGCCATTCCCTTCTTCAGGGGATCTTCCCGAGCCTGAGATCGAACCCAGGTCTCCTGCACTCCAGGCAGATTCTTCACTGTCTGAGCCCCCAGGGACATCCAAGGCATAGTTCTTGAGGCACTAGCCTACTATGTCACCCCTTGCCTGACAAAGTAATAAAGCTACTCTTTCCTCTTTCTTTCTCCTCCATAACTCTGTTTCTGTTTGGCACTGGGGCACAGAGAGCCAAGATTTTTGGAAACAAGAACTGTTGGCTTGTGGACTTCCCTGACCCCGGAAGATTCTGAAACAGTTTATCTCAGACTGGGACTTGAACTCATGTGCTGGGACTCAAACCCAGCCAAAACCCATGGTACCTGGTTTCAGGAACTAATGAAGCTCAGGTTCTTGATGTCTCATCGCAAAAAGAATTCAGCGAGAGACATAGTGATAGGTAAGAAGTGGACTTATTCAGATTCAGAGAGAAGCACACTCCACAGATGTGTGGGCCATCGCAGAAGCCTAGTGCGGCCTAGAAATGTGGCGTGGTTAGTTTTTACAGGCTGGGTAATTTCATATGCTAGTGAGCAGGAAGGAAATGGCAACCCACTCCAGTATTCTTTCCTGGAAAACCCCATGGACAAGGAGCCTGGACAGACATGATTGAGCGACTTCACTTCACTTTAGTGAGCCAGGAAGATTATTTTTGGGAACGGGCGGAGACTTCCAGGATTTGGGCCACCACCAGCTCCTTTGTCTTTGGACAGTGCCTTGGAACTGTCATGGCACCTCTGGTTCTATCATTTCGCTTGCTGACTGAGGATCAAGGTCTAGTCTTGTCTGCCATCTTGCTCCCATTTGATTCTAATTGTGTCCCTGGGCCATGTCACTCTTTCAAAGTTGTGCCCTGTCCCTTTCCCTCCTGTTAGTTACAGTGCCACATGCTGTGGACCAACCAAGCCCATGTGCTAGAGGCAACTACTGAAGCCCGCATGCCTAGAGCCTGTGCTCAACAGCAGGAAAAGCCACCACAATAAGTCCGCACACCACAACAGACTAGCTCCACTCACTGAAACTAGAGAAAGTCCCCTCAAAGCAATAAAGACCCAATCCAGCCAGACTAAAAGAAAAAAAAAATAAAGAATCATTGGCTTGTGCTACAAACAGCAGGTACCAATGGCAATCTTGCATGCTAAGGGCTGGCCAGGACCAGAAAAGCAATAGAACAGGGAAATTGGAATCCAACCAAGAAAACAAATATCTACAGGAAGTGAGAGGCCTAATAAGTGACTAAGTGACTAAAAATCTCTGGAGAGATTACAATTAGGATCCATCCCTGACATTTGCACTTCCTGAGGACTCTGTTGGATCACCTTTATGACTCCTCGTGGTATAATGGTCTTCCTTGGTGGCTCAGCTGATACAGAATCTGCCTGCAATGCAGGAGACCCTGGTTGAATTCCTAGGTAAGGAAAACCCCCCTGGAGAAAGGATAGGCTACCCACTCCAGTATTCTTGGGCTTCCCTGGTGGCTCAGATGGTAAAAAATCTGCCTGCAATGTTGGAGACCCGGGTTCAATCCCTGGGTCGGGGAAGATCCCTTGGAGAAGGGTATGGTAATCCACTCCAGTATTCTTGCCTGGAGAATTCCCATGGACAGAGGAGCCTGGCGGGTTACAGTCCACAGGGTGTAGCCTGCCCTATGGACTCGAACATGACTGAGCCACTAAGCACAGCAAAGCATGGTACCTAATATATTAAGCACTCAAGATAGATGTGGTGGAGTGAGTCTGGAGAACAGGTCTTCCTTGTAAGCTCCATGAGCTCAAGGTCCTGTTTCTCCAGTACTCAGCACAGTGGGAGGTTAAAAAGTTTGTTGAATGAAAAACACAGATCAATGAATAAATCTGTCAATGAATGAATGGGTCAGATCATTCCTATAGGGCTAAGATGCTTTATAATCCTGTAGAGGTGTTGAAATTTCTCTCCCAAACTCTACATAGTTTCTTTCCAGATAGTGAACTATCTTTCGTTCTCTGCCATCCTCTGTATTGACTCTGAAACAAAGACTGCCCTACTTTCAGAGAAGCAGAAGTGCCTCAGTGGAGGCTCCTGACAACCTGTCCCCTTCATCAAATTCATTAAGCACTACCTTCATTAAGCCCCAACCACACAGCACTGTTACATGCGGTAGAAAAAGCCAGAAGGAGCAGGTTCCTGGGGTCTAAGAGCTAATGGCTTAAAGGCACCTGACAGGTGTGGGACATGAGTGTCAGCTTGCCTCTTGATCCCTTCCCTTTACTTCTCATGCTTCTTGACAATCTGGTTTGCCCTTTTCAAGTAGAAGAAAAGGAGTGTGCAAGCAAAAGACCCCCTTTCCGAGGTGCGCCCTCAAGCCCGCACAAGCCCTGCTGGCTGTTCTCGTTGTCCTGCCTTGCTTTACACATGGACTGCCATAAGGGTAGATTAAAAATCAGATGGTGTCTAATGGGTTGTATTTTCACCCCCAGTTTTGCAGTCAGAAGTAGACAGCAAGGTTTGGGGGCAGGGCGGCGGGAGGGCAGTGGAGAGGGTGGAGCAGGCCTTTTCCAGGCGAAGTTCAATCGTTTTTTTAGTTTTTCTTTATTTATTGCTGCCTCGAGTCAGTTGCAGCATGCAGGATCTTTGTTGTCTTATGTGGGCTTCTCTTAATTATGGTGCACAGTCTCAGTAACCCCTCAGTTTGAGGGATCTTCATCCCCCGACCAGGGATTGAACCTGTGACCCTACATTGGAAGGCAGACTCTTAACCACTGGACCACCAGGGAAGTTCCTAAAGCACAATCTTGATGCATCTAATTTCCCTTGCAGAAAGCACTTCACTCACTGCAATGAGAGTCCCTTATCTGGATTTTAACCAAACTGTTGCCTCTACAGACCTGCAACGTTCTATGCTTCTATCACTTCTGAAACCCAGTGGCTCTGAAATTACATGATTTGAGGTTCTTCCCAACTCCTAGATTCTGATTCTACCAGTGCTTGAAAATATCCTCTGATTGCTTCTGTGGATGCGCCATCTTTCTGGGACCAAGTCTCTGCTTAGACCCTAATTTAATGCAGTTGAGCCACAGTGATGAGGATTTCATTTCTGGTGTGTTTACTAGTGGAATAAAGATTCCAGTGGCTCCGAAATATACAGCATTATGTTAGGGCAAGTTCACTTCTGTGAGCAAGAATACTAGGTATACAGGTTCAGGAAACCCCACAATGAGAAGTAGGGTAGGTTGTCTTCTCATTAAGTGTACTTTCTAAAATACTAAAAATAATGAGTCTTTAGGATAATTGAAAGTTACACACAATACCATCATTCTAAAAAACCTAGCTGACATTCACACGAATAGTTTTACATACTTTTGAACATAAAAAATATAGAATCACTTAATTGGCTATTTTCATTGAATGGTACATCATAAGCACTTTTCCATGTTTCCGTGTTGTCTCCACAAACATTACCTATGTTTTTGCTAGCACAGAAGAGTCTATAAAAACCTAAAACAAACCATCTATTAAATAAGGGACTATAAATATAAATCCCTTGTAATCCAAAAATTTCTAGGCAATAGGAAAAAATAACATCTGAAGTATGTGTAGCTGTGATACAGCAGGAGAAAATTGAATGAAGGATATAGTAGATGATTTTGCCTAAAAGCGTGAGCACTGGACACTATTCCCTAGCTTTAGGACCTCTGGGAAATTAATCACTTTCTCTTTGCCTTCACTTTTTTATCCCCCAATGAGACATGGAGGGTAGGGTTGGGTGAACTTTAAAATCCTTTCCTGCTCTAAAATTTTATGTTCATGCCTTAAAATAACTCTATTTTGAGGGATACAAGGAACTATAGATACTTTAACGTACTCCCTAAAGAAGTGGTACGATGGAAATACTATGGATTGCCTCTCGAACACATGTGGCCTCTGCAGTAGGATCCTGGCAGCCATGTTTGTTCAGGGCGGCCTCACAGTCCACCACCCCCAACTTCCTGAGCCAGGGTGGATTATTCTAGAACTGGCAGCCATCTTTCAGTCAGTCATGTGGACAGAGATACAGCAGAAGTTGGTGTGCTGAAAGAAGGGAGCAAGCAGACACACAGAGAGATACAGAAATCAAAGACAGAAACCTTCCCAACTATTCCCAAGATCGGGTTTAATGAGACCTTCTGAATCGGTCACAGAGTTCTACCAAAACAATCGTGTCCCTTATTTCACTGGTATATCTGACCTAGCAAAAAGCACTCAGAGTTAACAGTCCTCATTCAGGGTCCTCAGTATTTCTACACATCTACACACCTCCTGGTAATTTAAACAGAAAGAAACAAAACAGTATTATTTGTTCCCATCAACAGAAGAGGAACAGAGGCAATGTGCTTGTAAAAACCCAAACAACACAGAATTGTACCGGCGGAGCTAAAGCTCAGTGCACAGCCTCCTGCTTAACCCAAAGACTACCTGTTAATTATTTCTGACCCTAGAGCTTGACTTTTGTTTGACAGCGTGGGAAACCATGAGAAGGAGCTAGAACTCTCAAAACCTCAGCATTTTCAGAAATGCACCCGTTTCTGAAAGAGCTTGAGAGTTCAGGGCAAAAAGAGACTCTAGGTTTTTAGCTCTGACCCTTGGATCTATCTTTATGACTCAGGGTACCTCTCAATTCATTCTGTCTTCAATGCTGGGGACTTGGATTCCTGGCCCCCAGAAATGGGGTCTGGCCTTTTGGTGGATTTCCCTCCATCCAGCCCTAATGAATGCCCTCTTATAGATGCAGAGATGTTAATGGAGATAGGCAATGTGAAAGCTGGGAACTGAGTTCACCCAGGATATTGGAAACATTAAAGAGCTAAATGTTAGATTAGGACTAATGTAAATTCTGAATACTGAGGGGCAACTGGAACCTGAAAATAGGATAGAGAGCTAAAAACATGAGCTTTCTTTTGTGCTCTGCCTTAATCCACCCATCTATCTGCAGGTATACTCTATCAGGTATTTAACCATATACCAGAGATATTTCCTTCAGTCCTTGGGGGAAGAAGGCAAGGAGGAATCGGTTCCATATGAAACAATGTGGTTTTATTACACTGCTAAATTAAAGTTTCGCAGCCCCTGGATGTGATAACTGTGTTTCTTCATTACACCATCTCCACCACCACCACACCACCACAAAAAATCCCAACTTCAAAAGCAAGAAATTGAAAAGGGAAAGAAATGTATTCGACATATATCCAGCACCCAGGGATCTATGTACAACCGAGGCTTGATTTATTTAAGAGGGAAAAAATGAGGGGAAGATACAAAGAATCTGACAATTCCAGTTACTTCAGCACAGACGTAAAGAATATGCTTGGGTTTGTCTGCCTCAGAACTTTCCCAAGGTTTCCCATAAGCGGCAAGAAGCTGCTTTGTTAAAGACCCTGAAAAGCCCTTGTAACACACTGGGGCAATGATCTACAATTAAGTGTTCTCTAGTGGGCCTCAGCATGACAAACCCTAATGGCTCCAGAGGAGCCTTAAAACCCACCATGTCAATGAGCTCCCCCAAGCATGGGGATTTAGAGTTATGGATTAGACCTCTTAACCCTTCTCCTCCCCTCGAAATACCTTAAAGACCCTTCTGTCCCAGGGGAGGAGCTGTTAGAGCCAGTGTCTGGTTAAGAGATCTTTGGGAAGTCACGTGTTGACATGGTTCCAGGACATCTAATGAAGACTGCGCATTCGGCTGAGACCTCCCCCTTCATGTTACTATAAGTCAGACTGAGGGGTCAGAGCCCCAGTGACTCCCACCAAAATGAAGAAAAGGCCTCACAGTGGGTCTCATTTCACGTCTGGATGTGGACAGCTATGTGGTCTGGGAAAGACACCTATTTTCTTGGTGCTTTAACTTTTATACCCATCAAGTACTAATTGGCAAGTTATCTTGCAAATCTGGATTCAGGAATACCTTAAAAGTAGATGACCTGACTAAAGAGAACATCTGTTTTACAGCCAAAATAACAAAATGGACACAGCAGTTCCTGTTCCATCAGTAAGGTACTTCCTGCTATCAGTCATTTTGAGAGATACGTGAGTTCTTTCGGACCATAAGGAAAAAACTGGAATCAGCTCTGCATTTTCTGACCTCAGTGATTACAGTACCACACAAAAAATGATATTAAGTGGGTGATTCCAAGCTTTGTATATTTAGAAAGTATTAGCATTAGTTGCACAGTCATGTGACTGCATAGACTGTAGCCCTCCAGGCTCCTCTGTCCATGGAATTCTCCAGGCGAGAATACTGTAGTGGGTTCTCATTCCCTTCTCCAGAGGATCTTCCCGACCCAGGGACTGAACCTAGGTCTCCTGCATCGCAGGCAGATTCTTTACCATCTGAGCCACCAGGGAAGCCCATCTTTAGAGAGGTGATCATATATTATTATTTTGAAAGGGATTTATTCCAGTTATGTTTTGCTGGAGACTCAGTGTGTTTTGTCCTCTAAGCAGCCACTAATATAATACGTATATTAGACTGAGAACCTAATATAAGTATAGCTATAGATATCAGCTTATTATTGGAAATTATTTCAAGCCAATTTATGTGAAAATGTGAACTATGATTATATATACAAAAAAAAGTATAGCTCCAGAAGAATTAGAGAAACTGCAGTGGCTTGAAGGCAAAGCATCAACGACCTTTTTATGATCCTAAAATTACTACAGCTCTGTTACCTGGTCTTATGTTCACACCATCCTATTGGTCTCAAAAGCTCGGTTCATTCCCCACCTGTGGCTACGTAGGTCCAGGGTGAAGTACCATACATAGCACAGCGTTTGGGAAACTCTGAGGATAATGACTGTAACAGAGCTGGAAATGATTATGTCCTAATAAAAGCTCCATCCTCCCAGGGTGCTCATGCCAATGGGCTATGCTGAGACGGCAAGGTGAGGTACATTTTTTTTGGAGGCGGGGAGGCCCAAATTTTCCATCACTCTTTCCTTTTTCTTATATAGTCAGGGAATTCTTTTCATTTTAGGATCATAAAGCTCTTAAACTCTCATTTTAAGATGGAAAAGCGACGGGATCTTTTATTAGAAGAGTGCTTTCTTTCCTTGTTACACAAACGTCTGCCTTCCCAGAGAGAGGAAAGCCAATATTTATTGTAAAGTCTATTTAAAAAGGCGATTTCACATATACCACCTCTCGGTAATGGGGGAAATAACCACCCTTAATTTTGTTATTTTCTGATTTGTAAATGGTTTCAGAATTTGGCCAGCACGGCTCTGCCCCTTCAAAGTGTCAGGGGGCCTGTTCCACAGACCTTTGACCTTCACCTTTCAGCAGTGATGCTGAGATGGCTAAGGCTAAGTTGTGGACAGGGCAGTGCAAGACTGAAGGCACTGTAAGTGAGACACTTGGAAAGTTGTAAAGACCTTAAAGGCCACCGCCTATTAAAAAGTCACATACGTTGGAGCTCACAGGACTTAGACGTTTCTGACGAACGTGGAAGTTTCCCTGTTCTCTGAAGAGGGGTGAGTGCAAGTTTCATAGACAGTCTTCAACTAGACAACTGTCTGCACTCAATTCAATCTTTAGCCTGGATCTATTGGGTTGGCCAATAAGCTCATTCAGGTTTTCCCATCACATCTAATGAAAAAACTGGAACAGATTTTTTGGCCAACCCAGTAGATTCCTAGGTCGAGGGAGCAGGTTTGGCAGGAGGTACAGGGTTTTTCTCCTCACTCTTCAAATTTGAGGGTGTCACCACAGAGATTTCCCTGCCCCACAGCCTCAACTTCCTTGTTCCATTAGACCGAATGCAGCCAATTCTTCAAGGATTACAGAGGCTAAGTCACATCACTAGAAGAGCACTTGTTCTTCAGAGACAACAGAATCTCGGTAAGCAGCTTTAAAAAAAGGCAGTTGGGAATTGACAGGTCATTGGTCAATTTGTCAGTTTCTGAGAACCAAGGTGATATGAGTTTTAACCTAAACAGGAACAAAGAGGGAAAATCTGGCCATCCACTGGTGGAAGCATCACCAAGCCCTTAATCACAAACCCCCATAAGAAGACAATTTAAGGTGATTACTAACTGCAATAAAATATCAAAATCATGAAAACATCTGGCAATCTGTTTACTTTCAATTACTGACTTTGTACTTTAAGTATTCTTATAGCTCAGGTTGCTGAGTTGACATGAAAATTAAAGTAGTTCTTTGTAGAACAATTTCATAATTTTCTCAACCAGGAGAATGTCAAGGCAGTGCTTCCTTCTTTGCATTGTGGGTCTTATCAATAGCTCTTCACATGGCTGTATCCTTAAAACTCCTCCCTGTGCTTAAGCTAAGTGTTGGCGTGTACAACTCGTTCCTTCTAAATGTCTGTTTACTGCTAGGTTTGAAATCGAGAATCACCCTTGACTCTGTCCTCTTCTTCATCTCTGTAAATAATTGGTTATACAATTCTCTCACCTTGGAAGTCCTTTGAAATTCATATTTCCCTTCTGTATCATTGCTCTGCAGAGTACATGTCCACATCATGTTATTTCAAGAATCCTGCTTTCCTCCAAATACATACTTTTAAATAAGAACAACCCAAATCCATTGTACACCTGCCACCAAACTAATCTTTCTAAAATATTAATATCATGAGCATCATGTCACACTTAGCACTGGAAACCTTTGACGGCTTCTCAGAACTCAGCTGTCTCTTAGTATATCCTACGTACTTGGTCTAAGTTTCTGAAACTTTCTATTTTAGCCAGGAAGCCCAACACATGGAACCTGGCTTATACTAGGTTCTCCTGACCCTCCTAATGAATTCTACCTAAATAGAATGACCTCTCTTCACCTGCCTACATCTAACTCAATTTGAAAGCCAACTATTCCCCCAAAGTCTGATCAACATGGCTTGAAATGAACCCATCAGTGAACCTGGATCCTGCTAATGAAATGACTCGATTCTCGGTCTGTGAGACCCACTGGTATCTTCTCAGGGGTCTGTGAGTTTTATCAGAATTTTTAAAATTCTATGCCTTTGCACGCTAAGTTGCTTCAATCGTGTCCGACTCTTTGTGACCCTATGGACTATAGGGTTCCTATAGACACCAGGTTCCTCTGTCCATGGGATTTTTCAGGCAAGAATACTGGAGTGGGTTGCCATGTCCTTCTCCAGGGGATCTTCCTGACCCAGGGATCGAACCCATGTCTTTTACATCTCCTGCATTGGTAGGTGGGTTCTTTACCACTAGTTCAATGATAACCTAAAGTAATTATTTTATAAGTTACATAGACCAGATTTCTCTTTAGCTGACATTGTGAAATTGAAAAGCATCTTTATAGAGTAGTACTTAATATTATGGGGGTTCAGAACTGGTATCTATGAGCTTTGACTACTAGAAGGATCTAAGAATACATTTCTTCTAAGAGAAATCTGTAAATGCCTTTGACAATCATGTGTTATCATGTGACATATCTTCCCTAGTGTTGTCTTGAACTGCTATTTGAGTCCTTTTTTTTTGTTGTTCAGTCGTTCAGAAGTGTCCGACTCTTTGCGACCCCATGGACTGCAGCACGCCAGGCTTCCCTGTCCTTCACCGTCTCCCAGAGTTTGCTCAAACTCATGTCCATTGAGTCCGTGATGCCACCCAGCCGTCTCATCCTCTGTCACTCCCTTCTCCTCCTGCCTTCAGTCTTTTCCAGCGTCAGGGTCCTTCATGTCTCGGTCTTATCTTCCCAAATAGATGGCAAACTCTCTGGGGGCGGGGATTACGTCTTAGTCTTCTTTGGGTTTCTGATGCCCCAAACTAATCCTGCAAAGAGCAAGTGCTTGGTCAAAACTGGTCATTCTGGTTTTGACTATGAAGGGCTGATCTGGTCAATGGATACCCTGATGGATTCCCCTCTGATCCATCCACACTGGATGCTGCTGCTGCTGCTGCTGCTGCTGCTAAGTCACTTCAGTCGTGTCCGACTCTGTGTGACCCCACAGACGGAAGCCCACCAGGCTCCCCCGTCCCTGGGATTCTCCAGGCAAGCTAGAGGGGAATAAAACAATGAGGACAGTTTCACCAGCTATCCAACTGAAAATTATGGAAAGGAAGTACTCAAGCAGTCCAAATGTCAGTACTTATCTGCACAAGGTGAGCCTTATCTGCATGAGGGCTGCATTATTTGAAAACATTTCCTGTCCAATCACAGGGCTCCTCGATGAAGCTTTTTACACAACAAAGGCTTTCATTATACCTTTCTTCTAATAAGACAACAAAAATCAAGACCATTTTGAAGCATTTCTTTCTCATAATTGGTGAGAGGTACTAGAATATTTTTAGAAGGTGGTGAATCTGAGTTAGTAAAGTTTCTGGTAAATCCTTAATCTATGTTAATTGCCTGCTATTATACAGAGAATCCTACAAGTACCCTCCGTTCTCCCACATGATCAGGGTGGTCCTGTGTGTCATCCCAAAGACTTCATTAGTAGCAAAATGAAGCCAGGAGATGTCAAGGAGACAGGATTAGAAGGAGCAGAGAACCTCAAAATGGGATTTTCCCACTTAAGGACTGACAGAGAGGTGGAAAATTAATTGGCTCCTATCCATACACAGTGCATCACTGATTACCTGAAATCTTTTCTCATGCAAGTATGTAGACTTGATATATATGGATTTACAGAGTGTACTTTATCGTGTTAGTTAAGGACTCAGGCAGCAATCAACAGTAAAGGCTAGCACAAATGAAGCCACAGACTAATTTTCTAGAAGAAAGAATATTCTTTAACCAGCACCCTTCCCATTGTTGTCACCTGCAGACAGGAATGGGACCAACCAGGGAGGACCAGGAGACGAGACAGCTGACAGGATGTGAACTCATCCTGTGGTCCAGTGAATGTCACTCTTCACTAGAGAAAGAGACTTGTGCGGTTTCATGAAGAGAAAAAGATCAAAGTTGAAAATCGGCTGGATTTTACAAACCGGTAACAGATAAATACGAAGGTAAATTTGGACACATACTACTTCTTCAAAGATCATTCCAAAGAATGTGCGAGAACTAGGGAAGAAAGTAGGCAGTTAAAGGAACCGATGATGAACTTCGAGCAAAACAGCCTGCCCTATGCCTCCCATCTCAACTAACAAAACGGGACAGGGAAGGTAGTTTTAGGAAGAAAATGACTAAATCAGGGCAAGTGAGGGAGCTTCTCTTCCTCTGGGAACTGTTCTTTGTTCAAGTGTTACTGTACATTCAGCATGAAAGTTAATTAACACACAGAACACTGCTGCCTGGAACACCTTATGTAACTACATAATTATGTGTGTGCTTAGCTGTTCAGTCGTGTCTGACTCGTTGCGACCCCATGGACTGTAGCCTGCCTGACTCCTCTGTCCATGAAGATTCTCCAGGCAAGAATACTCAAGTGGCTTGCTAACCCTTCTCCAGGGGTTCTTCCCAACCCAGGGATCAAAACCAGATCTCCCCCATTGTGGGCGGATTCTTTACCATCTGAGCCACCAGGGAAGTCCAAGAATTCTGGAGTGGATAGCCTATCCCTTCTCCAGCAGATCTTCCCAATCCAGGAATCACACCCAGGTCTCCTGCATTGCAGGTGGAGTCTTTACTAGCTGAGCTACCAGGGAAGCAACTACATAATTCCTGAGTCTAATTAGGTAAAGCTCCACTCTTCCTTGCCTCAGTCACCTCTCAAAGTGTGCCCAGCGTTCATTTAGGAAGCCCTGTGACATACCCGTGAAACTGAAAGGTTGTCAACATTCTGGATTCACTAACAGTGTAAATGAGCTTTCCCATGTGCCTTTCATGTAGAAACTGAAACCTTGAGAGTTTTATCTTCCTGGATGCCTTTAGATTTTCTTCTGGTGTTTCACGGATTCCAGAACAGCATGTCAGGAGAATTCCATTTTATTCAGGCCATCACTCATTGGTATTTGTACTGTTATTTATTTAACTTTCATAGGATTAATTAATATTGTTAACATTAACTCAGTGTTGATGGAATTCTGGGAAATTAAAATTTTTTTCCCTTAGATTTTTCTGGAATTTCCCAAACACTTTACAAGGAAATATCTTTATATTTATCTTTATAAAGATATATACATCTATATAACTATATGTATTTATATATAGATGCTGCTGCTAAAGTGCTGCACTCAACATGGCAGCAAATTTAGAAAACTCAGCAGTGCTCACAGGACTATAAAAGGGTAGGTTTTCTTTCCAATCCCAAAGAAGGACAATGCCAAAGAATGTTCAAACTACTGTACGATTGTGCTCATTTCTCATGCCAGCAAGATAAAGCTCAAAATCCTCCAAGCCAGGCTTCAACAGTACATGAACCAAGAATGTCCAGAAGTACAAGCTGGATTTAGAAAAGGCAGAGGGACCAGAGATCCAGTTGCTAACATCTGTTGGATCATAGAAAAAGCAAAAGAATTCCAGAAAAACATCTACTTCTGCTTCACTGACTATGCTAAAGCCTTTGACTGTGGATTACAATAAACTGTGGAAAATTCTTAAAAAGATGGGAATATCAGACCACCTTACCTGCCTCCTGAGAAACCTGTTTGCAGGACAAGAAGCAAGAGTTAGAACCAGACAAGAACAAAAGATTAGTTCAAAATTGGGAAAGGAGTACATCAAGACTGTATATTTTCACCCTGCTTATTTAACTTACATGCAGAGTACATGATTTGAAATGCTAGGCTGGATGAATCCCAAGCTGGACTCACGATCACTGGGAGAAATATCAATAACCTCAGATATGCAGATAACACCACCCTTATGACAGAAAGTGAAGAGGAACTAAGTTAAGTAAAGTAAAGTCACTCAGTCATGTCCGACTCTTTGCGACCCCGTGGACTGTAGCCTACCAGGCTTCTCCATCCATGGGATTCTCCAGGCAAGAAGACTGGAGTGGGTTACCATTTCCTTCTCCAGGGGATCTTCCCGACCCAGGGATTGAACCCAGGTCTCCCGTATTGGAGGCAGACGCTTTAACCTCTGAGCCATCAGGGAGGAATCAAGAGGAACTAAAGAGCCTCTTAATGAAGGTGAAAGAGGACAGTGAAAAAGCTGGTTTAAAACTCAACATTCAAAAAACTAAGACGTTATCTAATCCCGTCACTTTATAGCAAATAAAAAGAGGAGAAAAAGAAAACAGTGGCAGATTTTATTTTCATGGGCTCCAAAATCACTATGACTGCATGATAACTGCAGCCCTGAAATTAAAGGACATTTACTCCTTGGAAGAAAATCTATGACAAACCTAGACAGTGAATTAAATAGCAGAGACATCACTTTGCGACAGGGGTCCATCTAGTCAAAGCTATGGTTTTTCCAGTAATCATGTATGGATGTGAGAGTTGGCCCATAAAGAAGGCTGAGCACCGAAAAACTGATGCTTTCCAACTGTGGTGCTGGAGAAGACTCTTAAGAATCCCTTGGACAGCAAGGAGATCAGGTGGCCAAAGTATTGAAGCTTCAGCTTCAGTAATATACACAGTGTAACTTACTACTTTGGGATCTTATTTCAGAACTTAAAACATTGTGTACCACAAAATACTAATCTACAACAAAAGCTTTCATTTATATTATCAAATTGAAAAAAAATGTACAAGCTATGCTGTAAATTGCCCCCAAGTATGAACAACTCAGTCACACAGGGTACAGATTTTAGTGACACATGATGTGACAAGAGTTGTAATCAATAAAGGTTAACAACAGATTCAGTTCAGTTGCTCAGTCATGTCCAACTCTTTGTGACCCCATGGACTGCAGCATACCAGGCCTCCCTGTCCATCACCAACTCCTAGAGCTTACTCAAACTTATGTCCATCGAGTCGGTGATGCCATCCTACCATCTCATCCTCTGTTGTCCCCTTCTCCTCCTGCCTTCAATCTTTCCCAGCATCAGGGTCTTTTCAAATGAGTCAGTTCTTCGCATCAGGTGGCCAAAGTATTGGAGTTTCAGCTTCAGCATCAGTTCTTCCAATGAATATTCAGGACTGATTTCCTTTAGGAGGGACTGGCTGGATCTCCTTGCAGTCCAAGGGACTCTCAAGGGTCTTCTCCAACACCACAGTTCAAAAGCATCAATTCTTCTATGCTCATCTTTCTTTATAGTCCAGCTCTCACATCCATACATGACTACTGGAAAAACCATAGCTTTGACTAGATGGAGCTTTGTTGGCAAATAATGTCTCTGCTTTTTAATATGCTGTCTAGGTTGGTCATAGCTTTCTTCCAAGGAGCAAGCGTATTTTAATTTCAAGGCTGCAGTCACCGTCTGCAGTGATTTTGGAGCCCCCCAAAAATAAAGTCTCTCACTGTTTCCATTGTTTCTCCATCTATTTCCCATGAAGTGATGGGACCAGGTGCCATAATCTTAGTTTTCTGAATGTTGAATTTTAAGCCAACTTTTTAGTCTCCTCTTTTACTTTCATCAAGAGGCTTTTTAGTTCCTCTTCGCTTTCTGCCATAAGGGTGGTGTCATCTGCATATCTGAGGTTATTGATATTTCTCCCAGCAATCTTGATTCCTGCTTGTGCTTCATCCAGCCTGGCATTTTGCATGATGTACTCTGCATGTAAGTTAAATAAGCAGGGTGATAATATACAGCCTTGACATACTCCTTTCCCAATTTGGAACCAGTCTGTTGTTCCATGTCCACTTCTGGCTGTTGCTTCTTGACCTGCATACAGATTTTTCAGGAGGCAGGTCAGGTGGTCTGGTATTTGCATTTCTTTAAGAATTTTCCACAGTTTGTTGTGATCCACACAGTCAAAGGCTTTAGTGTTGTCAATAAAGTAGAAGTAGATGTTTTTCTGGGACTCTCTAGTTTTTTCATGATCCAGCGGATGTTGGCAATTTGATCTCTGATCCCTCTGCCTTTTCTAAATACAGCTTGAACATCTGGGAGTTCACGGTTCACGTACTATTGAAGCTTGGCTTGGGGAGAGTTTTGAGCATTACTTTGCTAGCATGTGAGATGAGTCCAATTGTGCGGTAGTTTGAACATTCTTTGGCATTGCCTTTCTTTGGGGTTGGAATGAAAACTGACCTTTTCCAGCCCTGTGGCCACTGCTGAGTTTTCCAAATTTGCTGGCATATTGAGTGCAGCACTTTCACAGCATCATCTTTTAGAAGTTGAACAACAGACTATGTTTATGTTTTTGTCTGACTATCATTTCTAAGTGATATCAATCATAAATTACCCTGGAGATTTGTCACTTGGACTTGGCACACCTTTGTTATCAGGTGAAAATGACAAAGGTAATGCCATGTTCCTGAAACTCTTGATGCCATGAAGAGGAAGTTCACAGGAGCTATATACCACCTAAGGTATTCTGAAAATTGGTGGGAGGGGAAGAAGGATTGGGGGGAGTGAGAAGCAGAAGCTAATTATCTGTAATGCCTGGGTCCACAGCTTAGGCTCAGCCACACTACCTAAATGGCGCCAAGCCAAAGGGATCAGAAACAAGTCTAGTATTGCCAAGTTCACACTCTGCCCGAAGCGACTGTCAACTAATGATAGATTAGACAAATCTGATTGCTCTATCAAAACATTCATCTCAAATCTTGATTAGTAAGCCCATTGAATTATGATTAATTCACAAGGGTGCTGCTGACAGATAAGATACTTTATCTGACAATGTGTACTAGTTGCTTTGCCTGAAGCAAAAGAAAAAGCAACACAAAACAAAACATAAACTCCTGAAGTTGCTAGGAAAATAAACAGTATCAAGTATAGAACATTGAGAAGGATAATGAGGCTACATGCACCTTTCAATTTACTAAAGAGCTTGTTTGTGAGAATCCAGCCCTGATAACAAAATAAGAGGGATTAAGGGTAAGACATATACCGGGAACAATAAATTGCAAACAAGAGAAGCCCGGGGCACCCTCTTGCCTTTTGAGCAAGCAATGTGTAAAAGCTGGGTACTTGGGGTTGCTGGAGGAGGTGTCACCCTCAGTTTGGTAACATCCCAGTTATTCAAGGTCCCTACAGTCAAAGCTTTTGAACTGTGGTGTTGGAGAAGACTCTTGAGAGTCCCTTGGACTGCAAGGAGATCCAACCAGTCCATCCTAAAGGAGATCAGTCCTGGGTGTTCATTGGTAGGACTGATGTTGAAGCTGAAACTCCAATACTTTGGCCACCTGATGTGAAAAGCTGACTCATTTGAAAAGACCCTGATGCTGGGAGGGATTGGGGGCAGGAGGAGAAGGGGACGACAGAGGATGAGATGGCTGGATGGCATCACTGACTCAATGGACATGGGTTTGGATGGCCTCCGGGAGTTGGTGATGGACAGGGAGGCCTGGCGTGCTGTGATTCATGGGGTCGCAAAGAGTCGGACATGACTGAGCAACTGAACTGGACTGAACTGATAGTCAAAGGTACGATTTTTCCAGTAGTCATGTATGGATGTGAGATTTGGACCATAAAGAAGGCTGAGCACCAAAGAATTGATGCTTTCAAACTGTGCTGCTGCAGAAAGCTCTTGAGAGTCCCTTGGACAGCAAGGAGATCAAACCAGTCAATCCTAAAGGAAATCAACCCTGAATATTCATTGGAAGAACTGATGCTGAAACTGAAGCTCTAATACTTTGACCCCCTGATGCGAAGAGCCAACTCACTGGAAAAGACCCTGATGCTGGTAAAGATTGAGGGCAGGAGAAGAATGGGGTGACAGAGCAAGAGATGGTTGGATGGCATCATGGACTCAATGGACATGAGTTTGAGCAAACTCATGTGAAGGACAGGGCAGGATAGTGAAGGACAGGGAATCCTGGTGTGTGCATTCCATGGGGTCACAAAGAGTCAGACACAACTTAGCAACTGAATAACAGTTCCTTAGGCCAGAGTCAGAGCAGAATTGGCCTTCCTTTTTCAATGTTACTATCCAATCATTTTTGTCTCTGGGATGAAGGTGTCGGCACATCGAAATATTCAGCAGATCTAACCTGGGATTGTCAGAAGGTGGTTGTTCATTTTTGTTACTGTTAGGGATTGAAATGATGAAGAGCAGGGAAAGGACTAGTATTTTTGTTCTTCATTTTCTTAAGAAAAGGGATTACAATGAATCTTTTAAAATATTTTTCTTTCTTTTCCTTTTGGCTTTGTTAGAGGCAAGGAAAGCTTCAATATGATATATGTGAAAGTTTGAGTTTAGTACTTAAAGACTAAATGACTCCAGAAAAACTACCACAGCATCTCTCATTCCCTTATCAAGCCAGTTCATCCCAAGTCCAAACCTAAGCATTATCAATCAGCCTCTGGCCTTTCAGGGCTTTGTCGATTCCCCAAATTTGGCTGCAGTTGTTGGGGGAAGGGAGGTACACAGTAAGAGGATGCTAAGTACTCAAAATCTCATGTAATTTTAGACGGTATCATTATCTTATCCCGACCTTATGATTTTTTCCAAAAGCCTAACATCCTATAATCACGTTTCTCTTTAGCTAGTATTAACCTTTCAGTGACTTCTCTCTTTTCTCTCTCTCTCTCATAACTATTCTCTGTTAATCAATTGTGCACTGCAGATGGGGGTCAAGGAAACCTACTTCCTCCTTTGATAGCCTCCAATGTTTCTACTCTTGGGGATAAAAGTGCTTTAAATGGAGTTATATTCTAGGAAAATCAATATATGATTACTGCAAAGATTTGTATTGATTGTCCTGTTGCATTGCAAAAAGGCTAAAGAAAAATGGCAGGGCACATTTGCCTTCAATTTCTACTCCACAGAGTTTGCTGTGAATGTTTGGGTCAAGAAGAAAATGTTGGAACTTTATTTGATGACCTAAAGTTTTCATCATTCAATCCACTTCCTTCTCTCTCTACCTGAGAAAACGCTTCATTATAACTCTCCTGGCTTCTCGTCTATAATAGTGGTGTGACATCAGGGACTCCTAGCAGAGAGCTGAAGAGTATCTACTCCCCACAAGGGGACTGTATCCGAAATTGCTGGCTCCCTTCCTGCATCCATCCTCCTTTCCTCCCTCCCTTACTGAAACCTGCTTTTGTTGGGAGTCACATTGTACTCAGCTGAAAAATATTTATGTTCCCTTTATCGACAGGTGTGACGAAGTTTTGACTAATGGAATCTAGAGGGAGATTGCTGTGTGCTGGAGGAGAAGGGGACGACAGAGGACGAGATGGTTGGATGGCTTTACCAACTCAATGGACAGAAGTTTGAGCAAGCTCCGGGAGATGGTGAAGGACAGGGAACCCTGGTGTGCTGCAGTCCATGGGGTCGCAAAGAGTTGGACATGACTGTGTGACTGAATAACAACCAAGTCGCTTCAGTTGTGTCTGATCCTTTGCGACCCTATGGATGGTAGCCCACCAGGCTCCTCCGTCCATGGAATTCTCCAGGCAAGAATACTGGAGTGGGTTATCATGCCCTCTTGCAGGGGATCTTCTCAACCCAGGGATGGAACCTGAGTCTCTTAACATCTCCTGCATTGGTAGGCAGGTTCTTTGCCACTAGGTAAGGGCTCCCGGGGAAGTTCCTTAAGAGGGGGAGTGAGTAGAGGGGTGACTCCATTGCCAGGCACATTTACCTTCCCCTCTTTCTTCCTTCTTTCAACCTGGAATGTAGATGAGATGTTAAGAGCTGGAGCAGTTCTATTGTGATCATGAAGTAAACCTTAAGATAGAAGCCATGTCAAAAGTCTGACAGAGCAGAAAGACTGAAGGAGCTCTGAACATTGGTAATGTTGTGAAGCGTCCATAAGGGCCCTAGTCTTTGCGGATTCCTCTCACATGAAGGAAATGTAAATCTCCATAAGGTTGAAGACACTGTCTTTCAGATCTGCAATATTTATAGCCAAACATGAGATATTTCTCCCACAAAATACCTGATTATGCAGGTCCTTGATGTCATAACGACTAATAAAAATGAGTTACGTTTGTCTCTAATGTCATAGGCAATAGCTACTGGGTGGTCCAAATACCTCATGATGTCCATAACCATTTAGTTGGTTTTCTAATCATTAGTCTGGAGGAATTACTATAGTAATACAATCTTAAAAGTTCAGTAAGTATTTGTTCTTTTCAGCTGTGCAGTCACCATTTCGTTTTCTTATAACTCCTTCTAGTAACACAACTCCAATTTTCTTTTGGGAAATTGTTTCCCCCAGTAGTGGGACTTAGCAGGGCTGCCCTCAGGGTGACTGTGCCTCCCCCAGCTGAGAACCAGGCACACGATTCGGGCTGGGTCACATTATTTTTTTTGTTTATTTAAAGGCTGAAAATTTGTTTCTTTCTAATTTTATTTATTTATTTTTGGCTGTGCTGGGTCTTCACGGCTGTGCAGGCTTTTCTCTAGTTGAGGCCAGCTGGGGGGTCTACTCTCTAGTTGCAGTGCGAGGGCTTCTCATTGCAGGGAATTCTCTTGTTGTGGAGCACAGGCTCTAGGGCATGCAGGCTTCAGCAGTTGCAGCACATGGGCTCAGTAGCTGTGGTATGCACGCTTAGTTGCTCTGCAGCATGTGGGATTTACCCGGACCAGGGATCGAACCCGTGACTCCTGCATTGGCAGGCAGATTCTCTACCACTGAGCCACCAGGGAACCCCTGGGCCCCATCAGATTTTGATTCTTGAGTGGAGCAGAGCTTATTCCCTCCTAATGAGTGTACACACTTCCCTGCTGCCTCGATCCTAGAAACGACATGTTTCTTCTCCCATCTGAGTCATTTTTCATGGGTACTGTAAACCACCCCATCAGTTCAGTTCAGTTCAGTCTCTCAGTTGTGTCCGACTCTTTGCAACCCCATGAATCGCAGCACTCCAGGCCTCCCTATCCATCACCAACTCCCAGACTCTACCCAAACTCATGTCCATCAAACCACCCCATAAGCTTTTATAAAAAGAACCTTCTTTCCTGCCTTTTTTTTTTTTGGACTTAAGTTAACCAGCATTTGTTTCTGTTGCTTGCCATCAAAGCATTCTAACTCAGAAATTATCCTCAGAAGGGAACTATGAAGCAGCCACCTTTCTTTCGCTTAAAAGATAGTCTCAGGGAAAAGTGATTTCCAGTCTCTGCCTGGGGTGGGTAATGCCCAGCTGAGTCTAACCAGGGGTTTTATGGTCAGGCGGGGCAAACTGCTCTGACTCCCTGCTTTGGAAAGCACTGTACTCAGGTCTCAGTAAGAGGCAGCAGATGCTCTGCAACAAAATCATCCCATGAGATAATAAGATTCGTTCCGGTTTTGCTTCAAATAAATTTGAAATCGAATTTCCAAAATTAAGGGACCCAGGAAACCCGTTCTTTGTCTTACTGAAAAACCAGCAGACACCTGACACGATTTAATGCATAGCCCGATACCTATACACAAGTAGGAAACTTGGGTTCTCACTGAATATAAGAACTGCAGAATGAGCACACCCTAACCTTACAACTTCAAGGCCCATTTAGAGAGTTCTGGCACAAGAGGCATTTTATTATTATAAATTAAGAGAGGGGGTTTCCAAAAACCTCTACTTTACGGACAGAATATTCACCCCATTAGAAGGTCTTCCTAATGGCTCATGGCCTAAGCAATTTAACCTTTTCATTGAAAAAGGACAGAAGTTGCTGATTATGGATCATATGATTATGGATAATGAGATAAGTCTGCTCATTAAGGATTACGATGTTTGCTTTAAAAACTGCAGCTTAAATAGAAGGTGATATTAAATTAGGAAAAAAGTGTAAATTTAGTAATAATCACAGTAATATTGATAAAAGGCAACCTTTATTGAGTGCTTCCTGTCCCCAAAACTTGACTTATATAATACTCATAATAATCCATGAAGTAAGCACTATTATTATCCCTGTTATTCAGATGGGGAATAATGAGATTCAGATGAGGCAGGGAGGTTAATTTACTTGCCCAACATCATTTAGTTTGTACATGGAAGAAGCAGGATAAACATCAGTACTGCTCTGATAAAACTGTATACCCTTCCTACACTGCTGGTGGTAACATACCCTACCATAACTAGTCCAGGAAGCTATTCTGGTCATGTAAGGCAAAAAGCCACACACACATTTGTATCTTCTCCTTAACAAGTGCACTTCTAGTACTATACTCCAGGTAGACAATCTAAACAAAGAAAACACCTAAAGAGATTTTTGTCACAGCATTATTCATAATAGTGAAACTCAGTGGAAGTAACCCAACTTTCCAATAATGGGGAATGAGTAAATAAAATACACTGTTGAACCTTAATGGATTATTAGCATCATTATTAAAATGCAAAACTATTAAATTATCCAGCAACACAGGAAACACTGGCATTTAAAAAAGCAGAATACAAAATTAGATGTATCAATGATGACTTCTAAATTCAATACTGTACTCATATTCACACAGCCCACAGCTGGAAACTGACTTTCAAAGGTTATGTTACGACAGTGAGACTGGGGCTATGTCCCCTCTTCGCTGTGCCTCCGCCCCACCGAGTTCTTCTCTATCATTTTGAAACTCTCAGGAAGGATGAAAAATGACACAGGAAAAATGCTTCGAAGAAAGAAGGAGAAAAGGCACCAAGTTTCCACTGCCCCTAGATGCTTCTGGATCTTGATTGGGAAAGTCTATCGTCACCCCTTCACTACAGATTAACTAGAATGCTTCAAAGGAGGGGAGGCTTAGCCACGCAAGGCTCTTTATCCAGTCAAGGTAAATGAAGTTCGGCTGGTCAGGAGAGTAAATAAGATTAGTTATGGGCTCCAGGTCATCCACTCATGGAGGTCAGCGAGTGTGAGATTATTATCCTTGGTAGAAGAGCAGCAAAATAGCATTAAGGAATAAATTAATGAAAAAGGTAGAAGATTATTTGAACTAAAGCCCTAATCAGTTTAGAGATTTCACTCAACTGCTCTACCGACCATCAGTCAAGCTCACAAAACAAATATGCTTGTTCTCTTAAGTAATTCCAGGAGATCTCCCTTTCTTGCTTCAAAGACATCCAATCTAAGGAAAGTCATGAATAAAGTTACGCCAGTCTGCTGTTACACCTCATACAAAATCCACCGAAGCATTAAGGTGCATGCTACTAAAATAGTAATGCAGACTATTTATACTAGACGCATAATTGCCAGTCCTATTTGGTCTCTGATTCCAAATAGAAGAGCATTCTACATCCATTCAGAAACACTGAATTCACCAATGTGCAAACTGCATATTTTATTAAATAAACACAAACTGGGAGATAATGACATACATTTGTTTTCATTACAAGGAGTAATGCAATATTTCTCCAAGGCTTACTGCATTAGCATTTCTTGCCATGTTTCAAATGCCTTTGAACTTTCTGAAAAGCTACATCTGTTAGCTCCCGTGTATACAGCTGAAAGTTACCAAGTGAATTAAGTTTTAATATAAATTGCTTTGTTCACTATTAAGATTGATGTCGGACACACTGTACTGTAAGTTGCAAACTGCAATTACAATTCGTTGCAATTATCTGTGGTTGTTAATAGCACAAGATAGCATGTCACTTTCTACCGAGTGTATAATTCATCATTTGTGTGTTTTTTTCCTGGTGAACTCTTGTGGTATTCCAAATGTATAATCTTGTTGTATTTATTTCCCAGTGGTCCAACAAAATGCACAGCAAGTGCTGACTAGAACAAACTAAAAAGCACTGCTATTGACAAGCCGTCACTTGTGCGGTAATGAACATTCTGCCTTCACTTTCACCTCGACCAACCGGCAGCTTTAATTTATGATAAAGCAAAGGAGAGGCAACCTCCAGGTTTATTATACCCTCAGTGCTGTTTCAAATAAAGTAATTAGAAGGTCAAGAGACAAGTCTGGAAAGCCAAATATAAATGCAACCCTTCTGTACCGACATTGAAGAAGAAGAAGGAAAAAAAAAAAAGCCTGGTGTGTTCAAAGAGCATTTTATCCATCTTTCTTCCCAGAGCAGGGCAAGTCATTATTTTTTTTCCCCCAATACTACCGTAACCAATCAGAAACAGTGGCAACTCCACCCTTTCACTCTAATTTGCTCCATATGGACTACAGGCAATACACCTAAGAGATACTGTCCTCAAGAGAAAGTCATGAACTAGTCCCCAAAACTGTTCTGAACTGTAAACTCAGGATAGTGATTAGACACTGTATTTTATTTTTTAATAAAAAAATTCAATAGGTGGATGATGGAAAAGTTCTAGAGAAATCTGAGTAATATAACAATAACCCCATCCTCCCCCCTTCAAAAAAAAAAATGGTTTTAAACATCTATTTAAAAACCTGCTTAGAATTCTTTCTTGGAAAAAAAAATAGGAGGGGAAGGAGTTGAGTTGGAAAACAATCACCCTTTCAACATATTTTGTTATCGGTGATGAAAAAAACAGTTCTAATAAACTAGCATGCTGTTCTAAGGAATTATCTGTAATACCATTCTTCATTTCAAAGGCTCCTAATTTTAATACATATATTGTAGTCTGCCCTCTCTCCCTTTTTTGTCTCCTATAGAACAATGATACCACGCTAAAAAGAAAAAAAGAAAGGCTTGTGAAACCCAATGGACCTTGACCTTATATCCAGTCTACTTTCTGAGGAGTAAGAAGATTTTAAGGACCATGTTCTCTCTTCTAAGCCAGCTGCCTTAAAGTATTTTCATCCATGGATCCCTTCTGTGGGAGGTAAAGTCCCAGGGGTCTATGCCATTTCTCCCCAGTAGCCTACAGTTTCAAACCCTTGTCCTGGCCCCTAAATGAGAGGAACCGGGTAGGGGAAGAGGAGAGAAGGGCGGGAAGGGGAGAAGAGAAGGAAGTGCCAAGAGAAAGAGGGAGAGAAGGTGAGGCCAAGAAGGAGACCGAACCAGAACTTCCAGAACTCCACCGGCTCCCTCACAGGTTAACTTTAGGAGGGCTACACAAGTCACTGTAGGTGTCATAACCTACAAAAGCTCTAATAGCTACTTGAAGGCTATCACAGTCATCTTGGTCCGCCTCTTTTGAGGGACTGTGGAGCAGACACTCCCAAAGCCTTTCTGAAACAGCATTTTGTTGTGTCATTTTTGCGTCAAGTACTTTTTACCACTGTCTGTCCAAGGAGTTGGTATAATTACGCCTGATTAAGTAAGTGGTGGAAATGTATGTAATCTCATAATTAGGACATGCAATTATGGTGTAAAAATCCTTAGGAAACTGTAAAATAGAAAGCACAAGAAAATAGCAGGTGGGGTTTCTTTTCCATTTTTTTTTTTTTTTTAATTCCCACTTCCAAAAAAACAACTGACTCAATGACTCCATCATGGCATACCAGGAAATGGGTAACTTTGGAGCCCCCATTTATCTGGGCGAAGGAGCTGGCAGCTCTGACCCAAGATCACCTTAGTATCCCTGGGGCCAAAGAGTATTTGCAAGTCACGCACTGACAACAGAGTCAACGTGTATCACGTGGCCCAGCTGCATATGTGCTGTGTGCTAAGTCCTCCGGTTGTGTCCGACTCTGCAACTCCATGGACTGCAGCCTGCCAGGCTCCTCCATCTGTGGGATTCTCCAGGCAAGACCAGAGTGGGCTGCCACACAAAATGCAAAATAGTACTGAAATTCTGAGGCACATGGTGTCTAGGTCGGTTTCTTCACTTCCCTGATGGCTCAGTGGTAAAGAATCCACCTGCCAACTCAGGAGAAGCAGGTTCAATCCCTGGGTCAGGAAGATCCCCTGGAGAAGGAAATGGCAACCCACTCCAGTATTCTTGCCTGGGAAATGCCATGGACAGGGAAGCCTGGTGGACTACAGTCCACGGGGTTGCAAAAGAGTCAGACACGACTTAGTGACTAAAAACAACAACTGGTTTCTTCAACCAGGAGACACGTGGATTTTTTTTTCCCTCTGTTGTACCTTTAAACAATGTTTTTCTTACGTATTTTACCCCAAATTATAATGTTCCTAAATAATCTGTGCCACTAGTGGGGAAATATGTATAGAAACAAAGTAGATTCTTCTCAGAATACTCTTTGAAGCAGGAATTTCAGCCATTCCTACAAGGAGATCGAAAGTATGTGACTGACGTGAATCCCTCAATCCCCCTCTCCTTTCCTGGTCTTTTCCTGGAGGTGCTAATGAGGACTGAAATGCCGTGCAGCAGAGTCAGACGCACAGAGGCCGGGTGATTCAGGCTGGACAGCGAGGCTTGTTTCATCAGGCTGTAAACCTTCAATCTCAGCAGCAGCCCTGACCATAGCATTACCAGATGTCAAATCTCTACCAAACAGAAAATCCTCCGACGTCTACCTCTTCCCCCTAAGGAGACCCTCAGCACCGAAGGTGTATAAAAATAGAGAAGTTCCTGGTTTCCGTCTTAGGGGCCCAGCACTGAAGTCAGTTTTTAGAAAAACGTAAAGGAAATAACAGAGAGTGATCAGCATACGTGAGGACCTGACAAGTGTCTGCCCAGAACGGCCAAACCCAAGCGCTTGCATGTATTTTGCATATATTCATTAGATACATGAACTGTTAGTAAAGAATTTTAAATGGTTCTGAGAGTGTGCCAGAGACTGAAGAAAGAAAAGCATGGTGACTGTGGGAGGCACTGGTGGTTACCTCCCCAGCAACCATTTCCTCCTTGTTCCTTGCGAACAGAACCTCTATTTTATTCAGGTGTTCAATATTCAGAGGAAATGGACTCCAGTGCTGGCTCAGGAGGAAGTCTTGGTTAATAAAGCCAATAATGGTGTTTCCACTTCCCGTGCCAGTCCCTGGTTAAGGAGGAGACATCTGACCCGGACCTGGGCAATGAGACCAGAAGGAAGGTCAATCGGGAGTTCTTGTGAAGGATTTTCTCACTCTAGAGAAGGAGACACTAGAAGAGTTGATCTGTTTCCACTGTTGCTGCTTCTGCATCTGGATGTGATGCCTGGAGCAGCTGCAGCCATTTGAAACATGAAGGAAGCCTGCATAAGGGTAAAGGTTACAATGGTAGAGCTTAAAACAGAGGAATCCAGGTATTCAGTGACATCATGGGACCTATGATCATGTCAACCTACAGCTGTCCTACTTCTGAACTTTCTGTAATGTGAGATAATAATAGGCCTTGTTTAAGCCACCGACTCGATGGACATGAGTTTGAGTGAACTCCGGGAGTTGGTGATGGACAGGGAGGCCTGGCGTGCTGTGATTCATGGGGTCGCAAAGAGTCGGACACGACTGAGCGACTGAACTGAACTGAACTGAAGCCAACTTGAGTCAGCACACAATTTGATACTGTATCCATTTGTCCATTAAGGAAACTAGCATTTATATTTTTAGCTTAGCTACAAGCTTAAAAACACATCTGAATTTAAATCTCATTTACTAAAACTCAACTGGCATCTGCATATATTATTGGTGGGGTTTGTTTTCTTTTTAACTGGAATAATCCTTTTGGAAAGCAGTCTGTCAATATATATCAAGAGTCATAAAGAAGCTTATAAATTTTGATCCAGTATTTCATTTTGGGCAATTTATCTCAAGGAAACAATCTAAAACATGGAGACATATTTTTAATAGAGTGTTATGCATCCATTAAAAATGATGATTAAAACTGTTAGTAAAGTAAAAAATATTTATAAGAGGAAAAGAAAAGATTATAATAAACACTAAATCAACAACAAAGCTCAACATGTACGCAGGTTTACGAGCTCAAAATAAAACCTATGAAAATGGTCAGAGAGTTGGTGTCACGGTAGGAGATTAGGAATGAGTTACTCTTTCCTGTTCTTTCGTCTCCAAATTCCCTAAATACAAGTATATATATATATATATTTGAAATTTCTACCCTGTATTATTCAGCTGCTTAATACAATCTGTGGGGAACGCTGATTGAAAACGTCTGAGATGGAGATTGGGCTAGCCTGGGGAAAAGACTTGAGGCAGATGCAGAAAGCTCATTAGCCCCAGGATTTCTTCACAACTAGTTGGATTTTTCTCCTTTAAATTCTGGCTTCCTTTTTCTTCCTTCCTTCCTTTCTTTCCTTTTTTTTTTTAGAGATGATTATTTCATTGGGTAACAAGAATAGTTAAGAAGTATGGGACAGCGAGCTATCACACCTTCACTGAAGGCAGCCCACTGGGGGAAAATTCCTATTTCTAAATAAGACGAAAAAAATTCCAACTGCTTTGATTCGAGTTTTCTGCTTCAGAATAAATTTGCCCAGAAGGGCAAACGGGTACAAGGTAGGAACTGGGAGGCATTAGGGCATTTTTTTAAAAAACAATAAAAAGCAGGGACATAGATGCTTCTTCTAGTTCTAAGCCAACAACGGCACTACTGACAGACTCCCAAAGACACTCACGATATTCCACATAATTAAGAGGGATTGTTGGCATCAGAGGGACCAGAAATGTCCTGTAGATTAACTGCTGACTTCATTGCTAATGACTGCCCAATTTCTTTAGACTAATTGGTGCAATCTACATTTTTGCAGCAAAGATGAAGTATCAACTTGATTTGGTGTCGATAAAAAATTGATGGATGCTTCTGACTGCTACTTCTCAACAATACACGGATTATTACTACCATAATTATCATAAATGACAAAACATGGGCAAGTGGTGATTACAAGTCTAATTCTATCTTGAGGTTTTAATGGCATAAACCACTCAGGCTTTACACTCATGATTTACTGCATCATCAAAATCCCTGAAAGGATTACCCTTGGGTGAATGCCACTCATTATCTTACCAATAATGCACTGGTTGGGCCCGACATGAAACAAATAATCAAGACTGCGCTCTTAGAAAAGCCCTTTTAAAATATTTAAATCTCTAGTTTGAGAAGGAGGCAGATACCTGCCAAAATCTTTCTCTGCATGTCTGGATGTTAAGAGTTGCATTTTGCTTTGACATGTAAGAGGCCGGGAATCTCTGTGTCACACAACAACCTACCAAGCTGTGTGCCAAAGCCTGGAGATGCTGTTACCACCTTGGTTACTGCCAACCGAGCACCAGAGTGCCACTGACCAGGCAGACAGAAAATGTTATAAACCTCACATGCTCCCCACCTGATTGGGTGCAAACACTACACCTGCAGGAACTGGGGGAAGAGGACAGGGAGGAAGGCAGGAGGAGGAGTTTGTTGCTCTTTGGGGAAAATGCACAGAATACCTTGTGCTGCAATAAAAGCTATTTAGGCTGCTGCAGAGAAAGCTCCAGTACTAGGGAGACCATAGATTGGAATTGCAAGATAAGAAGCCCACGCCAGGTGGGCGACCAAAGAGTAAACACAGTGGAAGTGAGGGGGCAGTGCCAACCAGGTAAGAGATGTCTGTTCCCTGTAAAACAGGCGGCTACCCATTGCTGCCAAGTGATTGTCGCCAGGTGGAAGGGGACCAGTACTGCCCAATCATGTGTTCTTTTTATTTTTTAAAGGGAAGTTGACTTGGTTTTAAAATGTTGGCAAACAAATATGAAAAAGGTCTACAAGTAATAAATGCCAGAGTGTGGAGAAAAGGAAACCCTCCTACACTGTGGGTGGGAATGTAAACTAGTGCAGCTGCTACTGAGAACAGTAAGGATGTTCCTTAAAAAACTAAAAACAAAGCTACCATATGATCCAGCAATCCCACTCCTGCCACAAAGACCTGGAGAAAACGCTAATTTAAAAAAATACATGCACCTCAAGGTTCATTCAGTTCAGTTCAGTTCAGTCGCTCAGTCGTGTCCGACTCTTTGCGACCACATGAATCACAGCACGCCAGGCCTCCCTGTCCATCACCAACTCCCGGAATTCACTCAAACTCACATCCATCGAGTTGGTGATGCCATCCAGCCATCTCATTCTCTGTCGTCCCCGTCTCCTCCTGCCCCCAATCCCTCCCAGCATCAGAGTCTTTTCCAGTGAGTCAGCTCTTTGCATGAGGTGGCCGAAGTATTGGAGTTTCAGCCTCAGCATCAGTCCTTCCAATGAACACCCAGGACTGATCTCCTTTAGAATGGACTGGCTGGATCTCTTTGCAGTCCAAGGGACTCTCAAGAGTCTTCTCCAGCACCACAGTTCAAAAGCATCAATTCTTCAGTGACCAGTTTTCTTCACAGTCCAACTCTCACATCCATACATGACCGCTGGAAAACCATAGTCTTGACTAGACAGACCTTTATTGGCAAAGTAATGTCTCTGCTTTTTAATATGCTATCTAGGTTGGTTATAACTTTCCTTCCAAGGAGTAAGCGTCTTTTAATTTCATGGCTGCAATCAGCATCTGCAGTGATTTTGGAGCCCCCCAAAATAAAGTCTGACACTGTTTCCACTGTTTCCCCATCTACTTCCCATGAAGTGATGGGACCAGATGCCATGATCTTAGTTTTCTGAATATTGAGCTTTAAGCCAGCTTTTTCACTCTCCTCTTTCACTTTCATCAAGAGGCTTTTATAGCAGCACTATTTACAATAGACAAGACATGGAAACAACCTAAATGTTCATCTCTAGATGAAGAGATAAAGAAGAGGTGGTTTATTTATACAATGAAATATTACTCAACCATTAAAATAAAGGAGAGACCTCCCTGGAAGCCCAGTGGTTAAGACTTCACCTTCCAGGGCAGAGGTTCGATCCCTGGTCATGGAGCTAAGATGCCACAAACCTCAGGGCCAAAAAAACAATACATAAAAACAGAAGCAATATTGTAACAAATTCAATAAAGATTTTTAAAATGGTCCACATCAGAAAAAAGAATGAAATAATGCCACTTGCAGCATGGAGAGACCTAGAAATTATCATACTAAGTGAAGTAAGTCAGAAAGAAAAAGACAAGTATCATGATATCACTTATATGTGGAATCTTTAAAAAAAAGATACAAATAAACTTATATACAAAACAGATCCACTGACACAGAAAACAAATTTATGGTATCCAAAGGAGAACAGGTTACAGAGCAAGGGATACATTATGAGTCTGGGAAACATACACACATTGTTACTGCATGTGTACTAAGTCACTTCAGATGAATCTGACTCTTTGCGACTCCATGAACTGTGGGCTCCTTTGTCCATAGGATTCTCCAGGCAAGCATATTGGTGTGGGATGGAGGAAACCAGAATTGAAAGAGACACATGTATCCCAATGTTCATTGCAGCACTGTTTACAACAGCTAGGACATGGAAGCAACCTAGATGTCTATTGGCAGACAGACAAGGGAATTGTGGTACATATACACAATGCAATATTACTCAGCTATAAAAAAGAATGCATCTGAGTCAGTTCTAATGAGGTTGATGAACCTGGAGCTTCAGTTCAGTTCAGTTCAGTCGCTCAGTCGTGTCCAACTCTCCGCGACCCCATGAATCACAGCACGCCAGGCCTCCCTGTCCATCACCAACTCCTAGAGTTCACTCAAACTCATGTCCATCGAGTCGGTGAGGCCATCCAGCCATCTCATTCTCTATCGTCCCCGTCTCCTCCCGCCCCCAATCCCTCCCAGCATCAGTCTTTTCCAGTGAGTCAGCTCGTTGCATGAGGTGGCCAAATATTGGAGTTTCAGCTTTAGCATCAGTCCTTCCAATGAACAACCAGGACTGATCTCCTTTAGAATGGACTGGTTGGATCTCCTTGCAGTCCAAGGGACTCTCGAGAGTCTTCTCCAGCACCACAGTTCAAAAGCATCAATTCTTCGGCGCTCAGCTTTCTTCACAGTCCAACTCTCACATATACAGAGTGAAATAAGTCAGAAAGAGAAACACCAATACAGTATATTAACGCATATATATGGAATTCAGAAAGACGGTAACGAAGACCCTATGCCTAAGACCTCAAAAGAGGCACAGAGGTAAAGAACAGACTTTTGGACTCTGTGGGAGAAGGGGAGGGTGGGATGATCTGACAGAATAGCGTTGAAACACATATATTACCATATGTAAAATAGATGACCAGTGCAAGTTTGATGCATGAAGCAGGGCACTCAAAGCGGGTGCTCTGGGACATGCCGATGCCCTCTCCCCACCCCATCCCCAGAGGGATGGGAGGGGGGTTCAGGATGGGGGGACACAAATGCACCCATGGCTGATTCATGCTGATGTATGGCAAAAACCACTACAATACTCCAATTAAAACTAATTAATTTTTTAAAAAAAGAATACTGGAGGGGGTTGCCATGCCCTCCTCCACGGGATTTTCCCAACCCAGGGATCGAACCTGGGAACCACCTGGGAACCGAGTACCACCTGGGAAGCCCCCATATATACACCACTATATATAAAATAGATAACCAATAAGGACCTACAGTAAAGCGCAGAGAACTACACTTCTGTAATAAAAGAATAAACTATATTCTGTAATAACCTGTAACGGGGGGTTCCCTGGTGGCTCAGTGGAAAAGAATCAGTCTGCCAAGGCAGGAGATGAAAGGGAGGAGGCTTTGATCCCTGGGTTGGGAAGATCTCTTGGAGAAGGAAATGGCAACCCACTCCAGTGGGTTTTTCTTGCCTGGAAAATCCCATGGACAGAGGAGCCTGGAGGCCTACAGTTCATAGGATTGCAGAAGTTGGACGTGACTTAGCGACTAAATAACAACAATAGCAACAAGGGAAAAGAATTTGAAGAAAAAAAATATATGCATAACTGAGTCACTCTGGTGTGCACCTCACCTGCAACTTCCACAAATTATATATCAACTATACTTCAATTAAAAAAAATTTTTTTATTAAAAAAATATTGGCAAGCAACTGCATTTTTATTTTTTTAAACAAAACAGTTAAAAGGATGGATTCTGGGACCAGACCATCTGGAGTTGCATGTTAGCTGTGCCAACATTTGGGATACATTACTTAATCTGAATGTCACTTCTCCCCACACGTAAGTGGGGATAGTAACCGCTGCCTACTTCATGGAGTTGTTTTGAGGATAAAATGAAGGAATAAAAGAAGGCACATAAAACAACCCTGACACATAGTAATTGCTCCATAGCTACTCTTGTTACCTGAGGCCAGACTTGGCCTCCTGGCTCTTCGTGTGTGACCTCTGCTGTAGGAAGAAATGATGTATGAGGTAAGATTAAAAAAAAAAAACAGCCAAGAGCAAGTGCTCTAAGGTCGACCATGTGACCTGGAAGTCTGTTTCCCTTCCCTGCTGGACGCTGCCACACCTTAAGTCACTGGGTGAAGTCTCAGCTTTCTTATCAGGCAAATAGGGATAGCAAAGCACCTGTTTCATAAAGTCTTGTAAAGATGAAATTTAACCATCTACACAATCATGTAGCATAGGATTTGGCATATGATAAGTGTCAGACACGACTGAGCCACTTCACTTTCACTTTTCACTTTCATGCATTGGAGAAGGAAATGGCAACCCACTCCAGTGTTCTTGCCTGGAGAACCACAGGGATGGCGGAGCCTGGTGGGCTGCCATCTATGGGGTCGCACAGAGTCGGACACGACTGAAGTGACTTAGCAGCAGCAGCAGCAGCAGCAAGCAACCAAGAAATATGATTGTTATCATTATTCATGTTATATTTGAAGTTGACTTTTTCCAAAGTCTTAACATCTTTAAATCTTTTTTTCAAAAGCTAGTCCAGACTTTTTGCTCTGGTCCCAGTCCCTTCTACTATGGATACAGCTTTATTACTTTATTACTAATTTTTTTTAATGTGGAGCATTTTAAAAGACTTTATTGAATTTATTACAATATTGTTTCTGTTTTATGTTTTGGTTTTTTGGCTGAGAGGAATGTGGGATCTTAGTTCCTCGATCAGGGATTGAACTCACACCCCCTGTATTGGAAGGCGAAGTCTTAACCACTGGGCCGCCAGGCAAGTCTCTATTATTTTATTATTAGTTACAGGAAATTCCTTTTTGAAAATGAATCTCTTGTCGCCGAGTGTAAAGAATGGCGGTAACACACAACTCTGTGTAAACAGAACAAGGAATGTACAGTCTTAGGAGTGAACATTGCTACACTTCTTTACATGAAACCTCATTGTTTCTGTAACATGGAAATATCCGACAACATCCAGTTCAAGGCACTCTGCCACTGAAATAACCAGGACATCTCTCTTCATTTAAAAATGCCTGATAACCCGGTGGGACTTCCCTGGTGGTCCAGGGGTTAAGAATCCGTCTGCCAATGCAGGGGACGTGGGTTTGATCCCTGGCCGGGGAAGGTCCCACATGCCACCCACTAAGCCGGGGTGCCACAACTTACTGAACTCATGCACCGCAACTACTGAAGCCTGTGTGCCCCAGCACCCATGCTCCACAAGAGAAGCCACTGCAAGGAGAAGCCTGTGCACCACGACGAAGAATAGCCCCCACCTGCCCCAACTAGAGAAAGCCCATGTGCAGCAATGAAGATTCAGTGCAGCCGAAATAAACAGATACACAATCATTTTCAAAAATTAAAAAATAAAATGCCTGAAAACCTCTCACATCTTATAGCACACAATTCAGGCCGTAGGAGTGATGACTTGGTTTAATGGATCAAAATCCTCACACGCACACGGGACTAAAGGAGGTTCCCCAGTTTGCCTCCTGGTGCTGCTCACGCTGGGGAACCCCTGAAAATTTTCTCTCTAAAAGAGCTTCAACCGAAGCACTACAGGCTCTTGAAAACCAGAGCCCATCTATCAGTAGCAGAGAAAACTGCATTTCCTTTCAAATATTTGTGAGCAATATAGGATCAGAGTAGAGTAGAAGTAAGTGCCCACAGGCACACGCTGCCAACCGTAGCCATGCCTCAAGTCACCACAGGTCTTCTATCACTTAACTTATGGCTTTCAAATACCCTTGCTAGTGCATGGAGAATCTTACATGTCACAGTTATTTGGGAGAAATAAGTTATGGATATGATTTGGTATTCTGAGAATCACCAGAATGTCAGGTATAGACTTCTGCTTTTCCAATATCAAGTTTTACTCGGTGAGTCACCAAGTTAGTCCCTCGGGCTCTCCAAAACCCAAATCATTGAAAGTGAGTCAGTTAACACAGATTTAGAGAATGACCTATGGTTACTGGGGTAGGGGAGTATGAGAGAGGGGGAAGGGATAGATTGGGAGTTGGGGACTGACATGTACATATTGCAACATTTAAAACAGATAACCAACAAGGACCTACCATACAGCACAGGAAACTCTATTCAGTATCCTGTAACTACCTAAATGGGAAAAGAATCTGAAAAAGAATAGATACATGTATAACTGAATCACTTTGGGGTATACCCTAAACTAACACAACGTTGTTAATCAACTATAGTCCAATAAAAAAAAGAAAGTGAGTCAATTAATAATAAAGGCTGTGCCCTGCAACTGAAAGTTCTTGGAAAATTTCCAAAAGAAATTTCTTCTCTAGATAACCATCAGCATACTTTTCTTGCTGTTATACAATCCTAGTCAAGGATATTACAACTACTGGATCTAAGTTAACTTTGTTTTCTCTGAGATCACTGAAAAGAGTCATGTTCATAAAGTTATCCTCAATGACTTCGGTGTCATCTCCTTGTAAGTGTGGAGACCATCCAATGCAGGAGTCAGCGGTGAGTGAGATTAAAGGCAGGTTCCCTCTGGAAATAGGTCTGTTGTAACCATCCACCCTTCTTCCTTCCCTGCTCCAAAAGACTCAACTTAAAAATGCCCAAATCCAGTAAGAGATATCACTTACTGTCGGGGATGCACATACCAGAGGAAGTGCTGGGGATAAAGGAAATCTGTGAATCAGAGAAAGATGTTGGTATGCAAGATTGAAGATATACCAGCTGGCCCACTGCTTCAGCTGGTTTCCAGAGGCCAGGAAGAAATTAGTCTCACAGTTCAGTTAAAAGAACACCTGGCCATTCACCCAGAGGCACAAATTCACTCTTGAACAGGGTTATCTTTGTTTCCATACCAAACACACCTAGGAGTTAAGCTATTTAAAATCCTGTGACTCTTATCGTCTTAAATCGCTCATGTTCATAAAGCTCGAGAGGTGAGGAAGAGGGACTGGTTGTGAAAATATGAGTGTCAACAGGCCTGACTTTAAAGGCTACAATGGTCTTTCTTTGACCATTACAATTGGGTTGGGGCATGTCATATTGATTTCCCATGTATGTTTTACTCAGTATTTATAAATGCAAAGAGCTAGAAGGAAAGGAATTATATTAAAGCCAAAGAATGAGCACTCTGCCCACAACAAAAAGACATACTAGAGCCACTGAGGCTCAGAAAGATGGGGACAACAGCTCTGTGTTCCCATGTCTGTTAGGGTCTGCGGAAAGGTCATGGGGATGGTCAAAAATAAACTCCAGTTCCTCAGTGGCTGATGGGTGGGAAATGTCACTTTACAGATGAACCCTCCTCTCTGACATTAACTCCTCTTTCTCTAAAGAAGGGTGAAGTTGAGTCTTGCCAGGAAGTGCTGAGCAGTGTGCCTGGGTGGCTGAGTCATGGAGGAAGCTACATGATGGTGGAGGAGATTACCGGGCTGGACTCATAGCAGAAAGACCAGATGTATACGTAGGAGGCGGGGGGAGTGGGTGGACAGAGAGCGGAGGAATCAGCAACCTGTGAAGACAGAATGTGCTGGCAGACACCACAAGCACAAGGCAGACCCGAGGTGGAATGCAGTCTGGGAACTGGGCTCTTAGGTGATACTATCTTGAAACCACTATCAGGCACTGATCTTTGGGGAAATCCCAAGCTGCTAAATTGATTGCTCACTTGTTCTTCTTCTCCCAGTAAATTTCCACCCTCTTTTCTTGACCTGTTTTATGGGCACCCTCCATTTGCCTTTTTTTACTCCTATCTCTCAAGCTTGTTAGACCTTGAAATCTCTTTTTTCCTTTTTTTTAAAACAGGTATAATTTATGCCGTTTAAGAGCACAATTTGATAGAAAGAAATTTTAAATTTTGGAAATCATTTCAAAAGTGCAGTGCAGAAAAGTTACAAGAATAGGACCCCCGAATGCCCATCCACTCTTTATCAGAATTCATCTCTTGTTAACACCTCCTGTGATTGATATACATGTATCTATATAAAGTGGTCGGTGTCCGACTCATTGGTACTCCATGGACTGTAGCTCACGAGGCTTGAACCCCCACCTCTTGCTTTGCAGGCAGTCTCCAGCACTGCAGGCAGATTCTTTCCTGACTGAGCCACCAGGTAAGCTGGTGGCTATCTATGTCTTATATATATATATTTGAGACAGCATGCAATGTACATTTACTAAACGCTTCCTGTGGAAGCTTGATGCTGGAGAGAGGACAGGATGACAGTCTCTTTCCTCAAGAAACTTAGAAATCAATTGTTAGGCAGCAACAAGATGGCCAATGCCACACTCAAACTGAAAATAAAGTCTGAGTCTAAGGAGATATGTTTACCTGTAGAAGCTGGCTTAGGGAAGAATCTGGGGGCAACTACAGTTCTAACAGGAACTGTAATTGAACAATCCAGCTTTTCCCCTAATGGGCCAAACAGTATCAGAAACCGGGCATATTCAGATGCGTTAACTGGGGAGAAAGAAAGAGGGGTTCGGTTTTCCCCTCCGAGCCTTTAGCAGGCTCTGCTAATATGCTTCGTGAATCTCCAAGAACGAGCAGGGGATTGTATAATACTCTCCAAATGACACTGGCTTAGCTCACAGAATTAGTGTCCCATGGAACACCTTTGGAAGCAGGAAGGGAGCTCGTACTCTCAAAGAAGAAAACAAGAAAAATTTGTGGAGCAACATGCAAATAACTTCAAAATATCATAGCCCAAATCCCTTCAGTACTGATGTGATATCAAATAAAAGAGTTAAGAAGATGAACCAAAGAAAAACCAGGGAACTTAAAAGGAATAGAGCTTTAAGAGAGTATTTCTGCAACAGTATTTGTAGGTTCATTCACTTCTAACTGCATCACAACGATTCTTACAAAGAAATCTGAGTTAGCTCCCAAACACTTACTGAATCAAGTCTAGACTAATGGTAAAGGGAGCTGGAACCTACATTTACCGAGTATCTATTGAGTGCCAGGTGTCGCCTTCTCTTCAAAAGCCTTATAAAGCGTGTGTGTTTCTCAGATTGTCTGTCATGGCCTCTACTGCAGCCTGGGCACTTAGTAGAAACCCCGTGAATATTTCTGAAATCAGAATGAACCTGTTTCATAGTGTGAGAATAAATTCATCAGATGGATTTCCACAAGCTCCATTAAAATGTTTCCCTATTAGACCAAAGAGGTCATGAGCTGGTGGCCCATAGCCTGCAGACAGAGCTTTATTTGGCTTGTAGAGGGTTTTAAAATAAATCAACTGCAGTGAAAAGAGTTGGGTGATTTTCAATAAAACCCAGATTTTCAGCTTCCTCTGAAATACCAGAAGACAAGGCAATGTGGGACGAGGTCACATCCAATGCAGTAGTTGCATCCAGTGCAGTGCAAAGTGGTGGTTCTGGTGAGTAGCTTGCACTGTCCCTCCACTCACTCTGCCCTGCCTCTATAGCCAGCAATGCCTGTGCCTGTACTCCTGGGTGTGGCAAGCATTCAAGTTTGTGATTTCTACTCTATGATATTAACAACGGACTTGTGTTGTGCTTATAACATGCCTGCATTCTCAACACCTTCACATGCATTAATTCACAGCAACTTTACTAGGTGGGCACTCTCATCATCTCTATTTTATAGATGACGATCCAAGCAGAGAAGGGATAAACAACTTGCCCCAGGTCTCATTCTCAGGAAGTGGCAGAGCGGGCTTTGAACTCAGACTGACTCCAGAGTTGTGCCCTTCACTACCAAGGTCCATTTGCCTCTATCACACACACACACATACATATTATTCTGAACTGCTTTTGCATTTTTCATGAAAGTGCATCTTCTGTTTCCCAAAACTATAGTGGACTCAGTGATATACTGTGCTGTGTGCTTAGTCGCTCAGTCATGTTCAACTCTTTGTGACCCCATGGACTGTACTCTGTCTGACTCCTCTGTCCATGGGGATTCTACAGGCAAGAATACTGGGGTGGGTTGCCATGCCCTCTGCCAGGGGATCTTCCCAACTCAGGGATCGAACCCAGGTCTCCTGCATTGCAGATGGATTCTTTACTGTCTGGGCCACCATGGAAGCCCAAGAATACTGGGGTGGGTAGCCTATCCCTTCTCCAGGGGCTCTTCCAGACCCAGGAACTGAACTGGGGTCTCTTGCATTGCAGGCAGATTCTTTACCAGATGAGCTACCAGGGAAGCCCACTCAACAGTAAAAAATGCATCAGATTTCTTTTTAAATTTATTTTAAACTGGAGGATAATTGCCTTACAAGGTTGTGCTGGCTTCTGCCATACATCAACATGAACCAGCCACTCTCTAGAACCTCTCTCCCACCTCTCACCCCATCCCACCCCTCTAGGTCATCACAGAGCACCTGGCTGAGCTCCCTGTGCTATATGGCAGTTTTTCAATAGCTATTTTACCCTTGGTAATGTATGTATTTCAATGCTGCTCTCTCAATTCATCCTACCCTCTCCTTCCCGGGCTGTGGCCACAGTCTTTTCTCTATGTCTGAGTCTCTATTCTTGCCCTTTTGACGGCCTTTTTTTCTCAAATGCCCTTTGATTTCATTTGATCAGGAGGATCTGTATACAAGTAAGTATGTTTCATAATTGCCCTCACCTCCATTAGGAAGCTAGCCAAAGCTGGCTCCTTAACGAGCAAGCCCGGTATTGGCCAAAACTGCCACAGGCTGGTAACCCACATGGTTGAGGATGGAGATCAACCTTCACACTTCTCACACTGACAAACCCTAGGAGCTTGCGTTACACAGACGCTATGCTGATGATGGCTGGAATACACATGTATTAGGTTTCAATAGTCCCCCCATCGGGTTCAGAGTGGATTTACCCACACAGCTGGCCTGGAGCCTATCCTTTCACTTAAATTAGTTCTAGTTCTCTGCAGTTTTGATTTACTGACAAAGCACTCTCTTCATCTAGCAGTGGCATAAGAGTTTCATCTGGGTGGCAGAAGACAAACTGTGTTTGTCTGGATGTACAGAAACCATGTTTGGTATAACTGGGCCAGTTGGGTCATTTAGCATTTCCACGTGGGGCACTCACCAGAGAAAGGTATTTTAATTCCCAATTAGTCCATATCGGCAAAGGGAATGTATTTTCCATTATATCTTGACTGGGGATTCTGATTCATAAAATATCTTAAGGAAAACACATTTTACGTTACTGAGTCTTTGATTTCCCAGGGAAACTAATAAATAATCAACAAAAATATGATTAAAGACTGCTTGAACTACCCTCCGAAAAGGAACTCTAGCCGGCAAAGAATCTTTCTGATCCGAATCTTTTTATTCCTAGAAACAGAATTCTTACTTAGCCTTTCAAAAGCCTGATGAAGGCTTTGGCTAAGTTTTGACATAAGATTTTCATATTCAAAATATCTGTTGAAATAAGGAGAGAAGGGATATGAATCTTGAAACTGCATTAGTCTGAAAGAGAGCTTAGTAAGCTAGAAAGGGAAATTACTTCTCTGTAATTGGAATTCTCTCCTAAAAAAATCCCTTTGAAATCATGTTCAGCCACTTTCCCATTATGTGTCCCAGAGAAGCTGAGTTTAACCCTTTCTGGAACTACCCATCATGAAAATTACTTGATGTTTATAAAATGCTCTGGGAAGAGATTCTTGAGCAATGGTCTGCATCATCAAAGAACTTAATAATGAAGGAGTAGTTCCCAAGAGTCCTACATACGTTTAATGAAATGCTCTCCATAACACCATTTCCCATTAGCACAGTGATCTTACACTTATTTATCAATTTCTCTTGGCCATTGAGTCCTGAGACAGATGCCCCAAAACTCAGTTTGAGTTGCTTTAACTTTGAAATGACATAACTGAATTCTGCTCCAGCACAGGACTTCCCCGGTAGCTCAGATGGTAAAGAATCTGCCCGCAAAGCAGGAGACCCCAGTTCGATTCCCAGATCAGGAAGATCCGCTAAAGAAGGGATAGGCTACCCACTCCAGTATTGGTGGGCTTCCCTTGTGGCTCAGCTGGTAAAGAATCCACCTGAAATGCAGGAGACCTTGGGAGACCTGGGTTCGATCCATGGGTTGCCACTCCAGTATTCTGATCTGGAGAATTCTATGGACCCCAGTTCATGGGGTCTCGAAGAGTCAGATACAACTGAGCAACTTTCACTTTCAAGACAGGATATTAGACTTGGATTAAGGGCATTTCTGGTGGCTCAGACGGTAAAGGATCTGTCTACAACGGACCTGGGTTCAATCTCTGGATTGGGAAGATTCCCTGGAGGAGGGCATGGCAACTCACTCCAGTATGCTGGCCTGGAGAATTCCATGGACTGTATAGTCCCTGGGATTGCAAAGAGTCGGACATGACTGAGCAACTTTCACTCACTCACTCAAATATAATTAGACATATTCTGAGCCCATTTCTTAATTATATATATTAAAATATAATTCACCTTCCATATGATTTACCAACTTAAAGAGGATACTTTGGTGACTTATACTACTGCCCACACCAGCCCAACAACCATTAAACTACTTTCTGTCTTTTAAGAGATTAGTCAATTCTGGACATTGAATATAAATGGAATCATATTATATGGTATTTTGTAACTGGTTTCTTTCACTTAGCAATTCACAATTCATCCATATTGTAAGCATGTATCAGTATTTCATTTATTGCCGAAGAATATTCCATTGTATGGATATACCTGAGAAATCTGTATGCAGGTCAAGAAGCAACAGTTAGAACCCGATACGGAACAACAGACTGGTTCCAAACCAGGAAAGGAGTACGTCAAAGCTGTATATTGTCACCCTGCTTATTTAACTTATATGCAGAGTACATCATGAGAAACACTGGGCTGGGTGAAGCACAAGCTGGAATCAAGATTGTCAGGAGAAATATCAATAACCTCAGATACGCAGATGATAGCACCCTTATGGCAAAAAGTGAAGAAGAACTAAAGAGCCTCTTGATGAAAGTGAAAGAGGAGAGTGAAAAAGTTGGCTTAAAACTCAACATTCAGAAAACTAAGATCATGGCATCTGGTCCCATCACTTCATGGCAAATAGATGGGGAAACAGTGGAAACAGTGACAGACTTTATTTTGGGGGGCTCCAAAATCACTGCAGATGGTAACTGCAGCCTTGAAATAAAAAGATGCTTGTTCTTTGGAAGGAAAGTTATGACCAACCTAGACAGCATATTAAAAAGCAGAGACATTACTTTGCCAACAAAGGTACGTCTAGTCAAAGCTATGGTTTTTCTAGTAGTCAGGTATGGATGTGAGAGTTGGACTACAAAAAAAGCTGAGCACGGAACAATTGATGTTTTTGAACTGTGGTGTTGGAGAAGACTCTTGAGAGTCCCTTGAACTGCAAGGAGATCCAACCAGTCAATCCTAAAGGACATCAGTCCTGAATAGTCATTGGAAGGACTGATGCTGAAGCTGAAACTCCAATACTTTGGCCACCTGATGCAAAGAACTGACTCTTTGGAAAAGACCCTGATGCTGGGCAAGACTGAAGGCAGGAGGAGAAGGGGACGACAGAGGATGAGATGGTTGGATGGCATCACTGACTTGATGGACATGAGTTTGAGCAGGCTCCAGGAGTTGGTAAATGACAGGGAAGTCTGGTGTGCTGCAGTCCACGGGGTTGCAAAGAGTTGGACATGACTGAGCAACTGAACTGAACTGATGGATATACCACATTCTGATTACACGTTCATTATTCAAGGAACACCTAGGTTGTTTCCATTTTTCCTTTATGAATATGTTCCTTTTAATATCTGAATGAAAATTTTATGTAGATATATATTTTTATTTCCCTTGGGAAACTAGGAGTGAAATTGCTGGATCTCATGGTAATTCTGTGTTTAATAATTTTAAGAATTTCTAGACTGTTTTCCAAAGTGGTTACACCATTTTACATCCACACGAGCAATATACAAGGACTGCAATCAATCCCTATTATCATCAACACTTGTTTTAATTTGTCTTTATGAGAACATGTTTTTAAGAGATCACAACACATTTTTTTAGTAGCACCACTTTAAAAATAATTGTGAAAGTCACTATTTATTAAGAGTTTTGAAGGCCTGAAGTACTTCTGGAATTGTAAAAAGAAATGTGAATATCAAGAGAAATAGAAACCTCCTTCCATACAACAGACACCAGGGAAACATAAGGATGAAGAGGTTAAAGTGGAAATCTAGAATTTAGCTTAGAATCGGTTAAAAATGCATGCAGCTTCATAAATAAAGAGACTAAAGTACTCCTCTTAGTGTCTTCTCCTTGTGTTCATTGCTTTTAGGTGGTAAAAAAAAAAAAAAAAAAGATGCTTTCAAGTAGAAACTTGTGGTCTTTTTCCTGAAGTGTTTAGAACACAATGTCACCAATCATCTAGCCTAAAGGAAGCCCTTTCTGAGGCCAAATTCTACTAGGGTTGGAAGGCTGAGCACAAAGCTGGTGGCTTACGTTTGTCTATGAGCACAACCTGGTGACCACATGCTGAAAGGCAAGTTCCCAAGAGACTGAGAAAGTCTAAGCCTCGAAAGGCTAGTTTAGTAGCCTTAAAAGCCATGAAGTACAGTGGGTAGGCTCTGACATGGTTTCCCATTCCAAATTCCACTCTTATCGTTTCTTAGACCAATTGCAAGCAGAGAAAAGGCTCAAAATCTAATGGTGTTTATCGATGAGTCCTATCTTGTGCTTTGGAAGTAGGATAAAGGGCAGGGCTATCAGACTCTAAAGTCATCAGAGAAAGCAAAAATTATGAAGGGACCAAATTACACTCAAAAATCCTTCAAAGTTGAACTCAAATATTTACCTGTCACTTGTAGGTCAATATACCATTTTTCAGTTAAGTACAACAGAGCCAGGTTTTCCCCCATCACTGGTATGGCTCTTCACTTAACCACCAAATGTGTAGTTAGGTGTTGAATAGCTGCCTTATGTTTTGAGGCCACATTGTGCAAAAACAATATATGTATTAAAGGTGTTAGAATCACACTCAAAATAGGAAGATATTCACCCTCTGAAAGGCAGGCATTCCTGACTCCTATCTCACATTTACTCCAGGGCAAATGCTCACAGCAGGGAAAGAACTATTTCTATTGCTATTGCTTTTTTTTTCCCTCTCTCTCTTGGTTAATATAAGTTAGTTAAGATGTGTATGATGCAATTCACTGAAATCAGTTTCAAAAATCCAAAGTTTAGACAAAAGCCATCTTTGTCATAGATTAAAAAGGAAGAGACTCAATTGCTAAAGAGACTTAAGATCCCTGAACTCACTAATAAAATTCCAGACACTAAAAAAGGTTTTGGATTTTTTTGGAAATGGAAGACTATTTAGATTTTATCTAGCATAAACCACTCATTTTAGAGCTGAGGAAAATGAGATCCAAAGATATTGAGTGACTTATCCAAGGTCACAAGGCTGATGAGTGGCAGAGCCTAGCTCAGGGTGCAGACTTCCTAACTCCTATTTCATGCTGTTAAATAAAATCTGATGAATCAAACACATTGCTCAAAGGTAAAAGTATACCTGGTGGTTCCCACTTAACTATTCGTCACACATTATACCAATTAAAATGCAATATAGAGGTGATTATTGCTGGGCTTTAATCATATTGTGTTGTCTACAACATGCTGATGGACATGTGTTCTGGAAAATCAAATAAAACCACAGAGTTGGTTGTCACTGGCTCTGTTTCTTTAATTTACATGGTCTCAGCTTGCCTTTGGGGAATGTACAGACCAAAGCAAACCAGTCCCCTAGAGACACTGTGGCAACAGTTCTTAAAGCAGAGCTATCCTTTTTGTTGTTGCAGTCACTTATAATCAGAGGAATCAGAATAGTAGCATGATTCCACAGGATTACATGGCAACTTCAGCTGGATCAGAATCTCCTCCTGCTTAGTGGCCCCAGGAATCACCAGTAGCTGAGAAAAATATCCACGATCCAGGATCTGACTTGGTTAGGAGGGTTCCCCCTGCCAACCCCCCTGCCGCGTCAATATATCTGGCCTCCATTCCCCTAGCCCAACTCCCTTCCTTTCCTTTGTAATTTGAGTATGACTTCTACGCCTGGTGACCTGTTGGAATACACTTGCTTGTTTGCTTTCTTCTGTGTTTTCCTTAATGCAATAACTTGAAATGTCAACATGAGGTGACAAGTAAATCCTCAGTTAAAATAAATTTGCAATCAAACAGGAGGAGGAAGAGAAAAAGGGGCGCAGAAAGCTGACCGTGGAAGCTGTTGAATGGCGGCCAAATCCACAGCCAGAGTGCTAATGGAGCACAGTGTTGGCCACACAAACTCATCCCTGCTTTCCTGTTCAACAGGCTTCCTTGTGGATCTTTTTCTTTGAGTCTCGTCATTCACTCTGACTTTATATCTAATGCAACAAATAGGTAAACAGTAAATGGCACGCTATCTGGATATAAAGTCTGGTTCCTCACTGAAACACATACATTACCATATGCAGAACAGACAGCTAGTGGGAAGTTGCTGTGTAACACAGGGAGCTCAACCCTGTGCTCTGTGACAACCTAGAGGGGTGGGATGGGGTGGGCGTGGGTGGAAGGGAGAGGGAGGAATACTCGTGGCTGATTCATGTTGTTGTACGGCAGAAACCAACACAATGTTGTAAAGCAATTATCTTCTGATTTAAAATAATAATAATAAAAAAAAGCATAAAAAGATTTTTTAAAAATTCTGGCTACATTTCTCCAAGCCAGAGGTACCTCTAGGAAGAATGTCTGGCAATCCAGACATTCTATGTGCAGGTTTCTAAAATCTCCTCATGAGGCAGAAACTCAGCAAAGTAACAATGTTCTCTATGATTTAGACAGGGAGAGAATCCCAATTTTCGCATTCTAACTTGCCTCAGAGTTTGGGAGGAGGATCCAGCCAATTTATGGCACAGTCTCTATCAGAGGAGAAATGAAGGTCACGGAGTTGCAAACCACAGAGAGGGGGCAATGCCTACCACCCAGCAACCGGCTGTTTTCCCTGGGATTTAGCCACAGCTCAGGGACTACCAAGTGTCCTGAAAGCAGAAATGCATCCAGGGTGACAGTATGAAAAAGTCACCATGTTCAGCAGTTTCCATGTTGTCACCATAAATCCTACCCCACTCTTCCTCGGTTTCGTTGTGTTGGTCCCAAGGCAGCCATGGCAGCTCGTCTCCACGGGACCCAAGCTGAGAGGGATGAGTTACAGACCCAAATCCCAGTGTTTGTTAAGGGGATTTATGCATTAGGTTCTCTGAAACTTAACCCGGAAAGTCTTCCTCATTCCCCTGGTGGGTTTCCGGAAGAGAGAAATCCCCTTGGCATATATCCTTTTGACTCAGTGCTGGCTACGGGCATGCATAAATCCTGCTAATGACTTCTGCCTGTGGCTGACAGGTTCTGGTCTTTGGCGAAAGCTGGCTTCTCAAAAACTGCTTTTTGTTTCTTTCTAAAGAGGATTTCTTGCAGGACTTCTTCAGTGAGCATCAGTAAGTATTCCCCAGGACGGCTGTCAACACTCTTGGTTTACTTGGGTGCTCCACACAGAGGGATCTAATTCACGCTGTCAGATCTGGGATGCTACACAATCTGACATTTAGAATTTAAAATCACCTTGGGTAAAAACCTAAGGACTCTGTTTTGGGAGTTAGTTTCCTTTCTTAGAAAGTAAGAGGGAGTTACTTTTTTTTTTTTAACATAGTCAACTCTTGAGATACAGAATTCTTGGTTTTCCTTATGGGAATTAGCACCATTCACAGGAGGAGGGTTATGAGGATTCTTGGGCACTGACTGATTTAAGTATATGCCTTATCTCCTGGCTACAGGGCTTGATTCAAGGAAGGACACATAATTCACTCAGAGTAAGGAGGTATGGTGACAGGCTAGGGCTTCTGAGAAGGGAACTATTAGAGGATTAGTGGTGTGATGGTAGATGTGAAATATGGAGCTGCAACCATATTATAAACAGAAGAGGCCAAAGCTGCTAGGAGCTATGTGGAAGCTAACAATGTGACCAACTAAGAACTTAAGAGCAGAGAGATGGGTCCTGATGATATGGTTAATCTGCGTTTAGCCATGTCTGAAGCTACTTACCATGCACTTTTTATTGACTCGAACCACTAAACTCTTTCTCCTTAAGTCAATCTGAGTTGGCTTTTCTGTCTCTTGCAACTGATACCTAATTTCCGTAAGGAGACTCTGTGTGTGTGTGTGTGTGTCTAGTCTCTGATCTAGAGAGAGTGTGTGTGTGTGTGTCTAGTCTCTGATCTAGAGAGTGTGTGTGTGTCTAGTCTCTGATCTACAGTGTGTGTGTCTGTGTGTCTAGTCTCTGATCTAGAGTGTGTGTGTGTGTGTGTGTCTAGTCTCTGATCTACAGTGTGTGTGTCTGTGTGTCTAGTCTCTGATCTAAAGAGAGTGTGTGTGTGTGTGTGTGTGTGTCTAGTCTCTGATCTACAGTGTGTGTGTGTGTCTAGTCTCTGATCTAGAGTCCTACACAGTCCTAGTACACGGAAACACAGTATTATAAAAATCTTGACATCTTGAGCAGAGATGCTGGCAGAATTCCTTTAGAATTCTCTCTCTTAGAATCTCAAGTACCTCGCTTGCATTCCCAATCATGCACCCCTGCTCCTGTGTCTATAACCTCCCTCACCACTGCTTTTCGCCCTCGGTGTGGACACATGCTCTTTACTCTCCCACTTCATGAAATGTCTCTCTTTACTCAGACCCCAATCTAGTTGCATCCTATAAGTCTACTTTCTTTCTCAGTCAGGCTCTCTGAAGGAATAGTCTATACCAACCCTTCTCAAAGCAAATATATGTGAGGAAATGATCCAGCCTCCTTTTGGATAGTTACAATTAACATGAGAGTATTAAGGGCTCTGAGGATTCTTGCAGGAAAGAAAACTATTCAATTTTATTTAAAACCAATGTTTCCCAAATTTATTTGGCCATATAAACCATTCTTCTCTTTTACTCTGCTTAAAATCATTGAACATTCCAAGGATCTAGAGTGATGCACTGGGAAATAATGCTTTAATATTTGGGTTTTTTTTTTTTTAAGAATTTTATTTTTTATGTGGACCATTTTTTAAGTCTTTATTGAATTTCTTACAAGATTGCTTCCGTTTTATGTTTTGATTTTTTGGCCACAAGGCATGCGGGATCTTAGTTCCCCAACCAGGGATCAAACCCACACCCCCTGCATTGGAAGGCTAAGTCTTAAACACTGGGCCACCAGGGAAGCCCCAGTACTTGTTGCTTTCATCTCTTATTTCCTGCTTATTCACTTAAAATTTATTATGAATATTTGTAAATACCAAAAGTATACAGAACACTTATAGCTATCACAGTTTTGCCAAATCTCAATGAAAAACGTCTAGATCAAAGATGGCGAGATTCTTCAACTTTTCCAAAGTTCCACTCTTGTGCTTTTTCCCCTTTGTCTTGAGTGTCCCTTCTCTCCTTTCCCCACTGTTCTTCAGCTGGCGAACTCCTATTCCTTCTTCAAGACTCAGGTATCAATACCTCCAGAAAATCTTTCCTAACCCTTCCTTTCCCCCAGCCTATCATGGTTCCATGGTTTCCTCTGAATTCCCAGAGTTCCTGAATGTACCCCTATCAAAAGATAGCAATGATCCCATTCTTAGTTAATTGCCTGCTTATTCACTGACTTGGTGGACATGAGTGAGTGAACTCCGGGAGTTGGTGATGGACAGGGAGGCCTGGTGTGCTGTGATTCATGGGGTCGCAAAGAGTCGGACACGACTGAGCGACTGAACTGAACTGAACTCACCAGTCTCCCTTAGTAGACTAAAAGTTCCTGAAGGATAGAAACTGTTTATTTTTAAAACCTCTGTATCCTCAACCTCCTGCCGGGAATATCAGAGATCACACTTTCATGTTTCTTGAATGATGACTGTTTCAGGCCTTCTCAGTGAGTCTTCCCTGTACTAAACAGAAGTGTACAAGTCACCCACCCAATTTCTTGACCACTATGCTGTCAAGACTTCTCCACATTTTATCCAGTCACTATCTTTCCTCTTAGAATGCTGTCTTCATTTTTCTTTTTCCCTCAAAGAGCAACTGAATCAGCTAGGATGTGCTCTGCTCCAAGGAGCAGAAAACTAACTCTCAAAAACTGCAACCATCAGGACACAACTTTATATAAGAAGTCTGGAGGTGGGAGGTTTTGAGTTGGTCATCAAGGATCCAGGCTCTTTCTGTCCATCCATTCCTCCAGCATTAGTGTAGGTTTTTGTCCTCATGGGTGTCCCCTCGTGGTTGAAAACTGGCTGTTAAAGTTCTGACATCATGTTCTCGCTGGGTACCAAGGCAGGAAGCCTTTGAAAGGGCAGAAGATAAGGCTCTGTCTTTTCACTGGAAGGAAACCCTTCCTAGAAGCCCTCGCAGACTTTGCCTTATATCTCAGAGGTTAGAGTTTGTCCCATGGTCCCCTATGTGCAAGGGAGGCTGGGGGTGTGAGCATCTAATGCCATGACTTGCTTAACTCAACTCTGATTTACCCCTGGAGCTGGCAGAAGGTCCCTGCAATCAAAGACTCTATCCACCAGCTGAACAAAATTCGACTCTCTTAGTGGGCTGAAGAAGCAGGGTTGGGACAGGGGGTTTGCTGTCAGACAGGCAACAGAGTGTGCCTGCCAGAACAACACTGGTACAGCTGCCAGGGGATCTGGCTGTGAAACCAGAAGATTCAAGTTTCTAGGCCGTGGTTTCTCACTGGCCACCCTTGGGTTCTTGGCCAGCTCCTGATGATCTCTGAGTTTAACGTTCATTAGCTCCAATAGGAGGTTTTCTCAGTCATATCACGTGGGCTGGCTAATGACTTTTAAAATGGGGAAGAGAGGGGAAGCACTTCTATCCACCCAAATTCTTAGGTTAGGCATCCCCTGACATTTCTTAAGGCCAGAAAATATTTGTTCATGCAATCGAGAGTCACTGCCCCAGGTGGCGCTAGAGGTAAAGAACCCGCCTGCCAATGCAGGAGACGTAAGAGATGCAGGTTCGATCCCTGGGTTGGGAAGATCGCCTGAAGGAGGGCAAGGCTACCCACTCCAGTATTTCTGCCTGGAGAATCCCATGGACAGAGGAGCCTGGCAGGCTAAAGTTCATGGGGTCACAAAGAGTCGGACACGACTGAAGTGACAGCACGTGCATCTTCCATGTGGTTGTTTGGGTCACAGAGAGAGTTAAGACCACCTCTGCCCTCAAGAGGGTGGGTTTCAGGTGAACACGACAAACATTCATACAAATAGCTGAGCTTAATGTGATAAGTGCAAGAATTAAGATCCGCAGGAAGTGTCATGGACCAGCGAGGAGGTCAGTTTGCTGGGCAGGGGAAGAATGCTGGCAGGGCAGCAGCAAACACTGCACACTTGTTGCATAGGTGTAGGAGGAAGCTCCAAGTAGTGAGTCAAAATAGGCCTCTTCAAGCAGGAAACATCTGCATTGGAGGCAAAAGAAAAGTCCAATTTGCTGGGGGCCGGAGGTGGGGGGCAGTGAGGGACACAGTGAGGGGGAGGAGACAGAATAAAGAAGGAATATATAGAGAGAAGAAAACATGAACAGAGGAATGGAAACTGGAAAGTACAGTAGATGGAAAAACTGAATTACAGGAAATGCTCTGGAGCGGACCGACCACTGGTGGGGAAAAGGGGATCAGAAGAAACGAAGGAGGCTGGAAAGCACATAAGGGTTTTTACAGCCTGAACCTATCTTCTCCTTTAGTCGGCAGCTGAGAGTCAATGGAAGTTTTAAAGCATTAAAAGAAACCCTTTCCTTCAAAGGTTAGAGGCCGATCCTATTTGCAAATTCAATGGCTACAAAATTGCAGCACTCCTTAATGATTACAAACTAGGTTTAATAAACAAAGACGTTACTATAATGTTGGAGAAACCACTGTCAACTGCCTTTCCAGGTTTTTAAGAAATTCTGATGAAATGAAAAACCTGTATTTTGTCCTCCCATAAAACTGAACAGGTTGGGGATAGATCCCATAAATCCTGCAATTATTTAAAGCACAAAGCCTAGCCTTACTACATTACCACTTTTTTAAATAACACATCACCAGATCCTGGTTCCCCAAAACCACTTTGGGGAAAAATTGCTTTCCTAAGTGACATCACCCCCATTTTCCACATAAAATGAAAAAAATAAAGTTTCATATTCAGAAGTAGTAGGCTACAAAAGGGTTGCTGTACCTTAAGAGCCTGCTATGGAACCCCCTATTGCCCTGAGAGAAACAAAGAAATAAATTAAAAATATAAAAATCCCCAAATACACAGAGTTGAGCTTAAGAGAGGTGGGCTGGTTTTCCCCCAAATCCATTAATAAAATAAATCACTGCATTTCATATTCACAGTCATCTCTGAAAGTTCTCCTCTTAATTGCTCCATGGCATCATGTTTTATTTTAGTCAAGTTCAGGTTTTATGGCCAGGGACTAATGGGCATGGAGTCCCCGAAGAACTTGTTTTAAAACATCAACCAGTCAACCATAAAAGGGATATTAAAACAGCTACAGAGGCTAAATAAGAATTAAAAAGTATAGCCACTTATTTTGAAATTAGAATCCTCTTTCACATTTAGGAATACAATAAAACGTGTCATAAACTTTCTACTTTCATTCCAAAGTATTGTTGTAAGAATTGACATGGATGCAGACACAAGCCTCCTATGGTTAAACGGCACTCATTAAAATCTAGTACTGTTTTTAGACACTACGAGAGGCTCTTAAAAATTATAAATGATTACAACGTCATAAAAACCTTCCAGGGAGAGAAAAAGAAAAAAAGAGCAAAGGGAAGGGTCTAATGAATGAGGTTGTTAATAAACTTATACCATTGATGAGTGAAAATTCACAAGCAAGGCAAGGTCAAGTCTTAGTACAGATCTAGATAGAACATGGAGTCCAATAGGAGAAAATGATATGTTTGATAAGAGCTGTCTGGATCACTGCTGAATCATTTCATGTACTCCCTCATGGGGCTTCCCTGGTGGCTCAGAGGGTAAAGAATCTGCTGCAATGCAGGAGACCCTGGTTTGATCCCTGGGTGGAGAAGGGAATGGTTACCCATCCCAGGATTCTAGATTGGAGAATCCCATGGACAGAGGAGCCTGATGGGCTATAGTCCATGGAATTGCAAAGAGTTGGACACAACTGAGTGACTAACATGCTCTCAGGGTAGATTTAAATCTTGAACCTTTTTCATAATCACATAGCATCTTTCATTTCACTAATATACTATATTCTCTTTTTTAAAAGCCATTTTTAATTTAATTAATTAATTTGCGGGGCTGCACTACACAGCATTGTGGGATCTTAGTTCCCCAACCAGGGATCAAACCCACACCCCTTGCACTGGAAGCGTGGCGTCTTAACTACTGGACTGCCAGGGAAGTTCCCTAATACACTAGGTTCTTGACAAAGGCTTGGTGTCAACAATTTGTGAAGTGGCTTCATTTTGCATGCATGCATGCTAAGCTGCTTCAGTCATGTCCGACTCTGCGACCCCATGGACTACAGCCCACCAGGCTCCTCTGTCCACGGGATTCTCCAGGCAGGAATCCTGGAGTGGTTTGCCATGCTCTCCTCCAGGGGATCTTTCCAACCCAGGAATCGAACCCACATCTCCTGAATTGGCAGGCGGGTTCCTTACCACCAGCACCACCTGGGAAGCCCCGGGGAAACTAGCCAGGCAAAAATACATCCAGTCAAGCCTCAAGTTCAAGCTGAGTAGGACCCTCAGATTCCCAGTACTCTGATAACGAATCCATCTCTTCTTTATCCAGTGGCTGAGAGGAGGGAAGAACTGTTCACCCAGGAGGGGACAGCCACTCTGACAAAGCTATGCAGGTGTCCAATCACAAGAGAACCTAGAAATGACTTCTCAGGTATAACAGGGAACTAGAAACAAACACAAAGAGGATGACCTTTCCGAACTGAAGCGCTCTCTTGGCCAAATAGGACAAACACAGGATGTGCAGCAGAAAGGAACCATCTTTGAAGTAAACATGATCTCTGAAAAGGCTCTTAACAGAGATCTCAGCAGAAATCCAGGTTAACGCCAGAAGAGAGAGACAGAGACAGAGCAAGCTCGGGGCAGGGAGGCCCAGATGCCACTCTCTTTCTAATTCTGCAGCACCTTCCGTTCCTCTGAACGGTTTTCAATAAAAGCATCTTGAACTGGTTTAGATTAGTCCCCACCAGGCACATTTGTAAAGATAAAAAGAACATGGTTGTTTTCCTTCCTCTGAAAGGGGGTTGGGAAGAGAGGACAGGAATGTTTCGGCTGGTCTCAAGGAGGAGAGAAAACAAGAAAAGTCAGGCTTGTTCTTATGCCCATGTTTAAACAGTCATGCCAGCTTGCTTTTAAACTTCACACTCTCCGAGCTGTCCTCCTTTCAATCCCTGGTCTCAGAGACGGCAATGGTTGGGGGTTGGGGGGAGGATGGAGGTGGAGAGAAGGGTGTTTTTCTGTCCGTCCTGCAGTGCATGGCAGCCACTAGCTTGTGTAAACATTCGGTAGCCCATCTGAACCCTATTTGAGAACAAAACCATTTCAGTTTTAAAGTGTTTGAATGACTTTCGCTAAATCTGAGGATTTGCCTATTGAATCTGGTGCTGTTCCCTTTCAACTCTGAATGAAGGAAGAATTATGAGACTGGAGTGATTCAATGAGACTTATCTGTCCTGGCACTCAATCAAAGGGATTAGGATTTGGAAAGAAAAGCCTACAGGTGATTCTCCAGGAAGCATACCAAGCAGTTATCAAAAACATACAAGTTCAAAGCAGCTCAATTTTCATATGTTAAATGTACTTGGATGCAGCCTCAGGCTCCTTTCTAGGTAAAAAAAAAAAAAAAAAAATTGTGTTAAAGCTGTTTGTACTTGCATAGTTAGCAGACAGGGAAATAAAGAAAGCATGTGGTACAGTGGTGCCGGGTCCACCTCACCCTCATGGAACACAATCAGTCAATCTTGCTCTCTCGGGGAAACACGCTCTGACACTGTGTCCGGGGCTCCCAAACTCATCCTTGACTCCTGCCACCACGGCAGATACACATTCGCCTCATCGACGCAAACGAGCTGTCACAACACAGGCGCTACGAGGTCAGCCACCGGCATCAGCAGCTTTTAACAATTAACAGTGAGGACTATTCACAAGGCTTGGGCGTTGTTTTCCCAAGCACCATGATCTGGGTTTAACCGGGTATTACCTACTTAACAGCTTAACTTGGGCACAAAAGGAGAAAAGAGAAAAGGACACACACTGAGATGTAGGTTAGAGAAGCGGGTACGTTCTGGGTGGCCTTCCTGTGCCAGCAAGTCATCAAGAAATACAGTTTACATTGTCACGCACACTCTGCAGGACACACACTGACAGTTACCACTGCCTTGGGTGGACCCGCAAGACTCTGAAAAACTGAACGCCTGAGTTAATCAAAGAAAGCAGAGGGAGAACATTTAAATCTATATTCTGGTCATTAGAAATGTAAGTGGGGATGCCCTGGCGGTCCAGTGGTTAAGACTTCACCTTCCAGTGGAGAGAGTGTGGGTTCGATCCGTGCCAGGAAACCAAAACATAAAACAGAAGCAATACTGTAAGAAATTCAGGAAAAACTTTAAAAATGGTACACATGAAAAAAAAATCTTAAAAAAAAAAAAAAGAAATGCAGGCAAAACATATAGCCGCATACTAGACACATACTCCATGCTCAACAAATGGCCATAAAAGGCATAAGAGTGACAGTACTGGCTTCTGCTAGGTCCATCCTCTATGGAAAAAAGGTCAAAGTCACACCACGACGAGATCTGCCCTGACACTGACGGAGTGTCCAGTACAGGCCCTGTACCAAGAGGCAAGACTACCGGTCTCTACTCACCCCTGAGAGCCCTTGCTGAATGCAGGACTTTGGAAAGTGACTCCACCCACCCACACTTAGGCAGCCTCATCTCTCAAATGGGGATGAAAGCCCACTCACCCAAAGCAAGAGGCTAGTAACTGATATTTATCTACGGTGCCTCTTGCTAAGCATTCTACAGCTATTAGCTTATCCCCAACAATACTACGGGGTAAGTGTGAAGACTGTTTCCATCTGAGAGATGAGGAAACTGGGAGTGAAACAGGTAACTGGCTCAAAGTCACTAGATCAGAAAGTGAGAGAAAACAGATTCAGACACTGGACTCTCTTTCTCTTTTTTTTTCTTTCTTTTTTTTTTTTTGATGTGGACCATTTTAAAAGTCTTTATTGAATTTCTTACAATACTGCTTCTGATCTATATTTTGGTTTTTTGGCCATGAGGCCATGTGGGACCTTAGTTCCCCAATCAGGAGTTGAAACTTCACCACCACCCCCTCCACTGGAAGGCAAAATCTTTAACCACTGGACTGCCAGGGAAGTTCCCCAATCCAGGACTCTCAGAATAAAAGGTCCATGTTCTTACCTGATGGACCAGATTCTGTCCTCCTAATTACATGATGTTTCTTGAATGATGAACGTTACTTATTAGCCTACTGGGTCAGAGACCCCAGTATCCTCCTCAAATTCTCCCTCACCCCGCCTCTTGCTAATTGATTGCCAAATTGCAACCCCCTGCCTTTGCAAGGTCGTTCTATTTCCTGAGTTGTGCTTTTCCTGCCAGTGGCCAATTGAGGCTTTAGCACCTCTCGCTTTAACTGTTTCAATAGGCCAGCTTGCATTTTCTTTTCTCTAAGTCTTTGCTCACTCTATTCTTGAAGCTTGAAATACCACCTGTATTATCACAATCCTATATATTCTTCCAGGCCCAGGTCAAGTGATGTTTCCCATGATCCTGATGACTTTGATCGGGCTCCCAGAACACATCAGCTGAATCTTTATTTAGTATGTATTCCATCCTCCCTGGCGGTCTTTTTCTCCATATCCCTTACCCCAACCCTTCACAAAGTAAACTGTAAGTACAGTGAGCACCATGTCTTATTTATTTTTATTTCTGTGTCACCTAGGTCTTTCAAACACGGTTTTCTGAACAGGGAAAAGGGGGCTATGGGGAGGAAGACTCTTAAGAGTTTTTCTAGTTCACAGATGCTTGATTTGGATGATGGAACCAGTAAAAAACAAAGAGATGAAAGTAACTGCAAAACTCCTGGTATTACATGAGGTATGGAGAAGTATAAAAATCGACATCTTGGTGCTAGATTGCCAAGGTTAAAATCTTAGCTCTGTCACTTAGTAGCTCTACAACCTGGGGAAAATTCTTAATTTTGCTGATCTTCTTCATTTCTCTAGATTTCTTCACTTCCCACAAAATGAGTGGGAGAGGGATAAATTAGGAATTTGGAACTAATATATACATACTGCTATACATAAAACAGCTAAACAACGAAGACCTACTCTATAGCACCAGAAATTATCCTCAATATCTTATAATAATCTAAAAATGAAAAATAATCTGAAGACTATATATATATTTATAAATGTAAAAATATAAAATTTTATAAAAGTATATATTAAAACTATTTGTCCTCTTTCAGATTACTTTGAAAATATTATATATATAAAACTGATTGACTATACACCTGAAACTAACACAACATTGTAAATTAACTATACTTCAATAAAAAATTATCTAAAAAAATGAAGGATAACATGAGTAACTATTCATGAGTTTGCTCTCAAGGATGAAATGATACAGGAAGCATTTAGAATAGCACTTGGCATACAGTAAGTTTCAATAAGTGCTACACAGATCGTTACATGAAGGTCAGATTTCCTTTCCCTGCCATCTAAAATACGAACTTCTTAAAACAGGAATGAGAAAGATGTTAGCAATGAAACCCATGCTCCCTCTTTCAGAATCAGGGATGGAAAAGCTCTAACAAGTTGGATATGGCAAACCCTGCTGGAATTTTTTTTCTTCTTAGCTCAACCTAGGGCCCCAATGTAACAGAGCAACGCCATAAAGCTGGCTCCTCCTGGCTTCTTATTGTCTTGGCACTGAACAATCAATTTGAAAGTACATTAAGTTATTTAACAGGTCACCAAGTAGCAGAAAGCTAAAAGTTTAACCATATTTACAAGGAAGAATTATATGAAAATATTTTTATGGATGCTATAAAAACCACCATTAAAAATGACTGCATTGAAAAGCTGAACATGTATGGAACAAATGGGCAACTCTTAAAATATTACCTGGTTCCAGACAGTCCAAATTTTGTGTCTCGTTAGCAAGTAAGATAGATGACTTTGTCTGAAATGATGTTTTATAAATCCTATTAAGAGGCTATAAGGGATGCAATGGCTCCCAAAACAGGAGAATTAATTTCTGAGTTCAGTCCCCATTGTACACACAAAAATGTGGGAGGGGGATGGGAGGGGGCTTATTGTTGATGCTGGTTTTGGATTAATATAATAATAATGCTCTCTAACAGTTACGTTCTGTACTTTTCAAAATACACGTACACTTATTATCTCACTTTGATCGTCACAAAAAGCCTATGAGGCAGTTTAAGTAAATATTGTTACTCGTGGATTTTTTTTTTTAAAATAATTGTTGTTGTTGTTTTTTAGTTGTGTTGTTGTTTACACAAGCCAGGGGTGGTGGTTGTTGTTTAGTTACTAAGTTGTGTCCGACTCGTTTGCGACTCAATTGACTGTAGCCTGCCAGGCTCCTCCATCCATGGGATGTCCCAGGTAAGAATATTGGAGTGGGTTGCCATTTCCTCCTCCAGGAGATCGAACCTGGGTCTCCTGCCCTGTAGGCGGATTCTCTATCACTAAGCCACCTGAACCTAAGGCTTCATCAAAGTCAGTGAAAGCCAAGCTGAGTTAGAACCTTGCAGCTCCCTGAGTCCACAGGATGTGGAGTTGTAAGAGCTTGTGTTTATGATGTGGAGATGGTGCAACTCTGTCTGCACAAACCCACAGAATGGAGGAAGTTACACTGTCATTTTAAACTCTGTATCCAGATAAATTAAAGGCATTTGTTTGTTCTTTTACTTAAAAAAAAAAAACCTGAAGTGATGTACTCTTACCATCACATAAATAATAGCATAGTGCTTTGTATATACTATTTTTTTTTAAGAGCAAGACTCACTCCAATGATTGGTGCAATTTTGTTTTTTGCCTTGCCTTGCCAAAAAGAAAATATGGCTTTAATAGAAGTTTACATCTGCGTGGTATTACATGCATGTAAAACAGATGTAACCTAATTACATTTTCATTTAAATTGCTAAATAGCTACTTAAGTAAAAAGCTAAAATAACATACAAACAACAGTTACTATAATAACAAGTGTACTTAGAATTAAATGAAAAGGATCAAAGCTACGGCATATAGAATTTGAGTTGGTCTTTCAAAAAGACAGTGACATAACAACGCTGCCTTCAATTACTCAGTAATCTAATGTCTCTAGAGCTCAGCCTAGACCCGTGGAAGAAAATCCATCGAGTTTTTATAAAGACTCTGGGTTTCATGAAGATTAGACACACTCTACTAGAGATTATATAGCAAAACCCTAAATTGGAAATTAGAATTCCAGGGCAATACAATCAGCTTGATTATAGTTTTAAGCAGACCTGTCTAGGCTGAAATCAGAAGTCGGCTCCCAACTTGGAGATCAGGACGCCCTTTTCGTATTTTTAAAAGAAGACAACATGACACATCAGGCATTGCATATTCATGTCCCAGCCCTTCCGGGGAGCCGCACAAAGGCTCCACAGAAGGCTCCAGAGCCTTTGGGATGATGTTCAGCTTTGGAGCATGGCAAAAGAACACGTGGTCAGTCTTCACAAAGGAGCAGAGGAAAACACCACGTGCCGGGCTGGGGTGGCTGAAACCGTAAACGGTGGACTCTGGCAAAACTCAACCCGGTTTAACCTAGATTTGTGGGGGTAATGGCCTGTCCTAGCTTTCCCTTTTCGATTTCAGTTTAACCAAAGTGAATTTCAGGCATTTGGAGATGGTGGTTGTAATTTTAAGCAGTTGGAGAGGAAAACTGAACTTTTATTAGAGTGTGTGAGCGGTATGAATTCATTTCAAAATTAGAACAGCCTATTACTAAAAGCAGACCATTTAGAGTAGGAGTGCATTTTGAAAATAACCCCCCATTAACTTTCTTCTCTTGGAGAAGGAAATGGCAACCCACTCCAGTGTTCTTGCCTGGAGAATCCCAGGGATGGCGCAGCCTGGTGGGCTGCCATCTATGGGGTCACACAGAGTCGGACACGACTGAAGTGACTTAGCAGCAGCAGCTTTCTTCTCTAAACTAGTCCAGCCAGTTTTTCTAAATTTTGCTCAGGAGTGTACAAAATAAAGGGCTTCCCAGGTGACACAGTGGTAAAGAATCCAACGGCCAATGCAGGAGATGCTGGTTCTATCCCTGGTCTGGGAAGATCCCCTGGAGGAGGAAATGGCAACCCACTGCAGTATTCTTGCCTGGAAAATTCCATGGACAGAGGATTCTGGCAGGCTACAGTCCTTGTCTTTGTTTGTATTAATCACTCAATCATCTCCAACTTTTTGCAACCCCATGGACGATAGCATGGCAGGCTCCTCTGTCCATGGGATTCTCCAGGCAAGAAAACTGGAGTGAGTTGCCATTTCCTCCTCCAGGGGATCTTCCCGACCCAGGGATCAAACCCAGTTCTCCTGAATTGCAGGCAGGTTCTTTACCATCTGAGCCACCAGTGAAGTTGGGCTACAGTCCATGGGGTCAGAAATGACTCAGCATGCATGCACATACGCACACATGTAGAAAACAAAAGATTTAGATCCAGTCAGCCCTTTTGATCATGGGGCTAAAATGTTGAAGAACTGAAAAAAAAAAGAAGTTTCTGCTAAAATTGAGGATTATGCTCTTCAAACTGAGAACTTCCTTATCAAAGACATGGACAAATTCTTTTTGAAATGAGCTTCAAATTATACCCCAATACACCTGACTGTAAACACTTATTTATCTTCTGACTCCCCTTTTCATTTTATTCAGCAAATGTCCTCTCTCTAGAGGTGGGACAGTATGAAGAGACTAAGGGTTAGGGGTGAGGCTATGAAAGGAGGTTTGAAAAACAGGGCCAATATTTGGTGTCAACTTTGGCATTTACTCCCTCAACTCCACCTCACATGTTTTATTTTTTTTTTTAAAGCTTTTAATTTTATATTGGAGTATAGTCGATTAACAATGTTGTATAAACTACCGCACAATTGCACTCATCTCACACGCTAGCAAAGTCATGCTCAAAATTCTCCAAGCCAGGCTTCAGCAGTATGTAAACCGTGAACTCCCAGATGTTCAAGCAGGTTTTAGAAAAGGCAGAGGCACCAGAGATCAAATTGCCAACATCCGCTGGATCATGGAGAAAGCAAGAGAGTTCCAGAAAAACATCTATTTCTGCTTCATTGACTATGCCAAAGCCTTTGACTGTGTGGATCACAATAAACTGTGGAACATTCTGAAAGAGATGGGAATCCCAGACCACCTGACCTGCCTCTTGAGAAACCTGTATGCAGGTCAGGAAGCAACAGTTAGAACTGGACATGGAACAACAGACTGGTTCCAAATAGGAAAAGGTGTACGTCAAGGTTGTATATTGTCACCTTGCTTATTTAACTTATATGCAGAGTACATCATGAGGAACACTGGGCTGGAAGAAGCACAAGCTGGAATCAAGATTGCTGGGAGAAATATCAATAACCTCAGATATGCAGATGACACTACCCTTATGGCAGAAAGTGAAGAGGAACTCAAAAGCCTCTTGATGAAAGTGAAACAGGAGAGTGAAAAGGTTGGCTTGAAGCTCAACATTCAGAAAACAAAGATCATGGCATCTGGTCCCATCACTTCATGGGAAATAGATGGAAAAACAGTGGAAACAGTGTCAGACTTTATTTTTTTGGGCTCCAAAATCACTGCAGATGCTGATTGCAGCCATAAAATTAAAAGACGCTTGCTCCTTGGAAGGAAAGTTATGACCAACCTTGATAGTATATTAAAAAGCAGAGACATTACTTTGCCAACCAAGGTCCGTCTAGTCAAGGCTATGGTTTTTCCCATGGTCATGTATGGATGTGAGAGTTGGACTGTGAAGAAAGCTGATCGCCGAAGAATCGATGCTTTTGAACTGTGGTGTTGGAGAAGACTCTTGAGAGTCCCTTATACTGCAAGGAGATCCAACCAGTCCATTCTAAAGGAGATCAATCCTGGGTGTTCATTGGAGGGACTGATGCTAAAGCTGAAACTGCAATACTTTGGCCACCTCATGAGACGAGTTGACTCACTGGAAAAGACTCTGATGCTGGGAAAGGTTGGGGGTGGGAGGAGAAGGGGACGACGGAGAATGAGATGGCTGGATGCCATCACCGACTCTGTGGACATGAGTTTGAGTGAACTCCGGGAGTTGGTGATGGACAGGGAGGCCTGGCGTGCTGTGATTCATGGGGTCGCGGAGAGTCGGACATGACTGAGCGACTGAACTGAACTGAACTGTACAGTTTCAGGTGGACAGCAAAGGGACTCAGCCATACATATACATGTATCCAATCTCTCCCAAACTCATCTCCCATGCATGCTGTGCTAAGTTGCTTCAGTCGTGTCCGACTCTTATGACTTCGTGGACTGGAGCCTGCCAGGCTCCTCTGTCCATGGGATTTCTCAGGCAGTCATACTGGACTGGGTTCCTATTTCCTGCTCCAGGGAATTTTCTTGACCCAGGGATCAAACCTAGGTCTCCTGCGTTGCAGGTATATTCTTTACCAACTGAGCCACCAGGGAAGCCCCCTGCCATGTAACACTGAGCAGAGTTCCAATATACAGTAGGACCTTGTTGGCTATCTATGTAAAAAACAACAGTGTGCACATGTTGACCCCAAACTCCCTAACTAGCATGTCCTCCCATCCTACCCACCCCCGGTAACCATAAGTTTGTTCTCTAAGTCTAAACACCACCTCACGCATTTTAACGGGTGAAGAAAGGGCTGCAAAGACGCATGCTGTCTCTCACTCACTTTCTTTTGCCAATGCCCTGTACTTGAATCATGAGCAATGACTTAAAAGGGCTCCTATACATTTAACATTGAGTGGGAAACATTTTCTTTTTCTTTTCCCTAACTAGGCCTGCTACACCAAAAATGTGGTGAGTCCCTGTCTGAGACTGTCTCTGGATTTGAAATAACAGTGAGGTGTGTATTCGTGAAGATGAGGGCAAATGTTCTTTGAGAATCTTCTTGTCCCATCACTTCCCTGGGTCGAGCGCCCTGGATTTATCTCCTCAGGTTGGCTGCTGTTTGCTTTCTGCAAAGACTGTTCATAAAATTTCACAATGTGTTGAGAACAAGTTTGCAAAAGGCAAGCAAAGGCTTGCCTTGATTTTGTAACCAATTATTTCATTTGTATTTTATAAATCGGTCATAAATGTCATGGACTAATTGCTGCCCTGTCCCCCTTCCCCACCCCCAAACTCCCACTGGAACAAACAGGCAACCTTGTATCACTCTTGCCAGAGGCCAAGAATTAATGGTGGCTATTTGGAAGGACATCAATGGTAGCTGAGGACACACTGTAATTTCCCTGCTCACCACCACTCCCCTCTGCCCTGGAAAACAAACATATTTCTATCACAGCACTCTTTGCCCAAGAAACTCAGATGCCAGTTAGACATCCTGAAAGAAACCAAAAGAAACAATATTAAAATAATCATGTCATAACATCACTGACTTAACCAAGGTCTTTTCTTGTCTATCTGATCATTGCTAAACCAGTCATTACTCAAAAGCACACATTAAGTGATGATTAATCTGTTTGACTGTGGTACAAACACTATCTTCTGTTGATGCTTAGTGGCTCTGGGAAAGGAAACATGAATAATGTCCTGCCTCAGAATGAACTTTGAAGAATAACCACATTCCAAAAGTTGATGGGCGGGAGGAGGAGAGAAAGTAATTACTCTGTGATGGGTTAAAAGTCAGTAAGAAAAGAAAGCTGAGGGTGGCTCTGCCCTACAAACATTTTGGGAACAACTCCCTTAAGTCGGCCTTGACAAAGGATCTATGTCATTAAAAGGAAATGAAATAAATGTGACAAGCTGCTCTCAATCTCAGAGTAACTCTGCACTCTTTGCAGGAAGGTTTAAAACCACAGAACAGTCATCATCCCAAATAAGTCTGTGTCATTGTTTTTAGTCGGTAAGTTGTATCTGACTCTTTGCGACGCCACGGACTGTAGCCCGCCAGGCTCCTCTATCCTTGGAATTTCCCAGGCAAGAATACTGGATTGGGTTGTCATTTCCATCTCCAGGGAGTCTTCCGGACTCAGGGATTGAACCCACGTCTCCTGCATTGGCAGGAAGATTCTTTACTGCTGAGCCACCAGGGAAGCCCCCATCCTGAATATAGCAGCCTATGGGCCCCGCCCACTGCCTCCGCCGGGCGCGGTCTCGCGATACCTGCGTGGCCTCGCGGCCCGGGCCGGTGGGCGGGGCGGGCCCTGACTGGCGCTGCCGCGGGGCGGCTCCGCGGGCGGGCCCTCCGCGCGGGCGGGCGGAGCGCGCAGTCGTCCGCGCGAGCGCCATGTCCGCCCTTCATGTGCCCTCTTGCCCCGCGTCCGCGGCCCGCTGCGGCCCTGGCTCTTCTGCCCGGCGCAGCGCTCCTTCGCCTCGAGTGCAGCCTTTGAGTACATCATCACAGCAAAGAAGGGAAAGAACAGCAACGTGGGGTTGATCCAGCTGAACCGCCCCAAGGTCCTCAATGCGCTCTGCAATGGCCTGATCATGGAGCTCAACCAGGCACTGGAGGCCTTCGAGGAAGACCCAGCTGTGGGGGCCATTGTCCTCACAGGCGGGGAGAAGGCATTTGCAGCTGGAGCCGACATCAAGGAAATGCAGAGTCACACGTTCCAGGACTGTTACTCTGGCAGGTTTTTGAGCCACTGGGACCGACTCACGCGTGTCAAGAAGCCGATCATAGCTGCTGTCAATGGTTATGCCCTTGGTGGTGGCTGTGAACTTGCTATGATGTGTGACATCATTTATGCTGGAGAGAAGGCCCAGTTTGGGCAGCCGGAGATTCTAATAGGAACCATCCCAGGTGCAGGGGGCACCCAGAGACTGACCCGTGCTGTTGGAAAGTCACTGGCCATGGAGATGGTCCTCACTGGTGACCGGATCTCAGCCCAGGATGCCAAGCAAGCAGGTCTTGTAAGCAAAATTTTTCCTGTTGAGACAGTGGTCGAAGAAGCCATCCAATGTGCAGAAAAAATTGCCAGCAGCTCTAAAATTATAACAGCAATGGCCAAAGAATCAGTGAACGCAGCTTTTGAAATGACATTAGCAGAGGGAGTTAAATTGGAGAAGAAGCTCTTCTACTCCACTTTTGCCACCGACGACCAGAAGGAAGGGATGGCCGCGTTTGTGGAGAAGAGAAAGGCCAACTTCAAAGACCAGTGACAGCGGCTGCCTCCGCCTCTGCCTCGGTGCCCCTTCCACGAGGACGAGCAGCTTCGGAAGCTGATCAGTGCTTCTCCCTCCTGCGCAGTGTCGGTGCCACGTGGCTTCTCTCCAGCTCTGCGGGGTCTGCAGTGTGGTGTGGGCTCACAGCCTGCTGGGGGCAGGTGGCCTTCACCCAGTGGTCACAGACCCGGCTTGGTCCCTGTACCTTTTGCATCCAGTGGGCGTGGCCTCTCAGAGCGAAGGCCTGGCTGCTGGGTCTCTAGAGACTTGCTCTTACTGACAGACTTCAGGTCACATCAGGCTTTCCTGTAGCTATTTCTATGGGTGGTTCTATCACTTTTTAAACACTTCTCTGAGCAGCAACATTCAAATAAAACAAGGTCTGCGACGTGCTCGCAAAAAAAAAAAAAAAAAGCAGCCTATGAACACTTTCCCTGGGGGACAAGTAAGTATTGCCAGTAAGCTGCCAGCTGCACCTTCTGTGGTGTTTGAGAGCTGAAGTCACAAACATGTGGCTTGCAGGTAAATTCCAGCCTTCAACAGGTTTAAAAACACTTTAAAACGTTAGTTGCCAAAATGTTTATACAAGTACACTTCATATAAAAGTCAGGATTTCCGGCTTCCATCAGGAAAAAAGAAATCTGACAAGTCCATGACAGCGGGTCCGTTCCCTCAGGGCAGCTAGCTGTCCTCCTTTAAACTCAAGGTGGGCTTCCTGGCTCTTCCTGGTCCCCATGTCTCCCTGTCACATGGCACCTGGCTCCTGTATGAATCTGATCCTTTGTGTAACTACTAATGAACTGCCCACCGATACTACTTTTCCCTACTTGAAGGCAGAGAAGAAATGGATTTCAGAAGCACCAAGGCCTCTCTAGCAATTCCAGCTGTGATGAAAATTCCACTCCAGTAAGTCAGTGTTTGAGTTTCGGAAAAAGGTACCACAGAAGCTTACATTTGCCTGAAGACGTGCTGGGACCTGATCCACTCAGACCAGTCAGCAGCTCCTCTAAATAGCATCTGGTTTTCTAGGGTCCTGGGCTTCCCTGGTAGCTCAGCAGTAAAGAAGTCGCCTGCCATGCAGGAGTCACAGGAGATGTGGGTTTGATTCCTTGGTTGGGAAGATCCCCTGGAGGAGGACAAGGCAACCCACTCCGGTATTCTTGCCTGGAGAATCCCATGGACCGAGGAGCCTGGCAGGCTACCGTCCACAGGGTCAGAAAGAGTTGGACACGACCAAGAAAACTTAGAATGCATACAACCCTAGGGCTCTGGTGCATGTTTTAAAGGCAAACTATGAAAATGAATCTTACTATCCTCTAAAGGAAAAATCCATCATATTCTTACTTATTTCTGCAAAATTAAGTGTGTTAAAAGTTGAACTATCCAACATGCATTTTCAGCCTAACTCTTACAGTTGCAAGGGAAAAAAATCCTCTCCTTCCTCATGATATATTTTTTATAATGAGGGCCACAAAAAAAAAAAAATGCAGAAAGAAATCTCAGAATCCTTGACGATAGAAATGCATGTACATATTTTGCACCAGCCAGCAGTAATTATTTTACTACGTGAGGCCCAGGGTAGGCAGTAATATGCAATACCTTTCAACTTGGCACCATCCCCCAAAAAGACAGAAAAAAAAAACCACCTGACCTCTGACCCTGTTTTGAAGCATCACTACCCGCTTGGGTAGTGTTTGCATGTTAAAATATTTATTTGCTTCATAAAAAAATCTATCTGAATATCCAGTCTCTCAGCAGTAAAGATTCTGATTTCCATCTTAGCAGAAGCCTTAAGTAATTTGGGGCTATGATCTAAACGCTACAAGCTTTACCCACTTAAAACCTTGCCAGCTTCGAGCTGCATATTTTTCTCACTTGCTCCTCATTTGCAAATCATAGTAGAGATTCAGGTGGAAAGGTGATGAAGTTTCAACAGCTGCAAAAGCCCAGTTAGAAAACTTGTTTCCTGGACAGAGCTTCCAAGAGAGTAATATTTCTGAGCCTTCTGTCACTTGAAGATGTGAATTTGTACCAGTGAGGCTGAACAAATTCTCGTGAGCAGGTATTATAATGGTAACTGCTGCATGTGGTGCAGGAGAGAATCAAGCCTCTTGACCTCTGTGTTGTTGTTATTCAGTTGCTAAGTCATATCTGACTCTTTGTGACCCCATGGACTGCAGCACGCCAGGCTTCCGTGTCCTTCACTATCTCCTGGAGTTTGCTCAAACTCCTGTCCATTGAGTCGGTGATGCCATCCAACCATCTCATCCTCTGTCACCCTCTTCTCTTGCCTTCAATCTTTCCCAGCACCAGGGTGTTTTACAATGAGTCAGCTCTTCACAACAGGTGGCCACAGTATTGGAGCTTCAGTTTCAGCATCAGTCCTTCCAATGAATATTCAGGGCTGATTTCCTTTAGGATTGATTGGTTTGATCTCCTTGCTCTCCAAGGGACTCTCAAGAGTGTTCTCCAGCACCACCTCTAGGCAAGCTGACCCCTACAGGCAGGCTTCTTCACTAAAATCCCTCTGGTTATAACATGAGGGCACATGAACTACCATCAGGTTAAGTTCTTCTTCATCTATCTATTGTTATGGTATTTGAACAACATGTCTAATAAAAAGATTTAAAATTTAATTTCCACCATGAGAAAGGAAAATGTAAATCTCACATAAAGCACACTACTCTAGCATATTCACCAGCTGAGGCAGGCAAAATGTGCTTGAGGTATGCCATGGCCTTCCATAACAGTGTAACTCTCAACCTACTTCAACGATGAGCTTGAGGCTTACCCCAACGCCTCCTTTCTAATGGCTTCTAATCACAGAGGGTGGTGGGGTGAGCCTTTGCTTAATTTCTCAGTGAGGTTCAGGACTGTGATACTGAAATTAGGCTCAGAATCGCTCTTAAGAGCAGAAAAGCCTTCAGATTTTCCTTCGTGTATACTGGGGCTTCTCTAGTGGCTCAGACAGTAAAGAATCTGCCTGCAATGCAGGAGACCCAGGGTTCAGTCCCTGGGTGGGGAAGATCCCAGGAGATGGGAATGGCTAACCTACTCTAGTGTTCTTGCCGAAGAGAATCCCATGGACAGGGGAGTCTGGCGGGCTACAGTACATGGGGTCGCAAAGAGTCAGACATGACTGAGCGACTAACACTTTCACTTTCTACTGATACTACTCAGAGAAAAGTGACTTCATTTTCTTTTGCGTGTGTTTGTTTGTTTTTGGTATGAGATCTGGGGAACACAAAGGAATATGGTCCCTCACATGTGGACGCCATTAGAACTTTCAGTTCAGTTCACAGCACGCAGGCCTCCCTGTCCATCACCAACTCCCGGAGTTCACTCAAACCCACCTCCATTGAGTCGGTGATGCCATCCAGCCATCTCATTCTCGGTCGTCCCCGTCTCCTCCAGCCCCCAATCCCTCCCAGCATCTTTTCCAGTGAATCAACTCGTCGCATGAGGTGGCCAAAGTATTGCAGTTCCAGCTTCAGCATCAGTCCTTCCAATGAACACCCAGGACTGACCTCCTTTAGGATGGACTGGTTGGATCTCCTTGCAGTCCAAGGGACTCTCAAGAGTCTTCTCCAGCACCACAGTTCAAAAGCATCAATTCTTCGGTGATCAGCTTTCTTTATGGTCCAACTCCCACATCCATACATGACCACTGGAAAAACCACAGCCTTGACTAGACGGACCTTGGTTGGCAAAGCAATATCTCTGCTTTTTAATATGCTATCTAGGTTGGTCATAACTTTCCTTCCAAGGAGTAAGCATCTTTTAATTTCATGGCTGCAATCAGCATCCGCAGTGATTCTGGAGCCCAAAAAAATAAAGTCTGACACTGTTTCCACTGTTTCCCCTTCTATTTCCCATGAAGTGATGGGACCAGATGCCATGATCTTCATTTTCTGAATGCTGAGCTTCAAGCCAACCTTTTCACTCTCCTCTTTCACTTTCCTCAAGAGGCTTCTTAGTTCCTCTTCACTTTCTGCCATAAGGGTGGTGTCATCTGCATATCTGAGGTTATTGATATTTCTCCCAGCAATCTTGATTCCAGCTTGTGCTTCTTCCAGCCCAGGGTTCCTCATGATATACTCTGCACAGAAATTAAACAAGCAGGGTGACAATATACAACCTTGACGTACTCCTTTTCCTATTTGGAACCAGTCCATTGTTCCATGTCCAGTTCTAACTGTTGCTTCCTGACCTGCATACAGGTTTCTCAAGAGGCAGGTCAGGTGGTCTGGTATTCCCATCTCTTTCGGAATTTTCCACAGTTTGTTGTGATCCACACAGTCAAAGGCTTTGGCACAGTTAAAAAAGCAGAAATAGATGTTTTTCTGGAACTCTCTTGCTTTTTCCATGATCCAGCGGATGTTGGCAATTTGATCTCTGGTTCCTCTGCCTTTTCTAAAACCAGCTTGAACATCTGGAATTTCACGGTTCACGTATTGCTGAAGCCTGGCTTGGAGAATTTTGAGCATGACTTTACTAGCGTGTGAGATGAGTGCAATTGTGCGGTAGTTTGAGCATTCTTTGGCATTGCCTTTCTTTGGGATAGGAATGAAAACTGACCTTTTCCAGTCCTGTGGCCACTGCTGAGTTTTCCAAATTTGCAGGCCTATTGAGTGCAACACTTTCACAGCATCATCTTTCAGGATTTGAAATAGCTCAACTGGAATTCCATCACCTCCACTAGCTTTGTTCATAGTGATGCTTCCTTCCTAAGGCCCACTTGACTTCACATTCCAAGATGTCTGGCTCTAGATGAATGATCACACCATTGTGATTATCTTGGTCATGAAGATCTTTTAGATCATGAACTCCTTATTGCCAAATTCAGACTTAAATTGAAGAAAGTAGGGAAAACCACTAGACCATTCAGATATGACCTAAATCAAATCCCTTATGATTATACAGTGGAAGTGAGAAATAGATTTAAGGGACCAGATCTGATAGACAGAGTGCTGAACTCTGAGTGATGAACTATGGACAGATTTTCGTGACACTGTACAGGAGACAGGGACCAAGACCATGCCCATGGAAAAGAAATGCAAAAAAGCAAAATGGCTATCTGAGGAGGCCTTACAAATAGCTGTGAAAAGAAGAGAAGCGAAAAGCAAAGGAGAAAAGGAAAGATATACGCATCTGAATGCAGAGTTCCAAAGAATAGCAAGGAGAGATAAGAAAGCCTTCCTCAGCGATCAATGCAAAGAAATAGAGGAAAACAACAGAACAGGAAAGACAAGAGATCTCTTCAAGAAAATTAGAACTTTACCTCCAAATTTAATAGTAACTTGTCAGGCCTAAAACACTGTGGAAAACCCTGCTATCTCACTGAGAGGAAAACTGGCAACATTCTGTTTACAATTGTGGATAACATGACTCTATGGGAACTGAGAATTTTGTAAGGACAAGCTGTATCAGAAAACAATTTTTGCGTCTAATCCTGTGTTAGTTACGGTCACTTCAGGAAAAACAAAAAAATAAACAAAGCCCTAGTGTTGCAATAAAAAATATAATAGTTGTATACTGAGTTATTTAAACAGTTTCTTAAGAAACTATCTATCTAGAACTTAATTATTTTCTGTTTGGACTTACTCATAGGGACAAACCTAAATACTAGAGCAAAATTATGTCCTCAACAGGCTAATGCCATTCTTGATTTACACACTAAAGGCTTATGGACAGTTTTTGGGATCCAGATCTACTTGCAAGGAGAGGCTCTTTCTTAAATTGTAGAAACTGTTGATTAGGGTTTTGGCGGCCTTTTTGGCACCTTTAGGCAAATTAGTAGAAGGTGACCCAATGGGCAAACAGAGTCCCAGTTTGAAGAGGGGAGAGTGCCTTGGATTTCAGCTCCTCCCCGCCTCATGCCAGCCCCTCCCTCTGCTGGGAGCCTGAATGAAAAGAGTCTAACTTGTTTACTTAGAACTGAACCTGAAAAATGCATTAAGAGGTCTGTTTTCAGCCACTCTGATGGTTTCTGGGTAGCAAAAATCTTGTCAAATAATCTCACCAGAGAGCAGAGATCAGTGACCATTTCACAACTCTTTAGTAAAATGACTCCTACAGTACCAAGTTAGAAGAATTAGGAATAAATCAAGAGATTCTATAGACAGACAAAATAGAAAAGAGCAAAGTCATGTGGTTTCATTTCATGACTAACCAGTTCTTCTTGACTTTAGAGTTGGACTGGTTCTATCTTCATATTTTTGATTCATAAAGGGCACACACATAGCTGAGATCAGTGGGTCTGGTTTTTTCAGTGGCATGAAGAGCCACGAGTGGAGTTCTACTGGTGAGCATCATAAACATGGAAGCCAGGTTTCAAGGTCCTGAGATCTGACTTAATGAGGCAACATGCTTTGGCTTAACGCTTCCTATAACCCAAATAAGTTTCCAAGAAGAGAGCAAGCTGAAGCTCTCCTATAAGGATGCATGCATGGAAGGAGCTTCCAGATTTACCAAGATTTTACCAAAATATTATTATTTTACCAAAATGTTACTCATTTTTAAATTATTTTTAGCCTTCAAAAAATTTTTATTGGGATATAATTGATTTACAATGTTGTGTTAGTTTCCGCGAATCTGACATATGTATATAGCCAGTCTTTTTTTAGATTCTTATCCCATATAGGTCATTACAGAGTATTGAGAATTCCTTATGCTATACAGTAGTTCCTTATCAGTTATTTGTTTTATATTTAGTAGTACTTATATGTCAATCCCAATCTTATAACTCCTTAATTATATAATTATTGTTTAGCAACAATAAAGTCTTACCAGATGTATAGAGACTTTTGAAATTCTCTCTATTACCTCCTTATTGGGATTTCCATCCTGCTAAGGTTAGCTCCAAATGTAAATTATGTAGCTGCTGCTGCTGCTGCTGCTAAGTCGCTTCAGTCGTGTCCGATTCTGTGCAACCCCATAGACAGCAGCCCACCAGGCTCCCCCGTCCCTGGGATTCTCCAGGCAAGAACAGCATCTTGTTAATGAGTTCAGAGCCATTGTAGCTATTAACCATTAACATGTATGTCTCCAAAGGAAGGAGAAAATAAACTGAAGACATAAGAAGTTCAAACACACACACACGTGTACATGGCCAATAAGCATGAAAAAAAATTCAACCACAGTAGCAATAAAGAAATATTTTATTTCCCATAAAATTGGCAAAAAAAAAAGGTTTTTAATGGCACTATTCCATGCTCACAAACATGAGAAGGGACAAGCAGTCTTAAAAACTGTTGATGAAAATGTAAACTGGCACACAAATGTTTTATGTTTTATTTAAAAATTCACTGCACACATTTATTAGGTATCTATGATTTGTTACGGAGAAGGCAATGGCAAGCCACTCCAGTACTCTTGCCTAGAAAATCCCATGGATGGAGGAGCCTGGTAGGCTGCAGTCCGTGGGGTCGCTAAGGGTCGGACACTTCTGAGCGGCTTCACTTTCACTTTTCACTTTCACACATTGGAGAAGGAAATGGCAACCCACTCCAGTGTTCTTGCCTGGAGAATTCCAGGGACGGGGCAGCCTGGTGGGCTTCCGTCTATGGGGTCACACAGAGTCGGACACGACTGAAGTAACTTAGCAGCAGCAGCAGCAGCATGATTTGTTGGGGATTTAAACTGTATAGTCCCTTCCACCTTGTAATTTCATACCTTGAAATCTGTTCAATAAAGGGTCAAAGATTCTTATAAACGGATGTCTGTCATAATATTTAAAAGTGAAAAACAAAAGACATGTGGTTAAATAAATTATTGTATATTTTGAGGAGAACGATTCTTGAATGAAGTGGAATAGTGAGAAAATGATAACAAAATCTTTTCTGTGAAAAAGACAGGGTACACAAAATTTAAAAACAAACATTCCTAATCCCATACCAAATATTAACAGTTCTGGATAGCCAGCAGCAGTATGGGTGCTTTTTATTTTCTCCCAGTGTTTTTCTATAGTTTTCAATTTTTCTACAATGAACATTTATCAATTTTAAAAGTAGTAAACAACAAAAAAGGAATTAGCTACAGAGCAGATGTATTTAGAATCTGAAAAACATATAACCGAACAAGAAAACAGCAAAATGGTAACAGCAAAATTACATATGTACATTTGGGTGAAGATTTACAAATCCTCAAGATATATACACACAGAGCCCTGAAACAACGTTGAAGGAACGTGTAAAAGGCATCAGAAAACGTTCAAAACAGAAGATCCATTAGAGATTACCTAGTTTAACCTCTTCATTGCACAGTTGTGGAAACAAAGATTAAGTATCGCAGTGGCTTGATCCCTCACTGCAAGTTAAAAGACTAAAAAACCTAGGATTCCTGCTTTCCAATTTATGCCATTTCCATAACTCTAGGAACTGCAAATGGGTTTCATCTAAATTACAAGTGCCAGGAGTAGCTGTTTGATATCCTGTGTTGAGAAAGCTCAGGAGGAAAACATGCATTAAGATCAGTGGTATCAGCCATAGGTAGGAGAAAAGAGAGTAAGTGCTAGGCATGCCAAATGTTTGACATTCCTACAAAAACTTACATAATACTGTCCTCTCCAAACCTGGTGCTTGTCCCTATAAAATAGGAAATGTCTATTTCTAGGGAGACATTTAACATTAATTAGGTATGAATAAAACCACAGCTTTAACAAGGAAAAAAATGAAGAAAAAGAAAAGTTTGTCCTTTCCAACTGAAAAGGGGCAATTACAGGTTTCATAAAGGTGCAGCATCATGCTTCAATGAAATACTCTCTCTCCATAAAGAAGCTGGGAGGCAAGAGCAAAAAAAAACGTTGAAAGAGCAAACTCATGCCTTGACTCTGGAAAGCTATAAATAGAAATAAAGTTCAAAGACATAAGGGAAGCTGCATGCAAAAGCCTTGATGCTAAAATAGCCAAAAACCAATCAAGACTTGGACAAACTTCAAAAGGGTCAACTTCATGGAAAGGTTAGGAATGAATGAGTTCTACTGAAACCTGTTAACTACAGTCTCTACAGGGAAAAGAGATCTACAGGGAAATCTCACTTATGAAAATAGACATAAAAATAATAAATAAAACACCAGAAAATCAAATCCATCTGTACATTACATCAGGATCAAGAAAGGTCTATTTCAGGAGTACAAGGATGGTTCAACAGAATAAAATCTAATAATCTAATATATTACATTTACAAATTAAAGGAAAAAAATATATGACCATCTCAATAGATAGTCTCCTCCTAAAAAAGAGGGATCCAATTAAATGCAATATCCACTAAAGAGAACAAAAATTCCCTTACTTCGTAAAAGATATTTACCAGAAATCGCAGCAAATCTCAAACTTACTTATAAAACATTAGTATTCTTATTACCAACAGGCAAACCATAAAGATGCCTACTATTCCTACTATTATTCAACTTTATTCTGAAAATTTCAGCTAAGGCAGAAAGAAAACTTTAAAGTACCTGTGTTAGAATCAACTGAAAAACTACTAGAACTCATAAAAGAGTTTAACAAGATAACTAAATAAATGTAAAAAACCAGCAGCTATCTTCCGTTCCGTTCTGTCGCTCAGTCGTGTCTGACTCTTTGCGACCCCGTGGACTGTAGCCTACCAGGGCTTCTCCATCCATGGGATTCTCCAGGCAAGAATACTGGAGTGGGTTACCGTTTCCTTCTCCAGGGGATCTTCCCGACCCAGGGATCGAACCCAGGTCTCCCACATTGGAGGCAGATGCTTTAACCTCTGAGCCACCAGGGAATCTTACACACTTGTAACTCTTACCACAAGAGCAAGAGACACCATAAAATATCTAGAAATACACTTAGGAAGATGTGAGGAAAACTTTCAAAACTCTGCTGAAGTAAACAAAAGATGACATAAATAAATATAAAATATATCATCTTTAACAGATGAGGAAACTTAATTTTTTAAAAGTTCTCTAACATATAAATCTATAAATTCAATGCACTCATAATAAAAATACCACTGGGATGTTTTTAAATGAAATTTGATTCATTTAGATCCCAAAATTCATCTGGAAGAAAAAGGCATGAGAACAGCAACAAAATTATTTTAAAAATAGGAAGGACAGGCATTATAATATATCGGAACATAATATTTTGGTAATTAGGCAAAAATGTAATTCAAATAGAATTGATAGTGCAGAAACTGACATACACATTTATGGGAATTTAGTATATGATAAAAGTGTCTTTTCAAATTAGTAGAGATAAGAATAGTTTATTTTTAAAATGTTATTGTTCCAACTGGTTTTCCCATTTGAAAAAAAAATTAGTAAAGTTAATCTCTACCTAACAACCAGTCACAAAGGTAAAATTTTGGTAGATTAAAGAGATAAACATTAAAAACAAAACTATGAAAGCACTAGAATACAATAAAAATGGATTTATTTCAAAATGTGGAGTAAGAAAGGCAGTCTTAAGAAAGCAATAATATGCAAAAACTATAAAGGAAAAGAATAATATATTTGATAAAAGTATACGAAAAGAATAATATATTAAAATATACCTGAGATAAAAGATATCACAATAAAAAAATTTCACAATTAAGTAATAGGTGACAGACTAAGAGAACAAATTTGTAACACTGAAAATTGAAGAGAATTAATATATAGAAATATAGATAACTATAAATGAATACGAGAAAAATAACGGAAAGATGCATAAAGGGTGTAAACAAGTAATATGAGAAGAAAAAAATTTAATTTAATGTTCAACAACATGAAAACATGCTCACTAGTTACCAAACAAATGCAAATTAAAACCACAAGATAGACTTTTTCATCTATCAAAGTGGCAAAAATAAAATAATCAAGATTGACAAATGAACAAATAACAACTCTTCACATGCAAGTGATGGGAATAGAATTGACACAGCTTTTTTAGAGGTGATGTAACAGTCACTAAAGTTTTAAATGTGTACATACCTTAACCTATTATTACCATTTCTTGAATTCTACACTATAGAAATATTCAGTCTATATATGGACCAAGAGGCATGAAGAAGGACATTCGCTACAATATGGCTTGTGATAGCAGAAAAAAAAAAGAAAAGAATTCATACATCACCAATAGCAAGGTAGTTAAATAAAGTCAGACATGGAATATCACGCAGCAGTCAAAATGAATTACTTAGATTTGTATGTACTAATAATGAATAGCTTTCAAAGTTAGTTTACAGTGTAATAAACACAAGTTGTAGAACTATACAGTTTGCGCTATTTGTAGAAAATAAAGAGAGAAGGAATGAATACAGAAACGAAGAAATTAAGGTAAGACATTGCACAGAAAAGCAAAAAGAAAGAATGAAAACAATAAGATAATACCATTATCTTCTATCGGTACATGCATAAATATGCACAAGATCGTAAGAGGCAGATTTAAAAGAATACACATCAAGCTGGTGACATGACTTTTTGCAGGAGAAGCCAATATTTGGTGATAGAGCCAAAAAAAGTTTGCTTTTCTGGAGAGGCAACATAGAGCAACGATTACAAGCGCTGGAGGTAGGCTGCCTTGTTCTAACAGTTATTTAAATCAATCTGTGCCTCAGATGTCATCTGTAAGTTGGGGTAATAATAGTGCCTATTCATAAGATTTACTGTAATCAATAAATTCATACGCAGTAAGCACATGTCTGGCATATAGCAAACATAATATAAATATTAACAGTTAGGGTAATTTGTATAAATTTGTTGATATGTGACTTTTTTGATGTACAAAAATAGTAATTTTATATGGTGCAACTTAATGTTATTATTTATATTTTTTTATTCTTTTAAATATGCATTACATGCTTTTTTTTTAAGGACTGTAGAGAAGGAAGACTCCGGGTAAGATTAGTAGAGTACAGAGGGAATGGAAGAGTCTATGTACAGATGTATTAAATAATTTCAATATCTGAGTGTAGAAAGATTTTATCTTCAGGGAAGAAAGTCAATATTTAGAATACCTTTGCCAAGTAAAACTTGAGACATGCTTTCAAAATCTACTCTGTACATATTTCCAAATAAATTCACTGGACCAAATCTTTCTATAAATGACTATATTCTGTATAACAGTTATAATTTGATTAAACCTGGAATTTCAAAGAAATACTACAAATTGAAATAATGCCTAAATTAGCATAAAATAAATAATAAATTTTCTTTCGTCAAAGTATTACATACTACTTCATCCTAAATAAACAGCATGTTTTCAATCTGTTATGATGATAACATTCATATCATATACAGGACGAAGTTGTAACACACACACATGAACATTACAATATTGGAAACCATACGAAATGGATCTTTATATTTTAAAAAGGTTAGAAACTGGCCTTAGTTTTATTTTGAATGCTAATATCAATTTTTAAATGCACTCTCTATAAAGACTAGTGAAACAACCTCAGCTGAAGTTAATTTAGAAATAGAAAACTATACATAAATATAAAAACAAATCTCTAGTATTAAATACACAAACAACTCAAGGAGAGAAGAGATTCCTAGGAAACGTTTCTATAAATAGTTTGACATTATTACACTATCTGCTCTGCATATCTCGTAATGGAAACATTGCTACGGGTGATTGAAGAAATAAGCAACTTTGACATTTCTAGATGTAACTTGAGGAGATTATTTCATCATAAAGGATTGGTATAGAATATACTAACCAACAACTCAATATCAAAACTCTCCTTGCAACTCTAAAACAGTGCAGAATGACATTTAAGATAATCCATTTATCACCATCCAATACAGGCTGCTTGTTCACAAAATGTCAGTGACAAGATAGAGCATTCTGATTTCTGGGCAATGAATGCCTGTGACAAGGAATCTTTAATACAACACCCACTGCATTTCTTTATATGCTACTGCCATACCTCGGACTTCAGCTCCCAGAATTTTTGCAATTTATATGAGCAGCTGTACAAATGAAACGCCTTCTCTTTTCCTCACATGCCACAGAAACATTCTCCTCCAAGGATAATGAAAAGTCTGCATGTTCATTTGCAGGCAAGCAATGGACTCCTGGTAAATTCTTGATGTTTTTATTAGCCAACCCGAAAAAGCCCAGTGCTTCCGTTCTGAACACTAACAGTTCTAAAAACTAAATAATTCTTTTGAATAACAATAATGGTAATCGTGACTTGGCTTTATACGCTACTTATTCATGTTTCACAGCAGTTTTGGACAAGGTACTTCATATGCTCTTCACCAGATCCCTGTAAAATTAGCCATGGATTATCAACATTTTATAGGGGAAGAAAACTGAAATTTGATTTTCATTTTTTAATATAAGGTTCAAGCACAATTTTTTGGTTCAAGGTCTGACAGCAAACCAGAATCATTCAATATTAGAGCTCAAATGATCCTTCGGGTAGACTTAAGAAGCTTCTAATTCAAAGAGCATGAACTGATGTTCTGTTTGACTAAACAAGGCCCACAAACCTACATAATCTGAGATTTTATAAAAATATCCAAATTTCTGACTTTTCTTGAAAATGTAGCCACACTGGGGCCACCTTCTGCAGAAAAGCAATTAGATGAAGCTCATCACCACTACCTTCATTTATTTATTTTTAAATATATACCAGTTATTTTTATTCATAAATAGATAAATTACATAGACTCAATGCTACTTTTATTTTCTCAATTTAATTAAATAGTAGAAAAATAGGCTATAATGATAATAGCAATTTTTGTATTGCTGTCTTTAAATAAAGTATGTGTCCCCCAGTTCAGTAGGTTGTTCATTTTACTTACTTTACCTACAATAAAATGCATAGATCTCAAGTAATGAGTTCAGTGAGTTTTGAAAAATGTATATGCCCATATAACCATCACCCAATCAAAGTATCCATTCCACTTCATCCCCAAGATCCCTCATTTCCAGCTACTTCCCTCCTTTTTCTCTTCCCTTCTCATTCACGTTTGTTACTGGCCAGGTAATAAATGTTACCAGCATTGGACTTTGAAATTCCTGAAATTCCTTTCAAATTTCTTCAGATTTCAGTCAGGGAAACTACACCCTAAGGAGAGGGAGAGCCAGAAGGAGAAGCAAAGCTCCCGAACCTCTGGTTCCTAACACCACCCTCAAGACGAAGCGCTCTCAACCTGGTGCCCAAGAGGTGACATGAAAGAAATGCGCCCAAAGACCCTCACTGCAGGGAATCACGGGATCACAGGGCTGGGTGAATGATGAAGGCTGTGACCTCACTGAAGACGAATCAGGTTTGGAAGTAGCAATTAAGCCGCAAAGAGGAATAAGTTAAGACGGAGACTTCTCTGGGAGTGTCACTGTGACCTAGATATGAGCAGGTTCACTCTCTCGGAAGTTGTGATGGGCCTGCTCCATCCCCACCATCGAGGGAGCATCTGGGGTCAGCGTCCTGCTGTATAGCCTTGCCACTGCTCAACTCTGAAATGGCAGGAGCCCAGAGGCAAAAATAACCTCTGCTCTCCATGCCAGGCCACCTGCTTCTCGTCTGGGGCGTCTCATCTTTGTTTAGGAGGCTAAATGCCATATGGGATCATGAACCTCTATTTCTTTTTTAAATGATATGTATGAAATTAAACCTGAATGCATTTCTGTGTGGAGTTGACTCAGTGCCTTTTTCTTTCTCCATTAATCCCTTTGGTTGATTCAGTTTCCACCTGAGGGTAAGGTACTGCGTGAGGAAAACCAGAAATAAGGTATATTCCTACTTTTACATTTAAGAGGTGACAGCATCCTTGGGGCCAAAGTAAGCAATTCCATATGGCTTTAAAGCAGCCACGAGACACTGGTACCTCAACTACCCTATTCTGAGAATTTTCCTGTACTCTGTGTGTGCACGGTGGCACAAGTGGTAAAGAACCCGCCTGCCAATGCAGGAGACATAAGAGATGTGGGTTTGATCCCTGGATTGGGAAGATCCACTGGAGGAGGGCATGGCAACCCACTCCACTGTTCTTGCCTGGAGAATCCCATGGGCAGAGGAGCCTGGTGGGCTACGGTCCATAGGGTCGCAAAGAGTCGGACATGACTGAAGAGATGTAGCTCACATGCGCTCTGTGCACATGGAAGAGTGGAATTCCTCCTTCTCAAAAGTCTGCACTTTCTTCCCAAAAAAAATGGCTCCGGGGGTTGGATAACCCTGGCATGCAGAGTTGACTTAACCTGCATGCAATCATCAGTACCGCCCCTGGGAACTACATAGGCTTTTTTTACAGGACATCATTTTGGTTCCATGCCAATGCTATGAGGTGAAGAGAAGCAACTCCATTTTGCAGATGAGAAGGCTTAGACCTTGAATAATGAAAAATTCACTTTCGTCCAGAACAATTAAGTCTGATATTAGACAAATATTCACCTCTCTGAGTTTCTGTTTCCTTACCTCTATGGGATAATAACATTTTCTACCTAGTAGGATTGTTATGAAGATTCAATAACATATGAAGAATGCTATGAAAGTATTTCAGCATTCAATACATTCTTGTTGTTAGCTATTATTAACCAAAGGATACAGCCAGTAACAGAACCTTCTTCCATATCACTGGCTCAAGGCCCATTCCAGTCGATCATGTTATAAGAAACTCAGATTTTACATCATCTATCATCTATACTGTAGTTCTGGAGAAGGCAATGGCAAGCCACTCCAGTACTCTTGCCTGGAAAATCCCATGGATGGAGGAGCCTGGTAGGCTGCAGTCCATGGGGTCACTCAGTTGGACACGACTGAGCGACCTCACTTTCACTTTTCACTTTCACACACTGGAGAAGGAAATGGCAACCCACTCCAAAGTTCTTGCCTGGAGAATCCCAGGGACGGGGGAGCCTGGTGGGCTGCCATCTATGGGGTCGCACAGAGTCGGACACGACTGAAGCGACTTAGCAGCAGCAGCATACTGTAGTTAGAACATGCATGAAACAGAGAGGTGAAGGACGGAAGTCGGGAGGCAAGGGACAAACCTATCTGACACATGGAGATTGGCTGTTACTGAAAAAGGGCATCAGGTAATCATCATTCAGTTTTGCAACTGCATTTCATAGAAGAGTATGGATGGGATTTTATTAGAAGGTTCTGCCAGAAACATATTGGCAGATACAGCCCTGAGCTTGCGGTTCACCAGACACACAAGAGCCCCTCTTTAGGAAGGGGACCCTGCTTGGGCCCTGGCTCAAGTCCAAGTTAATGCACAGTTAACAGTGGCAGCTGCAGCCGTGCTGAGTTAGGGGGTCCCCTGGAGGAGGGCCTGGCCAAGGAGGCTCTTCGCAAATTACTTATCAATTGTTAACAGAGACAACTTTAAACCACACACACAAAAGCAACCCAAACCTCAACAGAATTTAGCCCCAGAAAATACAGATGTTAGAAGAGCAAGTACAATTAGTCAACAGATGTATGAAAAACCTCAAATAAAGGCAAATCCAAACATCAGTGAGGTTTGATTTTCACCTACCAGTTGGCTAGAGGGAATCTCTAAACTATAAGAATGTTGGCAAGGGTAGACTGAAAACTTGCATACTCCTATTTTGCTGATTGCAGTGCATACTGGTGCAACCCCTTTGGAAAGCAATTTGGCAATACGGACTGAAAACCATAAAAACAGTCATATCTTGATTAAGCAATCCTCCTTTCAGAGTCTAAGGAAGTAATCCAAAATAAGGCAAAAGCAGTATCAGTAAATATGTAATTGCAACATTACTTACAATGGTGTCAGATCAAAAGCAACTTAAATGTCCAACAACAGGGGAATGATTTTGCATAGTCAATACATTTCCTTGACGGAATATCTTACAGCCATACAAGAAAACTGCCCATAATTGTAAGTGAGAAAACAAAGGCTATGATAACTATTTTAAAACATGTATAAAAAGCATAGGCAGTAGACAAAGACTCAAAGGGACATATTCCCAAAACATTAATAGTTGTTTGCAGCTGAGTGTCTATTTTTTAAAAAAATGTTTCCACGTGGTCAATTTATTACTGAGGAGATCCCCATTTTGCTAAAGTTACCATATTATGCATATCAGTGTGTACTAACTAGCAGCCCAAAAAGCACATCTTACTACAGATGATTTGATCTGACTTAAATGGTTTTATTTATTTTTAACTTAAACATTTTATTTATTTATTTAGCTACACTGGGTCTTGGGGCTTCCCTGATGGCTCAAGCAGGTTAAAAAATCTGCCTGCAAAGCAGGAGACACAGGTTGTATCCCTGGGTCAGGAAGATCCTCTGGAGTAGGAAACGGTAACCCACTCCAGTATTCTTGCCTGGAAAATCTCATGGACAGAGGAGCCTGGAGGACTACAGTCCATGCGGTTGCAAAGAGCTGGACACCACTGACCGACTAAGCATACATGCATGGGGTCTTAGCTGCAGCTCACGGGATCTTTCGTTGCAACATGAGAACTCCTTAGTTGTGGCATGTGGGATCTAGTTCCCCAACCAGGGATTGAACCTGGGCACACTATACTGGGAGCATGGAGTCTTAGCCAATGGACTATTAGGAAAGTCCCTGGCCTATACGGTTTTAAAATAGTGAATTATCTGCTAATATTAAAACGTTCAAACAGTTTCACATGCACAGCTCCTAGTGAAAAATCTGAGCTTTCTTCACATCCCCACAAGGTACAACTGGTCAGAATGAAGATGTTACTGGTCTCTGCAAAAAGTCTAAGTGGTGGCCTGTTCATCACAGCTGCCACAAGTCTTTTCATCCAAGTCTGCTTTACTCTAACCTGTCACCTGCCTGATTGCTGGTCTGTATGATTAAGAGGGAAAAAAAAAAAGAACAGATGATGGAAAATGGTACCTAACTGAAATCTTTCTCTAAAGGTGAATCACTGCATATTAAGCTTAGGCTTTGGCTGGACCATTATATCACCAGAAATTCATGGTCCAGTCCACTATTATTTTCACAACACATGGCATAGGTGATTCTGGGTCTTTCCTACCAACAAAAGGACAGTTGTACCCACCTCAATTCTCAACCCTGGCCATGTTCCTCAAGCAACATATCTGCCACTGCAATCGGTCTGCTTTTTCCTTGAAGCTCTTCCCTGGCAAGGCCCTGGCCACCTTTTTTCTCCGAGCTTAACAGGACTACAGAGGCTGACACACTTTAGACACCAGTTCACAGCCACACTGCCTGAGCTGCTTTTCCACATTAAAAATCCAAATTATTTTCTGAGTTTCTTGAGATAGACAGCCGGCAGATTAAAGAAGGTGCTTTCTTTCTCCCTGTACGTATTTGAGTTGTGATCAGATGGAACTCCAGCTCTTTTTACTGAGGGCAGATGTTGGCATTATTCTTTTCCCAGGGGCAGAGGGTATAAGAACAGAGCCTGGTCGTAGCAAACTAGAGAGGTGGCGTTGCAAGGTGTCGGGACCATCCTATCTACTGCATAAGGATGCCGCATGTTTAGAATGTCTGGGAACCTGCTGTTTGCACATTTCTACCCCAAAATCACCAATTACCATTAACACTCTGTGTTACATTCAATTATATAAGCCTCTGCCAAAGCTACAACCTTGGTAGATAAATGAATTAGAAAGAAAACGAGCAAAAATTTTTTTTCTTAAGTAATTTACTATTCTTCATATCTGATCACATAAAAGCCAAGGGAGTGATTCTGGAATGAGGACCTTTAGCAAACACAAGGACTCCAAGCAGAATGTCCTTAACTGTTTCCTAAAGCTGGGAAAATTGTTCTTCAGGCAAGAGAGAAGATTTATTTCAGATAAAGGACAAATGCTGTCCTTTAATTAACAACATCTATCTCTGGGACAAGCCCATCAGGTATACAATACAGAAGATTCTTTTAATATAAAGGACAGATGGCAACTTCACTCTTGGGACTTTCAAGGCTGCCCCAGAAAAACACACAATTTTAAAAGGCTTTGAGAATCCCCTAAGGAGAGCCAGGCAGGAGACAAGAAAGCTTCATCGCCCCATTTACAAAGTAAACCAGAAAGTGTCTCCGAACCATCCAGAAACACTTGAAGAAGAGCCGGGGGAAGCCGAAAGGGGAAAATAATAATGTTTGCCTCGTAGTCAGATTGTGAGTCTCGTGAGTTTCCTTTCCTCTCAGCCTGAAGGGCACCTGATGAGAAAGGGTATTAATCGAAAGTGCTGAAGAGCATGCAGGGCTCCACCATCAAATAATGAGAGAGCAAAAACCACAACTTTCAAGCCTCCTCATTTTTTCTTCTTTTCCTAGTCTTTTTCTAAATCGAAGTATAGTTAATTTACAATGTTGTGTCAGTTTCAAGAGTACAGCAAAGTGATTCGGTTACACATATACATCTATTCTTTTTCAGATTCTTTTCCATTAGAGGTTATTACACGACATTGAGTACAGTGCCCTGTGCTATACCGCAGGTCTTTCTTGTTTACCTGTTTTATAGAGAGTGGTGTGTATATGTTTTGTTAATATCGAAAGCATCCAACCGGGCCGTTGCCAGCCAGCTGAGCACTGGGTTTACTTGGTAAAACTAGGCTAAGATGAGGCTCCCCAGCCCGAGTGGAATGTCTCTCCTTTTATGGTTCTCATTAATTTGACTCCACACACACATGTGTTACTACAAGATTCCTAAAGCATGTGTTAGACCTGCCTAACTGGGTGCTAACATTATAAACTGCACATCAACACCTCTTGCCCGGGTGTTAATGTCTGTTAATGTCCTGCTGGGGATAAGGCTCTTAGAACCAGCCCAGCGCCACAATTCAAGACTGCTTGCCGCAAGTTCTAGCCTTAGCATGTTGATTCTAGAAGGCGTATTTTATTAATAGAACTTTGGAGGGGGAGGGGTGCTAGGGCGCTGTACTTGGTTTCAAGTTGCTGAGATGATCTCCACACAAGAAGCTTAAAAAGCCACATAAATCTGCAGGAATTTCGGGTTGAGGACTTAACCAGGGGGAATTCGGCTGCTGATACCCCAGATACCAAATTAGGCTTTTCTTCTGCTGCCCTGTGATGGCTTCTAACACAAGGATACGGGGAGGAAAAGGGCTTGCCAATGTCATGGTGAGTTTCCTTGTTCGCACGTTTTCTACAATGCCTCTGAAATGGTGTATATTTTCCTCAAACTGTATTTCCTAAGTTCCCAAGAGCACACATAATTTGCTTATATATCCAAGATGTATATATGCATGCCACAGATAGAGGTGAAGGAAGTATATACTGTGGGCTTCTTTTCTATAACGTAGGAAGAATGCGCACGCACACACAGACACACATATATGAAAACAGGCTAATTAAATGACAGTTTTAATCATTTGGTGGAGTTTCCTTGAGCTTTGCTTGGCATCACACAAAGTGCATATCTAAGCCAAACAACTCCACTCCTGCAAAAAATTGAAAAAAAAAAAAAAAAGACATACACACAAGCACAACCGTCAAAACCGGATTTGCCCTTCTCTAAATTAATCCAATTATTCAAATGTCAGTTATATCTGTCACAGCCTGGCTCCTTGGGCCGAACCAAACTGTTAAAAATTAAAACTGTTTTACTTCGTTTAGTCTTTCTGCCTTTTTAGTGTTAAATCCACAGTCTTGACAAAAAGTTGTGGGATTTGACACCCAGTGCAACACAACCCTATTGCTGTCATCCATGCATAATTCACTTTGGAAATATGCACTTGCTTTACTAAAATATACATGTAACATATGCTAATTGCACTGCGTTGGCTTGTAAGCTCCAGCCACTAGGTTAGATGTAAACTTCGCCAAGTGCATACACTGTACATAAAGGGATTATAAATGAAAGGAAATATCTCTGTCCCTAGCTCTCTGTCTCCAGCCTTGGCCAAACTGACAGCCCCAAATCCCAGTACCATCTAACATGCCCTTCCCGTGGAGAAGACAGCCTGTTCTCAGAGTCTTAATTACATCCCAGCTGACTGCCCAGCATTGCCAAAATCAGGCAACAAACGCTGGCCCTTCACTCACAATATGGTCTGCTAAACAGACTCCTGGTCACACAGAAAGAAACTTTCACAACGTGGAGAAATAAAGGGACAAGCAGGAGATCAAGGGAGAGCACAAATAGTAATCTAGGGGATGGGAAAGACAGAAACAATGCTTCCCCACCAGGCCAAAAAAGGAAAAGCAGAAAAGATAGGAGAAAAGAAAAAAAGACAAACCTTCTCTTCCCAGAATCCTTGGGTACTACCAAGCAGCAGAATTTCAACAAAGCTATCCTTATTATAATGAAATCAAAGCCCTACTCAGCCAGCCAAGCACTGCTGCTCCTCAAGATGGGATGCTGATACCAAGACTCAGCAGATTAATGATGGTTAACCAAGACTCACTCGCCCCACATGGATCAGGCCATTATAATTACAGAAGAACAGCGTGCAACATTCTACCATTGCAAATGGTATCATATGTTTTCTGGCTGGCTTTTTGGGAAGGGTTTAGCTCATTTGACATGGGCAGAAGGTACTAGAATCTTATGGTTTGTATCCACCTGTCTCTCACATCTACATACAGAAAATTAAGTTTCTTTCTGTTTGTGATCACATTGCATATAAATGACATCCAAGATGGTCACCAAACATAGAGGCCATTCTTGGTTTGGCTCAATTCTAAATACAGATGAAGGACATAAATGAAATTTACTTTCAGGAGCTTTGGAAGGCAGTTCTCCAGAGCAATAAAAACCAGGATCAGCAAAAGATCCTAAAAGGGGGATAAAAGAGAAAGAACTGCCCTGTGGATTAAAACGTCGTATGCTGAGAAAACCAACAGCAGTTTCAAATAATGAGCGCCAAATTAGAAGTTACAAGGGAAATGAGAAATGAACACATTTTGAATAGGTTTCCCATACTTTTCTATATTTGCTTAATTTTGTCTCCCTTCTCTACAAGGATGGTGTTTTGAAAACTTAATGCATATTTAGTTTTACTAATGGATTTTAGTATTGAAATTGTGTTTCTGAGGGTACCGTGTATTCAATACAATGGGAACAGTGTCCCCTGGCATTCGATCATGGACCAATCCCAGCTGATTTGAAATTAAGTGGCTTCTCACATGGGCAACTCCACAAAGTAAGTTCCAAAAGGACTATGGATTTAGCTATTTTAATGATAGTAGAGGAGCCTCCCAGACAAAGCAAAGGCAGTAGCTAGTCAAATAGCAAAAATGACTCATAGGTGGCAAGTACCATTTACAAAGCACTTACATATATATACGGCTGCACTAAGTTTCAAAGTTACACTGTAAGGTTGGTATTAGTCTTCCAATTTTATATAAGAGGACACTGAAGGTCAGACAAGTTAGATGGCTCATCCAAGATAATAGGGTTTTTGACCGCAAAATGCATACTGCCCTGTGCTGTTGCTCTAGAAAACACAGAAGACAGAATGAAGTAACTAAATATTGAGTGTGTACAGTGTTGGATGAATCAGGAGAACACTAGTACCTCACTTTACAGTAAGAGTAGGGAGAGCAGACATGGGCTTCAGGCAGGCAGCAAGGTGTTGAAATGCAGTTCTTTCTAGTATCTTCCTTCCTCCCCAACATAGTTGCCCTTGGGTGGGAAGATGAGGACATCAGAGATGCCTTTATTAGGACTTTCAAAGAGCACAATTAACTGCTTGCGCATGCCACCACTTAAACAACACTACCACTATCATCCTGCTGCTGCTGCTGCTAAGTCACTTCAGTCATGCCCGACTGTGTGCTACCCCATAGACGGCAGCCCACCAGGCTCCGCCGTCCCTGGGATTCTCCAGGCAAGAACACTGGAATGGGTTGCCATTTCCTTCTCCAATGTGTGAAAGTGAAAAGTGAAAGTGAAGTCGCTCAGTCGTGTCCGAGAAGCAATGGCAAGCCACTCCAGTACTCTTGCCTAGAAAATCGCATGGACAGAGGAGCCTGGTGGGCTGCAGTCCATGGGGTTGCTACTAGTCGGATACGACTGAGTGACTATCATCCTAGTACAGCTACTAATTCCTTCTTGGTAAAAGAAAATTATGCCACTAATCCCTATTATACGTGACAACATGATGGGATGTTTTATAAAAGGGGTCATTATTATAAGCCTGGAGTAACAACAAGGGAACTATTACAACTGTTAGGATAAATGATTCTGGGACTCACAAACTAGTTTTTTTCTTCTGGTTGTTGTTTGTTTTTAGTTTTACCTCAGGGAAAATGCTGAGTTGAAAAAAAAGTTTCATTATAATCTGAGTTTAGCATGGCTTAGCTAGAAATCATAATCTAATGACTCAAACGCAGCCCTAAAATTAAATCTTTCTACTGTTTTATCCTTTGAGCTGGTATAAAGCTATAAGACAAGAAAACAATGGGTTCAGTATACCTTAACAGTGCTGAGTAATAGTCATGTCAATGATTAATTACTTTCTCTGGAACTTAAATAATGAAGATTTGGAATCCTGCTTCCATTATAGAAACAGACTACATCCAAACTGCATCTTGAGAATTGATACCAAACATCCTTTGGGGATAAATTCGCTGCAATTTGAAGTCTGGGAAGGCAACCAAGATATTTAATGGAAAGAACATGGACACATTAAACATGGGCTTAAATAAGAAATTTTTAAAAAGAGAAAGAAAACAACTTTAAAATCCAAGCCAATGGGAAGGGTTTCAAATTATGCTGAGAGGACATCTCCCTTACTAGCAATCTACGTATAAACTAATAAATGAAAAGAGAATAAAATACTGGTTGTGTTCTGGTTCCTCTAAACATATGTCTTCCTCAAAGCTTTTTAGGCCAGGGTTTGGCAAGCTAAGGTCCATGGGCCAAATCCTGCCACCTGTTTTAGTAAATAAAGTTTTACTAGAATACAGCCCCCCCCCACCCCCCAGGTTCATTTGTATATTGTCAATGGCAGCTCGTGTGCTTCGAGAGCAACTGTGACAAAGACCATGTGGCCCAAAGCCTAAAATATTTACTCTCTGACCTTTTACAGAAAAAGTTTGCCAACCCCTGGCCTTGAAAAAGACCTGCTGTGATCCATGTGGCAGGGAGCTCAACCAATTCTAAATAACTCAGGCTTGTGAAAACGAGTTTAAAGTTTATATTTGAAGAATTACACTTTGTTTTATGCTCTGGCAGGGTTTTTTATTTTCATAGTAGTGGCCGAAAGCCTAGCGCGGGGTTGGTATTATTATTAGGAACAACTACAGGGAATTTTAGCAATCTGCTGAAAGTTCCTTGCTGAAAGTTGCGCTACCTTCCAAGACAAGAGGAAGTCATCTCACAGAGGGGCAAATCTAAAGCTGGTGACCGTGGCTTCAGAAGCAACAGACCCAAGTTGAGTCGCTACCACTAAAATGACTTTAAAAATGTGAAGCGGGGGATTCCCTGGTGGTTCAGCGGTTGAGACTGCCCTGTAATGCAGGGGACATGGGTTTGATCCCTGGTCAGGGAACTAAGATCCCACATGGTGAGGAGCAACGAAGCCGGCATACCACACTAAGACCTGACCCAGCCAAATAAATTAATTAAAAAATAAAAATGTGAAGTGTGAATTATTTCATTAGCTTTCAGAGACCTCGTCTCTTCATTGGGAAAGTGAGGGAAAAACCTCTCTGCATGAAGGTGAATGAGATAAGTTGTTACAATGAATGTGAGGCCCTTACGCAAGGTCTGACACTGTCTAACTCAAGTCTCGGAGAGAAGAACAGAATTACTTCAGGATTTGAAGGATAAACTTTCAAGAGGCCTTCCTGCTTATGCACTAGTCTTCCCTCATCCAAATATTTGCCATCTTGAGAATCTTTTTACTCCAGTGACCTGTCTAGACGTGGCTGAATTCCTAGTACTACAGAGAAGGGGTTTGGTTTCCTTCAATTTTTGTCTTCGGAAAGCCCAAATCTCAGTCAGCCTCTCTGCTGCCCTAACCTCAGGAGTCTTTCAAATTTTGACTCCTAACCCAGGTGGCATTAGTGGTAAAGAAAACGCCTGCCAATGAGGGAGACATAAGAGACACAAGTTCGATCTCTGGGTTGGGAAGATTCCCTGGAGGAGGGCATAGCAACCCACTCCAGTATTCTTGCCTGGAGAATCCCATGGACAGAGGAGCCTGGTGGGCTACAGTCCATAAGGTCGTAGAGAGTCGGAGACGACTGAAACGACTCAGCACGCACACAATAAGCTCTTAGGCAGGCTCTTTGGCTAAGGTCGCCACCATGTTCTTCATGTAATCCACACAAAATAGGCCAAATTATCAAGGCCCTATCAGTCATTCAAAAGATACAGAATAGTAAGTGCAGGTAAGATTTGGAGAGAAGAGCTTATCACTCACGCTGGTGAGATACAGAAGCAGAAATTTGAAGAAGAACGAATTCTGGATCTGAAATACACATGTGCAGCTATTATAGTGGGCTTCCCTGGTGGCTCCGATGGTAAAAAGTCTGCCTGAAATGCAAGAGACCTGGGTTAGATCGCTGGGTCGGGAAGATCCCCTGGAGAAGAGAATGTCAACTCACTCCAGTATCCTTGCCTGGAGAATCCCACGGAGAGAGGAGCCTGGCAGGGTTACAATCCAAGGGGTTGCAAAGAGTTGGACATGAATGAATGACTAACATACTACACACACAGCTCTGGGAAGAGGCCCAGTGAAAGAGGTTAACACAAACAAGGAGATAGTGAGCATGACTTAGGAGTGAGAACCAGTGATTCAGACGCTTCGGGAGGCTGCAGACATCACCTCCCGAACATACTTGTTCCAGTGAGCACTCATGGGAGTGGTACTACTTGAGGTGTTCAAGAAATACCACCGAGAGTGGTAGATGCCAAAGGTGCCTTGTGAGAAGTCTTATTTCACCCTGCCCTCTACCTGAGAGTTCATGATGCAAGAGATTCAGTGGTACCACCAAGGATGTGTCATGGATCAGGACTGGGGCAAATTGCTGATGATATCCGTTATCCTAATAATTCCCCAAGGGCCCATCCCAACATGTGCTGATTGAATTAATAACAAAAGTGGATTGAAAAGCAGATTTCAGGTAAAGCTGATAAATGTCTGATGAGACCTAAAATTGGAAAATCTCCGATAATAATGAAACACAAGCCAGTGCATCTGGCTGGCAAAATCCGTCTTCCCAGCCTCGAACCGAAGTTGGAATCTACCCTGGAAGAATGCACAATAGAACTCCCATGAATGAGCTCCAAGAATTTAATACCTGTTGCAATTTTCTCCAATTTAGTCTATGAAATAATAACACAGACAGCAATTACCATAAAGGAAAACTTCAGGTGCAACAGCATTAGTTCAACAGCCGAGATCAAGTGTCAGCCCAGAATAACAAATTTCATTCATTTTATCTCCAGCTCTGGAGACATGCTGCTACTGGCTTTAATAGTCAGGAATGTCTGTTGGCTAAGTGACTCTGCAGAGCTAGTCAACTAAGGGCGGCCTGCAACAGTTTAATTGGGCAGCTCGCGAGAATTCTATCTGGGAGCTGGAAGCAGTGGTCCCTAAACACCCATAATGCAGCACCTGATGCTGAGCAGAGCGGACTACAGGAGGAGAAGCGGGAAAAAGGAGAGCTTCTGATGGCAGGATCTCTCATTGACACTGGCGTCAGCCTGGCTACAGGTGCATGGGAGCGGCAGCAGGAGAGAGGCGGGGTTCAGAGAGCAAGGCATCATTGATCTTGTATTGATTTCTGGACACGGCGCCCTAGATCCATTCCAAGATAGAATGACAGTTGTCGGTTGTGTGCTTACGAGAGACGAAACTGACTCGCACCAAGAAGCCCTCTTGTTTTCTGATCATGTTTCCTTTAGAAACACACCAACCACAGATTTTTTTTTTTTTTAATTCCCGGACAGAGAAATCCAAACAAGTTTATCACTGAAAAAAAAAGGGTTAGGGACTGGCTAATCAGCCATTTGTCTTGGCTGCTCTGGATCTCGGAGTCAAGAGGTCAAAAGCAAGCACAATTGGGCCCTTTCGTTTTTTCTCAGGTATCCCCCCGTCTCTGGTAATTGAACCCACTCTTCGCGGTCAGAGTTCCTGTCACTCATATGCAATGTCTGTCATCACTGAGAAATGCTTCATGTCATATTACACTGACAGAACCACTACGGCAAGGCTAGCAAGATTCCCCCAGCACCAGAGCTAAAAGAGTGGGAACCTCTTTCAGGCCAGTGATGTTTAACATTTTATGTGCTGACATTGTGTCTGTAAGCACAATATAATGAAAGCCTAGTCAATGGGAGATAAAAATTCATACTCTCCCCTCCTTCAGGGGCTGCCAGGCGAGATCAGAAATAAAACAAGCTGGCAGCTCCGATGATACCACTGCACCAGGGCCACGGCAGGCCTATTCTAAACCCGCTATGTGGATTTATACACCACACTCACAGCCGTGCGCGTGCACACGCGCCCATTTGTTTTTGATCTGGCTGGTGTACAAACCTCACCTATTCCTGGGCAGGTGATGCATGAGTCACTGTCACGGGGTCAATGACCTTAGAAATCAAACCCTTCTTGGAATGTGTTTTGGACACTCTGAAGCTATGAAAGGCAGGGAGGGGGTGGCCTGGCAGCACCCTGAACAAAGCATGACTCCATCACTGTTTGGAAGTCTCAGGATGAGTTCTGAGAAAAGGGTGCCCCAGGGAGATGCTCAAGAGCTCCAGGTCCACTCGGGAGCACCACTGACTCCTGGTTTTCCAGGTCTTCAACCTACTTTCCCAGCCTTACCGTGCTGTGTTCCTTGCCGCGCAGTGTACACAGAAGGCTCTGTGCTACTCACTCCTTTTCACACCTCTTGCTTTCATGCCCCTGGGCCCTTGCACATCTCTGTTTCACTTGGGAAGGGCTCTCTCCCTCCCCCACCTCCCTCAGGGCCCCGCTCACAGGTGTCCTGAGTATGGAGGTGGCTGATGCCCCTGAGTGGTTCATCATCCTCTTTGTGGTTAAGAACCTGGGGAGACCCTGGGGGTAGTCTGAGTCCTCATTCGGGCGTTGAAACAAGTTTGAATATTGTGGCTCAGTTTCCCTCAGCTCTAAAACGGGGTTAACAGCAGTGTCTACCCAATGTGGCCGTGGTGAGGATTACACGAGATAGCCCACAGTAGCAGTTACAATGCTTTCATGGTTTCCAGACAGTACCCAGGAAAGGGCAGCATTCAATAAATACCTGCTTCCGTGCCAATAATAATGATGCTGATAAAACATCAGTAACAATAATAATAATCATATCACCGCAATTGGTATTCCCAAAGCACTCTATTTATACTGTGTGTGTGCTCAGTCATGAAGTGTGTCTGACTGTTTGCAACCCCGTGGACTGTAGCCCACAAGGCTCCTCTGTCCATGGGATTCTCCAGGCAAGAATACTGAAGTGGGTTGCCACTTCCTCCTCCAGGGGATCTTCCAGACCCAGGGATCAAACCTGTGGCTCCTGCATTGGCAGGCGGGTTATTTACCACTGAGCTACCTGGGAAGCCCCTCTGTTTATAGTAGTAATACAGTATCTCATGTTTTTCCTGCGGGTTTCCACTGTGCTCTTCCATTTGGCACAGGGCTGTGGGCATCAACGCCATCTGAGAATTTGCCAGCAATGCACATTCTCAAGCCCCACCTGCAATCCATGTGTGCACGTCCACAAGGTGATCCTGATGGTGATCCCGAGGACACGTCCCCGGGCTCGGGCTCGATGTCCTGACTTCCTGCTACAGCACTCCAGCTCCTCTGCCTCCCAGACCCATGTTCCTGGGAAACTTACTTAACATTTTTTTGCTTTGGCTTGTCTTGCCCTTGTTAAAATTAGGGATACCATTTTAAAAAAAATACTGAGTGTTGTAGAGGTCAAATTAATTCACATAAACCTCTTAAAAATTCTGGGCCTGGCACAAAGAAGCACTCACTGAGACACTAACTCATACTGTGCATGCTCAGTCACTCAGGCCTGTCGACTCTTTGCAATCCCATGGACTGTAGCCCCCCCCCAGGCTCCCCTGTCCTTGGAATTTTCCAAGCAAGAATACTGGAGTGGTTTGCCATTTCCTGCTCCAGTACTATTATCACTGATACACACAAAGCACTTGGATGCTTTAGCAGGAGTTCCATAGAGCTGCTCCTGCAGTAGTGTTCACCTGATGTTCAGCCTCCTGCAGGCAGAGAGCTTGCCTGACTCATCTCTGTAACCCCCAGGAGCTGAGCTCAGGCCTGGTTACCTGGAACTCTGTGGTGAATCCAGAGGCCCAGGAGGCAGGCTGGCTATTGATCTGCGGTTGATGCTGTGTCAGCCACAAGGCAGAGAAACAAGACAATTCACTTCGGACTCAGCGAAACAATTCACTTCGGACTCAGCGGCGGCTTTCCCGAGGCCCCCAGCCTGTGGACCGATTGTCTTTTGCTCAGATCCCCTCCCCAGTTCGGAGGCTGCCTTCACTAAAGGTCACACCCCCTAAGCCTGGTAACTTTGGATTTAAAAATCATTTTGACTTGATATTTTACCGGGAACATGGCAGGCTTAGTGAGTTTAATCTCTCTCTCTCTTTTAATACACCGGAGGTGGGACACCTTTTAACCTATCTGACAAAGCTTTAAAAAAGCCTCTGCTTAGAAACTGACTGCAGCCTGAAGCAGAATGTAAAAGCTGGCCGTGAGCTTTCCACGCTGGAGGGGGCCAGCCCACAGAGTCACAATCGCTCAGCTCTCCTCCGGCAGAAATCAAACCGTACTCGCCAGTTCATCTCCTCCTCAACCCCTCCCTTGAGAAAATCAGAACCAGCCGAAGAAAAGAAACAGCTCTCTGGCCAGTAAGCTGACCTTCTTTGAATGGCCTGCTCCAACAACCTCTTCAAATTGGCAGGTATACAACACACCAAAAGTATTAAAAGGCTGGTTTTGCAGCAGAGGAATGATCTAACCTGCTTGGGAAAAGCTCCCATTTTAGACAAGCACCAGAACCATAATTAAGTAGTAAATGTTGGCTGTTGTTTGTTGAAAGAAAACATGCTAACTACATTGATTATAAAAAAGACTCATATAGCTAGTCCAGTAGTGAAAACTGTAAGTCTAGGAAGGTCTGCTATTTATCCAACAGAAGACAAGATCCCTTCAAACATATCATCACAGCTAGAAGGCATCAGCAGTTAGCAGGAGGTAGCCTCTAAGTGTCTAGATCTACAGGCATCGCTAATATCCTGGCAGCAGAAAGAATGTAGTGGGTTTTAAAGGACATATTACATTTAAATCTAAGGGATAAATGAACAGACTCCATATCTGGACGGCTGTTTCTATCATTCCTTGTAACAAAACGTTACTGGTGATTCCAGATATCTTTTCCCCTACTTCCAGTAGTGGGAATGAAGGGGACGCAAGAATTGAAGATGCTATCTTTTGATCTCTGGGAGCAATATCAGGTAGATCCTGGCAATAGAGAGAGAAGCTGAAATGATACTGGTATAAAAATAATTCACATCTCTCTCTGAAAGCATTACCACTATCAAACTGGACACAACAATATGTCAAGTACGATCCCAGCAAAGCGTCACAAACCCTGTTCCCACTACTGCTTGAGACCAGACCGTGGCGAGAGTCTCAGACCCTCTCTAGATCCCTACAGTCCAATACTAAGCATTTTCTGGAGCCCTACCATGAACTGTGAAGAATTCAGGCAGAAAAGTTTCAGATCTCAAAGTACCAGGCTCTGAAGAATAAAATGAAGTCTCTTTACCAAACCAAGTGGGGAAGATGCACGTGGCAAAGATATTTTTTTTATGCTGAAATATTACACGGCCAAATGTTCCTGTCAAATTGTGGTTTAATTACCTTGGCCCCCATGCCTCTTATAATCACCTGTCATTAGCGACAATGCTGGCATCTGTTTACACGTCTGTCAGAAATGCCAGCCTAGCTGAAGCCAGGGGAGAAGAAAACTTTTACAGGGCTACGGCCTCTGTTTAAAAAAAAAAAAGGTCACCTTAAGGTTGACCTGTCACCACCCAGGGCCATCCCTCAAAAGATAACTTAAGGACAGAACCCCTGAAGCAAACAATGACTTCCAAGAGAAACACATTTTAAACAGGGTTGTTTAGAGATGCTCGGACCAAAGAAGAAAATGTCGGTGATTCATGGGCTGTATTATGTCTCCTTTCAAGGCATTTCTGCTTGCCTCCAGGAAATAACACCAGTGATAATGTGTTCTACATTCCAATGTCTTCAGGGTCTTTCCACCCCGGTGCTCTCCTCAACCTTACAAGGTCACACCTGACACCTATTTCTTCCATTAATTCTCCTCTCCTCCTCCGGGGACTAAGGCTACTTTCCTGGCCACTTAGTAGCTGCCACTGCCTACTCTATTTGAGAGGATTTTCTCCCCGAGACTGGCTTCATTGTAGGCCACCACCTCCCGAGGGTCCCCTTTCTTCCCCACATCCCTAAAAACAAACACACAGATCCTTTTGTCTTGACATTTTAGCACATCAACAGCAGATAAGTGAGAGCGCAAGTGGGAGAATGACTACATCACAGAGCTATTCGAAAACCTGTAACATTTTTAGTTCATGGTGAGGGATTTTGAGGTTCTGATGCTCTTGCAACACATTAAATTGGCCTGAACTGAAGTTCCGACCATAACTGTCTTTATTTAATTTTCTTCAAATTCAGTTTCATCGTCTATAAAGACAATAGTACTCAACATTTGTATGATGACTTGGAGGAAGAATCATGAAAATACATATAAAGCATCAACACACAGTAGGTGCCCGGTATCTGCTGGGCTCCACTTTGACTCCCTCTTTCTTTCTATAAAAACTTTCCCAACTCATAATGACTACTGATTTCAAAGAGCCCATGATTTACTTATGGCTTTTGCCATTTAATCTGGCATTTCTCTCACAACCAATTCTGCCCGCTTTCTGATGACTACCAAACCTCGACTAGAAGACAGCACTGAACACAAAATGGAAACTTTCAACATGTTTTGCAAATGGAATTTGGAGTCATTTCTATTCAGAGACAGCAAACGCCATGATGGAATGAAATCTTTACCCCAACCCTACGCTCTGACGGCTCTGGCCTCTCCAGCCCCATCTCACATTCTTCTCCTCTCGATCACACCTCTGACTCCTGCCTGGCCAGGTTTTCTCAGCTCCTTAAACATCAGTCCCTGTCTTCTCCTTGGCACACAAACTATAATCTTTGCTGTAACCAAGGCCCCTGGCTGCCTCCCTTCTGGCTCAGCAGCCTGTGAGTTCCACCATGAAGGGCAGGGAGGCCAAGAGGCACACCCTACCCCAGCTGCAACAGTGGAAGCACTTTCCTCCACCTTCTAAAATTTTGAGAATATTAGCCCCTTCTCGAACTTGTTTGAGGGCCCTTCCTGGACGCACGCCCCCTCCAGAGTCCACGCTTCATTTTTAGGGCCGCCTCTCTCCCTCTGACCTTCTTTTCTCTTTGACTTTAACCTTCAGTGGCAGTTATCTCAGGGGACTTCCCAGGTGGTCCAGTGGTTAGGACTTTGCCTTCCAAGGCAGGGAGTGCGGGTTCAATCCCCAGACGGGGAACGAAGATCCCACATGCCTCAGGGCCAAAAACCCGAAACATAAAACAGAAGTGATATCATAACAACTTCAATAAACATTTTAAAAATGGTCCACAGCAAAAAATCTTAAAAAACATTTTTTTTAATCACCCCCAGGTTTCAGGGCTGGGCAAGGTGCCTTGTCTTCCCTTAAATGACAAGGTAACATTGTTCCAGGAAAATATTCAAAACCCTACCCACACTCTGAGGTAGTTTTAGGGGAAAAACAATCATGTGTCTTGCCAAATAAAAGACCCATCCACATGTTGTTAAGTTTCTGACACATCCCTTAAAAGAAGAAATCCGAGAACTCTTGAGTTTGCCTTGGTGGTGATGTCAACAACTCTAGTTACTAATTTCTGATTGTTAAGATGCAGTCGAACTTCCCTGGTGGCTCAGTGGTAAAGAAACCACCTGCCAAAACAGGAGACACAGGTTCAATCCCTGATCTAGGAAGATCCCACATGCTGCAGAGCAACCAAGCGCAATGATCACAACAACTATTGAGCCTGTGCTCCAGAGCCCGGGAACCTCAACTACTGAGCCCTCGCGCTGCAACTAGTGAAGCCTGCGTACTCTAGGGTCTGAGTTCAGCAGCAAGAGAAGCCACCGCAGTGAGAAGCCCGAGCACCATAAGTAGAGAAATCACCAAATCACCACAGCTGGAGAAAAGCCCACACAGCAGCTAAGACCTAGCACAGCTAATCAATCAATCAATCAATCTTCAGATCCGTTTCCTTCCCTACCCCTTCCCTTGTTTCTCTGAGATTCCAAAATAAGTTAGAGAGAAAGCTGTGAACTGTCTTCATATATATCAACCATCTATGAGCCTCTTTTCCTTGATAACCACTAGAGCCTGATCCTGAGTGTTACACTTTCCACAGGACCTTAGCCTTCCTTATTAAGTCTGACGCCATGGGTGAAGGGAAAAAAAAAAAAAAAACGCATTTATTTTACAGATATGCTTTGGGGGCAGCTACGAAAGGGTATTCTGTTAGCTCACTGTGGTCAAAGAAATCAGCCATAGCTGGCACCATCACACATTGTTTCAGAAAAATGCACTGTGGAGAATTGACACTGTACCTATAATTTCAAAAGATCTGCTCATGTAAACCAACCAGAGGCATGTTCTGCCACATAATGGAGAAATTCACAGGATGCTGGCCCCCCTGATGGCTTCTGTGGCTATAAAAGCCCCTTCATGCTGGATTTTTTTATATTTGGTAAATTAATAGTTTACTGTTCCAAGATTCCTCCGTGTTTATATTATTGCTTTTCTAACATAAAAGTTTGCAGTTGTTATGGAAACATATGGTAACATTTGCTGCTAAATTTTAAATGCATTTTCTACCCCTGTTACACACCTGAAATGAAGCCAAAAACTCTCTTTGCTTTACATTAGGGTGAAATTCAAACTGGTCTGGATGACTATAAATGGTTACTGTTTGTCTTGGCTCCTACCTGTATCAGATTTAGACGGAGGAATCTTAGGGAAAGAAATTACACGGGATAAAATGGATATTTCTAAATTACAAGGCCTGCAATTCCAGTGGCTCCAAATATCAGCTTTCTGTTTCATCTTAGCCTGCCAGCAAGAAAATGGTGGGGCTGGACAATAAAAGATCGACAACATTTACTCTCCAGAGCCAAAAACTTCTTGTTTTGATTATCCTGGAGGAGGAGGCTGCCAATCCTGATCAGTGAAGTCTTGTTAGCAAATTAAATGGTTGTAGATTACAATGGTGCAAAATGTGAGTTTTAGCCCCTGGCTTCAACGTGAAATGACAAAGGTATACATTCTTCCAACCCATTTTGTTCAGCAATTTTCCTCTGTGAGCATCTTGCGATTCTCAAGTAATTGTTCATGATGACTCTTGGCTCTTGGGGACCTTGGCTTGAAAACACTTATTGAAGCTTTCTAAGTGACCCTATTAGCGATTTCTCCACACCTTCACACTTCATCCAGATAAAGTTTCCTCGTGCAGTGTGGCTAGTCATAAACACTGGAAAAAAATGAAGCACTTAGCTCAGAAAATTATCAGATAAGATCTTGCCTATTTGAGCATCTTTCTGGAATTTTAAATCAAGATGAACCAAGAGTCACAGAAGAACTTCAGATGTGCACATTCAGTCTTACTCTGGGACCCAGGAGAACTAATTCCCACTTACATCTTGGTCCTGGGGGCTTGATCTTCTATGCATTTCATTTGTTAAGAGTCGAGATGAATTGTCACAGGTTAACTCTCTGTCTTTTCTTTTGGGGACTATAACCATGTTATTTGCTCAAGATCTCCATTTTAAGTTTCAGACAAGATCAGACATTATTTCAATACATTTGAAGTGAATGGGTGAAAGAACTAGGACGTTTTTCTAAGCATGGAATTATGAGAGGTTGCCAAAGATCCTTTGCTCCCTAGGCCCTTGTTTGGTAAGAAATAAGTGTCACTTAATGGGCTGGATTTCTCATGTGGCTCAGTGGTAAAGAATCCACCTGTCAATGCAGGAGATGAGGGTTCAATTCCTAGGTCAGGAAGATTCCCTGGAGAAGGAAATGGCAACCACTCCAGTATTCTTGCCTGGGAAATTCCATGGACAGAGGAGCCTGGAGGGGCTACAGTCCAGGGGGTCACAAAGAGTCGGACATGACTGAGCATGCATGCATACATGCATTCCCTAATAACATATAAGCAGAAGGGTCTATGGCGGTAACTACAAAACACAGCTTTATAATCTCCCTGCCCCCCGCTTTTCATTAACTTCAATAAAGAATCTCAAGTTCCAAGTCATCTGTGCAATACTTAGCATGCTCTAGAACACAGAGCAGGACCCGACCAGTAGCACCGGTTACAGCCTTCACAAAATATGGACGACCATTGCATTATTATATTACACATACATAACATGTCTAATATATGTAAATAATATCTGCAAACTTAAATATTATTTACATTATACAATGGGCCTCCCTTGTGGCTCAGTGGGTAAAGAATCCGCCTGCAATGTGGGAGACCTGGTTTGATCCCTGGGTTAGGAAGATCCCCTGGAGAAGGGAAAGGCTACGCACTCCAGTATTCTGGCCTGGAGACTTCCATGGACTGTATAATCCATGGGGTCACAAAGAGTCAGACACAACCAAACGACTTTCACTTTCACATTACCTAATATATAATTATATGCAGTATGTGTTTTCATGTTTGTCTACCTCTCTTCTTTAGAGAACAGAGGGTAATATTTCTTAACCCAACAACATGTAGAAAAATACAATAATTAAAAGGCAGACACCAGAATTATTTTGCAATATATACATATATCAGATTATCATATGGTACAACTTAAACTTACACAATGCTATACATGAATTGTATCTCAATAAAGCTGGGACAAGCAGGTGGGGACAAGACACAAGAACTTCATGGCCTAGGCTCACTTATAACTTGTTATCTTGGGCAAATTCCTTGTCTTTCGGGGTCTTAGTTACCTTAACTGAAGTATCCCCTGAGTTTTAAGATATCGCTATAAAATGGAAATTAAAACAACTCTTCCTTCACTGGGTTGGCATGAAAAGTAAGTCAGGAAGTACGGGGGAAACAGAACAGTGCCCAGCACATAGTCAAGATTCACCAGAGGCCAGTCAGCTACTCTTATTAATGACGATGATCATCACCATCATCTTCTTCATAACTAACAGCATAATTATGACTAAGATACATGTTTCCTAATCCCTTCAGTTTGTTAAGGACAGCACTTTGTGATGTGCTCCACCATCATGATTTTTAGCAACATTCATGAACCACCTACACTATTATATTTCCAGAATTTTTCTTTAAATCAGTTTTAAAAAATACCCGCACAACTTAGGTTCTTCCCTGGCAGTCCAGTGGTTAAGACTCTGTACTTTCACTGCAGGGGGCATGGGTTCCATTCCGGGTCGGGGAACTAAGATTCCACATGTCACATGGGGTGGCCAAAAAAAAAAAAAAAAAGAACTTAAAAAAAAAAACCAAAAAAACCAACAACTTAAAGATGGATTTTAGCCCTATCCTCAACAATATGACTTGGGAACCATGGATCCAAATGTCAATCACGCCTGTTCATCTAAAGCAAAATACGTAACTTTTAAAGTAACAGGCTTCGGTATATTGCAAAATCACCTTTTGTTCCACCTGCGCATTGCGTGTTACTCTTCAGGGGCCTCTGAGTGAGGCCTTGGCACATTTCCAAAGGACCCACCTATGCATGGACTGGGAGACACTTTAGATTTGACAGAAACCTACCACCACCACCATCCACACAGACAATACAAAGCCTTGTCAAGGGACTGAATGTGGGTGACTGTTATGAGCTTACTTCCCTTAGCATATACTCAGGTCCTGAATCCTGTCTTGGTGCTGAAGGATGGTAAAGAACTCCCTTTCACTAGTCTAAGTCCCTAGTAATGAGAGCATCGTGCTGGTGGGGGAGACTACAGACAGGGTGAGGCCCTTGTGAAAGAAAAAAAAAATGATGCTATACCAGAGGTCTCCTCCAATCTCTGCAGACTGCATTAAATGTATTTTGACCCCTGTGCTAACCCATTTTCCTGTGATACATTTGGTACAGGAAAAGATTAATTACTTATGAAAATCAAGCGAACATCTCAACAGCAAATATATTATTGCCATATAGGACAGGACATAAAGGTTTGCACTTGCACCATTAGCTTAGCTATAATAAATGAGATGTTCTATGTGATGTATAATACGGTAAAGAAAACGCATCTGTTTGCTTCTGTAGGAAAGTGCATAGGTGCACCGCACCTGAGTCTGCAAACACTTAGGCCCTCCACAACAAAGCTGCATCCCTCAGAACAGCGATGCCTGAAAACCATTATCCATGGATAATTAACTATGTCAGGACACTGAGGTCCTAACACGAGGTCCTCATAATTCCCCACTAAGGGAAAGACAGTAAAACATTATTATAATATATTACCGATATTTAATAAGAAGACTGTTCTATTTGTGTGTTATTAATGCAAGCTGTAAGTTACAGCAGTGTTTGAATTATTCTTAGTTCTTCTGGGCACTCTATCTTGAAGGGCACAGCAGTGCTCGGAGCTGAAGAACCATAAAGAAATAACTTCCACTTGGGATTAAAATTTTCAAGATATATTTGCAATTTGTTCTGTTTATTTTCCCTCTGATCACATGAAGATATCCATGGTGGACGTTTACCACTGGAAAGGCCATCGCTAAAATGACCACTATTGAGGAAGTTCAAAGCTGCATGCTGGTGAAACATGTCTAGTAGACTCCTTTGATCTTGAGTAGAGTCCATCATTTTGCTTTCTCCAAGTATTTTGGTCATTTTGAGACTCTCCCCTGTAGCACAAAGTATTTAAATTTCTCCATAGCCAGGATCTTTGACGCTTGAAGACAAAAGCCTCTCTCCATTTAAGATGACTTCCTACCGTGTGGGGCTGTTCTTTACCTCGTAATTAAAATAGCACCTGAACACGACCATCTGTGAACGCAGATTACGTTTTTACAAAACATGAATATTCTTTTTTTCCTCTTGCCAAATACCTCTAAAAGTCATAATTTCTGTGACATACTCCCCCTCCCCTACCACCCCAGCCCCCAAAATCTTAAATAAACTTTTACTCCAAAAAAAAAAAAAGTAGGGTGAACATTTTGCCTCTCACGGCAACCTTCCATACATCAATAAAATCCATAAATTAATGTACAGCTCTATAATTTGCTCAAAGAATGAATGAGTTGTCAGTCTTTGCTTTCTGTTTCTAGGATTCTGTCAGTTTATGGCAACCCAGAGACACAGTCTGCCACTTAATTTTCCTCTTCCTTTTTCAAATACACACATTTTGGAAAAGACATTATTTATACAAAAGGCTGCCAAGACACTGGGTTAGGATGGATTTGGATATACAGACTATTTCACAAGCTAGTCTTATTTAACCAAAATAGAGTCTCTTTGGGAGTCTTTTGCACAAACTGCAAATCCATAAATGCAGAGATTATAAACATTGATACAGGCGTTTCTTCCAGAGGGTTTTCTGACCTGATGTTAACTTTATATTAGAAATTCATGTTTCTTTAGAAATGTTGGCTTATTTCAGTGAAATGGTTCCTCTGGTATAGTTGGGGTTGTGATGTCAGCCTGGCTCCTTCCTAATAACCCTTATGAAAAATTTACAATGAAATTGAACCACGCATGCGTAGCAGTTGACTCTCGCACCCGCCAAGGTCTAAGATTATCTTTTTCTTTTTATTAAAGGAAAGAAATCGTTTTTTATATTTTCCTCTTCTCCAGAAGATCAAACCCACATGTATTTAACAACTTCCCTGACCACACCTCCATGGAGCCATCAGTCTGAGCAAATAGACTGAAAGATTATTCTGACCACATGACATCTTTGTGCCATGAAGGAACAACTGGGTTCCCTCATGGCAGAGCTAGGGATGAGGCATAAACTTGAGGGTGTAATAGGAGAAATGGTGATCACCAGCAATGGAGTCCCTGCCCTACCTTCCTGAAGACCAAACTCTTCATTGGATTCCAAACTGCCAACATTTTTGCAGACACCATTTTTATAGTGACAATGAGTACTATATACACCTCATTCACTTTGGAAAACTCTCATATGCTTCCTCTGTAAAAGGAAAGATGAAAGATTGCCAAGTTAAAGGCAAAAAGAAAACACACACACACACACACACAAATGCTTCCTCCAAGCAAGAACTGACACAGAACAGAACAACACTACAAGGTCACAGGAGGCAGTACTCAGATTGCCTCCTGGTTCCCTGGCCAGGGTATTGCCTCTCTTCTCTACAAGTATAAGATGGTGGAGAAGATTTTTCATTCAAAGCAGGCAGGGACTTGCATTCTATACTCAGAACCCTAGCCATACCAGTCTGCAGACATGTATTGATCGGCCTGAACAACACATAAAAACCTTTCAGTCAGTTCAGTCCAGTTGCTCAGTCATGTCTAATACTTTGTGACCCCATGGACTGCAGCACACTAGGCTTCCCTGTCCATCACCAACTCCCAGAGCCTGCTCAAATTCATGTCCATTGAGTCCATGATGCCATCCAACCATCTCATCCTCTGTCGTCCCCTTCTCCTCCTGCTTTCAATCTTTCCCAGCATCAGGGTCTTTTCAAATGAGTCAGTGCTTCACATCAGGTGGCCAAAGTATTGGAGGTTCAGCTTCAGCATCAGTCCTTCCAATGAATATTCAGGACTGATTTCCTTTAGAATTGACTGGTTGGATCTCCCTGCAATCCAAGGGACTCTCAGGAGTCTTCTCCAATACCACAGCTCAAAAGCATCAATTCTTTGGGGCTCAGCTTTCTTTATAGTCCAACTCTCACATCCATGCATGACTACTGGAAAAACCATAGCTTTGACTAGATGGATCTTTGTCAGCAAAGTAATGTCTCTGCTTTTTAATATGCTGTCTAAGTTGGTCATAGCTTTCTTCCAAAGAGCAAGCATCTTTTAATTTCATGGCTGCAGTCACCATCTGCAGTGATATTGCTGCTGCTGCTAAGTCACTTCAGTCGTGTCCGACTCTGTGTGACCCCCAAAATAAACTCTGTCGCTGTTTCCATTGTTTCCCCATCTATTTGCCATGAAGTGATGAGACCGGATGCCATGATCCTAGTTTTCTGATTGTTGAGTTTTAAGCCAACTTTTTCACTCTCCTCTTTCACTTTCATCAAGAACCTCTTGAGTTCTTCTTCGCTTTCTGCCATAAGGGTGGTGTCATCTGCGTATCTGAGTTTATTGATATTTCTCCCGGCAATTTTGATTTCAGCTTGGGCTTCATCCAGCCTGGCATTCGCATGATGTACTCTGCATATAAGTTAAATAAGCAGGGTGACAATATCCAGCCTTGATGTAGTCCTTTCCTAATTTGGAACCAGGATGTTGGTCCATGTCCGGTTCAACTGTTGCTTCTTGACCTGCATACAGATATCTCAGGAAATCTTATTTTCAAATAAAAGCCTTTGAATTATGGCTAACGTTCAAATTGTCAACTGACACACACAAGCTCAATTCTCCCCCTTCTCTCAAAAATGTCGGAGACCTAGTAAGATGGATGCAGCCTCCTTGCTGCCCACTTCGAATAGGGTGTGAACTTTCCCGTTTACTTCAATCTCACTTCTCTGTCTTCATTCATCCAAATGATCTGCCAGGCCCTCCCTGCAGACATTTGAGCTTGCAACCTCTTGTCTGAATTCACTAGAAAATTCACAAGTACCCAGGTATTCAGCGGTTTTATGGTCAAAAGCTCAGAAGAACACGTCCGTGATTAAGTCCAAACTCTCTTTGGGCATGATTTCACCATTTCATGTGCCCTCAACATAGGGTCTCTCCAGAAAAGACGAAAACTTGAAATCGAAAAATTATAGGTACTCCTATGTTCATAATAGCACTATTTACAGTAGCTAAGACATGAGAGCAACCTAAGTGTCCATCAACAGATGAACGGATAAAGAAGATGTGTGGATGTGTGTGTGTGTTTGCTTAGTTGTGTCTGACTCTTTGTGACCCCATGGACTGGAGCCCACCAGGCTCCACAGAATTTTCCAGGCAAGGGATCTTCTCGACCCAGGGACGGAACTCACATCTCCAGCATTGGGAGGTGGATTCTTTACCACTGTGGCACCTGGTTAGCCCTACACACGTATATATAATGTGTATATATTACTCAGCCATAATACTGAGTGTAATAATGTGTACTACTACTCAGAAGAATGAAATAATGTCATTTGCAGCAACATGGATGGACCTAGAGATTATCATACTAAGTGAAGTCAGACAGAGAAAGACAAGTATCATATGATGTCACTTAGATGTGGAATCAAAAAAAAAAAGATATAAATAAAAGGATAAAATGTTTACAAAACAGAAATAAAGTCACAGAAAACAAACTTATGGTTACCAAAGGGTAAGGGCTGGGAAGGGATAAATTAGGAGTTTGGGATTAACAGGTACACACTGCTATATACAAAAAGATAAACACGTAGGAACCGTGTAGCACAGAAACCATACTCAATATTGTGTGATAAACTAAAATGGAAAAGAATCTGAATATATATACATATATATATATAACAGAATCCCTGTGCTGTGTACCTGAAGCTAATACAACACTGTAAATCAACTATAGTTCTATTAAAAAAACAACAACCAAGTCTCATTCTCTAAGTCACATAGCCCAGGTGTAATGGTCTCTGGGGCTGTTGGTACAAAGGCAGGTACCTGTGTGAACACACAGGACATGCTCTAAAATACACAGGAAGAAATGAGCAGCTCAGGTAAGGCCTACTTTCCTTACTACGCAGAGCAGTCACCCGGCACCACGCCAGCGCTGTTTTGTGTTTGCATCCCTCAGACTCGCCCTGAGATTTCCACACGCGCGCCTACTTGCTTAGCACACCCGCTCTGACTTTTCTGCCACAGTCTGCTTCTAGTACTGCTGGAAGATGCTGTGCTTAAGAAGGCTCCCAATCCTCAGAGGCCCCCTCAAAGCTTTTAAAGCGAGCATAACATGTGGAATTTCAAATGAAGAACCAACAGCGGAAAGATCATTTACAGTAACTATACAAACAAGCTAAATGAAAGACTGGTGTTCAAGTCATTAAAAATAATAATGCCAAAGCCCCAAGGGCTGAAATGTAAAGCTTCTACTTCGTGCAAGGAAACTGAAAAGAAGGGTGTTTATTATCCCAATCAGAGAACCTGTTAATTTATTTAGTAGGCGATTTTAAGAGGATGTTCATTCACAGTGAAATCTCATTTGATCAGACTGGAAGACGAGTTAACAGCCACAAGGAAAACGTCAGCTGAAGCCCAGGACTTTGGCCAGACAAGCAGTAGCTGGAGAGACCAGGGCATCGCTGGGAGAGTCCAGTGTGGGGCTCCTGGGAGACACAGCCCCTGATGCCTCCCACCCCTCTCCTCCTGGGCTCTCCAGAACCAAGCCCAGACTTAGTTATAGAGTCATCTCTCTCACACTTTGCAGATGATGCCTAACATCATGACAACAGAAAAGAGGCGAGGTCTCCGGACCTGCCTACCTACAACAAGTTTCTGTAAAGTAATGAATACAGACAGCTTGGGGACCGGTCACCTGTGCTGCCTGCCTCTTCCTGCCTGCAAAGTGAAACCACCAGGGACTGGCAGAAGGTACTGGTCTGACAGGGCCAGGACAGCCTTCCTCCTCAGTGACAGCCTGGGCCTCCCCTCTTAAACTTGACCCACCGTAATTCCTTCACAATGCGGCCGTGAGGCAGCTGACAGTAGCAGCTGTGGCTCCTAAGCGAGATGGATGGAATTTTCATAACTGGTTCCCCAAGTTACATTTTACCTTCAAGATAATTTATGAGCTGCTCCAGAGCCTTGAAGAGACAATATGCTTGCCATAAAATTAACTGTAACAGTCTTGTAGGTTATAATTAACACTGGGAGGGTAGCACCAACTGGATGAAACACATGGCATAATTGATGGTGAAACTGGAAAGGGGGCGAGCGAACGGTATCATTACGGCACACGCTGCCTTAGCAGAACTGATGCTTTCCAGGGGTTAATTACAATCGCCTTCTAGGGCCGCTGTTCTGGTGGGGAAGAGGCCAAAGCTGGCCAGGGAGGGCTGGAAATTTCCTGGCAAGGTCCTGGGGCCCCTGGACAAGGAGGCAGAGGCTATCGGCAGGATGGGGCGAGAGGCAGGCCGAACCCAGAGCAGGTCGAGCATCTGGCAGGATGCTTCCCGGATTTCAGACCGGGCCCTCCACATGCCTGCCTCCTAGACATGACTTCATTTTCTCCGTAAACCGCATCTTTTTCAGTGATGATAAAGATCTGGATGAAAAGAAGGGAGCTGGAACTTCCAAAGCCCTCCCCAAGGCTTAGGATTGTCATTCAGATAACAACGTTAACAGAATCGAAGCATTTCAATGTAACGTAGGCAGAAGTTTGTAAAAAATCAAGATGGTCCACATTAAACCTCAGGTTTATTAAACTACAAAGTGGCACCCTTTCCAGAGAAGAGGATGAAAAGAAAGCTAGTAAGAAATGTAAGAAAAGCCTTGTCGATCACTCGTCTCTTGGAAAGAAACACTAAGCTATGTCTCTCCTGGTATGGATACTAAAAAGCCTAGTCAATACCCCCCAAACACCAAATATTCTAAACACACAGGAGTCACTCAAATAATTTCAATAAGCAATGTTAAGGTGAACGGACCTATTTTTGTTGTTTGATTTGTTTGTTTTGTTTCTGTCCTGGGACAAGAAAAATCGTCCTGATAAATGAGGCAACAGTGTCCCCTACAGGCCGGCAGAGCTATTCCCTACCCCCACCCTTCACCCCATTCCTTCCTCAACTGAAAGCCAGAGTTAAACTTTTATCTAGAACCTGGAATATCCATTACAGGGAAAATTTGTAAAATACACTGGGGACACCCCTGAGATAAAATAAAATTACTGCTCTTCACGTGCGGCAAATTGTTTCCTAGACATAAACATACTGTGGAGCAGTGATTAACCCATTATAGAGAAGATAAATGCTACCCGTTCAGTCTAAGGAAATCTACTCAAATCAGCCTTAACTAACCTGGCTCTGAAATTACTCCACTTAAAAGTTTTACAGATCCTTGGAGGCTAAACTTTGATGCTCTCATCTGGGCCCCTACTCTCCCAACTTCTAAGAGACTGTAACCAGTATAGAGGAGATGACATAGCTATCAAGGTAAATAACTCTACTTTCAAGGATTTAAGGCAGGGAGATTTATAAAGTATGAGCTGGAAACTACTTCCTTAGAGACAGAGATGCCCCCAACAACTAAAAAGTATGAAACGTGCTTAGGTACCAGAGGAAATACACATTCACAGACACACACCCATCTATCTCCATGCTGGGAAGGTCCCTGGGAGGTTTCTAACTCTTAAACTGTGAGACCCAGGTCAAGCACTAGGAGAACATGTGAGTGGCTGAGAAAGAGGAAAGTCTTGTTACTCCAGCTCCGGCTGTGGCCACAAAACAGAGGTCTGAGCTGGGATGTCTCGGCTCAAATTCCATCTCCACTGCAACAGAGGAGATGCAGGTTCCATCCCTGAGTCAGGAAGATACCCTATAGGCGGGCATGGCAACCCACTCCCGTATTCTTGCCTGGAGAAATCCATGAACAGAGAAGCCTGCTGGTTGACAGTCCACAGGGTCACAGAGTCAGACACAACTGAAGCAGCTGAGCAGACGAGCATGCACTGTTAGCTCTGCTGCCCTGCAATGACTTTGCATCTTTCTGTCTCCCTTTTCTCACCTCCTAAAGCGTTTAAAACTTTGTCTGGCACTTAGAGAGTTCTCACTAAATGTTCACTGCTAGTATGGCTAAAATTAGGACAACTTCAGGTTTCAAGGACAGTGGAGGTAGAAAGGTAAACGCCTTCAGGAGTGACAACTACCCCAACTTCAGTGGCCCCCTGGGCTCTAACTCAGAGGGTCACACCTTGCCAGAGAGGGAAGATGCCTTCGAGGTCACTGAATCAAGCCAGTTCTTTTGTAGACAGAGCTGCTGAGATCCGATGTCTCTGACGTGCCCAGAGTCTACAAGCCGGCTGGAGACAGCATTCAAATTGGTATTCAAGCCTCTGTCAATTTGATGTGACAGTCCTGACTCAGGACAGGGCCTGACACAGGTTGAGTTCTATCTAACATTCCCTCCTTCACCAATTCAGCAACACCCAGCCATACCATGAGGCTTGGGTTTTACATGGGGGCACTCTCGCAAAGGAGAGGCCAATTTGAGTGAGTCTGGCCTGCACTGCTCTTCACTTTTTTGTTTTGATCTGAAGAGGAGCAGAATTTTTTTTCCTAATTTTTGGCCACAGCATGCGGCATGGGAGATCTTAGGTCCTCGACCAGGGATCAAACCTGTGCCCTCTGCAGTGGAAGCAAAATGTCTTAACCACTGGACTGCCAGGGAAGTCCTTGAGGAGGAGGGGTAATTTTTATTGAGCACAGAGTATGTGACAGGTATTCGCTGTAGGTGTTTTCCATGGAATCCCTTAAACATGTCTAAGGAACAGATTCTCTTATTATCTGCTCAGGCAAGTTACAAATGAGAAAACTGAGGTCCAAAGGGGTTAAGTAACTTGTCGAGTTCAACATAACTTGCTTGGAATTTCAGAAGTAGATCTGAGATTCAAACCAAGGCCATCTGCTCAGCATCTATGCTCCCAACCTCTATACCATAGGCATAAACTTTACTCTGGAAGAAATCATTTTTCCCCCATTAACACTGAAAACTCTCTGGAGACAAGGTAACCCAGATTTTATCCTCTGGCCCATAATCACATCGAGGCTTCTCCCCTCTCTCACACACTTGAAAACAGGAGGTTCTTACCCACGTGTAGGCTGTACAATTACTCAGCGGAGCAGTGCCCCTCACAAAGGCCGGGCATATAAAGAATCACACAAGAATATTTCTGGTGAGCCTGCCACTTTCATCTCTGGGACAAGGACTTCTCCAGAATCCAGACTTAACCCCTTGCACTGCATTATTAGACAAGATTATTATTTCCCCTGGTCAAGTGTGATTCATTCCTATAACCTCAGGGAGTACAGTAGCGTCTGGTACCGGGTAGGCACGTGACAGATATTTGCTAAATCAGTGCATGCGTGACTGACTGCTCACTCACAGGAATCATAAATGCCATCTATTAAATGCTGGACTGCACTGTCACACTGCCACGTGTAATCTCCCCCCCACCAACACCAATGAGACACGTATAGCTTCTAACTGTTTACTCGTAAGAGATATTTGTGAATACAACGTGACATGAATCTAAGACTTCTTTAAAGTGAAAACATTTAAAGTGACACATCTTTTGTGTGAAAGTCATTGGGAACTAGGGTGCAAACTATCTAAGAAAAAATGAATGCTGTGGACTCCAAGGATGGTGAGCCTAAATCTGACCCACTAGCACTAGAGCTGCAAATCTGATAACAAGTGATTATCTTAGGATGAACATGAGAAGAGGAAATTTTAATCTCTGTTTCAACTGAATGACTATATTTTGCTTCCACTGTGTGCTGCACAGGTAGGACATGGCAACTGTGCACATTTTTTTAAAGAGTTTTTTTTGAGTGGACCATTTTTAAAGTCTTTGTGGAATTTGTTAAATTCCATAAAGTTAACAAAGTTATGTTATTTGTTAACATAATTGCTTCTATGTTAAATTTTTTTTGGAGGGGTTTGGAAACGAGGCAGGTGGGGTTTTAGTTCCCCAACCAGGGGTCAAACCTGAACTCCCTGAATTGGAAGGCAAAGTCTTAACCACTGGACGGCCCAGGGAAGTCGCCGCACATTCTTTTTTTAAAGAAATGTTCAGAGTTCTACTCAGGAAAACACTTTTTATTGGTCATTCCACTTGAATAGAAGCTCCATGAGAGAAAAATGCTCATCGGTTTTGTTCACTGCTGTTTCTGACACCTGGAACAGTGCTTGATAAAAAGCTGGTGCTTGATAAGTATTTAATGAATAAATCAATGAATGAACCCATGTTTTCTCAAAAAACTGAAGAAGCACTGCCTCTAAGAAACAGCCAGCTACCACTCAGAAAACTGCCAGGAGCACATACTGAAGCCTATGTGTTGATTTTACAAATAAGATGCGCAGAAGTCAATTGGCTTTTGTCCCCCATAAAACTGTTCAAATCATGACAGTAACAGTGGTAATAACATTAACAACACTTGCCTCCTTAAGATAAGTTGCTGGATCCTGGAAGAAAGGTAACTTTATCTCTAGACTCATTTAATCCCTATGCTCTAAATTTATACAATGTTTCATTTCCTACACATTTATGAGGAGGTTTTATGGAGTTATCCGATTTTATGGAGTAATCTGGTTCAGAGACACAAAGGACATTCTTCTGCTAGGGGCAGAAGAAAGTGGAGACTGCAATTATTAAAGGAGATGGGGCAGACGCATTAAAAAGAATGACAAGGATGACAACTAGTCGGCCAGTGCCTCCCTGCTCCCCTACCCCCAATGCTGCACACACATTTAGCTCATTGCAGGGGGCAGCCACTGAACTGGAGATGCCGCAACTTCTGGTTCCCAACTAACCTGACCAGTCAACTGACATGGTCGGATGACCCATCACATGTTGTCTCACAGGACAACAGCCGCATCACCACATGGGCTTCCCTGGTGGCTCAGGTGGTAAAGAACCTGCCTGCTAATGCAGAAGATGCAGGCTGGATCCCTGGGTCGGGAAGATCCCTTGGAGAAGGAAATGGCAACCCACTCCAGTATTCTTGCCTGGGAAATCCCATGGACAGAGGAGCCTGGTGGGCTGCAGTTCATGGGGTTGCAAAAAGTCAGACACGACTTCGTGACTAAACAACAACATCATCCTATAGCCCAACCTCAAGGCTGGTGAGTCCACTTATTGTGACCATGACTTCCTAGTATTAAAGACAAATTTGGCCCCAATGCCTAGTTGCCAAGCCTGAGCTCATCACTGTGCTGCCCATCAGGACATCAGCAGGTAACCGGCAAAGATCAGCTGCCCTTTGAAATATGGACTCGAAGCCATACTCAGCCTCAGCTCTGCCCTCCTGGCATGAAACCGACTGCTTACTCAGAGAAATGACCCTGGGGAGGACCTTCCCCCTCCCCCTGTCCTTCCTTTTTTTATTCATTCAATTTCACTTCCAGGAAGGACAGGGACTCAGGAACAGCTGGCTCAGGGAGGAGATCATGTCTTCTTGTACTGGTCCCGGCTCAGTTCCATGCTATTCACTCCTGGGCTCTTCCTCGAAAGCCCAAGTCAGTCTGTGCCCAGAGAGCCCTTCTTCCCTCATGCTGGATGCAAGGGTCAGAGGTGTTGGTCTGGGAGTTAAATACCAGAGACTCAGCACCTATTAGAGATCTCTCCTTATATCCAGTTTCAAGGTTTCCATTCTTGGTAGGATTAGATGACTATAAACTCAAAGCAATAGGCCAATATCTCAAATGCTCATTCCTCCTCAAAATTATGAAGGAGGGACTTCCTTTGTTCCCTCTTTTTAATGCATCTTTCTTTTTAATGTGTCTGCTCCATTTCCCACAGCATAGAGCACAATTACCTGTATATAGTAAGCACTCAGAAAATAACAGCTTATAACTGCAAAACTGGACAGGGGTAACCTGGCAGGCTTGAGTAGAATTCAGGTTTGCCAGCAGACAAAAGGAGAGATCAGATAACCAGGGAGAAAACTGTACAAGCCTGACAACCAAAGTCGATCCACACAAAATATTTTACCTGTTGCATCCATACCAGAGTTCTGAAGCTGATTAGCTTAGGAAAGTAAACGCTGTTCGTTACAAGATCTGGGTTATAACAACTTGATTTTGGAGCCTGTGCAAAGTGGATCCATCCTGGAGGTAAGTGGTGATGGTTGGGGCTGTGGAACGTCAGGATGATCAATAATAAGATGTCTGGGTGTTTCACTTGTCCAGAAAAAGATGCTAAGTTGGCAGCGTTTTGAGAGGCCAAAGCCCAGTGTGGGAAAGACACGTACACACAGACATCTAGGGGGACTTCCCTGGTGGTCCAGTGGCTAAGACTTTGCCTTCCAGTGCAGGGGGTATGAGTTTGATCCCTGGTATGGGAGCTAAGATCCCACATGCCTCTTGGCCAAAAAACCAAAGCATAATACAGAGCGATATTGTAACAAATTCTATAAAAGCTTTAAAAATGGTGCACATCAAAAAAAAAAAAAAAGACAACTAGGTCTACAAAGTTACTTTTAACTGGAAAGAAGTAGTTCTAAAAGTTTTTCTAAGAAACTACCATAAACAAAAAAAAACATGATTTCAAGGTTCATCCCCACAGTAGTATGTATTAATTCTTCATTCTTTTTTATTGCCAAAAAATATTGGCTATAAAAAAGAAAAAAAAAACTTTTCTCAAAACCATTTTAAGGCTCCTTGGACCCAACTGAAATTGTCTACTAGGCAGATATAGTAAGCCCTGTTTGAGCCTAGAAGAGGGTGGAGCTTAGGTGAACAGACTTTCCGTTGGATTGGGCTACATTCCCATCCAGAAAGCAATGTTCAGAAATTCTGTAATGAAAGAAATCTAGGAGAATGGTAGAAGGGGATGTAGGGGAGACTCAGAAAGAAATCAATACACACATGGGCCACATGCAAATAAGTAAAGGACTGGGCACACTCATGCCAGCTTCGTTTGGAGCTCTATCCATCCTACAAGCCATACACCCTAACAGACTCATGACCTCTTTACCACTTAAAGGGTTAAGTCCTTAAGTCTGTCATGTTTTAAAATCTCCTAATTTTAAAAAAAGTGATCTTAAATAAGCACATGAAAAGATGCTCAACATCATTAATCATCAGGGAAATGCAAATCAAAACCACAAGGAGATAACACTAGGATGTCTATAATATAATCCAAAAAAAGGAAAAGAACAAGAGTTGGCAAGACTGTAGAAAAATCGAAACCTTTAATGTACTACTGGTGGGAATGTAAAATGGTAGAGCAGTTGAAGAAAAGAGCTTGGCAGTTCCTCAAGAAGTTAAACATGGAGTTGTTATATGACCCACCCATTCCAGGCTTAGGTTTATACTCAGAGGAGCTGAAAATATGCCACTCAAAAACTTGTACATGAATGTACACAGCAGCACTATTTGTAAGGCCAAAAAGTTGGAAACAACCCAGATATCCATCAACCAATGAATAGATCAACACAACATGGTCTATGCATACAATGCAAGATTTTTTTGGCAATAAAGAGGAAGGAAGAACTGATACAATGGGGACGAACCTTGAAATCATTATGCTAAATGAAAGAAGTCAAATACAAAAGGTCACATATTGCGTGATTCCATTCGTATGAAATGTTCAGAATCGGCAAATCTATAGAGACAGAAAGTAGATGAGACAGAAAGTGGTTGTCAGGGACTGTAGGGAAAAGGGAAACTTGAGAGTGGTTGTTCACAGTTTCAGGGTTTCATTCGGGGGTAATGGAAATGCTCTGAAATTGAATAATGGTGATGGTTGTACGATCTTGTGTATATTCTAGGAAAAAAAATCATTTAACTGTATATTTTCAAATGATTCATTTTATGTTACATGAATTATATCTCAATTTAAAAGACCCCTGAATGGCCTGGCTTTCATCTTATTTTTTATATTTGCACCTTGCCGAGCAAAAATTTAAAGGAGAATGCTTTAAAGTTAAAAAGCACACTTCATTCTGGACGTGTACCTCATCTCCCTGAGTTATCCTTCACCCAACCCAGTGAGATTTCTGCTCACTGCAAATCCCTGTGGATATAAACAGTCAAGTCAAAACCTAAGATGAAAAATATGGTAACTTTGAGTAATGTTGAGTAGATTTTTATTTCTATTTTAAACATAAGCATTGTCTAGGTGTAGCTTGTATGAGGTAGGCAACAGTGTTCAATTAAGGAGTTTTCAACAGCATGGCAATGTTAGATTTCAGAGACATCTACAATTAAATACTTTCCAGGGAGGGTTAGAGCAAAGGGCCACTCTTGTGGTCACGACAGCTCTACTACTTTCTTTTCCACTGCTTTCCACAGCCTCTTTCTAGGAATTTCAGTTCTCATTACCAGATAAACTCTTAAACTGACTGCTGAGCACACATTAAGAATTTATCTCATGCACAGCACCTCACACAGTATATTTTATATCGAATAGGTATACAAAATACACAAAAATGCCCAGGACTTTCCTGGTGGTCCAGGGGTTAAGAATCCACCTTGCAATGCAGGGGATGTGGGTTCAATCCCTGGTGGGGGAATTAAGATCCCACATGCTGCAGAGCAACTAAGCCAGCACACTGCCAACTACTGAGCCCACGCCACAACTAGAGAGTCCATGCACTGCAACAAAGAATCTGGCATGATGCAAGGAAGATCCCTTGTGTCGTAACTAAGACCCAAAGCAGCCAAAGAACAAAGTTTAAAAATGTATTTTCTAAAATGCTCATTGAATGAAATCATCATCTTTCTGAAAGTAGAAGCATAGGATGTCCCTCTGAAGAAGAGCACAGAGGTTTGCAAACACCAATGTCGCTGGTCAGAAACCAGTACAATCAGCGCCCAGAGGAAGCTGGGAGAGAGTTTTGAATATGTTGCTTGCTTAGTCGCTCAGTCACGTCTGACTCTTTGCGACCCCATGGGATGTAGCCCACCAGGCTCCTCTGCAAGACTTTTCAGGTAAGCATACTGGAGTGGGTTGCCATTTCCTCCTCCAGGGGATCTTCCCGACCCAGGGATGGAACTTGCATGTCCTGTGTCTCCCGCACTGAAAGTGGATTCTTTACCTGCTGAGCCATACGGGGAAACCCCTTAGACAGATTACTCTTATCAATTCACAAGTAAAGGAATGTATAGCTTGAGACTGACCCATTGTTGGCTCTAATCAGCATTGCTATGATGTTTCTTTGAAAAAGGGATAAAGAAAGGAATACACATATCTACTCAACTAACATTAGGCACTTTCTTATTTTTACAGGAAAACTGGCAAGTGTAGGAGTAAGACAGTATGCAAGAGTCACATGTATATTTAGTATCAAAAAAAAAAAGAATGTACAACGTTCAGTGGCCAGTTGCTGAAACGGATTGCAATATTTTTGTAAAGCATTTTTGCTAAGGCTTGACTTAGTTATATTCTCTCGACTAAGCATGCAAGCAGGAAAAAAAATAATTTGCTTCACATTCTGACATGTTCAAGGCAAAGGAAGCCCATTCCTTTCCTTAAGCTGACTACAAATAATTATTCCATAACAAACACGCCCTTAGATTTTTCAGTGATCAAGGCAAGACGTCAGGGATTTGTGTAAAATAAACAAAGGCACTGATTTTTTTTTTTTTTTTTCTCATTTAGAAAAACAATTCGGGCCTGGACATGGAACTGTACCTTTTCTTTAGTGCACTTTTCAAATGATAATTTCTTCCACTGTCACCATTAAATCTTAATCCATTCCAGCTCCTTGCATGGGTCATTGAGTCTATATGTACTGCTGTTATTTTAAAATGTTTCCCCTTGGTAGGGAAAGAGGGGGAGAAAAGATGTTGAGGGCCAGATGGGCCTCTTCACAGTTCATTTATCAAACCTAATACACTGGGCTCCACCCTCCTCTCACTCACTACGGCGGTTAAACTTCCATATAATTTGGTAATCATTTTCATTATCAGAGAGTGACCCCTGAGCAGCCGATCCCGGGACACCCAGCCCTTGCAGCTGCTCTTTTTCTGCCTTTTCCTACAGTAGACCTTAAGAACCTTCGAGTTTATTAGCTGCAGACTGACCTTCGGGCTGCAGAGGTCAAGAAGGGGTCAGATCAGAGGGCTTGGCCAGTTCTTTAAAAGCTATAACAAGCTGTCCATCAGGCGGAGTGGACTGTATAAACAAAGCCAAATCTTAAGAAATTCGGTACCACTTCTGTTAACACTTACCCTGCATTCACACGGCTTCTCCCGATGTACTTGGGATCTTTCAACTCCGGGGAAGTGAATAGACAGCCCTAATAAGCCTATTTGGAGAGGGTTGTTTATGGGATTACTGGGCTTGGGGAAGGAAACCCACAGGACTCAGATATGCCTCGAGAATCCCAGGGTCGTGTGACACTGTGACAAACTCAGTTACACAGAATTGACACTTTCCTCCAAAAGCCAAATTACAGGGAACATATGCTTTCAGTTTAAGAGACTTCAGTGCATCCCAAACAATGGCTCGGCTCCTGGCCCTTGCAGAGAGAGACAAATATTTGAAAACCAAGTTACGAGTTGCATGGAAGACAGTCTCCCTAATACTGTTCACATAAATAAAACTACTAAAGCCTTTATTACAACAAAAGCTAGCACCAGCTGCGGAGTCTCAGTGACCTAAATTTCTCCAAGTCGTACTCTTTCTAATGCATTCTCTAAGGTGCAGTATCAGGTAATTAGAGTCATCTGTATTTAACTTTCGGAGGAAAAAAAAATTTCTATTATCTAAATCTCAAGGATCCCCAGATAGCTGGGGTGAAAAAGTAAAATACCATAACCCATTGCTTGGCCTTTGGCAAGCACTAATTATTATCTGCCAGAGTACATTTTTCCTTGTGTAATTCCGAAGCACACAATAGGCCCACCTCTGAAACCCAGGCCACTCTGGGTTAGTGCCAGAGAGGGTGTTTTATAACTTTCACCACCGCACGCCCGATGGCCACTCCAGGCGATGCCCAGTTCCAGACGGCCAGGGGAAGCTTTGATGAGGAAAAGAAAGGTGGATGGTAACCGTCTGTTTATACAGACTGCATGGACGAGTCTTTTAGATAGATCAATGAGACGAGAAACATCAAATGGGGCTGGCAGAGGGGTGGGATGGGGGGTTGGCGGCGGGGGGGTTGGTGGTGAGGATTACGGTTATTGAATACTCTAAGGACACTTCTGAGCTCTCAAGACACTGCCCTCTTGAAATTTTCTTTCAGGTGTTTGGTTTTAAGGAGGTCTGCAGAGTGTCAGCGGCTAAGCTCTTTCTTGTCTCCTCCCCTGCCACAAAGGAAACTCGACAAGTTTTGTTTCAGATGCTAGACTACATCAACTTCAGCCCTGGCTCCAACTCCTGATTAAATTGTTAGCAGTTAAGGGCCAGAAATGCAGCAACCAGACTCCTTTTAAAAACAGGCCACTTTTGGCCACGCCGTCTGATGAGTTGGTGTATTAGGAAATTATTGTTAACAAACTGAATGCACTCAACAGAGGCAGTCCATTCTCATTCTCAACATTTTCTCTAGCTGTGCTGTCTGGTGAGGGGTTGCGGGGAGAGGGTTCACAGGGGAATTCTTTACTTTCTTTTCTTTCCTTCTTTCTCTCTCTCTCCCCTTCCCTCCCATCCATCCTTCCATCTTCCGCTCTCTTTCTTCTTTTAATATATTTTTTTAAGATTTTTTTTTTTATGTGGGCCATTTTAAAGTCTTTACAGTATCTGTTACAATATGGCTTCCATTTTATGCTTTGACTTTTTAGCCACGAGGCATATGGGATCTTAGCTTCCTGACCAGGGGTCGAACCCATATCCCCTGCATTGGAATGCAAAGTCTTAACCACTAGCCCGCCAGGGAAGTTCCTTCCTTTTGTGTTTAATAAGAATCACCAGGGGAATTCCCTGGCAGTGATGTGCTTAAGACTCCATGCTTTCACTGCTGAGGGCCCAGGTTTGATCCCTGGTCTGGGAACTAGGATCCCACAACCCTCATAGCACAGCCCAAAAAAAAAAAAAAAAATCACCAGGGGAAAAGATATAAAAGGTCAAAGAGAGAGGGCAATCTCTTAGATGTCCCCTCATGGATATTCCACTATTTAATAAAATATGCATACTTTAATGGATATACATATTCAAACTGTAATAGAAACATTTTTAATTAATTATTGAAACTTCGACTGAAAATCATTTCATGACTATAGCTGAAACTGTCATTCTCCCTGACCACACTACAAAAGGGGGTAAGAGGAAAAAGTGACTGGGAATTTTAAAATCATGATTTCAATGCAAGTCTAAATTCAGAAACAATACGCATATGTGAAAAAGCAGCTTTCTGATACCAAATCATAATGGATAGTTCATACTCTTCACTGTCTCCTTTTTTGGAAAATGCTCATCTTCAGCCTTGTTCAAGGAAATCTATTTTTATGATAATTGTTACTAGTAAAGCCATTAATTATTATAAATTCTGTTGCATGAACTCATTTGGAGAATATTATGGCTATCAATAAATGTTCTTCACTCCCAGGCACACAGAATTTTTAAGCATCAAATAAGACTTGGACGCAGCATAATTTTCCTGATTCCTCTCCTCTTGCTCAGAGACTGATGGTAATTCAACAATACGCAATACACATCTAAAGGATAATTTTAACATTTGAAGGAACTGGTTCAAGGCTTCTACCAGCAAAGCATTTTTCAAAGAAAAGCAGGATAACATGGTACTTAGCGTGCAAGAATCCGTTCTGTAAAAACTGATGATCTATAGACACTTTTTACCAGCCACAGCTGTCCAACCACAGCTAAGTCCATGTGCACAGAAATGAGGCTGAAGCCAAAGTCATTTCTATTTGGTCAGTTCTGAAAATGGGGTTGCTGCACAGACTAAGTGCAAGCAATCTGCCTCCCGCGTGATGTAAGAACACTGTGTGAATTTCCTAGACACCTGCCCCAGCTAAACAGCAGTGTTGACTTTTAGACAGTTGATTAAAAGGGTTCTTCAGCATCAGGTACTTAGATTACGTTATGCTCAAGATGTAAACATTTATGCTAAATGCTCCACTCGAGGATAAATCATATATGCATACAGATGACATCATGGATCACTGCAATTAATGCAGGTACCATGTGCAGGAAAGAAAACTTTGGCTGAAAGCATCTGTAACTTGCTTCTTTTTTTCATAGCCCCTCCACTGAGAGGGAGCCATCAGGAAGAGCTTCCCCAAATAAAGCCCTCATTTTCCAGGGACAACAAATCCCGTTTTGTAACAGAACAAACCTGGCATGCCATTCTCTCCTCAGGTTCTGGCGAGTGGTGATCGCAGCGAGGATGGACGTCAACATCTCATTCTTTTGTTCCATGGAGACCCCCTCTCGTTTAACTTCACGAAGCACAGCGCTTGTCTAGAAAAAACGATCCCAAAAAGAGAAAGTGAAAGTGAAAAATTAATAATGAAAAAAAAGCCCATAAGCAAATAAGGACAGTAAATCAATGGCTTTTTTATTACAGTTCCCCTGCTAACAAATCAATACAGTAAATGATGGTCAAAAATGGCCTGCATATATTTTGTACTTAATCAATGTACATGGCACATAAGGTAAACGCTAAAGCTCCACTGCCTTAAGTAACACATCAAGATGCTGTGCATTCTCGCTCTAATTTTCTCAGCGCACCAATGATTTTTTTTCCCTGGCAACTGCCGACCATGAGCTACTATTAGAAATTATTTTCACGTACACTTCACTGTGTGTTGTTTGTTTGGCCTCTTAAAAAAGAGCAGTCTCTGGCTTTCCCTCTCTCTGCTTCCTGCCACCCAGCTGAGGCTTACTGCACTGCCTTTCTTATTTGAATCATTAATTTCTATTTCCAGCCATGCCAGGAATTTTTCTGTTTTTGTTTTTTGTGGTTCACTCCATTTTCCTCGCTTGCTGCAAATCAAGAGCTTATGAAGAAAGGAACACTAGAACATAAGAATGTATAAGAAGAGTATATCTCGATGAATATCTTTCCAGGTGTGAAAATCCACCACATACTTGAAATAGTAGATACAGGGATTCGTATGTACAGGAGACACATGATTTGGGGAAGAATCTGCTATTCCATGGTTACGGTTATGGTCTTTAAAAAAAAAATTAGGCTCACAGGTGAAAAAAAACACTCGAAATTCAGATGCTGCTTTTTTAAGTAGTTGAAAAGCAAGCGCATCACACCTGGCTCACTCTAATAACTAATGTTACATCAAAACTCAAATTTGAAATTGTTATTTCAACTTTACAACTCACCTCTGTAGGCTCTTTTTATATGTATTTTAAACATGCAAATGTCTGTGACACTGGAAAAACAATTAAGAAAACAATGGAAAGTATTCTACTGGTACTTGAAATCTAAGTGAGCAAAATGCCTTTCAAGTTCTAATCACAGAACTTTTCTTCAAATACATTTACCTTCATATATTAACAACTGGGGTAGAAATCTTTACGATTTATAAATGTTGTTCTTCATAGAAAGGCTGCGGGGGCGGGGGGCCTTCTTTGGAGATGTTATAATCAAAGCAATTGCCAAAGGGAATAAAACTGCCACTTTCTCTGTTCTAATCACTTGGGGTATTCCTTACTTTGGAGTAGGAAATGGCAACCCACTCAAGTATTATTGCCTGAGAAATCCCACGGACAGAGAGGAGACTGGCAGGCTACAATCCATAGCATTGCAAAAGAGTCAGCCATGACTTAGCGACTAAACAGCAATTCCTTATTTAACTGATGGCCACACCTTCACGGACGCGAAGAGCACGCTCAACTTCTGATTCTCATGGATCTTGAAATCCTACTTCCTCACTCCTCTATAACATTTTACACTGTATGCTTAATATCTTCAAGACAACTGTGAGAAGAGGTGTGACAAACACTTGCAGTTTTCGTTGCCCTCCCTCCATACCCCCTTTCCTGTAACAGCATCTAGATCTCCTTGTAGGGGAAGTCTTTTATTATATGTAATCTTACAGGGACTGTCAGCCAAAGTGTTCTGCTCTCCCCCATCAAGGATGTGGGCCAGGCTGACCTAATTCTCTTTTCCAGGACTTTAGACACTTTAAGAATGACAAAGAAAGGGGAGGGGGTTGCGGAATGTAGTAGCAATTTATCTGTATTTCCACAGTTCCTAGCACCCATGGCCCTCAAAGTATTTCCGGCTTCCTGGAATTTGAGCCCAGATCACTTTCTCTTTTTCCCGTATACATAATTAAATGTATTTCTTTTCAATTGAAGGATAATTGCTTTACAATATTTTATTGGTTTCTGCCAAATATCAACAAGAATCAGCCATAGGTATACATATGTCCCCTTGAACCTCCCTCCTACCACCCTCCCCATCCCACCCCTCTAAGTTGTTACAGAGCCCCAGTTTGAGTTCCCTGAGTCATATAGCAAATTCCCACTGGCCATTTTATATACAGTTGTGTATATGTTTCCATGCTACTCTCTCCATTCATCCCACCCTCTATTCCCTCCCCACCCCGTGTCCGTAAGTTTGTTCTCTCAAACTCTAGAGTTTCCTTGGACAACTTGAGCTATCCAACATCCTTTCAATAAAGTCCCACTTTGTTCAAATTCACCAGAATCGGTTTCTATTGTTTACAATCAAACACCCTAACTGATACAAACAGGTAAGACAGGAGAGACTTCGCTGGCTGGTCCAGTGGTTAAGAATGTGCACTTCCAGTGCAGTGGGCATGGGTTCCATCTCTGGTCAGGGAACTAAGATCCTGCATGCTGTGTGGTGCAGCCAGAAAAAATAAATAAAAGTACAGACCTCACAGATCAGACAGGAAACGGTATGTCCACTGGAAAGGATCCACAATAATCTGTCTAGCATTAGTCAGGAAAAGGACCCTATCTCTGCCTCCTGGACCCAGAATGACAGCTACTCTACTGGTGGTATAACCAAATGCATACTCTATGAGCTTCTGTGGCTTCCCTGGTGGCTCAGTTGGTAAAGAATCCGCGCACAATGCAGGAGACCTCGGTTTGATCCCTGGGTTGGGAAGATCCTCTAGAGGAGGGCATGGCAACCCACTCCAGTGTTCTTGCCTGGAGAATCCCCATGGACAGAGGCTCCTGGTGGGCTACACTCCATGGGGTCACAAAGAGTTGGACACAACTGAGCGACTAAGCACACACGCGCTCCTAGGACAACAATACTTGTGGGCCCCCAGCATCGGGAGGAATGCTGGGTTTCTCTAGGTGATTCTAAAGCATGACACCCAGGCTCCCAGTGTCTAAAGCAGGGGTTGTAAATTCAAATACTGACTAGGACCAGAAAGGTAACATGAGTAAGTTAAACAAGGTTCCTGAAGAGAGCATACGCTCTGTCTAAAAAGACAGTCGCTACTTAGCCTCAGCCCCAGGCAACTCTGCCATTCAGAAAAGCTGTTTTGGTGGGGCCAGATTCACGAATTTTCAAAATAAACATGAACTCTGTTCTTTTTTTTTTAATGTGAAAACTCCTAACTTTAAAATGTCGGAAACTAATTTTTTTTTAGTTTTTAATTTTATACAAATTTCATTTGTTTTTAAAATTGTTGTCGAAATAGAGTTGACTTAAAATGTTAAGTTTCAGGTGTACAGCAAAGTGAATCAGTTTTATATATATATATATATAAACATTCTCTTCTACTATAGGTTATTACAAGATATTGAGTATAGTTCCCAGTGTTATACAATAGGTCCTTGTTGGTTACCTATGTTATATATAGTAGTGTGTAGATTTTAATCCCAAATTCCTCATTTATCCATCCTCATCCCCTTTCTCCTTTGGTAACCATAAGTTCGTTTTCTATGTCTGTGAGTCTGTTTCTATTTCATAAATAAGTTCATTTGTGTCATATTTTAGATTCCACATGTAAGTGATATCCCATGATATTTGCCTTCACTTAGTATGATAATCTCTAGATCCATCCATGGGGCTGCAAATGGCACCATTTCATTCTTTGGCTGAGTAATATTCCATCATGTATATATCACATCTTCTTTATCTATTCATCAGTTGATGGACACTTAGGTTGCTTCCATGTCTTAGGCTACTATAAACAGTGCCCCTATGAACACTGGGGTGGTGCATGTATCTTTTTAAATTAAGTTTTTCCCCAGATATATGCCCAAGAGCGGGACCACAGGATCATATGGTAGCTTTATTCTCAGTTTTATTTTGTTTTTTCTTTTTAAGGAATCTACATACTATTCTCCATGGGCTTCCTTGGTGGCTCCGTTCCGTTCCGTTCCGTTCAGTCGTGTCCGACTCTTTGCGACCCCGTGGACTGTAGCCTACCAGGCTTCTCCGTCCATGGGATTCTCCAGGCAAGAATACTGGAGTGGGTTACCATTTCCTTCTCCAGGGGGTCTTCCCGACCCAGGGATCGAACCCGGGTCTCCCGCATTGGAGGCAGACGCTTCCTTGGTGGCTCAGCAGTAAAGAATCTGCCTGCCAGTGCAGGAGGCAGGGGGTTCAATCCCTAGGTCAGGAAGATCCCCTGGAGAAGGGAATGGCAACCCACTCCTGTGTTCTTGCCTGGAAAATCCCATGGACAGAGGAGCCTGGTGGGTTACAGTCCATGGGGTCACAAAGAGCCAGACACGACTGAGCGACTAAACAACACACAGTTCTCCACAGTGACTGCTGCACCAATTTACATTCCCACCAACAACGCAGGAGGATTCCATTTTCTCCGCAACCTTTCCAGGATTTATTATTTGTAGACTTTTTGATATTGGCCATTCTGACTGGTATGAGGTAATACCCCACTGTAGTTTTATTTGCATTTAATACAATTTTTAAAGGTTACTTTCCATTTACATTTATTACAAAACATTGGCTATATTCCCTGCATTATACAATACATCCTTGAGCTTATCTTATACCCAGGGGTTTGTACCTCCCACCCCTATCCCTATATTGCCCCTCTCTTGTCCCCCAATTTTTTTTAATACCATGTGGGCCAAACAAGAAACAATGGCTAAACGGAACTCAGGCAGCTGCCAATTTGTGGCCTATAGTGTAAAAAATGTCTCATTTCACAGAGGTCTTGGCATCAATTGGGACTCTAACAACAGCACTGCTCCTTGTCTGTGATACCCCACCTCAAACACTGAAAGTCAGAAGGAACCTCAGGAAGTCATGTAGTTTCTTACTATACCTGCTGGTACATATTATTTTACCAAAAAGTGCTTCAAATGGAAAATAAAATATACATCTAGATGGCTCCAAAGACATGATGAAAATAAAATTACTTCTTTATTTGACTTTTTCAAAAAAGGCGTTTATCTCTTCTTTGCCTTTCATATTGTTTAAATTTTATTCAGAAGCCCTAGTTTACCATGGATCCTGAAGAGGAAAGATTGAAGAAAGTCGAGTTCATGAGGGCAGAGGACTATGTCTATTTGGTTTCGACTATATCCCCACTGCTCCCCTAATGACTTTTAATAAATGCTTGTCAAACTGGTAATAAAAGTGGGAATTGGAAAAAGAAGTACTGCAAAAACAAAGAGCAATGGAAGACTGTCTTCTTTTAAGAAATTACTATTATAGACTCTGCCTGCAATGTGAGAGACCCAGATTCAATCCCTGGGTCGGGAAGATCCCCAGGAGAAGAGAATGGCAACCCACTCTGGTATTCTTGCCTTGAAGATCCCATGGACAAAGGAGTCTGACGAGCTATAGTCCACGGGGTCGAAAGAGTCAGACACGACTGAGCAACTAACACACACACACACATTATTAGTATTACTATTTTATGAGTTGATAAAACTCATAGAAGCTGAAAGATAGTCACGTGCTCCACCAAGGAGCTCTTGTCACTTCACAAAAGGACTCATTTCCTGGTCTATTTAAATAACTAGTTCTCCTAGTTCTGAGTTTCCCAACTTCAGTCATTCTAGTTCAGTCTCAAAATTCTTTTTTTTTAATTGATTAATTTATTTTAATTTGAGGATAATTACTTCTCAATACTGTGGTGGTTTTTGCCACACATCAACATGAATCAGCCCCGAGTGCACGTGTACCGCACCCTGACACCCCCCTCCCACGTCCCTCCCCACTCCATCCCTCTGAGTTGCCCCAGAGCAACAGGGCGCCAGCTTTGAGTGCCTTGCTTCATGCATCAAACTTGCACTGGTCATCTATTTTATATATGTAATATACGTGTTTCAATGCTATTCCCTCATAATTCTTGAATATGGGTATTCTAACAACAGCATTGGGCTTCCCTGGTGGCTCAGATGGTAAAGTATCCGCCTACAATGTGGAAAACCTGGGTTCAATCCCTGGGTTGGGAATATACTCTGGAGAAGGGAACGGCTAACCACTCTAGTATTCTGGCCTGGAGAATTCCACGGAGAGAGGAGCCTGACGGGCTACAGTCCATGGGGTCACGAAGACTCAGATACAACAGCATTGCTCCTTGTCTGTGATACCCCATCTCATGCACTGAAAGTCAGAAGGAACCTCAGAAAGTCATGCAGTTTATGACCATGTCTGCAGGTACATATTATATTAGAATACCCATTTTTTGTGTATAAAGTATTAATGTCTGTGTTCAGTCGCTTCAGCTGTGCCTGACTCTTTGTGACCCTATGGACTGCCGCCCGTCAGACTCCTCTATCCATGGGATTTTCCAGGCAAGAATACTGGAGTGGGTTGCCATTTCCTCTTCCAGGAGATCTTGTATTAATACCTAATTATTTTTCTTTCAATCACTTATATTTTAAAACATAAAATGAATTCTCTTCAAAATAAAAATGGAAGACCAGTGCTACTTGTCATAAATGAGAAAATAACCAGAAAAATAATATATTAAAACAAAGTTAAATGTTCCTCTCATTCAACTAAGGACATTAAATGTTCTTAGTTATGTCTGACTCTTTGTAAACCCATGGACTGCAGCATGCCAGGCTTCCCTGTCCATCACCAACTCCCAGAGCTTGCTCAAACTCATGTCCATCACGTTGGTGATACCATCCAACCATCTTATTCTCTGTCATCTGCTTCTCCTCCTGCCTTCAATCTTTCCCAGCATCAGGGTCTTTTCCAATAAGTCAGTTCTTCGCATCAGGTGGCCAAAGTACTGGAGCTTCAGTTTCAGCATCAGTCCTTCCAATGAATATTCAGGACTGATTTCCTTTAGGATTGACTTGTTTGATCTCCTTGTAATCTCCCCTCTTTCTAGACGGATATTATTGTTGCTTGCTGAAGGTTCTGAGGCTGAAGCTGGTTTCTTCTTTGTAAAAGAGGATATGAACGTGTATGGCAGAATGTTAGAGACATATGAGTCTAAATGAAGACCTCCTGGACACAGTCACAGAAATTGAAAAGGAGCTGGAGATGTAATCACCTTCTCTGAGTGATTCTCACTACGTGCAGAGTCCTGGAATACCAGCTAGCATCATTCCAGGTCTGCATCCCATGCTCCAGATGAACTGCCATGCTGCACCAAGCTGTTTTGCTCCATAGTGTCCAACTTCTTGAGACCCTATGGACTAACCTGTCAGCCCTTCTGTCCACGGGATTATCCAGGCAAGAATACTAGAGTGGGTTGGCTGCCCTACTGCAATGGTTTTCCATATTTCCCAGATAAACCTCTTTGCTCCCTAAAGGTATTCTTCTATGAAACTCAATATATAAAGCAAACTGGAGTGCTTTTGTTTGAAGCTTTGAAGGTATGGAGGACTGGAGGTTCTCCCCTTGTCGTGGGGTATCTCTTCAAAAGTCTAAGGAACTGTGAGACACAATTTGCCAACCTCAAGCCAATAGTGTTTAAAATAGCATTTAAGTGTTCAAAAGTTTATACTTCTGTTTGCTGGTAGGAATGCAAAAGAGCATCATTCTAGTAGAGAGTCTGGCAGTTTTTTATAAAGCTATACACAAACTTAATATTATCACCAGCAATCCCATTTCTAGGGCTTTACCTAAAGAAATAAACACTTACATTCCCACAGAAACACATATATAGATGTGGATAGCAGCTTTATTCATAATTGTCCAAAACTGTAAATAACCTAAATGTCCTTCAAAGGGCAAGTGGATAAACACACTGTGATACAGTGGAATACTCAGCAAATAAAAGCAATGGTAATTGATACATGCAACCCACACGAATGAATCTCAGAATCATTATGCTGAGTGAGAGAGGTGATGCTCCAGAGATAAAAAGCACAGCATGATTCCATTTACTTGACATTTTGGAAAAAGCAAATTATAGAGACAGAGAGGTAGTTATAGGAGTTTAGACATATGTTAAAACTCACAGAACTGTATATCAAAAAAAGTCAATTTTATCATACGTAACTTTTATAAAATTTAACTTTAAAAGTTCACTTTTATCACATTTTTAGGACAAGAAAGAATGTAGATAACATGTTTACATATAAATATATTTAAAAGAGAAGCAGTTAGTAAAAAATACAGAAAAACGTATCTGGATTACAAAACAAATTCTGTTACAAAAAAGTTTCTTTAAGGTATTGGAAAAGGCTGGCTGAACTTAGATTGAGCATTCAGACCCTAAAATACAGTATTTCATAAAATTTAAAGTGAAAAGAAGTTCTTTCGCAAAAGGAAATCTCAGAGTGTCAAAGGGCATTCTTTTTATAAAAATTGTGATATTTTCATCCTTATAATAGTGTCGGCTCCCCAAGGGTTTCCTTCCCGTTTAGGCCACCATAGAGCGCTGAGCAGAGTCCCCTGTGCTATACAGTTTACTACATACAGTCTGCCATACAGTGGGTTCTCATTAGTTACCTATTTTATAGTACTGAATATTCTGAATATTCATTGGAAGGACTGATGTTGAAGCTGAAGCTCCAATATTTTGGCCACCTGATGCAAAGAACTGAC